>NC_139939.1:45508552-46138552 GCF_963454915.1 Gymnoscopelus microlampas | reverse complement strand
CGAGAGAGAGAGAGAGAGAGAGAGAGAGAAAATCTTTTCTCAGTGTCTCACCCATGTTCTGGTGGGTCTTCCCTGAAATGTGGCGGATTATTAATCGATTGACTAGTCCTCATTGATTCATAATCAGGGATCGGTTGTCTTTCCTCATTTGACCTGCAAATTCATTTTCACAATATTAAATGTCATTAATTCTCACGATCATTTTCATAAACAATCATAATAAACTTAAATAATGGTTTGTATTTGCACTTTTATAAACTTGTATGCAGTTTTCTACATTTCTTGTGTCTAAGAAAAAAAAACTGTACATAACATCATTTGTGTGTAAACTAAAGCCTTCATCTTGAAGCTAACTTGTAAGCTGGATTTGTGAGTGCACTCTTTCAATTTGAAGCATGGAGTTGTGTAAGTGTAAATTCCTTAATCTGCATGCAACTGAGCAGTACCGGTCAAGTAAATATACCCCAGTACTTTACTTATGCACAATACTTGAGTGAGATAAGGTCAATTAAACAACTCTATGTTTAAAAAGTGTCTCACCTCTCATCTGACACAGGCTGTGATTTGAAATTAAGAGATGTGTCAATTGAATGATCATCATTGAATGATGATGAATGTGTTGACAACTTGCTTCCCACTGCACTCAACCTGCAAGTCAACATTTTCCAATGGGTCAGTATATATATATATATATATATAAAGAATGTATATGAATGTATATGTATATATATATAAAGAATATGTGTATGTATGTATATATATATAATATATATATAAAGAATATGTGTACGTGTGTGTGTGTGTGTGTGTGTGTGTGTGTGTGTGTGTGTGTGTGTGTGTGTGTGTGTGTGTGTGTGTGTGCGTGCGTGCGTGCGTGCGTGCGTGCGTGCGTGCGTGCGTGCGTGCGTGTGTAATTGTCCAATTTCTCTGCAACTACGTGACTAGCTCAATCAACTAATGTTTGGAAAGGTTGCACTCCTCAATGAATAACGCCTAATCTATACTTAAGACTGTGTCACTTGTAATCAATAATTGATCTGCAAACTAACAACTGGTTGCAATGCAATGTTAGCTTGAAAATCAGTTCTTAGAACACAATAATAGTATTGTGTAAATAAATATAATCATGGAATAATAAAGCTCCAGAGATGTGAATAATAATAATAAAACAGCATATCAACTGTAAACTGTAATTGTGACTAAGAATGTGATTAAATAGACGGAAGTCGTTAATACTTCCTTTTTTAGACTTCAGCATAACTTACCTTTCCTGCTGAGGGTGTGTTTCCTCTGTGAAAAGAGCTGGTGCATTTGCATCACTCTGCATTGAAGGGACAGGCTCCGAGGACACGGAGCATTGTCTCTCCTGGAATACCCTGCAAGTCATGCAGAGAAAAGTCACATAATTGCTATTACATGAATACATGCATGTATGTATCATATTATATACTAATAACTACCTTGTACCTTGTGTAACTATAAATACATTTTATTCTGTATTATTTGAATCACTATCTAAGAGTGTATGACGGAAGTGTAAGACAGATCATTATTCATTACTTATATATTTCATCACTATACTGTTGGTCTATGTATGAATACACACGCTTACATTGATTAACTAACAGTCATTATTCACATGCTGCAGGGTGGCAGGTCTGGAATTTCATCATTTTAGGGCAAAGCCACTTGGCCTTTGGTGTTTTTTGTGAACATAAAGGCCAAATGCCAGGGCAGGAAGACCAGTAAAAATGTACTTTGTTTAAGAAAAAAAAAATGCTGTTAATTTCACAAAATAATGTAATGGTATTTACAAACTGCAATTATTTGTAGAAACTCCTGAATCAAAAGTTTATACATGCTCGGGTCTGGAATAATCAGTTACTGGATTCATTTGAAGATCGGGATGGATAGTTTTGGGGAGTTACACATTCAGAATCTCAACAAATGTCACTGGTGTCTAAAAACTCTATTGACAGGAAAGAGGCAGAGGAGAAAACAGTTAAATCAGCCAGGGCAGTGTGGATGGGGCGTCAAGGCAACTGTGACCTCTTGGCATCTACTGTCTTTTTTAGGGACACCAGGCCAAACTGACGGCCCGGGCCACGGTGGCCATGGCCTTCATAGCCTCCATGAAAGTCCTGTCCTGCAGCGTTGGATTGCCCTGCCACTCAGAAAAGGCACATACCCTGGAGAACTGACGATGTCCTCAGTTTGATGTACGTGACCTTCTTCCATTTTGATTTCCCTTAGAGGAGTCTGTCCTCAACCAGCTTCTTGCTATTGGATACTCATTCACTGCATGTTTAGATCTGGAACCTTGCAAGACCAAAAAAAGGATAACGTTACAGGTTTATGAAATGTATTATAAACACGCACACGCATTTATAGTGCAATTTTAATGTTGAAATAAAGCATATTTAAAATAAAGCATACAAGGGTGGCCTTGAATAAGAACATTTATTAGAAAATGCATTTTCAACGCTGTGATTTCTGCTGCTTTTGTATCTTATCAACATAGTTGACAAGCTATTTGTAAATGGAAGCTGAAGTGGTAAATTGACTCTGTTACACTGTTATGATAAACGCTGGTTGTTGCCAGACAGTTTGGGAGGAGAGCTGTTATGTATACATTCCTGTGCCTGGCTGGAGCCTAGCTCCGACCGTTCCCATGGTTACCTCTATCCAGTGGTGGAAGACGTACTCAGAAAGTAGCAATATGACAAATACTCTGGTCCAAGTAAAAGTTCTGAATTAAAAAGTTTACTTGAGTAAAAGTTTAAACATTTACTTTCAAGTAGCTACAGTAAAAGTACTCATAATGCACAATGTCCAATTTAACTTTAAAAATCTTTCAAAACTAGCAGATCTAACTAAGTTCTCATATAATTGTAGTGGAGTAAAAAGTACAATATTTGCCTCTGAGATGTAGTGGAGTAGAAGTATAAAGTAAAGTAAAGTAAAAGTGCCTCATAATTGAAATTAAGTAGCCTTCAGTACTTGATAAATATACTTAGATACTTTCCACCACTACTAACCTCTATCCTAGCTGCATCTATCATGCAGGATATATATATATATATATATATATATATATATATATATATATATATATATATATATATATATATATCATTTCTGTATAAATGTATGGCTAGGAGGTGATTTGTAAAATAAAGTAAAAATATTGCAGTCAGAATACTCACGTATTGTAGCCTAAATGGGAAAACATAATCGTATTATCCACAACTACGTTTCCTTGCTGCTGGCTCCATAGCGGTTCCAACAAGTCTGTGAATTAGGATGCAGGATCCTTGAATTCAAGTAGAGGCTCTTCCTTTCGGGCCCCGCCTTTAGGAACAAGCTTCCTGCCATTGAGTAAACACTCTGTCTGTCTGTCTGTCTGTCTGTCTGTCTGTCTGTCTGTCTGTCTGTCTGTCTGTCTGTCTGTCTGACTGACCCTTTTATGTCTATACATGGTGATGCCAGGAGATATGTGTTAAAAGTGTTGCTGAGCTGAGCAGCAAGCAACACTATCATTCACAAAAACATGAATCACACAAGCAATGTATCATGTTGTTAAAGGATAATTACCTTCTGAAAAGCTTTGCCTAATGTCATATATCCCTCTGCATCATCTGTCTGTCTGCCTGTGATCTGTGTCACTTTTCCCAAACTGCTGATCTGACCATAATTTGGATTTGCGTATTTATCGATCTGTTTTGGAGAACCACTGATCCGACCGACTTAATTTCACACTGAGCGCCACATTCCCTTGAGTCCTCTGCTACACTTACATCAAATTTGAAGTCAATCAGTCAGCTCGATTTATACAAGTCCCAGCTTAGCGAGTAAATCCACTCCAAAAAAATAAGTTTAGGTTGACATGGTGCTGTGTTACACAGTGCCTACTCAAGAAAAGCACAAATATTTCACCCATTTCAACCTGTCTTCATATAATTTGTCCTCAACAACGCTCATTATAAATAAGATGGCACCAGCTCTGTCTACTCACTGTGTTTTAGACCTAGTGGAGGGCTGTGGCCACTGACAGTTCAGAAACCTGCCCAGTGACATTGTCAGTAGGCAGTTTGGTCATTTCAAACAAGGTTTCTTAATGTTGTTTTTTCATGAATGCAAGAGCAATGGCTTCTAATTCAGCATACTAACTTTCCAGGAAGAAAAAGGCTGTAGTTTCTATTAGCTTGGAATCCCCATCGATGATCTCATTGATAGGCAGGTTTCTGAACTCTCCATATCCAATCAATGAGACACAGAGTGAGTAGACGGAAATTGTGCCATCTTATAATGAGCATTATGGAAGGCCAATTATATGAAGATATGTTTGAAAATGGGTGAAGTGCTCCTTTAAGTACAGTACTCATGTGAAAGTACTTTGTTATGTCCACCACTGCATCCTGGACTGTGGGAAGCAATAGAGGTCCATAACAGGAACATGCTGTGGGCGGGGGGCTTCCTGATCTTCCTGATCCTGAAGGAGGGCAGGTTGCAGCCGATGACCCTCTCTGCTGAGCAGATGACCTGTTGTTGCAGCTTGACCATGGAACAGATATATGCAGTCAGAGTCATAACTCATAACAGACAGTGATGTACGTCCTAGTTGCTTCATTTGTTGGATCCATTAAGTGATCAAAACTGAACACAGTACTTACTATTCAATTAATATGTTGTACAATAAAATTGATTAGGCCAAATCTTAATAAACTGTAGTGAAATGATATTCAACCAGGACGTATACTCAGGCTGAGCAGATACATAACCCTCACGAATCATGTCATTTTGAGGCAGAAACAAGCTTTAAGTTACCAAGCATAGGAGCTGCAATCACTTTTTGGCAAGAGGAAAGCTGCTTTACTGATTGATGACTAATAACTCCTTTCCTCTTTTTTTTTTTTTTAATATATATTTTTTTCAAGGTGCTTTTTATGGCATATATGGCCTTTTAGAAGTATGTCCACTGATATATATGTCTGATTGGGCTATAATGTTTGAAATATAACCCTCAAAAATGAAACCAAGTCATTTTGATGCAGAAGATACCTCCCAGTCACCAGGGAGTAGCTTCAATCACTTATGGGCAGCTCAAAAATTAAAAATGTGATGGCTTATATTTGCTCTTTATTGGTATTGGTATATTTCAATGGAGTCATTGGTCTGATTGGCTATAATGTTTCAATATAACCCTCAAAAAGTAAATCCAACATACATTCACTGTTTTTTGTATGCCTTTTATTACTGACCTGTATGTAAAAATATAAAATAAAAAAACCTTGAACAAAAAAAAAAAAAGTAAATCCAAACATTTTGAGGCTCAAAATGTCTTGATTTAATGTCTTTATCAGTCAGCATATATTAGGAGCTGCAATCACTTTTTGGCAGCTAGAAAAATGGCATTTCACAGCTTTACGCTATACAGGTATTTGAACAGGTACATTGGACTGGGTGGGCAATAATCTTTGAACTATAACCCTCAGGATTGGAATGAAATAATCAAAAAATATTTCTTGGGTAATATTGGCCCTTTAAAAGTGTAATCAGGGCTATGTCTAATTTGCCTATTCTTGTTGTATTGTGTGTTATGTTAGTATTATATTTACATTTAAATAGAACATTTACTATGGACATCTTTGTACAATTAACCAATTTAGCCAATGAGGCATTAATGTCAGCAGCCAATTGCATCAGTAGCCAGTTGAGTCAGTATTGACCTTATTTTTTAACTCTATGGTATTGACACTGTCAGCAGGTGCTTAGTTGAGAGCTGAAAGCCTACAGAGCGACTTTGTCCTTGTGGTCATTGAATACTTTATTAGCATTTTGCAAAAAAAACACCAAAAAAAAGGAAAGTACAGTTCAATACAAGGTCTGCTATTAGTGGATTTTAAACCCAATAAAGCCTATGTCTTGTTTCCATTCCATTGGGGTCCTTTGTACCAAATTCATCTAAAAAATAATCATGTCTTTTTGAGACCCAGTTCACCTTTAGCTTTCTTCTGTATAAATGAATGTGTGATAAACTAAAATATGTTTTGATGCACTATCATGCACCAGTGAGAAACATTATTGTGCCGACTGAATAAAAAATAAAGAAGAAGATTAAATAGTGCCTGTGAGTGAGGGGCTTTCCGAACTACATTTGGAAAGCTTGGTTTCTATTCTCTGTACAGTGTTCAGATCCGGTCTAGAGCCCGCCTACTAGTATCCAGCGTTTTCAACGCAGAGATAATACGCACACTCCGTTTCCGTATCCGCTCTGTACCTGGGACCACATAAGTAACCTTCAAAGCGAATTGATCCCAAAATATAGGCGCATTGATACCACAGCGTGAACCGCCTCTTCGGAACGTCACATCCAGTGTTGCCATGTCCGCTTATTATGAGCAACTTTGGGCTCGTTTTTCTGTAAAGTTGCTTGTAAATATTGGTAGTTGTTGCGGGTTTTTTTGGACTTGTATCTAAAGTGTAGTTGCTTATTTGGTCTTCCTTCCTAATGCCGTTTAAACCAGTGTTTCTCAATCATTTTCAAGTCAAGGACCCTCAAATGAATATTTGTTTGTCTGCAAACCCCCATCTGAAAATATTTCATAGCAGGGACCCCATACAAGATTTGTGTCGTTAAAACGTTATTTTTTGTATTTCCATATTTTTCTTTATATTATATTTTATATTATAGTGGATGGTTTGAAATTGAAGGTCTCATGTCGCTTCTTTTGGGCTTGTTCTCATATACCTGATTGCGTGTTTCTTTCTCTCGCAAAACCTGGCAACACTGGTCACATCCGCTGAACCAGAATCATCTTATCTGGCCGGCATTTTCTTAAGGCTTTTGCCGGTGTCGTAGTTGGTATTATAGATAGATTATCACTTTTTTTTGTATTGACCTACAAATATAAACCAGACGCTTTTTGTTTTGTAACCGAGCGCCGTTAATCTGCAGCACGATGCCGGGATTCTCTGACAGAGATCGTGGCAGAGATAATAGGGGGTGAGTCGGTCAACTGACACATTCTACAGCTGAAAACACAGAAGGTTTAGGCCTGTCAGGCTGTCACAATCATTACATAATCGGATAACCGCAATGATTTGATATAATCGCAATTATTTTTGCATAATCGTTTCCATGTTGAAAAATGTTAAACATATTTTTCAAACATTGAAAATAATTGTGGAAATAGCAGATCTACAAGCTCACAAGGCATCGCGATGCAACGTGTTGTGAGCTTGTAGATCTGCTGTTTTCCGCTATCAATGTTTTTTTGGTTTTCTTTTGTTATTAAATGTCAGTCATTTATGTGTTTATTTAGGTTATTTAAAAAGCCAAATAGAAAAGTGATTTGTATTCATATACTTCAATGTTCAATGACAGAAACATAATTAAATTGTTAATCGCAATTAATTCAGTCTATCACTGAATTTCAGTGACAATTATTCGTCAGGTAAAATGTCATAATCATGACAGCCCTAGAGGGCTAACGTTTAATAGCCAAGTTTGCTGTTTGGTTTGTTTGGCCACGTCGCCCTGTTTTGCAAGATAAATTGATGTATAAAATTCTACGTCATGTGATGGCAGTGAACTTCGCCAATACACAACAAAATGCCGTTTATTTTAATTATTTACAAAGAGATTCTTTCTCCAGTTTTTGTATTGTTATTTGTTTTGTGGATATCATTAAAATGTCAGTACTGTGCCCTTAGATCAGTGGTTCTCTCAACCTGTGGGTCGGGACCCCCAGGGGGGTCCCCACATGATTCTGGGGGGGTGGGATCCCCAGATGACAATGATGTGACAATTTAAGGACTTTTAAACCCTTTTTAATACCTTGACATGACAATGTTTAAGAACGACTGGTTTGATCAACATGGAAAAAAGGCCCAAATAAGCAACTACACTTTAAGAAACAAGTAAAAAAAAACGCAACCTGCAACTAATATTTACAAGCGACTTTACAGACAAACAAGGCCAAAGTCGCTTATAATAAGCGGACATGGCAACCCTGCGTGTGACGCAGACATGGATATGGACAGATAAGATATGGACTTGTAAAGTAGCATTCTTTCTTTTACTTCCTTGTTGCGTGTGACTGGTTTTCAGCTGGTTTGGTTTTGTTTTTATACGTGCAAGACTAGTATACTAATGTCAAATCCACAACAGCTGCAATGAAATGCATATTTCACAGACTGTGGGTAATGGTCAATTTACTGGATCTCCCCATCCCCATGTTAGGCTTTTGATGACAAATTAAATAATAAAACCAGGATTGTCAAGTTTCTCCCTTTCCTTCTCCTGTGTTGCCAGTACTCCTGAGATAAATAAGCAACCCCACCAACAAAAACAAGCCAAATCTCGCAAGAGCAATAAGCCCAATCTAGCCTCGAAAGACAAGCCCAACAATATAGCCATATATTCCTAATACAAATACGTAGATCCATATATTATTCTAATAACTATGTATAATAATGTATGTTTTGGCTATTTATGATAACAGAATATGACATACATACTTGAGCGAGTTAAACTAAACCCCTTCGATATTGATATCACTGACTAGAGGGCAGACTGTCTGTCACACAATGTGACGCATTGTTCATTCACACTCCCCCAAACCTATTGGGAATAGATATACATCAAAGAGAAATGTTGGCTTGCTAGATTTGCCAAAGAAGCCTCCAAATTTTTATAACGGCCCATAAAACTGTAACCCGCAACTCAAGATTTTTTCCTGCAACTCTGGAAAAAGAAATAAGCCCAAAGCTGCAGTAAATAAGCAGACTTGGCAACACTGGCTGGCTGCAGAGTAGATGATTTGGTGAAGAAGTGGGAATTGATTACATTATCTTCTACATTATCTTGTTCCAGGTATGGTGGCGGACCACCACGTTTTGGTGGTGGTGGTGGTGGAGGAGGAGGAGGCAGCCGGGGTGGACCTCCTCCAGGGAAATTTGGAAACCCAGGTGACAGGCTGCGAAAGAAACACTGGAACCTTGATGAGCTCCCAAAATTCCAGAAGAATTTTTACCAGGAGCACCCAGATGTCACCCGCAGATCACTGGTAAGATATGGATGATGTTTTCTCTTTGTTGATGTCTTGTGTATACTTGCATGCATGGTATGCTTACTTGATTGTAGTTATTGATTTGTGTACTTTTCAATTACAGCAAGAGGTTGAGCAGTATCGCAGAAGCAAGGAAGTTACGGTGAAGGGCAGAGATTGCCCCAAGCCAATTGTCAAATTCCACGAGGCCACTTTTCCAAGTAAGATCCACATTACACCACCACCAGAATAATATGTCATTGTAATAATAGGTATATAGGCAATAGTTAAGCTTGCTTGGATGGATTGCCACCGGCATTTTATTTGTTTTGAGATATGCCCCACTATAGCTTGTTTAGAAACTCAAACTAATACTATCAACTAACAGTGTTTTTTTTTTTTTATAAATAATGACATTTTATTAAGACTTTTAGATTATGGGAAAAAAATAAAGGAAAGTACAGTAGACAGTAACTATGAAAACTAAAATACAGCAAACAATCACACAGAACAGGTTAAAAATGTAACAATTATAGAAAACAAGGTTTTAGGGCCTCTATTACAGCTGCCAGTCGCTTGATTTAATGCAGATTTACTCCCCATTTTATTAAGATTTGCCGCTAATTTGATAAGGAGACTGTACCGCTCAAAAGGAGTGTGAGATTATCTCAAGTGTAGGATGATGAGTAGTCTTCTGTTTGGATCAATTTTGTATGGGACTTTTAGTAAGGGCATGGACATGGTAATAAAAGGCCACCTGTCCATAACACGAGGCCAAAAGGCCTTACCTTATTAGAGTGACATATTGTAATTCCATATATTAAAGAGGCAGGGGCTTCAGAATACATGCATATTTCAAGATGGTGTCAGGAATGTTATATTTCAATTTGTCTTTCAGGCTACGTCATGGATATTATTGCCAAACAGAACTGGTCTGAACCAACTTCAATTCAGTCTCAGGGATGGCCACTTGCCCTAAGTGGCAAAGACATGGTTGGCATCGCTCAAACCGGGTCAGGAAAAACCCTCGCAGTAAGTAATTTTTCTAACTTTGTTAAGCCTGAGAAATGTGGTTTATTTAGGCTGGCTGTGTTAACTATAGTGTTTAAAGCAGTGGACAACTGGTCCCATTACTTCTGGTTTTCCATTCTACATGGTCAAACAGTTGCACCGCCTGTCCTACAAACTATTTCGCCCTTGTGTTGTGATGGCTGCACCCCAAGACTGACACAGACTGGGTTGGCAACCCAAGATCTGCACTCAGAGGAGCATACTTATCTAGTTGTGTATATGAGTAAAACATTTGGTTGAAACATGCTGTTATCTGTCTGTTGTAGTATTTGCTGCCTGCAATTGTGCACATCCAACATCAGCCTTTCCTGGAGCATGGGGATGGACCCATTGTAAGTACTTGATTCATGATGAAACATGCCTGTATTTGATTCCTTTGTGAATAGATGGCTCTTTTTTTTTTTTTTTTTGTTACAAAGTAGTTGTATGGCTCCATAGATGGTTTCCTATTAGTAGTGTCACAATTGGAATTGAAAACTAAATGAAAGCATGTCTAGAGAACTGATAAATGCAGTAACTGACCATCTCATCTAATGCAAGCAAGTGTTAAACTGACAAAATGAAAGTCAACACTGCCAATGGCAAGTCCAAGCTTGGAATATTTTTGTCCAGACACTTTTCAATACATCATGAAAATCCTCCTGCCTCCCTCAAGTCATGGCTTACCCTCGAGTACCCCTGTTGATTAAAAAAGGCAGAGTAAATTCATAAATGCATTAAATTACTTTAAAGTACTTGGTTCACATTTGATGCAAGGTTTCATTTTTAGGTATTAATTATCACTGAATCAGCATGCTTATAACGAATCTCTTGGAGGCTAGCCATCTATAACTAATACAATCTAGAGTAATGCACTTATATTCAAGCAGTGTGCTTCATCTGCCCTCTGAACAGTCTATTTTTGTTCCCCCAGTGTCTGGTGCTGGCTCCAACCCGGGAACTGGCTCAGCAAGTGCAGCAGGTTGCTGCTGAGTATGGCAGGGCCTCCCGTCTGAAGAGCACCTGCATCTACGGTGGAGCACCAAAAGGACCCCAGATCAGAGACCTCGAGAGAGGTACAATTAAGCTTCCAATGCATTGATGCTGTTCTATTCATTTAGTCATTGTCATTGGCTCATCATTATGGTTAGAAAACTTCAGACTGATGAATTTCTGTGTTTTTGTTTTGGTGTGTTTTTGTTTGGGTAAAAGCATTTTTTTCTCCACAAAGAATATTTAACATAATCCTTTATTTTAGGTGTTGAGATTTGCATCGCTACCCCGGGGCGACTCATTGACTTCCTGGAGTGTGGAAAGACTAACCTGCGACGTTGCACCTACCTGGTGCTGGACGAAGCCGATCGTATGCTGGACATGGGCTTTGAGCCACAAATCCGCAAAATAGTAGACCAAATTCGGGTATGTAGTCCCTTAATTTTATCACGCTTTGCATAGAGGTCGTCTCAGAATAAATGCTGTAGATTATTAACCATACTTCCATCTGTCCCTTTTCAAGAATTGATCATGGGGGTTTCCAGCAACTTACTGGGTTCTAAATGTACTTTGAGTTTGCATAAACACATTTTTGGTTGGTTGAATATGACTTTTCCTCGCCTCCAGCCGGATCGTCAGACGTTGATGTGGAGTGCCACTTGGCCTAAGGAGGTTCGCCAGCTGGCTGAGGACTTCCTGAAGGACTACGTCCAAATCAATGTCGGTGCACTCCAGCTCAGCGCCAACCACAATATCTTGCAGATTGTTGACGTCTGCAATGACATGGAGAAAGAGGACAAGTGAGTAGCTGACTCCCCAACTCACTAGAATTACTGAAGTGAAGAAGGAATCTTGTATAATACCAGATAGTATTGGAATTTCTTTACATCATTGTGTGACTTCTTAGCAGGCAATATATTACCAAAACAAAGAGCAGAACTCATTCTTCTTTACAGCCTCATCATGGGGAAACACTTTTATTTTATTGGAGAAGCAGTCTTTTTAACAGGCTACCATTCTTGTCCTCTTCAGACTCCTCCGTCTGCTGGAGGAGATCATGAGTGAGAAAGAGAATAAAACCATTATCTTTGTGGAGACCAAGAGGCGCTGTGATGAGATCACCAGGAGGATGAGAAGAGATGGGTAAGGATCCACTTTTTCATGCCAACATCAAGGATATGTTTTCCCTTGTTCTAAAATAATTACTACTCCTAGCGTATTCTCAATCAGTAGCAGACACAAGTTGTAAAAAAAAAAAAAAAAAAAAGATTAATGGTACTGTCACACCTACTGTAACTTCTTTTTGCAATGGTTTTCAATGGGAACAGACAGAGCGGTTTGTTGCCCTTTGACATCTTTCCGTGTGTTGCGTACACCTTGCGTTTATGCATTCTAGGCGCCAGGGCTCCTCCAATAGATAAAAAGTCTAATTGAAGCAGATAAATGCTTGAGACCGTTGCTGCTTTCCCCCTCTGTCCAATCGGATGAGTCGAAGGTGGACCGGCTTGGCAACGTCAAGACAGAAGGTGCTGCAAGTTTTTAGGCTACTCTGGCTGCACAAAACAGGTGGCCGCGCACAGCCTGAGTTCATCAGCCTGCACCAGTGTGCAGGCATATCCGTACCCTTAAAAGGGTGTTTCACAGCCTTTTTCACTAAAGACATAATTATGTAGAATTTCTAGACTACGTTAACATTTTAATACAATGTTCGGAAATTAGTCAAATTAGACGGTTTCGCTGGGAACTAATATTAGGTGCAGCAGAACACCACCTTTGCTTGGCAGTGAAGTGGTGCAGTTGATACAACAATGCTAGTTGTAAACATGTCATTAGTCTGTTGACCGTGCTGTCTCTCTCCTGAGCAGAAATCCCTGTCACACTTTTGTGGGCGTGTACCCCCACTTTCCCAGATCATTTAGAAAATAATCAGAAAAACAACATTAAAAAAATGCAATAGATTTTGTGGATTGTGATGCTTGCTAAAATGTTTTGATATATTTAAGCCTTATAGACCACCCCCTAGGCCTAACATTTTCTTTTTTATAACACTAAGCAGTCTTCTGTGTGTGTCTGAAATACTGCCAAAGTTATGCTGAAAAGTTTCCCCCAGTGATTTCACTAGGATAGCATCTGAATTTGAAAACTGCAACCATTGCTTTAGTTTGTTAGCCAATACCCTCGGTGTCTGTGACATTATCCTAGTTGGCTACGTTTACGTAAAAGGAGCAATGGCAGCCATAGACTGTATGGGCATGTCAGGCTTTGGCTCACAAAATGCCATGAATGCCCTGGGCCTACAACATGCAATAACGACAATGAACTGCACATTTAGCAGACCAAACAGTGTGAGTTTTTTTCTTCAATGTTCTGGTCACATGCATGTAGTGTTTCATTGTTCATGTTTTCTGATGTGCATTGTTTGTCAACCACAGCTGGCCAGCAATGGGCATTCATGGAGATAAGAGCCAGCAAGAAAGGGACTGGGTTCTCAATGGTATGTTCTGAGAATATTACACTATTTCTTCACAGTGCACATTATTGTTGCAGTCAATAGTCCACATATGGACCTTTTTAAATAAATCATTCTACATTATATACTAAAATGCAGCTAATTCATTATTTCCCCAGAGTTCAAATACGGAAAGGCACCAATCCTCATTGCTACTGACGTGGCCTCCCGTGGACTAGGTCAGTATATCTTTGACTAGCCCCATTTGTTGTCACTCTTCAATGTTACACAGTTTTTAAAGAAAGTGTTTTTGCTTTCTTTAACTTTTCTATGCATTTTCTGAGTTTTTCTCACCTAAAGGTGCAGTCTTTGTGGCAGGCGCTAGGCATGACAGTTCCAGGCCTCGAGAGGGAGAAGGAGGACATATTGGAAGTGCTCCACTGGCTTGCCACCCAGTGGGCCTAGAGAGGTGAAAGCACTTGTGTGCCAGTAATCATCAAAAGGCGGTGTGGCTAAGCCTTTGTCCTTTTATTACACGCACACTCTGTTCTCTTTCCATGGATTTTAAGGACCAATACCAGCCAGCCAGCCACTGTTTCCAACTCAAACGTAAAAAAAAAGATGCTTGATGCTGTGACTTTTGCCTTGCATGCTGTTTTGTTAGAGAGCACTGTATCGCAAGTCACTTGTTTGAGATTTGGAACAATTGTTATCTTCGGAGCTTGTACCAAATAGCATGGGTGTTTGCGAGCCTGTCTAAGCTTTCCGATGTTGTTTTTGTTTCCTCAAAGGGCTGGTTTTCATGAAATGGAGAGAGCAGGTTTATACCTATTGTGTAAGTCATTGGAATTGGTGACACCTGGCACATGTGTTTAAGGGGTTGTGGGGGTGGCATCTAGTGAGAGAGAGAGAATGAGACAGCTCAAAAACCAAAGTTCCTCCCTCGCCTGCGTTTTAAAGTCATGTCGAGACCTGCCAACGAGAGACATTTTCTCAAGTGAACACTGGCTTCTGGGAAGATCTTGCCTTGACAATACTGAGGGGGGGAGGGGGCGTTGCACTATGCTTTTTGAAGGGTCTCACTGGTTCAGTAGTTGGGCCTTTTTCATTTTCTTTTTCGGGGCCCCTGTCAAATTAGCTCACGGTCCATTAGGTCTTGGCAAGATGTGCAGTGTGGCCTTTAGTAGCAAGCTTCTTATGAGTATGTACAGGGGGAAAAAAGGACCTTCAGAAACATACCTTTGAAAGGTCAGATATTGGCACATGAGGAGGCCCCAGTGCACATAGTGGCCCAACTGCATAGAAGCTCCTGGATGTCACTTGACAATTTGTGGGGGATTTCGCTGCATTGGGAAAGGACTAGTGAATGCATACTCCTTTATGGTAAGACTTCAAATCGTTTTGTTTTTTTGTTTTTTTTGCTTTTTCCTCCCTTGGTAACAAAAGGGAATGTCGTTTGGATGTTATTGATTATGGTAAGCAACTGGAGTGTGCATCGTTTCTCTCTTCCCACAGTAGTATTCCCATGGAGTAGCTGTGTATGTACTATTTTCCAATGTTTTAACGTATTTCCTCCGCAGCCTAATCTAATAACCACTCCACCCTCCCCCCGACCTCCACTGTTGCTAACTCGTTGTCCCTTTGATCTGGCTGTTGTGGTGTGCAAAATCCCATGTGGCGAACTCCTTTTGTTTTGCCACACTGCAACACTTTCACAGATGTGGAGGATGTGAAATTTGTCATCAATTATGACTACCCTAACTCCTCTGAGGATTATATCCATCGTATTGGACGCACGGCCCGCAGTCAAAAAACGGGCACGGCCTACACCTTCTTCACCCCCAACAACATGAAACAGGCTGGTGACCTGATCTCTGTGCTCCGTGAGGCCAACCAGGCCATCAACCCCAAGCTGATCCAGATGGCAGAGGACAGAGGAGGTAAATACACATAAACACACAGTGATATCCAATGTGTGATGTCTTTACATTAATAGATTTGGAGCTTTTCAAAATGTTTTTGAGCTAATGTGAGTGAAATTATCTCCATTCCCAATGCATCCTGTTTCCGATTAAACATATACTTTATTGGGTGTAATGCAATACACACTGCACATTATATGACAGAATTTCGGACACAGATGCTAATCGATGGTCCTATTCAACGGCTTGCTGTGTAATGACCTCAAGAGTTGGAAGTCATTCATAGATACTTGCGCTGCAATGTGTGGAAGTAATTCTTGTGTCTTCTCTCTTCATTTCCTTCCCTCGCCCTATTTTCTCTTCTCCAGGTCGTGGAAGGGGGGGAAGAAGTGGCTACAAGGATGACCGCCGGGATAGGTATTCTGGGGGAGGGAGGAGTAATAACTTTGGTGGTGGTGGTAGCTACAGGGATCGAGACAACGATAGGGGGTTCGGCGGCGGGCCAAAGGGCGCCTTTGCCGGCAGTAAGAACCAAAATGGTGGAAACTACGGCGGAAACGGTGGTAGCTCTAGTGGTAACTATGGCAACAGCTATAACAACGGCAACGGACAGGGTAGTTTCGGTGCTCCCGCAAACCAGGTGGCTGCCTTTGGTAATCAAAACTTCCAGGGCCCACCTCAGTTTGGGGGAGTGCAGAGGGCCGCTCAGAACGGAATGAACCATCCACCATTCCCTTTCAACGCTCAGCAGCCACCACCGCAGACCCCACAGCCACCACCACCACCACCAATGGTGCCGTACCCCATGCCACCACCTTTCCCTCAGTAGATGTAATACACAATGCACAATATTCTGAACCAATTTGATTTTGTTTTTCTCTCTTGTCTTGAAATCTTATAGTATGATGATTATTATCCTTTGTACTGTTTAACTTTTTTTTTGCTTACAGCAGCGTTGGAATTATTCAGTAACCCAGAAAGGGTGTCATAGACAAGTCTCCTGTAGTGCAACTATAACTGCTGCACTTTACTTGACTGTTTTATTTGTTACATTCCTCAGTAATTTATTTTTACTAGGTAATGCAATGTTTTGAGTTTGTGGTATGTTTAAAGTGATATGTTATGAAGATCGTATACAAAAGGGCATGCATGGCCCTTTTCAAATAAAAAATAAAACCCATATTATGTGTTTTGTCTTTGTGGGCAGAGTTATTATGGGTGGGTTTTTCAATAAATAGTACACTTATAATATAATATTAATATTCAAACAATTAGGTATTTGACATGAACAAAACCAGAGTTAAAATGTTCTACAATATTTACCACCATATGAGTTTTTATATAGGGCATAGCGGTTTGATTGATTGATTAAATACTTTATTTGAAGTTTGCAGACAAAAATCACATGAAAGTACAGTTCAGATACTAGGTCAACTAAACAGGATTTAAAAAAAGCCCATATCAAGAAAGCCACTAGCTTGTTTCAATTGGGGTCCTCTTGTACTCAATTCATAGTGACAGACAGACATAGGCCTACACTACTATGCAGAACATATAAACAGTTTAGAAATGAAAATAAGAAATATCCACAGTAAAAGTACAGCGGTGGCGAACGTGTTGTGGTTCCACAGATAAAAGGTCCAATACTTTCCCAGAAAATATTTATATTAATTATTTTAAGGCTGGAACCAAGCCATCCAGGCTTCCTGGTGAATCATGACCATACATTTGATTCTGTGTCAAAGAAAATGTGAAAACTGCAAAAAAAGGGGTTTTCATTAAATATAGTATATAATTCAATATATATAAATTACTTTTAATGCAGTCATGGAATGGGTTGAAATCCAATACTGGCTTAGAGCCTCGGAACTGATGATGGGGAAAGTGACAAACTGGATAATGTATGTTAACTAACTCCAGAAGGTGGCAGTAAAAGGCAAGCAACCCTAAGAAGCATGTTTTTCAGTTCCGGGGTTATTTTTCTTGGGTTCCGGGTTAATTTTATTCTATTATGTGTTTACATGTGTATGCAGTGTATGTTTTTGCGAGCTCTTAGTAATGACTCTATGATGTGGAATTTGCATATCACTGGACAGTGGACACTATTATTGTTTGTATGGTCGCGAAGGCAAATTATATTTTAGATGCACAAATAAGTTGAACAAATTGGAGGAAACTTGGAGGAGTTAATCGTCAGACAGTGGGGCAAAGCTGAAGAAACGACTGGCCTTTTGTCTCTGAAGCGGTCAGGTTCATCAAAGTATGTTTGTCCTCTCAACATGTTCGCTTACTCTGTCAGACGTTGCCTAATAAAGCGCCAGAGCCTCATTAAAACGCCACAGTGCAGAATAGCACCGGCTGTGACTCCCAGAAGATGGCGCTGTACAGCAACAGGCTCTGCAAATGGTCCTTCAGAAGACCACATCCAAGCATTACTGCAGCTCACTGCTGACAGGTAGGGCTGTCTGTCACCATTACACATTTAGTTGAGGATTAATTGACTCTCAAATAATTGCGATTAATTATTTAATTGTGTGTTTGGCATTGAACATTGGAACATATAAATACAAAAACAAATGTTTGCCCTTTTGGCTTCATAATCAAAAATTTCACAGGGCAGATATGACAAATTACTTAGATATACATTTATCAACATTGAAACGATTATGGAAAAATAATTGCAATTAGACTATTATGTAATAATTGTGACAGGCCTACATGACAGGTTCTACCTACCACCTGGCCACTCGCTTCAGCATGGGACAGGATGCAACTATGGACCCCTGGGCACGGAACTCAAGAAAAACATGCTGGATCAGTGGTGGCACTCGGTGACGAGGTCCAAAGAAGTGCAGGTGTTTGGGATAAACACCATACAGGAGAAATCCATTGATGGGGATGGACAGTTGAAGGTTGTCAATATGGAGACTTTGAACCAAGCGTTTAACCTGCAAGACTTGAACAAGGACCAACTAATTCAGAGGTTAAAGACACTTCTTGGAAACGCTGTGTCTCTGAGAACAGGCCTTCTCCAAGGTAGTGTTCTCTATTCTAAAAGTAAACATCTAAAAGTGATAAGATTCTTATGCCATGGTTTGAGCTGTGATATTTATAAAGGAATATAATTATGCTTTAACGCTGAAACAGACTACCACCAATACACCTTAACTGCTGTTCTAAAACTTTTTCATATGAAGGACCCTCAAATTAATCTTTATTTGGCTAAAAATACTTTGTGCCCCCCTCCCCCATACAAGATTTTTGTTGTTAGCTTGCAGATGAGCCATTTTTAAATAGCCGAGGTACTGTATAGGGTTAAAGTGTTTGAACTGATTTTGATGCTATGTTAACTCATTTTGCTTTTGACCCCCTGCTTTGACCCCCTCTCAAGGACCCCCCGGGGGTCTCCGTACCCCACTTTGCCTTAACGCATTGTGCGTCATTTCTGTGGTCTTTTTATTCTAAGGTGCCTTGGAACAGTATATCCCATCTTTGGAGCTGGTGAAGAGGAAGCTCCCCTTTGGTCTGGCTGAGACTGGCTCATGTTTTCAGTCCTCAGATCAACTTGGCTGGTGAGGGTCTTCTTGTCTCAACAATCTGCTCAGTTTTGCTGACAATGACACCAGTAATTGCTGCCTCTGTGTTGCTCATTTTATATATAATATGTAAAAGTTGCAGACAGTTCTTTGTATGCAAACAAGGAAATCATAGCATGAAGCTACATAATGATTTGTATCACTCGGATGGTCATTGGTCAGTAAAACACTGACCTGATGTAAATAATAGACAACAGTAAATCACATTAAATGTTAATAACAAAGTAGTAGGAGAGCAGCACATCCTGGTGGCTGAAACTGGTAGCTGTGCCTTGACATACTCTCTCATCTATATTGTCTCTGTCCAAAACTGTTACTTTTCAGGATTCAAATACAAAAGTAGCACGTCGCTTTGCAGTGCGTTTCACGCCGTGTTTTGCACCGCGTCTCGAGCTTGTGGATCTGCTACTTTTGATGCTTTTGTGTGACACTGTAGTATGATCAATTGGGCTTTAATTTACAAAAAAAAAAGAAGTTAAAATATGGAGATAAGAGGTTTATGCCCGACAACAACAATATTTATTTTTTCCTCTTCCAGCCCAGCAGAAGTCACTCAGACATCACTTGTTTGGTTCTGCTCTCCCCGTACAGCCTCCCAGTGGCTGGACCACTGGGCACGACAGCGGCTGCAGTGGTGGAGGAAGGTGAGTGTACCGTCGCTGTCGGGCAGAAATATCCATGTTCTAACTGTTTGTGTTTTTTTCGTAAATTAACGCCCTACTTGATCACACTACAGCGTCACATAAAAGTCTGCAAGCTCGAAACCCGGCGCAAAGCGACGCATTTTGAGCTTGTCGATCTACTACTTTTGCAATTCTTTTATTTGAATACTGAAAAATAATAGTTTTGGACATATGAGGTTTCCACCCGACTGAGACGATATGTGGCATGTGTCCCCTGTAAAATTCATTTTGATTTGATGTTTTTGTTATTTTGTGTTTTGAACATGAAAAAAAGAAAGAATAATAATTCACTGTTTGTTGCAGAAACTAGATCCCCCACCAAATTAGGTATGAATGGTCTCGTGAGTCATGTGACAATGAAACAGGATTTTGATACTCACACACAGGTTGTGGGCAGGGCCTATTTCTTTAAAAAAAAGCCATATATCGTGAATGCAACATCCAATCATCCCCTCATTGGAATCGCACGTTGAGAGGCCTCTAGCACATTTCTGATACAGCTTTCCTACATGCAAACAGGCCAGCGCATGATTGGATATGATTAGATAAGACACACCAAAGAAGAAAAGACCGTCCACTTCTTAAATGGAATGCCCATCTGGTCCACAGTGCTCTAATTGTTTTTATGTTATAGAATTATATTTATATGCCTACTTGGGGCCATGCAAGTCGGGAATACACACCCCCACCCATTGTACAATACTCCTGTGATCTGATGTACTCGTTGCACCCGTTGTCAGCTCCACGCACATTGCGTTTTTCTTCGCACCGCTGCTTTCGTTTGCTTACTTCACCAATGACCACAGCTTCTGTTTCATTGCACACATTGCCACATATATTGGTGACGCCTGACGCAAACATTATGCAAAGCTCGGGCAATTAATTAAAGGACAAGTCCGGACTAAAATAACATATAGCCTTTTTCCCTACTAAAAAAGGCTATACGTTATTTCAGGCCGACGTGTCGGTTTGGCCAATCGGGGACTTAGCGGCACTGTGGCTAAGCAGCACAAACGTGACACGAAGCATCACCAATCTGTGAAGCCAACTGGCCAATCAGGGAAGCCAATGCACTCTTTTCTATCCTCTATAGTTTGCCGTGGCTCCATCGGACTTCAGTTGCAGCGACATCCCTGAGGATGAACTGGGAGGGAGGGCATCTCGTGGCATTAAGATTGTCTATAGTTTCCCATGGGGAGAGGAGCCTCTGGAGACACTGTGGAGCCGAGGAGACACTGAGCTGCTGCAGACACACGGGGACATCCGCACCAAGCTACAGGTCAGGGTGCTAAACTGAGCTTCTACCACATTTCTGAACTCCACAAGGACTTTAGACGTGGTAGAAAATGGAATTCTGTGACTTAAGAGCAAGAATGCTAAAAATGGGATTTAAATTATAGTGTTTAAGCTATTTGGTCTATCTGGAATTTTGTTTTACTGTATAACCCTTTTTCCACTATGGCACTATGGATACTCTCATATTCACATTATGATAAATACGCTTTTATAGCTCAACGTGTGGCAATGACCACACTTGATGATTGATGATGTTTTGGTTTGTAAGCAAATGAACACGAAACGCATTTTACCTTTTAATAAAAGTCTGCTATTCAATGTCTTATGTCACAGCTGTTTAATTTTGAATGTGATTTTGATTGCATTGTTGGACTTGAGGAACACACGTGTCATTCTTATTATGTTTTAGTGTCGGGACGGGCGGAAGTTTGTGGTTCCGCATGTTGTTTCTGTAACTGGGAACATGGACCGTGGATTAATGGCCTACTTGGACAATTCACTTCAGCAGCTGAAGAAAGCAGATAGCAAGCAGAAACAACACCAGAGAAAGGTGACTATCAGTTTAAACTGGAACCTTTTACAGTGTAATTATTAACACATATACGTATATTTTATATCTATAATCATTTTGCTGTTGACAACAATTTAATTAGCTTACACTATGGCCTGACACAAAATGTGTCATAATTTCATCTTATTTAAAACTACAATCTGTGAATTATTTGAATGAATAAAATGTTATATTAGAAATGTGTACTGTATGGAAGAGAGGTGGTCTCCCTACTGTTGCATTGAGAAATGTTATCTAACTTTTGAAAACCGATTAACGCTGGGAACCCAGCGTTGTGCTTTATTGGGCGTTCGACTGTTCTCGCCAAACCTGGCCAAAGCAGGATGTGTGGTCAATGCGTTTCAATGAGAGTGTGTGTGTAAAAACGTAATCTTGGGGGGCGTCACATGCACGTGTACTTATGCTTGTGCGCCTGGTGGGTTTCAAGTGTAACACCACTATACTTTGATTTATTTTTTAATCTTGGACCCAGGGAGAACTGATTATCTGGTCACACTCTTTTAGTGAGAAGAGAGAGGATAGAGGTAGAGTAAAAGCAGGAGAGAAAAGAAAAAATAGAAACGGGTCAAACATCAAATCAAAAGATATATTCATATATACAGTACAGATAGCTTGTGTAGTAGTTGGTGAACATGATGTTTAGAACATTAGCAAAGACGGATGCATGCTGGTGGACTCGAACCTCTAGACTACGCGTTGGTAGGCAGGTAATTTACCACTGCACCACCCGAGTGCCCCATGTGTTCAGCGTTCTTAAGGTGCCGTTCACTAGGCCTAACATGAAGTTATAGTGGTCAAAAAAGACACATTACAGACAAACTGTCACCATGGCGGTCAGGTCAGTGCTCTGCTGAGCACATTTTCTAGTTTTAGGATATGTTTTTTTCTCACTTCAGTTTTGGTTTCAGGTTCTGAAGTTGCATCCAGTTTTGGCTCCAGTCAAGGTAGCTTTGGACATGGGCAAGGGAGCAACTGTGGAGCTCAGACAGGTAAGAAAGTGGGAGATAGATAGATTGATGGATTAATTCAACTGAAAACAGCACTCAGGTGTAATACAATTGGCACGATTCAACCAAACCTGATTATTTTATTTTATTGGTCATTACTCATGATGCAATGATTATTTTGTAGATTAGTGATGTCTTGCGATTGGAGTTCCTGGAGGCTGGGATCTCTGTTTGGCCTGGGTATCTAGAAACAATGCCAACATCAATGGAGCAGCTGAACACCAGGTAAAACGCCACAAAGATTAAAATTGATTAAAAAATATATTTTTATTGTGCCCACCGTAAAGCAACCTATTGCCCCAGCTCAAGAAAATAATATGGTTATTAGCAATTATAAAGACTTTTTTTAAATAATGTGTACATAGATTGACCTTTATTGAGCCCTGTGGGGGAATTCAGTTGATGCCAGGCTAAATTACTAAAAAGAACTGATGACCCTCTCTCCCCATTCACATACATTTGTTACTTTCTTGTCTTAAATGCACGTTTGGCTCCTTCTTTGATTCCAAAATGTTAGTGATTAGAGAGAAAACGTATACGGAGTAGCATTCTGCTAATTTTGTGTGTGTGCGTGTGTGTGTGTCTTTTCAGGTATGATGAGATGGGGGTTCTCTTCTCCATGCTGATAGGTGAAAATACACTGGAAAGTGGCCTGCTGCAGGTCCGCAGCAGAGACACCACTATCAAGGAGACTATGCACATATCTGAGGTCAAGAACTTTCTCACCAGATACATATCTGCTGCTGACATCTGAATTGGATTTTTTTCTAAAGGTGCTAAGTGGCAAATTACATATTTCTGTATGTTTTGGTGCTTTTTACCCCTTCTTCTCCCCAATTTAGTCGTTATGCCAATTGATTCCTCCCCACACACATTTGTGTGTTGTCACTGCTGTTGTGTCCTACTGACTCACCTGCCAGTGAGGAGCCCCCACTGGGAGGACATAGAGCCTTCGTCCTACTCCTCCCGCGCAACACTCCCTGCTGACAGGCGCCGCCCCATCCTGTAGGAGGACCTGCAGTGACAATTATCACCCTCCCCGCCTGGCTTCCCTCCCCGGGGCCACGGGCCAATTGTGCTCATATAGAAGCTCGACCAAGCCGGATGCACCACAGTGGATTCGAAAGCATAACCTCCGCTGTGGTGGGCAGGCACTTAACCACTGCGCCACCCGAGCACCTCTAAATGACGTATTTTCAAAAGGGTGTTGAAGCAAGTCATGGTAAAACGTTTTCACCAAACCATAAATTTGATTTTAGTGAAGCATAGTTGAAGAAGTGGACATATTGTGACCAGACATTCAGTCATTACAGATGTACATGTATTTGTCAGTGGACGTCTGTGGCCATTTAAAATGCCCCCTACAAGAAAAATGCACACGACAAATATTGTCACAGCAGTTGTCATCGGGGGAGGTGGGGAGCACTGTAGTAGGAACCAATGTCAATGTTTTTGAAAGGATGGCCGGTTGGCCCGACTAACTGGCTTTGACTAAAGTGTCCATGGTGTGAACGCAGGCCATCACTGAACACGGATTATAGATCCGTAAATTGTAACACAACGCAATAGTGTTATTGTGGATAGTAGGGATGGAACGTAAAAGGTATGTAAAAATGTCTTGTTTGGTATTTCTCTCATGCCTCAAAGTATAAACTTATGAAAAGAGGGTAGGAAATGCACATCCCCACAGTTTCCTTAAACACGGTGCTGGACCCACAAATAATCAAGTAATGAAGCCCCTCATGGGCGAAAACGTTCACTTTTGGTTCAAATAATAAAAAAGACGGGAGAGCAGCCTATCGTGTGCGAACATTCACTTTTTCTTCAAAGTGTAAACTTTCCATTAAAGTGTGTCCCCTTTTCACTTTTAAATGTTTTAATTACTTTCTGACAAGTTATATTGTGCCTTAAATGTGCCTAGGAAGACATTTCCAGATGAAACTGATCACTAGCTGTAAACAAATAACTGTTAAAGAAAAGATGTAAGGTGAAGGAGATACTTTACAAGTGTGGAAGTTTATTTAGAGAAATATTTAAATGTTTTATGAAAATACTTGTTGTTGTTTTTTTGTCTGAATTTGAATGTGAATTTGATCAATTAAAAGAAACAGACAATGCAGCTACGTCAATAATGATAACATCTGATGATTATAAATGATGATGACTGTATTCAGTGGCCTTCCATTACCTTTTACTTCAACAGTAACGTGATTGTAATGGGATCATAGTTTTACATAGCTACAGTCAGTACATCATCCAAATGAACAATTGTGACTTTAGAGCAGGGGTCTTCAACAGGGGGTCCGGGACCCCTAGGGGGTCCTCAGAGTTACTACAGGGGGTCCACCAAATCTTTGTGTGATGATTTATTTATTTTTTTACATTAACCAGTTCAACCCTAGCATCCCTTTTCTGAGGAGAACTTTAGCCAAAAATAGCAGATCTACAAGCTCACAGCGCCTCGCAGCGAGGCGTTTTAAAAAAAAATCTGAAACAACATTATAGAGGTCCCTGCTTCATCTCTCTCTCAGCTAGGGGGTCCCTGGCCTGAAAACGTTGAAGACCCCTGACCCCAGAGAAAACACGTAGCCAACAGGGAGCGCTGTAGGCGTCTGTTTCTGTTCCCGTGATTAGAAGGACCTCGAAAGCACATCTTCTCATCTCTACGCACTGTACTTCCGGGTCATCAGTGCAGCTGACTGGCTCTTAGAAGAATGGCCGCAGACAAGCAGAACGAGGCTAAACTGGCCACATTGGACGAAAACAAAGAGAATGAAGGTCTTGGACTGGAAAGTATCCTTTGAACACATGTTGTAATCTCATAGAGTAGCTGAGTCGTTTAGCATATAGTATCATTATTTATGTCCCATTGTGGCTCAACGGTAGCTCATAACATAAGCTAAGCTATAGCCAGAGAGGAGGCTGATGGCTAACAACGCGACGTGTCAGTCGCTGTAGCTGACTGTAGCATGTGTTGCTCTTTGAGTATCTAACGTTATGAATGGAGTAGTATCCCTTACATAGCTCGTCATTCATAGTAGCTGGTCAACTAAGAATGTGGATACCTAATGTATAGCTACATATAAGTCTGTCAAATTTGGTGTTGTTGTTGTTGATGACAACAAGTCTCCTTTCTGGCATTAGTCACATTACCGTTAATGATGGCTGGTGGACAGTGTCCATATTTACCATTTAGGCATTTAGCAGACGCTCTTAATCCAGAGCGACAGTAAAGCATGGAAAACACCAGGTAATACATCAAATGCATTGGAATAGTAATCTAGGATCACAGGTAAACCAAAGAACATATCATCAGTCTTTGATTGAATACTTTATCAGCAGTTTGCAAAAAAAAAAGCATAGGAAAGTACAGTTCAATAAGGTCTGTCAAGAGGATTTTAAACCCAAGAAACAAAGTCTATGGCTTGTTTCCATTGGGGTCCTACTCAACAGTCATAACCTGAGGTCTAACAGTAGAATATCCCCAAAAATCTATAATCTGTGCATTGAAACTATACACACTATAGGAATCGTCCACAAACTCAAGCTTGGTTACAGATATGTGTGCTACGTTATGCATGTTGTGTTAAAGGCTTTTCCTAAACAGTGAATTGCAGTTCTGCAGATAATCAAGGACTCACAGCAGCAACATGGTCTCAGGCATGGCGACTACCAGAGATACAGGTGAGCAAAACCACCAAATATGTGACAAGACAACGTTATTCAGGCAAAGCATCATCATCATCAATTATATTAAATTGTGTCTTTAATTAGGTCAACTATTTGCGCTTCATATGCAGAAGACCAAAATTCTTAGTTTCAGCCTCAAGAATCTGCTTTGAGCGATCACGTTGGCATATGGTGCACAACATAGTGGGTTAGTGTTGTACAAATGTCGCCCTGCATCTAAGCAACTCTTAGATGCTATGTTTTATATCTAGAGTTGCAATACCAACCCTTGACAGTCCTTGCATCCAAACAGAAAAGTCAGATCTGATTGTATTAAACAACGCTAAACTTACCAACATTGCTGTTGTACGGAAAGCTTGGATTATCCTCTTTGTATGTGCCAAGTTTTTCTTTCATAAACATCCACCATAGACATGTTATGAGTTACCTTCTGTCAATATCTTCCATGCAGGTGATCATTTTTCGAAGTGTTTGAGTTTGGAAGCGCTCGTTGGAAATAACTCAATGGTCCTGCGTAATACCATCTGTTTTGAAATTGCACAAAATGCTGGAGGCAGCAGGATGTTGCCTTATTCAAAACGAGCTCTTCCAAACTCCAACACTTATATGAATCACCTGCATAGAATTTATTGACAGAAATTAGCTCATAACATGTCTACGGTAGATTTTTATGAGAAAGATTGGGCAAATACAAAGAGGATAATCCAAGCTTTCCGTACAGCTGCAATGTTGGTGAGTTTAAACTTGTTTAATACAATCAGATCGCACTTTTCTGTTTGGATGTATGGGCTGTCAAGGGTTGGTATTGCAACTCTAGATGCCAGATATAAAAGCATCTAAGAGTTGCTTGCGGCTAGCCCTGCCTTTTAGAACCATCATTTAGTTAACTTTTTTGTAATCCCAGGATAAATTGGGTTTTCCTTCTACTGTCTTTATTACTTCTACTGTTGCAAACAGTCTCAAACACATTGCCTTATGTTAAGGCAGACTGAATTATAATCAACTAATACTCTAAACTTGGGGTGATCAAAGACCATAATCACTTTACTTTTGGCATTTTATCAGTTGTTTCCACTTGGGGTCTAACAGACTGATTGCATAAAAGAAGTCCCTTTCAAATTGTGGTTATTGTGATTAAAAACAGTGTCCCCATTGCTGTACATCTTGCTTTCTTTAAGAGTTTTTTGTTTTTTTCTTTAATTCTTTTTAATTAAATGAGTAACCTGGTGAGTGATGCTGCAAAAGCAGCGGCAAATAAAATGTTACAAGAGAAAGCACTTTGGTATAGAACATAACTGTTGATCATTTTAACATTTAATAACTTCAATCTGTAACCTTTTTATGTACTACCCGAGATTTGAACCTGGGTCCCCCACGCGAGTGTCAATATTTCTACTGCTGAGCTAGTACACAAAGTTTGGGCAGAGGGTATATTGCACTTTTGAGCTTCATGCAATACAACCTGCAGTGGTCCGACCAAAGGATATGCATTGCTCAATAGAAGAGCAGGGAAACAAACTAAAACCACCACAGTTATGTTAGTTAATAGTTAAATTGTTTTAACACACTTGTTATTTATGGATTGCAGCTTTAAAGTTCATATAGTACATTTTGGGGAAATAAAAGAATGTTTGATTTAAAAAATGCAATGATTCTCTGTTACTATTCCAGAGGATACTGTTCCCGCAGACTACGCCGCCTGCGCAAAACCATGGGCTTCAAAATGGGCAACAGACACAAGTTCACTGGGAAGAAAATCACTGTTGAGATGCTTTCTGACAGCAGGTGAGGAATGGATGCTGGCAGTACTGCTTGTAAACAGTGGTGTAAAGTACATTTACTCAAGTACTGTACTTGAATACAATTTTGAGGTACTATTACTTTTCTAAAGTATTTCCAATTATCAATTACTTCTACTCCACTACATCTCAGAGGCAAATATTGTAATTTTACTCCACTACAATTATTTGAAAACTTTAGTTGCTTTGTAAATGTAGATTATTATTACAAAACATACATTAACCACTTCAGCCCTATATACATTTCGGCCACTTGAAAATAGCCGATCTGCAAGCTCACAATGCGTCGCGATGCAACGCATTGTGAGCTTGTAGATAGGCTATTTTCAAAAGATTTGTATACATTTGGAAACTTGTGAAATGGGACATTCTGCATAATGAGTACTTTTACTTTTGTACCTTAAGTATTATTTTGATAAAAAATATTTTACTCAAGTACATTTTTAATTCCGGACTTTTACTTGTAACAGAGTATTTCTACATTGCAGTATTGATACTTTTACTTGAGTTAGAAATGTGAGTACTTTTTCCACCACTGCTAGTAAACATGTTCAACACAACTCGACGAGTTGTGTGACCCATCCCATTCATATTCCTGCTTACTACTTAGGTACCTATTACTTGTTCTAATGGAGGCAGAGCGGGCATGGAGCTATGCCATGCAGCTGAAGCAGGAAGCCAACACGGAACCTCGTAAGCGCTTCCACTTACTGGCGCGTTTGCGCAAGGCTGCCAAACACGGCGAGAGGCTGGAAAAGCTCTGTGAGAGTCCCCGTGTGGATGCCAGGACCAAGCTGGAGGCACAGGTAAATTGGAGGAAGGGCCAGGGTTCTTACACGATGATGAGCCTGATAAAACTTGTAAAGTAGGGACAATTTCTTGATGAATTGATGGTAGATAATTTTTGTGCCCTGAAATATTAACCCATTAAGACCGGGAACGCATCCGTGTCATTTTAGGTTTCTTTTGGCTGATCTACAAGCTTTAAAGCATCATTTAACTTTGGTAGCGCTTTTGGGTTGTGTAGTTAAGTTGGTCACAGACAGAGTTTGTGCTAGGGACCCCCAAAAGGGAACATTTGTCAATGTGCATTATGTGAGAGTTGCCCATCATTTTGCTCGAGACTCCCATGTTGCATGCAAATATGATAGTCAGAGGACCTCTAATCACAGATTAACGCTGTTTGCTTCAGGCCTACGCTGCCTACCTGACTGGCATGGTGGAATTTGAGCTGCAGCAGTGGAAGCCTGCCATGGAGGCCTTCAACAAGTGCAAGTGAGTTTTGACAGTCCTCTACAGCAGTGGCTCTCAAACTTTTTTCATGTCAAGGACCCCCACAATTATATCTATTTGCCCGCAGAACCCTATCTCAAAATATTTTGTTCCAGGGACTCCCAGAAGCATTACAAATTTGCGTTACAAATGTTAGGATTTGTAACGATTTAAAAAAAATAGCCAAAGTATAAAATAAGATTTAAAGTGGTTAAAATGATTGTGATGCTATATTAACTTATTTAGCTGGGGACCCCCTGGTACCCCGCCAAGGACCCCACTTCGAGAACCAATGCTCTACAGCAGTCAGTCATGAAATATTATGACTGTGGCAGTATTAAACTCTTTGCAGTGTTTATTTTTGTCATCAATGTATCTATATTTTAGAATGGATGACGGATCAAAATGGATCAAAACTTCCCATTTTGTTTCCAATCGTTTTTTATTCAGTATTGATAATTGCCTTTAAAATATTATGGAAATTGTGGTCTTTGCCAGATATGGCTGTCATGTTATATTGTTTATTTGTCATCTTTGTAAACTGTGAACACCTCCATTTACTTGTGTGTGTGTGTAATGTTCATCAGGACAATTTATGAGAAGCTTGCTAGTGCTTTCACTGAGGAGCTGGCAGTGCTGTATCATCAGCGTGTGGAGGAAATCTCGCCCAACATTCGCTACTGTGCATACAACATTGGTGAGCAACACGGAAGCACTAGGCCTGTCACAATTATTACATAATCACCTAATCGCAATTATTTGAAATAATCACAATTATTTTTGCGTAATCGTTTCCATGTTGAAAGATTTTCAAAATTGTTGAAAAAAAAAAGCTGAAATAGATCTACAAGCTTACAACGTGTCACTTTGTGATCCGTTGGTATTACATATCAGCTATTTATGCCATTTTTACACGTATAAAATTATTAAATAATAATCAATAATTTCTTTCTATATTTAAGTTATTTGTCATATCTGCCCTGTGCAATTTGTGATTATGAACCTAAAAACCAAACAGAAATAAAAATGTTATTCATACAGTATGTTTCAATGCCAAAGACACAATGAAATCGTTAATCGCAATTATTTGTGTGACAATTAATCGTCAACTTAAATTTAATCTTGACAGCCCTAAAAAGCACTCAATCACTTTGCTAAAAAATGCACAATCCATCATGACATGATGGATTTACTGACATCACAAAAAATCCTTCACCTGCTGCTTTTTTTGTCTGTTTGCAGGTGACCAGAATGCTATCAATGAGCTGATGCAAATGAGACTGACTGGGGGAGGAGGAGACTTTATGGCTGAGAAACTAGAGGTGCGATAGGCTGTTAACCTACTACTACCTGGCAATATGTAAACGATAATCCACACCTACTACCTGTCAATATGTAAAAGATAATCCACACCAACGACGTGTCCTGATATTGGAAAATACAGACATGGCGGGGGGCAGTGCTCTTCGTGTTGCTGAGGACTATATCCTGTCCATATTTTCCAATATTGGGGCATTATTATGCCTATACCAGTGTCCCTTACCAAATAAAAGGAGTCTGTTTACATTTTATTTATATTTTCACAATTGAGGAAAAACACTAAACAAAAAAAAACCTGCTACAGTTTATTATTGTTGTTATGGTTACATTAAGTTTAACCACATGAACCCTAGTGTCCCTATTAGTAGGCAAACTTTCTGTGAGAATAGGTGCACATTTGGTGAAAATTGCAGATCTACAGGTACACTCAACAAGACATTGCACATATGCATATTGACAATATGTAATTTCTTTCTAGGCTCTAATTACCCAGACGAGAGCCAAGCAGGCGGCCACCATGAGTGAGGTAGAATGGCGAGATCGCTCGGTGCCTGTAAAGGTTGACAAGGCCCGCATTTTCCTCCTGGGTCTAGCAGACAATGAGGCTGCCATTGCTCAGGTCAGTCTTGTTGTCAGGTCCATGGTTTTGTTAAGGGATGTTATTTGGTTTTCCTACACTTGTAATTGTTAACACACAAATCTTTTGTTCAAACTTCAACTGAAACGTATTTTTCCCATTTTGTGTTTTTTAATGTAATGTGTGGTAACCGTGATTTGTGACCATATCTCTGCTTGTGGCATCAGTGCTTGCTGGCAAGAGATTAGAGGTTGTATTTTATAAAATAAATGAATCTTGGGATCCAAATGAGAACGGCGTGGATCATTGGACGTGTGACATCAGTCATCTAATTATGACGCATCTATTTCTCCAAATTTGGGCAAGGTTTCAGCCTTGATCAGCGCCCCATTGACTTCTATTATAACATTTAAATTAAACAGATAAAACATGAGAAAAAATAATAATGTAGGTACTTCTGTGGGCTTCTGGCAGTGTGCACAAGAAATTGGTACTGATCGATCCAGCGGTTTACAAGATCAGCTCTGAACACAGACGAATAGATTCACTCCTAACGGCTAAAGGTCCTTACACACCGGGGCGATTTTTTCGTGCGAATAATGCGTTTTTTTTAAAACCTTATAAAGTCAATGGCTCCGTACATAAAGCGAAAAAGCGTCTTTTAATTATTCGGAACGAGTCCGAATTTTGCGTATATTCGCTATATTCGCCGGTATGTAAGGACCTTAAGACTTGTGCGGAGCCATGCCATAAAGATGCGGCATGATTGCCAATCAGCCAGTAGGTGGACTTCACCAACTGAATTTTGTCCACCTCTTGTTGGGTTCACATTGTGCTAAGCACTTCCACTAGGTGGCATTCTCCTGACTTTTCACCTATCATTGACAATCAACTAATAGCTCCCTACTCTCTCAGTACCGCTGATCCCACTGGTGCCTGAAGGCTCACTAGTGTTAAGTACACTCCTGTCACACCCATATCTACTCAGGTCTCTGGCATGTGGCCCCTCTCACCGCCGGACTGCATTCTGTTCATTTCAGTGCACAAGGGACTACACCCAGAAGGTCTCTGTGGACAGATTAGCATCATCATTACTAAATGCTCTTCAGTTTTGGATGGGCTTTTGTGATGCTTATGTGTAGCTTTTCAGGCAATTCACCTGCCAGTGGCATTTGTGATGGACTTTATAAATAAATGCTGTTCTTTTTGCGCCAGTCATACACTATCTAATTGTTCTCCCCATATTGCAAATTGAATATTGCCTGTGAACCCATGAGCAGATCTTTAAGATGTCTACATTTTGAGAACTCAAGATCTCCATACAAAACTATATTAAAGCTGTCATGTTTAGCCCATTGACTATAACTCACAGTATACTTGACATTACTGCCAACCATTTTTCAAAGCAGTCTGTGGTTTGTTTGATTTTCGAGGAAACCGTTGAATTCAGTTAATTTCAGTGCGATATGAAAATCTACTTGCAGACAGGCAAGACAACAAAGATCAGTGATGTTCAATTTAGTTGAGTAGAGAGTAGAGAATCAACAGTTACTGTATACATGATGGATCATCTACTGTACCTTAACTGTCAAACACTTAACTGGGAATTTACACTGGGAAATCCTTATAAGACTGTAGGCTGGGTCTGCTAAAGGCACTTTCTACTCCTCCCCATCATGTTAACCACCCTTTCCTCCCTTCATACTTCAAAAGATGTTTGACTGGTTGGCCCAGTCATCAGGGCGTAGAGGGGGTGTCTGAAAGAGTTTGTGGTTAATTATGTAATGCCAAGCCCCTGCCCTGGGTGGATTAGGTAGCCTCATAACTTAACTATTACTAATTACTATACAGTGTGGAATCTTCTCGTCGCATTCCTCATCCCATTCAGCACATTGTGATTGCCTAATGTAAAGGTATTTTTGCCCCGCTTGTAAACAAAGGCTGCACAAATGAATCATTTGCAACAAATTAGTAGCAAAACCAACAAGAAAGTGCCACTTTGTTCAAACTCTTATCGGCTCATAATTTTCATACTGTCTTCATATTAAAATGTTCTTTTTTTTGCCACATTGGACTCCAATAGACCCAATTTGGTTTTCAGCAGGGCAGCACAGGCCCTCTCTATTTTCTCATGGACAGAAGACAGAATAGAGGAGTGAGAGGATGATGTAAAGAACAATCGTCTCATTCATTCACACATGCTGCGGTAACTCTAGAGACAGTCATGGTGCAATGTACATGATTTGGATCAGCAACTTGCTCAGCTACATATTTATGTCTCCCCTTCTCTCAGCCACGGTCACATTCCAACTTATGTGCTAGTCCCTGTGTTGACAGATCTCCAACCACCGAGTGAAAGTATTTGTCAAATTGATGCTCCTCAAGGGTCTCATTTAAAAGGGGAGAAAATGTTTATTGGATGTTGGATTCAACAAGGCAATTAGGCAAATCATGAAATAGAAAATGAATAAATACACAAAACTAATAATACAATGAGACGAAATAAACACACTAGATAAAAGCCACTCCAAAAACATGTGTTTTGTTGTTTTTCTTTAAAAGAAAAATGTTTACACTCCCTGCCAATCTCACCTCCTCTGGCAAGCCGTTCCAAAGGTTGGTGGCCATTGTGGCAAAAATCGATGTTGGATGTATTCGGCATGTATTATATGCCAGATTAATTCTGTTGTTGCAGTTAGTAACGGCATCTTTTGGATACATTGTAATACACAGGCAACAAATGAAGAGACCAAAGAGCACCTGTACGAGACCCTGTTGGCCGAGTGCAGAGACACCATCCAGACTGTGAGAGAGGAGCTCAAGGCAGAGGCGGTAAGAGAAATAAGTTGGTTGACATTGAGGTTAATGGGTGATGAGAGTTGCCTTAAAAAAGGTAGGATATGCACATCCCCACAACACGGTGCTGGAGGCGCTCGGGTGGCGCAGTGGTAAAGTTCCTGCCCACCACCGCAGAGGTCGTGGGTTCAAATCCACCGTAGTGCATCCGGCTTTATCGAGCTTCTACGGGAACACAATTGGCCCGTGTTCAGGGGTGGGAAGCCGGGCGGTGAGGGTGATAATTGTCACTGTACGTAATCCTGGCTGGGACGGCACCAGTCAGCAAGGAGTGTTGGGCGGGGGGATTAGGACGGAGGCTCTACGTCCTCCTGGTGGGGACTCCTCACTGGCAGGTGAGTCAGTAGGATACAACAGCAGTGGCAACACAGAAATGTGTGTGGGGGGGGAATTAATTTGAACTAGAAAAAGTGCTCCTCGGAGCACAAGTCTCCGCCAGCAGACTTGTGTTGGGAATGTTGGGAATGTTCTACTTCTGGGAATGTTCTATCCGTCCTGTCTATGTAAGTGTCCTATCCGTCCTGTCTGTATAAGTGTCCTATCCGTCCTGTCTGTATAAGTGTCCTATCCGTCCTGTCTGTATAAGTGTCCTATCCGTCCTGTCTGTATAAGTGTCCTATCCGTCCTGTCTGTATACTGTAAGTGTCCTATCCGTCCTGTCTGTGTAAGTGTCATATCCCTCCTGTCTATGTAAGTGTCCTATCTGTCCAATTATGTATCCTATCTAATTGTTACAGTATCCACCATTTCTCAGCCATTTCGTGATGGTTCCTGTCTTACCTCACTTTGAAAGTGGCACAGACACTTTCAAAGTGACGCCATGTATTTATAGGCCGCTATACGTCACTAGCCAATCAGATCACAGTATTTCACCGTATTGTCACGTGTCACGTGAGGCTTGACCAATCGGTGTGTCATATTTAGAAAGTGAAAACAAAGTCTCCTGGCGAAGACAATAAGAATAGACAATTCATCAATGTGTATGGATGGCCACATCGTTATCTTTATAGTTACATTATTGTGCAAAGCCATTTATTCCTGAAATAGTGAATGAAGCGCCAGGATGAGCAAACTTACAGTTACTGATTTAATCCTGACCTGTCCCTCTTATTGCTCGTACAGTCCCCAGAACCCCAGTACAAAAATGTGAAGTGTAGATGCGGCCGGTGTTTTCGGCACATGTGGAGGAGGAGGACCATGTATACGTCACGGGAGAAGGGGAAAAAAAACAAAAATAAGTGTACACGTGATGCGGAAGTCTGCCGTGGAGGAGCTGTTGAGAGTGGTCGAGGATACACTTGATGTACACTCGCTCAATGCGGAAGTGGAGAGCCTCCTCGCCTGCTCCACTCGACTTCACTCGCCTCCTCCAAGACGCACATGAACAATTGGACCGCGACTACTTCCGGTTCAAAGTCGGAGTGACCGAGTGGGAGTGAGCGAGTGGCCGAGATTTTCGGTATTGGAATCTGGCTTATGACTCTTTCAAAGTGACACATGTATTTATAGGCCGCTATCCGTCCTGTCTATGTAAGTGTCCTATCCGTCCTGTCTGTGTAAGTGTCCTATCCGTCCTGTCTGTGTAAGTGTCCTATCCCTCCTGTCTGTATAAGTGTCCTATCCGTCCTGTCTATGTAAGTGTCCTATCTGTCCTGTCTGTGTAAGTGTTCTATCCGTCCTGTCTGTATAAGTGTCCTATCCATCCTGTCTGTATAAGTGTCCTATCCGTCCTGTCTGTATAAGTGTCCTATCCGTCCTGTCTGTATACTGTAAGTGTCCTATCCCTCCTGTCTGTGTAAGTGTCATATCCCTCCTGTCTATATAAGTGTCCTATCTGTCCTATCTGTCCAATTATGTATCCTATCTAATTGTTACAGTATCCACCATTTCTCAGCCATTTCGTGATGGTTCCTGTCTTACCTCACTTTGAAAGTGGCGCAGACACTTTCAAAGTGACGTCATGTATTTATAGGCCTCTATGCGTCACTAGCCAATCAGATCACAGTATTTCACCGTATTGTCACGTGTCACGTGAGGCTTGACCAATCGGTGTGTCATATTTAGAAAGTGAAAACAAAGTCTCCTGGTGGAGACAATAACGACTAAATTGGGGAGAAAAAGGGGGTAAAAGGCAAAAGAAAAGAAAACACGGTGCTGGTCCCTACCAAAAGTGAACAACAGGCGAAACGTTGTTCACTTTTGGTTCAAATAAAAAAAGACGGGAGAGCAGTTTATCGTGTGCGGACATTCCTTTTTTCTTCAGATGAGAGTTGCCTGCTCACACGATGTTCACATTGCCATTGAACTGGAAATGCTGAAAATACTTTGAACTAACTTGAACAAATGTGTGCCATTTGGTCTTGCAGAAGCAGCGTGAGAGGGGTACCGATCCAGACAATAGCAAGGTGTCCAACCTGCAGTTCCTGCACAGGTAAAAATACCACTTAAGTTAACATCGGCCAACACATGCAGGCCTTTAGCCATATGAACCCTAGCGTCACTATTCTGAGCATGTGATAATAGGTAAATATTCTGCAAAATCTTCTCTATTTAAGATGCAAGTATACAGTATAGGCCAGGGTTTAAATTAAAGATCTTAGCCATTGACTTTTATTCTGACATCTCTCTCCTCGACAGCTACTTGACCTACATCAAGCTGTGTACTGTGGTGAAGAGAAACGAGAGCATGGCCAACACCCTGCAGGTTAAACTGAAGGAGCCCCCAGCCGATGACAACAAGAGGACCCCTCGCCCCCAGGACCTCATCCGCCTGTATGACATCATCCTGCAGGTAGTACACATCAACACACACAAATGACACAGTAGAATTGTCAGGGTAAATATATATATTAATATTAATAACAACAAAAAATGCAAATGGCAAATTCAAAGTTTACTGAATTGGCTACATTTGATTTAGTTATTAAATAAAGATGTTGGAAGAATTTGCTCTCACTCCCTTGGTCAATATCTTGTCCTTCCAACATGATGAGTCTTTGGTTGTTCTCCGGGTTAAACAGCAGGAGGGACATTGTTTCTGCTCGAGGAACACTACTTTGTTTGATTGAGTAACTTCCTTGTCACAGTGTAATAAATCTCAACTTCATTCCGTCAGTCTCCTTGCTCTGCTTCCCTTCACCTTTCTGTTTTCTCTTCCTGCCTCACTCCACCCTCTCCACTCTCCAATCCCTTCCTTCCGTCCCTACCTGCACCCTACCCCATGCCTCTCATTCAGAGTCTAGCTGAGCTGTCCACCCTGCAGGGACTGGAGGAAGACGCCACCTTTCAGAAGGAGGTGGCCCTTAAAATGCTGGTCTATAAGGCATACAGGTGAGACACGTAAACAAAAACAGTGAACATGTTAATTTTAATTGTCCAATGGACAGTTTAAATGACACATTAGTGTGCATGCATAAAATTCAAATAGCATGAGGTTTAAACTGATCTAAAACACAGACATTTCTGTGTATACCATACTGAAATGAATGGAAACCAATGGTTTCCTCAGAAATAGCAAAAATGCTGCATGCTTTGGAAGATTGTCCCCCATGCTGAACTCATGGTCAATGGACTAGACATGCAATACCACGAGTATGGTCCCTTCACTCGTGTATTATTTTTCCACACATAAGTTCCTGAGTCACAGACTATACTTACACACGACACAGACCTTTTGTAGTCTTCTTTCACTTGATCATCTGTTCTTCAGTAAACAAGACATGAGTGTGTGTGTACAGTATACTGTATGTGTGAGTGATACAGATGTAATGTGCGCGTTCCTGTCCTTGCAGGTGTTTCTTCATAGCCCAGTCCTATGTGGTGGTGAAGAAGTGGAGTGAGGCTCTGGTGTTGTATGAGAGAGTGCTGAAGCATGCCAAAGAGGTCCAATCCAAGGCCAAGAGCCTCAACAACAGTCTGAAGGTTCATGACCCAATAACACACACACACACGCACACATTACACACAGACTCACACGTACATCATCAGCATCATCTTGCATGCTGTCGCTCTACTTGTGACCTTTCCCATACATGGAAGCAAATACATGAACACACACCAAAATATAAATGGGTGCATTATAAATCGTCTCACCTTTTTAAGCGTATACTCTGTTGTCAAACGCGCGCGCACGTAGACAGACATGCATGTTTGCATATACAACCCTGAGACCTACATGTAACACGTATACCTACTATACTCCTACATTTTCTTCTTTCCCTGTGTGTGTGTGTATGTGTGTGTGTGTGTGTGAAAAGCAGGCAAGCACAGCATCCATTGATGAACGCTATGAAAATAGAGCATATAATTAGAATTGAAAGGAATTACAAGTGAACTGTTCAAAATTTGCCTGTTACGAGTTGATGAAAGGGTCTCATACTGCGGATAATTAACAGGCATTGGTGCTTAAGCAGTTTTTGATTGTTGTCTCTCTGGCCCCTACAGGATCTCCCTGATGTTCAGGAACTTATTGCTGATGTCAACGCTGAAAAATATTCACTTCAGGCTGCTGCCATTTTAGGTGGGTACACTACACACCAAAACTGCCCACCAACACACACACTGCTTATGTGTGTGTTGATATTAAGATTGAGTGTGATGCTAAGTGAACTATGTGTTTCTGTTTTAGACACTGATGAGACTGCTGAGGTTCCATCCCAGCAACAGGTGAAAGACAACAAGGTAAGACATTATTTTCTTATTTGTAATTATTATTCATTATGAAAAAAAATATTAATTTGTAGAACGTCACGCAGTATGAGATCAGTTAGTTAAAATGGGGTAACAATATGATCACCCCAGATGGTATCGGCTCATGTTTTCTCCTTTCCCTTTAATCTCGTCAGCCCCTCAGTGACCATTTGGAGACCTTCAACCTTGACCCTACTTTAGTAGGCAAGCAGCCCAATCTAGTCCACTTCCCTCCTGACTTCCAGCCAATCCCCTGTAAGCCCCTGTTCTTTGACCTTGCACTCAACCATGTGGCATTCCCACCGCTGGATGACAAGGTGGAGCAGAAGGGCAAGGGCGGTCTGACGGGCTACATCAAGGGCATCTTCGGCTTTGGCAGCTAAATTGAGCCCCAGGATTTTAAGAGGCCTCCGGGAAGGGCCCATGAAGTCCTCTTGATATCTCGTACAATGCGACCAGGCTTGGGTCAGTTGTTAATTGGTGTAACTTGAGATACGTTTTAGCAATCGCTTTGGACTGCCTCAAGTGCAAGATGTGTGAGGATTGGAAATGTTGTGTGATCGGGTCCAATGTTTTAGCCTAAATCAATGATAGAAATGTAATTCAAATACCAATCTGACCCAAATCTAACTAGCGCCATTAGTAATAACAAAAGGTTGCATTGTTTGCTGGCACACTGGCTCCCTCCTCCCATCTGAGCAGCCAAGATATACCGTCATGTCGTAGAGGTTTTTATGCCTTGTGATTTTTTGTTCTCAATCTCACAGTCCTTACTGCTACAGTAAAATAAGCCAGGATGGCATAACTGTTAATTTTTTGTTCTGTTTTGAAAGCGCCTTCATTTACTTTTTTTTTGTGTTATGTCTGCATATGAGAGAATTGCAACCATTGTCCACGTCTTCGATACAATTTTACTCTCACTTTGGGACCTAGTTGTTTTAATAATAGACATACAAATACACGTCAACAAGAGGACTTTGACCATTTTGAGTTTATGAAACCGTGGTCTATATAGTTTTATCTATCATCTCAGTGTCCGAAGACTTTGGTTAAAAGACCGGGGACGAGTAAATGCATGATTAAGCCATGCTGTCACATGATGGTTGCGGCTGTGACCGTTCATCAAATCAGTGTGATTAACTTGTTTTGTGCACAAAACTAAGCCCCTCCACAGTCACACAGGAGTAAAGGAAAATAGCTATATGGTTATTAGCAATTGTCCATGTAGACTTTATATAATGTCACTATTTTTCTGTTTTGTTCTCATTTTTGCTATAATACATTTGTGTTAAATTAATGGTTTGGAAGTCTAAAGACACGTTAAGTCCACTTTTCACTCGTCCCCATACCAAAGCCAGTTGTTTCTTTTAAAATGTATAACTGTTTTGAACTGACCTTATTTAATGGTTACACACGTGAGACGTTTTCAATGTCTCTTCTATCCTCTCTCTCACACATGAAACCTTTAAATTTAAGCTTCATTTGTTTGTGATTTTTATCAAAATGTATTGGTTTTCATTTATTCAGAAAATGTACCCTCTTTGTTAAACGGGACGAGATAGAAAGTGCTCAAATACTTTTTCGCACTGTAACCGAGAAGCCCAAGAAATGAGTTATAATTAAAAAACGATTGGAAACTACTGTACATGACGACGAGATGGCAAGAACAATGATAGATTTCCAGGCCTCCAAATAAAATAAAAACATATTTGCGCCATATATGACTTGATTCTTGTTCTTGACACGAAAGTGACTGGTTAAGGCTGTGATCATCTTGAAGGCCTTATACTTGAGGCTATAACTGAAATACTGATATATATATATATATATATATATATATATATATATATATATATATATATATATATATGCACATGCACAGTACATGGCAAAATCCTTAACTTCGTATTACTTACTGAAGATTTTACTGTAGATATTTAGTTTTGCAGGGCACACTACAGTAACTCACCTGTGTATGTGGGAGGCCAAATTGATTGCATGGGTAGCAACAAATTGGAATAGAAACATGCTGGGATCAAAATTACTATTTTTGTAAGGTAAGTAAGTGTGTGTGTCCGTGGTTGTACTCTGTTTTGGGTGTGGATGGTTAAAAACTGAATGGGATGCCTCAGTAGGGTGTGACTGAGCATGTGTGAAAGAGACTTTACACCTCAAGGCATGTACATACAGAATTATAGGAATTTGTAATACACAAAGTATGTGTTAAAATGTATATTACATGTGTCTCTACTATTCATGGTATTTTGGTTATCAGTACCTTGTCATCACTGTTCTCTGTGCACATTCCTTTTCACTCCAGACCATCAATGTGCATTCCACCCTTGTAAATGTATTAATGTGGTGTGTCTGGAATCTATGGATATATTTCGGATTGGTTTCTGACCTGCATGAAGAAGATGAAGATGGGACAGGCAGAACAGGTACTGTGTATGAGTACCACAGTACTGTAATCTGTTGAAGGAATGCACACTGTCATGTTGCAGATTGATAGACTGTACAGTACTATTACCTAGATACTGTTGAAACCGTACATATTCATTCTCATATTCACACTGTCTGTACACGTATATTCGTTCATATATTCATTGGCGATAGACTATATTTTGCCTTATATTTCTTGATTGACTATAACCACTCATTCTTTTCTGAAATAAAATGCGGGTTGTGTGGAATTTGAAGTAAAAAAAAAGAAAAAAAACTACAGTACAATATCTTTACACAGCAGCTGCATATTATCTTTCTAATTAAAGACATCAATGGGCTCAATGCAAACTGCAGGCTTTATTCAAGACCATGAAATGATCAAAGACTATTCTATCTTGAGGGCTGAACATGCTAAAACTCCTTTTGTATTGTTTTGTTTGGGGTTATTTGAGTTTTCATCAAATCTCCACACCACATACGTAAATGGACGCACCTAAAAACACTATGACTCACTGAGTCTATCAAAAAATGCAACCTCTCTTTTCTCCTCTCCTCTGTGTTGCAGTAAAAGCTGCCCAGCCACATTCCTCGCCATGATGTCCCATTGTTGATGGGTCAGACAGAGACGCCCTCGTCCTGAAAGACCAGGCTAGCTTTGGCACGGACCCTACACACACTATACGTCAGTTTGTGATCGCACACAGTAAAACCTTCTGTGTCAGTTTAACTATGAGAGTGTGAACATGGAAACAAATGGCCGATCCACAAGCTTGTAGATCTGCTTTTTTTCTTTTTACACTTTTGATAATGTGTGAAAATGCTATGATACCAGTGTTAAAGCGGTTAATTTAGATGGTGTACAAACATGTAAAGATACACATGGAACCAATTTGACCCTTAAGAGTCCATTTGGTTTCATGTTTCCACTCCCTGAGTTACAAATGGATAAATTAACACTGAGGATTTTACTGTGCATTGTGTATAAACTTCCTTTTTTGGCCTATAATAATCTGATAGGCCATGTTCAGACTTTATTGATTTGTTGACTGTATCCGTCTCTATAGCCTTTATGTTCTGACAGATTTATAAACAAGTATTAGTTTTAAACTTCACTTGCCATTACTATTTAACATTTGGCCATATTCAATAATGTTACAGGCTGGCTTTGAAATGATCCACATTTATCATTATAGTTGACCAGTAGTTAATGATCAAAGTAAAAGTATCAAAAGTACTGCAATCAATACTGCAATGTAGAAATACTCTGTTACAAGTAAAAGGCAGGTAATCAAAATTGACTTGAGTAAAAGTACAAAAGTATTGGCATCAAATTATACTTAAAGTACCAAAAGTAAAATGACTCATTATGCGGAATGTCCCGTTTCACAAGGTATCATGTATAAAATGTATTAAAATCTTTTGAAAATAGCTGATCTACAGCTGGCTATTTTCAAATAGCCAAAGTTTAAATAGGGCTGAAGTGGTTAATGTGAGTTTTGTAACAATAATTCAAATCTACAAAGCAACTAGTAACTAAAGTTTTCAAATAATTGTAGTAGAGTAAAAGTACATTATTTATCTCTGAGATGTAGTGGAGTAGAAAATGGAAATTCTCCAGTAAAGTAAAAGTACCTCAGAATTGTACTTAAGTACAGTAGGCCTATTTGAGTAAATGTACTTAGTTACTTTATACCAATATTTTGGAACATTTTTGAATAGGGCTTAAGTGGTTAAATTAACAATGAGGATTTTACGGTGTTGTGATCTGGTCTGGGTGTGAGCGACAGGCAGGGCCCTAATGAAAAGGATGGGCGGGGAGGGTGTGTGTGTGAGGCGGAGGAAGGAGGTGTGTGTGTGTGTGTGTGTGTGTGTGTGTGTGTGTGTGTGTGTGTGTGTGTGTGTGTGTGTGTGTGTGTGTGTGTGTGTGTGTGTGTGTGTGTGTGGAACAGGTTGATCCAGTCCTTCTCAAGCAGGTGTATGTCGGGGCAGCGTCACACCTGCTATACCTGCAGGAGGGGAGTGGTTACCGGAGACAAGAAGCTCCACTTTTAACACAGAGCTGACGTGTGCAACAGACACAATACACACACACACAACAAGGACAAGAGGTGAGGAGGGGAGCGTGCGTGTTTAGAGTTTGGGACGAACCAGCGAGAGAGTACAGAGACAGAGCGTGTGAGCCAGAGGTCGAGGAAGACAACAGACGATCAGCAGCAGCAAGAGCTTCTTCACCTCCACCTCCAGCTCCATCACCCCCCAACCAATCACCAGGATGTTTAAGAAAAAAGACAGCAAGGAGAATTCTCTGAAGGTCTCCGGCAAGATTAGCAAGTGAGTTTTTCCTCCCCCCAAAGAGTGTGTGTGTGTGTGTGTGCTGTGTGTGCTGTGTGTATGTGTGTTGCTATCTCGGTCATGTTTCCCCTCCTGTCTTGGAAGGACTGTGTCATATTTCTTGTGTTTCTGTTGGCCTCTTTCTCTGTGTACAGTATGTGTGTGTTTATGATGTACTGGAATCTCCCCTCCATTCATTAATTTTGTTTGAAGTTCTCTGTCCTGAGGCCAAGTTTCCATTGTAAATTAGACTGTGTGTTTATCAGGAAAATTTGAGTCTCATAATTCAGTGTGTGTGTGTTTGTGTGTGTGTGTGTGTGTGTGTGTGTGTGTGTGTGTGTGTGTGTGTGTGACACATTGATTAATTTCACAAAAAGAAGGCAAACAAGTCATATGTCAACAAGAAAGAGGAATAAGACAATAACGTGTTCAATATGGACGGTTATAATACACCTATTGAATTTTCTAAAGCAAAAAAAAACATGTTCCTTTCAGAAGGGCATAACAGTAAGGATTTCGGTACTTTTCCGAGAGGATATGCTAGTTGTAGTTCTCAAGACTGTTCAGTTAACTCATAAAGTCACTTAACCTGACCCAAAAGAAAGACTAGGCATAGATTTGAGAAGTGTGTAAATCCTTACAATTTGTAATTATCATCTAAATAGGACATTCATATTCATGTATTGACATTCACAGAATTCCCAACCCCAGGGTTTTGTGCCCTGGAGCACAGACATGTTGCATTAGTGCATGTTGCCAAGAAAAGTGACACTGTGTCAACTGTGGGAGATGGAAGTGAAACTACTTGAAAGTTGATTTCATACATGATTAATGAATTTAAGGCATTAATGAGATTTCAAAAGATGAGTGTATTGTTAAAGATTCAAACATACTGTATATACAGCATATAGTACAGTAATAGAATATCTCTCTGTGACCTTTGACAGTAAGACTTTAAGCCTGTGGAAAGATCACTTGTGTATATTGTGCCTTTACTTTTTTAAGTTTCCTAAACACTTTTCAAAGAGGGTTTCAGTAAAAGCTTTTGGTCCCTTCACCTCTCTCATCATGTAACATCTCTCCAACTTTTCCATGTCAAGGACCCCCAAAATTATATGTATTTGGCCACGGACCCCCATCTCAAAATACGTTGTTCCAGGGACCCTCCCTAGAAGCACAGATCGGAGTTTAAAATGTTCACTTTTAAACATATATATAGATTTGCACACATTTCCCAAGTTTTTTCAAAAGATAGCAGATCTACAAGCTCATAGCATGGCACTCAGTACCGCGCTATGAGCTTGCATATCTGCTATTTTTGAATAGTCAAAGAAATCTTAAAATGACACAGATGCGTTCCCGGTCTTAATGGATTAATTGTTGGTTGGGATGAGAGCAGGAAGGGGACCGGTGGTGCTTGTGGTTAAATCCTCCCTTTTGCAAGTTTATTTCTTCTGTTCAGTCATCTGCATCTGTGACATATTACCATTTTGCCAAAACAAATATTGAAAAGCAAGTTCAAGTTCAAATCAAACTTTAAGTTGTTTTAATCAGCGAATGGTCTATTCTCTCATGGCACCAGTTAAGGTTAGATTAACGAGATTGTTTTAGAGGAAGATGGTGACTGGCGCTGTGAAGGGGACGGTCGCACCCGGTCCTATACTGGACTGGATGTGTTGTCTACAGAAACTGATGAGATGTGATAAGGGTAGGGCAGGGCAGGTTGTGCTGCTCAGCTGGTTCCTCGCTCTCTCTGGGTGTTGGCTGAGCTCCCAGTGATACGAAGGTATTTAAAAGGGATGTCCTCCAGACTACTTGTACTGTATGTCATTTAATAACACTCAAGCAGCTTCTAGTAGAATGGATTAAAGACAGTAATGTGCAAAATGCATGTAGTATCATCCAATATGGTAGAATACCTAAATCATGACCCGGTGCGGCAGATGGAATTTTGGCATTTACGGAGAGATATGTGACGGATGCTGTTATTGCACATAGGGGCAGATGATGTGATGCCTCACATGCTGAGGTAGCCATCTTGTCCGGTGGGTGACATTTTTCAGTTACATCAGAGCACATTCTGGCCTGTTTTTTGGCAACTCAGAGGTTCTATGAAGGGACATACAGTTACAGTTTGAGGTTCAACATAAGGGACCATTTCCTGAATACTTTCCTTGAAACCTCAGTGAAAGGCTAAGAAACATGGATAGAGACAGTCAGTATGTTCAAGTACAATTTGATTTCAATACCTGTATAAACACACTCTGTCTTTCTGCATCCATTCCTAAAGCCTGATTTATTCCTAAAGCCGGTTGCACACCGGTGTCACGTGCCGACAATAGCAGCCAATGTTCATTGCTTTCGAATAGCTATCAATACCTATCTGTGGCAACCACCTGCAAAACTCAAACCTCACAGTCATCGCAAACCCTATCATCTCACTCTCTGAGAGGATACACACTAGGTCAGAGAGACAAATGGATAGACAGACAGACAGACAGACAGACAGACAGAGACACAGACAGGCAGACAAACAGACAGAGTCAGACAGACAATATATTCCGTATTGTAAATTGCACGAGTACACAAACCTTATTTCTCTCTCTTGCCAACACATCTCAGTGCAATAGATAAATGTAGAAACAATAGAGAAATATGACCACTATTCAGCCTCTTTTCAGGTAGGTAGTTATCCACTTCAACCCCAACGCCCCCTATTCTGGGGGGGAACATTTGTGCCGCGTTGTGAGCTTCTGGATCGGCTATTTTTTGCATTAGGAGTCGAGACAATATTCTATGTGGTGATGGTTATGCTTTGATGTACATGATATCATGGGGAGAAGTACTGTAGCACTCAGGTCGGTGGTACGGTAGTTCTGCCAACGAACACAGGTCTCAAACCGTAGTTATACTAGCTGCTACAAGGACAAGCTGAACCATTAACAGTAACATAAACAATAGATATCAGGCCTAGCTGAACCATCTTGGCTGCTACAGGCTACCAAATAACATACCATAATGTTTTATATAATTACTAAGTGATGGTAAAATATAAAGGTTAGATATAATCAACCATTGTATATGTGTATTTCATCTATAATTTCACAAAAAAAGTACAGTTGCAACTCAGGTCTGTTTCACTAAGAATAGAGGGTTTAATTGGTTATACCAAGTTCACCCAAGTCTGCCCATGGCCCCCCCACCCTCTTTAATTGGTTACACCAAGTTCACCCAAGTCTGCCAATGGCCCCCCACCCTCAACTCATCTGATCCAAGAAAGCAACATAGCAGCACAATCACTTAAGTACCCCAAAACGCACCCTGAAAAAAACAGTTTGTTTCCTTCAAGCTCTCACTCCTCAGTCTTTCTTTTTCAGAGTATAAGCTCCATGTAGATAATCTCTGCATCAAGTTTATTTTAGTAGGCCCAACACTTCATTGTACGACCAGTTCGCTCTCAGGAAGAACACTTGCAAATCTGTTATTTTTGGTGAGCATCACGGTCGTATGATGAAGTATAAGTTAGGATCAAGATGTACAGCTAAATTAATTCCAGAGTGGTGCAATGAGTTATGTTAGCAGGCTTACTCGTGTGTGTGTGTGTGTGTGTGTGTGTGTGTGTGTGTGTGTGTGTGTGTGTGTGTGTGTGTGTGTGTGTGTGTGTGTGTGTGTGTGTGTGTGGGGGGGGGAATAGGGAAGTCATTGTGTCACCTGCTACAGGATGTATTGTACTGAAGAATGAAACACACTTCAGTCAATCAGTCAGTCAGAAGGATAGAAGGGAAGTGGTGACACACGTACTGTACTGTATCTTGTTCCACCGCATTCCATGGCTGTGATATCATACAGTATGAAGGGGGTTTATTGGGTTTATTTGTCACAGTAAATCTATAAACTTGAATTGACATATATACACGCCACGGTATACACTGTAAATATTTTTTTGTTTACTGCAATAGCAGGTTTAGTGTACTGTATATGACTTGCAATCCTTGTAGGTATTGTGGATATGTAGTTTAAGTACTTAGTTCACCCACATTCATTTAGTTACACTCAACATCAGAATTTTGTCCAAGGTGAAAGACATAAATAATTACTTTTCTGTGATCTTTGAAGAAAAGAGAAAGGTGTCTGTGACAGGACAGGACAGTGAAAACAGTGCTTTTGAAGAAATAGCTCCAGGATCCTGCTATTTATCAACTACCATTTGTCCTCATTGGATGCAGGTCTGCATGGCATGTATATCTATCAAATACATTTGTGGGGGAACAATGTGCTTACACAGAAAAAGAAAAAGAAAATATGATCTTCAAAAGAGAAGAAGCATTCTGACCTCAACTCACTAATATGAAATATCCATTGCTCTGAAACAATTTGATCATAACATTTAAAGGGTGCAGTTTATGTGACTGAAGCACAATGCACCATCTATTTCTGTTGAACATCTGTTCTTTTCGGCGAGTGACACAATAATACAACAAAGTATAACACTGTAAGTTGTAAGACAGAAATCATAAATGTACCTGTTTGCTGCATTGACAGAGAACAATGCTGACAGTCAGCGGGAGTGCAGTCGTTGTGGAATGACAAGCGTGTTTGGAACCTTCAGGGTGTGGCTTCAATGGAGAATGATCCACCCTCACGCTGACCCTATAGGTCATCCTCTAAACCCCTTGGGCAAGTTAGATCATATGCTCCTCATTATAGGACTTGTAGGGAATCATCAACATGATCACTCTCAAAAAAGGTTTTTACATTCATGCTTGCTTCAGGCCGCATGTGTGGCTCTGCAAGCGTCCGGTTCATTTTCCCATAGCTTCATTTGACTGGTTCTTACAGCAGATTGGAACCGGAAACATACGACACTTTAATCAAAGAAATGAACACAGAAGCACAGCAGAGGATTCAAATCTCTGTGGTGGTGGGCAGGAACTTTACCCCGGCACCACCCCAGCGCCCTACTGACTGGCACTCTCTCTCATCCATTGACACCTGTCCTTTGCCCTGCAGGTCCCAAGCCAGCAGCTTGGCCTTGCTAATAGCCCGGATGCAAAAGCATGCTGACGAGGTAGAGAAAGATATCCTCCGGGCAGAGGAACTGCTGGCTGTGGTGAGAATGACACACACACACACACACACACACACACACACACACACACACACACACACACACACACACACACACACACACACACACACACACACACACACACACACACACACACACACACACACACACACACACACACACACACACACACACACACACACACACACACACACACACACACACACTACAACAACCCACTACAGCATTTTAGTACATGACACCGTTATGTATTACTTACATTTCAGCCATCTCTAATGATTATACTTTTGATTCCTTACTCTAGGATGCAGAGAATGAAAAGAAGGAGGAGCCCTTTGAGCACAAGAATGAGATAGCAGACAAGCTGGGAAACTCAGAGAGTTTGCTGATGTCCCTCTTCCTCGATGTTGACAAAGCCAAGAAGCTCAAGCATCCTCAGGGCTCTGAGATAGCGAGCGAGTGAGTGCATTGTGAATTTAATCAAAACAAGTGCACCTTCAGCATTCAAAATGCCTGCTGTGAAAAGCATCCATTTTCATTCACTATGCCCACTGCATAAAGATACTGGTGTGCTAGATTGTTTTATCTTATGATCCTCTGTTGACTATAGCGTCCTTCGTCTCCATGAGCGCTGGTTGAAAGACTGCGCCTTCTACCGGGATATCTATGAACCAGTGAATGATGTGTCGCTGATGCCAAGGATTGACTGGGCTCCTGTTCTCAACCAGAAACAGGTATAACACTTTGATTAAATCTGAAGACACTTTTTTTTAGCTGAACATGCATCATCTTTGTCAGCGTCAGGGTTGTGCGATGAAGTATATAAAGCCTACGAAATATGCACCTTTGAGAGCATAATTAGACTGGAACATTATCTTGAAATAAGAGTTATTCCTCATAATTTCATTGTGAGGTTCACATGGCCATGTGATTTATTTTATGGTAAACTTTCTGAAGCTCTTCAGGATCCTATATGTGAAGTCACATGAACACAAAAACTACTGTTTGGATTGCCATGGAATTTGCTGTACACTTTCATGCTCTCCAAATGATGAATCCTACTGATTTGAATAACCCCTGACCTTTCCTTTTGTGCCACCCTCTGGCCTAAATGTCAACATTGCACACAACATATCTCATACTCTAATGGGCCATGAAACTGGTTGAAGGCATTCCCTGAAGGACGAAACATACAGATTTTGGTGATCATTCCTCTTGCATCACGCTAGGCCAAGATGTCCACATATCCACCAATAAATCTCAAAATTAAAACGGAAGATTGCCATGACACTTTGATCCTGAACAAGATATTTTGAAAACTACTACATTGGTTGTTAGGAGCAGGATGACCTCTAGGCCTAGGGGATGTGAGTTGGGCTTTTAGACTCATTACAGTGCCTTTCCTCTGGCCTGCATATAGTGCATACAACAAATACTATGCTTCTGTCTTCTGTTCTCAGAAAGAGGTAAACACAGAGGAGTATGGACCCAGCATGGCAGACCTAGAGAAGCAAATTGCCTCTCATAACATCCTGCACAAGGAGATCGAGGCCTACAGTTCACAACTCAGTGCTGGCTCTGTGGGCAGCAAGGTGAGCAGATCCTCCTCTCCGGAGGACCACAGGAAAATGTGTATTTAATTTATGGCCAAAGTGTGAATAGACAATGAGGACAATGAATAGACGATGGAGGTGTTGGAGAGTGATTGTTATATTTGACAAAAGGTCAATGTTGTGGTTGATCATGGAAATCATGGTGTATTTGTCTTTTAGGAACAATATGCAGCCATCAAGAAACAATACAACAACCTACTGGTGAGTTAAGAACATTATTAAATATTTGAAATGGTATTGTGCCCCCATTCAATTTAAGACTTTTCACACCATCTTTTATTATGTATTGAATGCTTTCTAATATGACTGTAGTGTCCTTGCTTGGGTGACGTGAAAGTACGGCGCTCAAAAGTATTTATTATTATTGTTTTTGTCTTCCCTTATTCCTAGGATAACTCCAAGTGGCGTCGACACTACCTCAGCAGCCTATACGACTACATGCAGGGCTGCAACAAGGAGCTGGCCTACCTGGTAGAGGAGCAAGACAAGATAAAAAAGCAGGACTGGAGTGACCACATGGTGGATCCGCCTGATGTCCGCAGGCAGTATGAGGTGAGCAATTAGGTGGTGCACGCACATCCAAAGATTTCAACGGGTGCTGGATCCGACTAAATAAACATGAACAAAAGGAAAGGGTCCGCACACCGTCTTAATGCTGCCAACAAAAATGTAATAAATGAAGCGGTCAAAAAAACACAACCCTTTCCTTTTGTTCAAGTATGAGGTGAGCTGATAGAAGCTGTAGAAGTCAAACCCTGTGTGTTGCCTTGTCTCTCAAGACACTACATGAAGTGCAGGTCAAGATCTTACTCTACTCCCAAGCAAGCCCTTGGCAATGGTGGCAAGGAAAAGAAAACAGGCTGTGGGTGGGCAGCCATCTGTCTCAACTGGTTGAGTTGAGGGGGGGATACACAGCAACAATAACAACAACAACAACATAACAACTATCATAACAGTCCGTAGGCATAATCCATGGAAACCCTCGATCTGGAGCTGAGGGGTCCGCAATCACAATCTACGGAATCCTGCAGGATGAGAAAGCTCAAAAACTCCGGGGAAGAAGTCCCCGTCAATCTATGGTACATTAATGCGTGCAGATGGAGAGGAAAAGGAAAGGAGGAAAGGGAAAGGAGCTCAGGGGCTCGGTGAGTCATGGGATAGATGCTAAGATAACGATAATAATGTAGCTTTTATTTGACCTCAAACAGAATTTCAAGAACAGCAGCCTGCTGTCACACGAAAGTGAGGTGAACAAACTCCAGGATGAAGGAGACCGTCTCATAGACCTGAAGCACCCTGCCAGCTCTACAATCCAGGTACTTGAAAACATTTTCTACATTAATTTCACCCCACCCCCAGGTATGATGTAGGAACAAAATGGCCACCGTGTGAAAATGGCCAGTGAACCCTTTTCTCAGCAGACGTTTTAACAGGTAAACACAGCTGGGTGTTTTTTTTAGGTGTTTCCGTGTGCCAGCATGAAGTTCACTGTACAAGAGCTGGCACACAGTCCATGCTGACACACACATAACACATTGTATTACCTTAAGCTGTGTTTACCAGTCAAAATGTTTGCTTTGAAAAGTGTCTGTGGCACTTTCAATGGAAAACGTTTTTTAAAAAGCCCTTTTATTCTATCTCTGCTGCATTGTTCAGCATCTCCTGTACATTCTCATACCTTAGCTCATACATTGTGTGCATAGGGAAATCTTGCAAATGTTACAGTCTAACTAAGTCATGCAAAAACTATGTCTGACATTTTGTATTTAAGGCTCAGAGAGATGACGCACGGAATGAGTGGCAGCGATTCCTCAATCTCTGCATTTGTCAAGAGATGCATCTTGACAATGAGGAAGATTTCATGAAGGTATATACAACATCAATCTTTACAAATACTATATGGTTGGTTCACATATAGGCTACTTTTTAACATTCAAGTGGCATACTCAATTAAAAACGCAAAAATGCCCCACGTCTGTTGTTCAACTAGTTGAGTCTTAGTTGTGTTTGTAGTATAGACATTTAGTGGTGAGTCTGGTGACATAATACACCACAGTCTTATATCACAATGAGGGTGAGAGAGAGTGGTTAGTACATTTGTGTTATAATAAGTTCCGACTTTGTGTGTGATTGTCTGAGACATTCTAATTAGTGCCAATATCTTATGATAACATTCCAAATGCAACCACCTTGTTTACCTTACCTGTAACCTAGCAACGGCCACCACCACCTGTAGTTTTCACCTTGTATGCTTTCTAATGATAAGTATTATTGATGAAACTGGGGTATAAACACAATGATACACATATACTGTATATTGTCATAGCAGGTGTGCTGCTGTACGCCACCCAGTCTGCCACTGCCAGTACCTCATGGGAGCATTCCCTGTTGTGTATTTTATTGCTTAATTATTAGTAAATTGTAGTTATTTTTTAAGAAAAGCAAACCATAACTCCATATATTATAACACATTCAAATAATCTAGTCACAGACATTGTGAAGACTTATGTGTTCAATTTCATCTTCAGTACCAGTTGGACACTGACCAGCTGTCAGAGAACCTCACCAGACTCAACAACAGCCTGGATCCCAAGACTGTGAGCAAGAAGAGTAACTCAGAGATCCTGCTTCAACTTGAGGTGCAGTACATGAGAGCTCAATACCTGTAATGCTTTGTAATTGACACTTTCTATCTGCTTAAGTTGCTATTAAAGGTGAAATTAATTTATTTCATGACAAAACAAAAACAAACATTTTGAAATACAGTAACATTTTACATTTTAATAGGAGTATACGGTCTCGCTTTCTGTTGGCTTCTGACATTTAGTCTGATTATTTTATACTCTGTCGTACAACATGTCCCACAAAAATAGCAAAAATAGCTGATCTACAAGCTCACAATTTCCCCTCCAGTTCGATTAAGTGTTGCGCCCCTAATTCACTTTGTCCCTGTGTCTCTTCCAGGCAGAGGAGAGGGCTGTGCAGCGTAGTGAGCAGCTTCTGGCTGACCTGCGGAAGCGCAGCACCACCATTGCTCCCCTGAAGCTGCGGCGCATCGCCCCCAGCAGACCCATCACAGTGGAGTCCCTTTGTGACTGGGAGACAGACAAGGTAAACCTTCCAGACTAGGGCTGCCTGCAACTATCAATTATCTTCTTAGCGATTATTCTTTTGACTACTTTTTATTTATTTATCAAGTAATCGAGAAGCTTGTTTACATTTTTTCATATCAAGTTATCGAATGACCACTTAAATGTTATTTTATACAGAAAAAGTGAAAATATCCCACAAATAGCTCACAATGTGTCACAATGTGTCAGAATGTGATGCGTTGTGAGCTTGTAGAACGGCTATTTTCATAATTCTTTGTTACAATTTGTTTTACATTTTTCAAAACTAATCGTCGATTAGTCAATTATTTTATTAAATTATTGGTTTTCAATTATCTTTTCATAATTGATTCAGTTGATTTCGATTAACTGTTGCACACCTATCCCAGACCTTTCACTGTTGTAATACTGGACAACAACAAATCCATGTTTTATCCTTTTGGGAATGTTTTGTATTCAATTCTTATATATATTTCAGGATTCCTTGTCTCGTGGGGATAGGTTCACTCTTAAATCTAACTCCGACATTGAGAACTGGGACATCGTCACCAGCGAAGGGGTGACCAAAACCTTCCCTGGAGTTTGTTTCCTCATCCCACCACCTGACTCAGAAGCCATCGATAAAGTGGACCTGTAAGTGTAACACAACACATTATGACAATATTGACCACACTTGACCTAGCCTTGAAGACCATGCAGTCAAGGCTATCGGTAGGTCAAGTTTATTTGTTTACCAGGCATCCTATAGTTTCTATAGTTTCAATGTACAGATTATAATTTTTTGATATTATATTGTTTAGACTGATGCTCGGTTCTTTGTTGACCTATGATCCTAGATTACTGAGGCACTACACTGTCTCTGCATTTGATGCATGTGTTCACCTTGCCGCTCTGGATAAAGAGAGTCTGTTAAATGCCTAAATTGTATCTGACACAGTTGTAGACTGAGAACTTATTTATTGTTTCTAATTTGTTAGGCTGGGTTGTGAACTGGCAGACATCAAGAAGAGAAGAGCTGCTCTTTTAGCCTCCCTGAAGAACCACAAATCCGAGCCTTTGAGGTCACAACAAGCAGGTTTGATTGATGGATTGAATACTTGTATTATTAGGTTTGTTAACATTGCAAGTAGTACAGTCAAATGTGATGCTAAAAGAATAACACAGATTGCCCCAGGGTAGGGGCTTGTTTCCATTGTGGTCCATTGTACTCAATTCATCAGGTCATTATCATATCAATCATGATGATAAGCCGACCACATAGACTGAGCTATTAAATAACTAATATCATTAATCCGATCAACCACAAACGATTCAAATAAATGATCCTGTGTTGTGATGCAGCTCCAGTATCCAGTGCCCCAGTGGACCCTAAAGCAATAGCACTAGCTGACCAGCTGGATAAACTGGATGGTGACCTGGCCCAAACTGAACAAGACATTCTGAGCCGTCTGCGGGCCCCACTGGACCGAAATGCCCCTGCAGAGGACCTGGCCAACAGGCTGAGGGAGCAGGAGGTGAGAAATGACAATATTAGTCTTACAGTAAGCCTTAACTACCTAAACCCTGTATACTTAAGTTGCCCGGGGTCCCCCAGAATCCTATATTAGGTGCCATCCTTTTCTCTCACCAAATCTCTTCGCTGAAAATGCAAGATCTACAATGTTACACATCGTGTGAGCTTGTAGATCTGCTATTTCCACCAAATGATTGCCTATTTTTGTAGAATGTTTGCCTGTTATGACATGCCAAGAATAGGGATACTAAACACCAGGTGAAATTACCCATTATTACTGTACACACCTGAATGCCATACAACCAAGGTGTTATGGTAGTCAATTTAGTTTTTATCTATATCCTTAACTATAAAACTGTTTTATAAATCCCTTTGTGTCTGTCATGTCCACTACATTTGCCTCTTCTTGTAGAAAGCAGCCAATGCACTGAAAGGCCTTGAGCAGCAGAAGGCTGAGCTGCAGCCCCTCCTGGCCAATGGAACCACCTCCTCTGCACTGCCACTGAAGCTCAGTGCCGCCAACAACAAGCATGATGGCATCACTGCCCTTAGCGACCTCTACACTAAGAAGTAAACTCAAACTTTCATGTAGATATATTTTTATGTAGACATTGCATATATTTGAAGGCTTGTATTTGTTCAGTTGGTTTAAAAGTGGATAAATCTATGGTTACATTTCACAAGGGGCGAGGCACACCGTAAGCAACTGCCTGTTGTGTTGTCGGTAATTGCTGGCGATCAATACCTAGCCATGGAGATTATTGCAAATATGTATTGGTTTTGGGTGTCTATGCTCAGGGACATGTCTGTGGAGTTGGGCACCACTGGTGCATGGTAAACATGATTCAAAATGATAATCAATACGCTTATCTCCTGCTTTTCTTCAGGGCAAATGCATCTCTCAATCTGGAGAATCAAATAAAGAAGGTGGACGGCATTGTTTCTGGTTTTGAGAAAAAGCTGAGTGAAGATAGTGCCGTCCCTGATTCACCCGACGCAATCCAAGCCCGTACTGATGAGATTCAGGTCTGAAATCTACGCTTCTTTCACCCTTCTACAACAAAACCATACTCAATAAAGACAACAGAAACATTCTTCGTTCTGATCTTGAGAGCATAATTCAGTTTTGAGTTATTTTGCCATGGTCTTTAGTTTGCTGTTTTAAGTATGGTTGTACATGGTATCTAATGCATTTTCTCACAACACATTTTGCTTCCCTCTATACAGAGCCTGCGTAAGGATGTAGCAGGGACCCAGGATGAGATGAAGAAGCTGGGACAGGACATGGAGACCGCAGAGCAGCTGTGTAGCTCTCTCCAGCAAGGCCACCAAGAATACTGCCCTGACATTATATGCCAGGGGACTAAGGTTAAGCAGCTGCAGAACCGCCATTCAAATGTTACCAACCAACTGAAGGAGAGGTGAGAAGCAGCCCATTTTGATCACTTTGGGCATTTGTTGTTGTTGACGGGTATAATATTGGGCTACTGAGTCTGTGGCAGACAAGATCAATAATTTCATGAATGTCTTACTTTTATGTTTGGTATAGGTGTCAATCACTACCTGGCGTCCCTATTTTGGGAATGTCTATTCATTAAAAGAAAATAAATTCAAGAAATTAAAAAATGTTACCAAATTGCAGAAAAAGCTCAAAACACTTAAATATGCATCGTGTTGTAGATCGGCTATTTTCCCAATACGTCATACAACGAAGTATATAGTGATGGTTAACAATAACATCAGAGGGGGTGCCCAAAATGTCTTGTCATGTCTTCCCTGTCTCTACCCTTGGTTTTCTTTCTCTCTAATCTCTCCTATTTAAATACAAGAAAAACAAAAAAACTATAATGTCAGTGGATCTTACAAGTTTACTAAAATTCACAACTCAAATTCCTCTTTTGTGAATTAGTTAGGAGTGGTCACAGTGCTCACATCCCCAATTATGTCAAACCAAAGATCTGAACACTTTGAACAATTCTCAGTTACAAACTCTATTTTATACAAACTGTAATTCTACATAGCCAACTCACAACTTCACTCATGGTAAAGATATGATGCACGTGGAGGTTATGAAAATACCTTATCAATCCTTATCAAAGGCTAATACGAGAACAATTTACAGAAAAGAATGCTTAGCTTGCAACTATTATCCTTGGTTAATTTGACCAAATCACACGCATCACATAACGTGTAGAGTTTACAATATCACATTTTAACTATTTTCAACATATTACTTTTTCCTCACAGAGAAAAACTGTTGCAAGAATCTGCAATCAAGAACCTGGAGTTTCAGAGCACATGTAAATCCCTGAATTCCTTTCTGGATAACCTGCCCAACAATGAGATCAACCCCAACGATGATCTATCTCAGATCAGTGCCAAGCAAAGTTCCCAAGAGGTAAGAAGATCTACAAGCTAGTATAAGCAGGCAAAATACTGGCTCGGCCTGCATCCTTCCTTTTAGGCCATGTGCTATTAAGATATGATATATGATATGATAAGATATTATAAGACATATATAATACCACAACTTTCACTGATTGAATGCATCATATTCTGCCATTGTAGAGGGTGATGGATGACCTGAAGAGGAAGGGTGATGATGTGGACAGAGTTGTGGATCTGTCTCAGGACCTGCAAAATCTGCTCAATGTAAGACTCAACTGGCTAATTTAACTCTGTATAATGGTAGAGCAAGAATAGATATTATGCATAAGCAGAGCGATATTTGTTGGCAGTTGGAGGAAATAACACCCCCCATGGTAGCTTAAACTGAGAGACACTCCTTTCATTAATGGAGAAAACTGATTAATTAATGCTTTTGCCCTCCTACTATCCCGTTTTTATTTTATAATGAATAAATGAATGACTTGTTGGTTTTATCAGAAAACAGATATTAATACTTAATATTTGTGCAGGAATATGAGACCAATGTCGATAAATACAATGGCACCTTTGATGATGCAGCCACTGTTGCAAAGACACCATGTACTTCGACCCTTGCCGATGCTGTGCAGAAACAGGTAATTCAAAATTAAATATACTGTATGAATATTTTCACAATAATTGAATACTCTGAAATAGATATGGTATATGATGTAATATTTTTCATTTCTATTATTACAGGAAAAGACCCTGGTAAACGGTTATGCTAAAACCTCAGCTGAAAATAACCAGATTCTCAATCAGATGGGCTTGGCTAAGAATCTTACTGCACAAGTAAGTGAACATGGTATAATTTACCTCTACTTTCTGATTACCTCCTTTTTTTGCCAAAATATTAATTTAGTCAAACTTGCATTTTCTTGCTTTTGCAGAATGAAGAAAAGGTTCAACTGGTTGCACAGCAACAAGTGCAGCTTCAAAGCCAGCAAAGAGCTACTGATGAGTTAGATACTCTAGTGAAAGAGTTGACAGAGGAGAAAGATAGGTGTGCCCATGCAGAGACAGACCTGAGAACTTTCAAGGATAGGATGTTGTCACTCAAGAATCGCAGAGGGGTTGAGCGCGTTGAAGAGAAGGAAGTGTTGCAATACTACCGTGATGCTCAACTGGAAAAGGATTTGGAGGACCTCCGGAACAAAGTGCATGAGGAGGCCCTTAAGCGTGCTACCACCCAGGCTGAGATAGAAGTCATTAACAAGAAAATCACTACCACGGACGGTACCCTCAAAAACACCCCACCCAAACTGGTGACCAAAGAGGTGACTGAGTATGAGAGAGACCCTCAGTTGGATGTAGATGCAACAAAGTTGAAAGAGGAGATAGCTAAGATAAAAGATGAAGTTCGAGTGAGAGATGGGGAGACCATTCAGATGAAGACAGAGGTCAACATTCTTCAGCAGAAGAAGCCTCCAATCAAGCAAAAGGTGGTGAAGAAGGAGGTGGTGAAAGTGGAAAAGAATCCAGAAATGCTGAAAGCAGTACGGACATTTGAGACAGAAATTGATGGCGAGGACAATAAGAGTAAATTGATCAATGATGAGATTTTCCAGACAAGAAGCCAGATCAACGCAGTAGAGAGAATAATTCCAACTATCCAGCCTAAAATCATCACCAAGGAAGTGAAAAAGATTGAACAAGACCCAGAGCTTATCAATGAAACCAAGAAAATTCGAGTCAGCCTTGAGGATGAGAAGCTTGAAAGCAACACTCTGATGAAAGAGGTTGCAGACCTTCAAAGTCGCTACCGTGAAGTCCAGGACAGGAAGCCAAGAATAGAGATGAAGGAAATTGTCAATGAGATCTACCGAATAGACCCATCCACAGAAGTGGAGATTATGCGTCTAAAGAAAGACATACAAGACACAGGCAAGCATCGCTCTGATGTAGAGAGGCAGATCACCGTAGATGAAAGTGATCTGAATGTTCTCCGTTCTGAGAAGCCCAGAGTGGAGATGAAGGAAGTCCTTCAAGAGGTTGTAAAGGAAGAGAGGAGCCCTGAGAATGATAGAGAGATTCAGAGGCTAAATGACCAGGTGAATCATTTACACAGCACTTACAATTCCATTCAGGATCAGCTGAGGCTCCTCAGGAAAGAAAGAGATGAATGGAAGGCTGAAAAGTCAAAGGTAGAGACCAAGCTTGTCACCAGAGAAGTCATCAAGTATGAAGACGATCCACTCTTGGAGAAAGAAGCAGACCGCTTGAGAAGGGAGGTACGTGACGAGACACAGCTGCGACGCAACACAGAGGAGATGGTGTTTGACCTGCAAAACAAATACATCCTGTTGGAGAGACAGAAACCTGAGGAGAAAGTGATTGTACAGGAGATGGTGCGCTTGCAGAAGGATCCAAGGCAGATAGTTGAACATGAGAAACTTGGTAGAAACCTTGATACTGAAGTTAAGTCTCGCCGTCAGCTAGATCTAGAGTTGCAGCAACTAAGAAGCAACCTGGAAGATAAAGAGAGGATTCTGAGGGAAAGTGATGAGAGGCAAAAGAAGATTCAAGTGGAATCTGAACTCAAAGACATCAAGCTGCGCATCAGACAGCTTGAAAATGCCCCACCCCCTGTTGAAGAGAGTATTGTTGTAGAGGAAGTCCTGAAAGTTGAAAGAGATCCAAAACTAGAGAGGATGACAAATGGTCTTCGTTCCGACATGGACACGGAAACCAACAATGCCTTGCGTCTTCAGAGAGATATTAGAAACACCAATGCCAAGATTGAGATTCTAAAACGAGAGAAGTCTGGTGAGAAGACGGTGTACAAGGAGGTTGTTCGTGTTGAGAAAGATCAGGCTGTGGAGGCAGAAAGGGATCGCCTGAGGGAACAGGTATCCCATGAGCGGTTTGCCAGACAAGATTTGGAGGATGAAATCAAACGTCTTTCGGACAAAATCAACCTTCTGAAGACAACGAAGTCCAGCACTTCTAGAGCGGAGACAAGCCAAATTTTGAATAGAGATGCCCTATTGAGGGAGAAGGACAACCTCAATCGTGAACTTAGGACGCTCGAGGCTGAAAGACATGAGTCTAGTGTGTCATTCCAGCAGCAGAGCAAGCTGATGAGTGACAGAACCCAGCTGACCAAGCAAAAGAGCCTTAAGCTGGAGTCTGACATGCAAAATCTTGAGAAGGACATTCTGAGTGAGAAGGACAAGATCCACAAGAGAGAGAGCACCATCAGGGAGCTTCAGAAGAGCCTGACTAAAGAAGAAAATGCAGAGACTAGGACCAAAGAGACTAATGTTTCCACCAAAATCACTATTTTGGATCCAGAAACAGGCAAGGACATGTCTCCTTATGACGCTTACCTGCAGGGTCTGATTGATCGCCAACAGTACATCCACCTGCAGGAACTGGAGTGCGACTGGGAGGAGATAACCTCTATGGGTCCCGATGGCGAGACATCTGTACTACAAGATCGTAAGAGTGGCAAGCAGTACCCCATCAAAAACGCCCTGAAGGATGGCAGGCTGACAAAGTATGACGTGCAGAATTACAAGGATGGGAAAATGCCGATTTCAGAGTTTGCTCTGCTGGTAGCGGGAGATAATAAGAAGCAACCCCAATTTAACTCAATCATCCCAAAGTCTAGGAGTTCTGTGAAATCGGTCCCTTCTGAAGATGCTATTACTGAAGTTAACCCAATTGCTGGCATAATGGATACAAACACCGGTACGTGCTTTACAATACGTAGTGCCACAATGCGCAAATTGATTGATACTACTACTGCCCAAAGGCTTCTGGAAGCCCAGGCAGCAACAGGGGGCATTATAGATATCAGCAGCAAAGAGAGATTCTCAGTCCACAAGGCAGCAGACAGAGGCCTCATTGAGTCCAGTCAACTACAGAGGTTACTCAATGCCCAGAAGGCCTACACTGGCGTTGAGGATCCAATGACCAAGGAGCGTTTGTCTGTGGGAGAGGCAGTTCAGAAAGGCTGGATGCCCAAGGAGACTGCCATTCGCTACATGGAGACACAACACCTGACAGGAGGGCTGGTCGACCCCAATACCAATGGTCGAGTGAACATCTATGACGCCGTTGGGGCCAAAATGATTGACAGCACCATCTTGAGGGAGCTGCAGGCCGACACCAACTATACTAAGGATATGGTGGACCCCCTGACAAAGGAGAAGATCAACTACAAGCAAGCTATGGATCGCTCCAAAGTAGACCCATTGTCAGGCTTACTGATGCTACCTGCCTCCTCCAAAGAGTCCGGTTACACTCCTACATCCAATAGATATTCAAGATACTAGAAGTGTTTACTTCATGCATAGAGTATTCAGGTCTCTGGGGGTGATTAATAAGTTATCAGAAAATACTTTAATCAGATTGAAGGAATATTATGTTGTACAAACATCAATTAATATATATCTACATTTAATATAATACATTTTTGACTCAGGAAAATTCTAACTCTATTGCAAAGATTACTGTCAAGCCAAAATGATTGCTGCTGAGTTGCTCGTTTACCAAACTTGTCTGATATGGGAAGATATTTTTTGTCATCTAATGAAAGAAGAGAAAATGAAGACAAGTTTGTATTATTTTGTGTATCCATAATATTCTATTATTGGAGATATTGGGGCATGGTGCAATGCTATTTACTAAGATTAATCCTTATTGTATTATTCATGGGCTTTGAAAGATGAATTTGTTTGATACCAAATGAAGAAAAATAAACAAACACATTTTGAAATATATTATCAATGTGTGGAAATCTTTCATTGCTATTGTCACAACAGTATACAGTAGACAGATGGGAAATTCAGTTGTCATGGCAGTTATGAAACATAAGAAAAATAGATAAAACCAATAAGCATGGTGAAAGAGCTATTAACAGGTATAAATATATGTGTAGTCAAAGTGCACTAACAGTATATTAACGTTATAAATATAGTCAGTGTACATAAATAATATACTCCCAGTAGTGTGGATAGAAATGAAAAATACATAAATTCTATATCATTATTTTACAGAACTAGTATGTAGCACAAGTATTCAAAATCAACTTTAGATTCGTGTTTTGGGAGACACCGCATACAAACAGCTCCCATAAACAATAGCATATGTTTTATAAATAAACCTAGTACATGTTCTTATGACCCATTTCATACACTTGACATTCACCACCAGTATGCCAGGATGAAGGTGTGTTCCGTAACATAATATATCTGAAAATATGGTTATGCTGTTAAAAACATTTATAGTTCAGGGTACAAAAAGAGCCATTACCTTTTTAATGGTAGTGTCAATACAATATTGGTTGTAATCATGATCTCTATGGTAGTAATTCATGATAAGCAAAAATTGGGCAACTATGCAGGGCCTTTGGAAAATATTGGATTTTGTGGTATTGTATTGTAGCTTGAAAATTAAATCATATAAATGAAGTTCTTCACTGAATAACTTCACATAAATGGCTTTAAATACAATATTCAGCAGTGTGGATACATTTAAACTGCTGAAATGTGCCTTGAAAAATGCAACATGGTGCATAATGTATTAGCCTGGAATACAGACCGATTGCTCTGTTCTGCTTTTTTTTTTTGTGAGTAAAAAACGAACGTAGCGAATCTGGATTCCAGGCTAATAATGTATGCCAGCACTGTTCTTTTGACCAAACATTAAATTCATATCTATGCAGAAATGTGGGGCTTCAAAGGATGAATAAAGAGACACAATTAGTTTTATAGGAGTGAAGGGAGAAACAGTTTATTTTTCTTTGACACCATGTACTTTTAGTCTCTTGGCTCTTGAAAAATGGCTCCCGCAATTTTCAAATGCTTCTGCCTAAACAGTCTATATTTCCGAAGCTCTGGAAATAAGTAGTAAATAAAGCGGATGTCCCACCTCCTCCCACTTCCATTTATATTTTCTTGAACACTTTGTCGTGATTTTTCTGAAAGAGCAGATGACAGCTTCCCGTTCTCAACTTTCATGAGGCGGAATTACAGACTCTGTAGCATTCGAAGATGGTGAAAGAGATTGTCTGCCTTGAGAGACTAATGCACTCTTGAAATCACATAATGGGGTTGACATCATACACCACTGTGTTTTAGTGCAGGGGTCTTCAACAGGGGGTCCGGGACACCTAGGGGGTCCTCAGAGTTACTACAGGGGGTCCGCCAAATCTTTGTATGATATGATTTTTTTTTTTGCATTAACCACTTGAACCCTAGCATCCCTTTTCTGAGGAGAACTTTAGCCAAAAATAGCAGATCGAGCTTGTAGGTCTGCTACTTTTGGCAAAGAGTTAAAGGTGTAGAGGGAAAAAAGAGCAGCAAAAGTTCATCTGAAACACAATTTTATACAATATAGAGGGGGTCCCTGCTTCGTCTCTCTCTCAGCTAGGGGTCCTTCGCCTGAAAACGTTGAACACCCCTGTTTTAGTGCATAGGTTTAGATCCACTTAAGACCTGAAAAGCTTTACACATCCTGGTCAAGTAGGGTCATCGGCAGGTGGTCGACCATCGGCCGTTTTACTCTCTCTATCTTTGAAGAAGCTCCTCTGCCCTTCGATGGCCTTTTGTAGAAAGGCTAGGTTCACACCGTCAACGCAGTTCAGAACACGAGCACGGACCATCTCACCACCCCCTGTTGCCAAATGAAGGGAAACAAATCAACTTATTAAGACCTGAGGCCGATTCTACAAATGTCTTCTGAATCCTAACCTTTTTCTGAAAAACTTGTTGTTGCTATATCAGAGGTTCTGAAACGTTTTCATGTCAAGGCGGACCCCCAAAATGATATGTATTTGGCCGCCGACCCCAATCTAAAAATATTTTGTTCCAGGGACCCCCAGAAGCAAAGATTTGAGTTAAAGATGTTCGCTTTCAAGCAGGTGTCCTAGTTATAAACATGTCAGACTACCTCCATGATTTACATCACTGGTTTTCAAAGTGGGTTCTGGGGACCCCCAGGGGTCCTTGGAGGGGTACCAGGGGGTATACTTTGGCTAATCAAAAATAGCATATATACAACATAATGAGCTTGTAGATCTGATATTTTTAACTTAAATCTTTGCTTCTGGGGGTTCCTGGCACAAAACATTTTCAGATGGGGGTCCGCGGCCAAATATATATCAATTTGGGGGGCCTTAATTGGCACGAAAAAGTTTGAGAACCACTGACTTACATGGAAACATCACAAGTTATAAATTCAACCTGGCCATTACCTTCATGATGTTCCATTTCACCCAACACAATGTACTGGGCACCAATTATGGGGACAAAGGGCTCCACAAATGAGGTTTGGATCAGTACTTGGTGATGTATTGAAGAATGCTGGGCTGACAGCGTAGCTGTAGACTCTTCAGGTTGGTAACACTTCAATCTGTGGTATTGCACAAGAATTTACTTTGAGCTTGTAGATCGACTATTTTCAAACAGACAAAGTTTTGAATAGGGCTGAAGAAGTGGTTAGTGTATGTTTTGTAATAATAATTCAAATCTGCAAAGTGACAAAGTGACAAGTAAGTAACTAATGTTTTCAAATACCGTAATTGTAGTGGAGTAAAAGCACAATTTGCCTCTGAGATGTAGTGGAGTAGAATTAAAAGTATTGCAAATTAGAAATATTCAAGTAAAGTAAAAGTACCTCAAAATTGTACTTAAGTACAGTACTTGAGTAAACGTTCCCCACTGATCTTAGCAATAACAAGTTTGGCCAATATGAATCATAATCAGATAGTTAGCATTATTCACCTGCCAAATGTCCTCACTGACTGGCCTTCTTGCAAATCAGAGTTTATTTCCCAGGGGAAATGAAACAATGCAGCTGCTGGGAGCATCTTATGGTGTTTATAGGAGAAACCAAGACAAAGATGATAAACAAACAGAAGAGAAATTCATGGGGAGCAACATCAGCCCATAGAGTGGAGCAGACTTGTCTTGTACCGTCTTCGTCCGGTGTTGCCATGTCGGCTTATTATACGCGACTTTGGCTTCTCTTTCTGTAAAGTTGCTAGTAAATATTGGTAGTTGCGGGTAGCGGGTTGCGTTTTTTTGGGCTTGTTTCTTAAGTGTAGTTACTTTTTTAGACTTATTCCCATTTTTTAAAATTATTATTTAAACCAGTGGTTCTCAAATATTTTCACGAAAATGTTTTGGGAGCATTTGTTTTAGAATGTTTCAAAAAATATTCCACATTTTATTATTAAGAGTTTTTGAAAATAGCAAAAACTGCTATTTTCAAATAGACAATGCATATAGGTTTAGAGTGCTCACGTGGCCTAGTCTTCTTTTTTTGGGCTTGTTTTCTTAGAGCTGGTTGCTTGTTTCTCTCATACAATATGGCAACGCTGTCTTCGTCACGTACGAATCACGTGACATATTACGCAGGCCTCGGCCCGCCCCATTCCGGTGTTGTGTGGAGATTTGTTCCCCAGTGGAAATCTGTTCCATTAAGATTATTTGCAGAAGCGTTTCTTAAGTAAATAAATAACACATACATTTCAATGTGGTTAATATTCTTGCCGGAGGATTGTACTGGCTGCTGTTATGTCCTTTACAGGCGCAGACAAGGAATAATACCGACAAAACGACCAAACTTCATCTAATAATGCTATATATGTGTGTGTAAACATTAATCATAATACAGAAGGAATAATACAGACACAATTACAACATGAAAATATAAGGGGAACATCAAAAATACGTTTTTTTACATTATAGGGCTGAATAATAAGGGGTGGCGTAGCCTAGCCTTGATATGTCATATCATGACAGATGAACTTCAACCTGGTGTTTGCACTTTCTCCCTTTTTGACCGTACATCTACATAAACTTTCAGATTCGAAATATAAAGTGCTCACCCCATGGCCGCAAAAGTACCCGTATCATCCGTATTGTTCAATAAAAAGCATTGTATCCGATCGGTGGTCATTTTCTCCATTCTCTCACTCCCTTCTTTCAACTACGCGATCCTATTGGTTGGGAGGTGTACTGCACTGTGATAGATTATAACTCTATGAGAAAATGGCCACCAATCGGATTAAAATGCTTTTTATTGAATAATACGGAAGATACGGGTACTTTTGAGCAGCCGTACACAATTGTAACATCCGTGGCCATGGGGTATCAAGCACTTAGTGTTTGCACTTTCTCCCCCTTTAGCCCGTACATCTACGTAAACGTTTAGATTTGAAATACCATGTTGAAGTTCATCCATGACGGTCTGGATCCATGGCTAGGGGTGGCGCATCTCGACGGGGGAACAGAAAATGTCGACACACATAACGCACTAAAGGAAGTTGACTGTTATATCGTCTCCGGTGGGTCAGTCGCTGCTGCGGAAGAGCCTGAGGTCACTCATTTCAACAACAACAGTGCTTGTTTAGTGAGTTTTATAACAATGAATCCTGACATTGTCAGAGAGCGGCAAAGAGCCACTTTTGATGTCGAGAAACTCACACACATTCTGGACGGTGGTCCCGAGAAGAGCCGCAGGAGGCGAGAAATCGGTGAGTTTTACGATTTACATTTACATCCTCGTCTTCACTTACTTAACCATACCTTCTACGTCTAGGGTAACTGTTATGTAGCTGCCTGCATGTGGTCCTGGTGCATTGTTTCTACAACTATAGTGCAAGCTGCTAGGTTATAATATAAACCAATATTAGCAAATTAAGCTAATTATTATTATGTCTACTGTGGATATATCATATCTGTAATAAGGTAAAGATGACAGAAATGGCCAAAATCGTGATGATGTGTTAACTAACTACAGTAGCCACACATGTATCTGTTGGGTAGCAGATAGGTAGGTGTTAATGTACACAAAATGTGTTGGTTTGGTTTGTTGTTGTCATCTCTATTTGTTATTGTAGTTCATTTGTAGTTTGATTGATTGAATACTTTATTAACAGTTGGCAAATAGTACAGTGGTACGATTATATATGATGGTGCTAAAAGGATAACACAAAAAGCCCTGAGGGGAATTGTTTCCATTGTGGTCCTGTGTATTCAGGGTTAATTTAAGACATACAATAATATACAATGACAGACATTATCAACACTAGTAGCAATACAATATATATTTGTCCTGTTTGCAGGGTTACAATGGTACAATAAGCAATAAAAGTATAATATCAAACGAATACAAGGTTATACAGGCAGACAAGTTAACCAGTATGGCTGCATCAACTAAAAACAATCACAGACTCACATGTAATGCAATAATGACAGATGAAATGTGTGAGTATGTAATGCAAGTTAAAAAAAACTATTTAGCTAGTAGTTACTAGAGTTATTCTCTTAACCCAGACCTGGGGCTGATTCTACAAGTGTCTTCTAAATCCTATCTGAAAAACTGATGTTGCTATATCGGTGGTGCTCAAACCTTTTCATGTTAAGGATCCCCAAAACTATTTGTATTTGGCTGCCGACCCCCCCATCTCAAAACATCTTTGTTCCAGGGACCTCCAGAAGGAAAGGTTTGAGTTAAAGATGTTCACTTTAAAAGATATATATATTCAAAGATTTGCACAAATCTTCAAACATTTTCAAAAATAGCAGATGTACAATCTCATAGCTCATACACGCTCATATGAGCGTGTATATCTGCTATTTTTGATTAGCAGAGAACCAATGTGCCATGTAGCTAACATCTAAAATGACACAGGTGCTTTGCCGGTTTCAATGGGAATTGACTTCCACTCTCTTCCTATAGAGTCCCTGGTGCTCAGCGACCCAGATTTCCAGCATGAGGACCCAAACTTCCTGTCCCGCAGTGAGCGCTACGACAGGGCGGTTAAAAAGAGTGCTCAAATGGTCGTGAAGCTCAGGGAGTATGGCATCGCAGATCCTGAAGAGATCTACTTCTACAAGAGGTACATTTCAAGATGCATCAGGGATTAAACATACTGAGTAACAGCAGAAATAAGCAACAGATTTTTAATTATATAAAAAAGTAGGAAGCAGCATTGTTCAGCAATCGGCATCCCTTCTCAAATGCGCTTCACAGTGTGCATTAAATTTGCCCATTCACACAGCGATGGCGGCACGGAACCCATGCAAGGCAGCAACCTGCTCATCGGCAGCAGCTAGGGGTTTTGTGTCTTGCTCAAGGACACTTAGATATTCAAGATAATTATAATATGGTGATAAATAGGGTGATAATTATTGACAAAAACTAAAAAGGAAATCCTTTTTAGGCTTATACTAGCGTTGCTCATCAGGACACTGGTGTAGGCTAACCGCTCCAGTGGTTGGTAATCTTTCACCTTTTGAGCTTAAAGATTGTCCAACCTCCACTCCTCCAGGCCAAGCATGCTTAGTCATGTTCCATGTACTGCTGTGGCAGTTACTCTGCTGATTAACTATAGTTTAATTACTGCTAAACAATGAGAAAATCCTCTGAAGCATTTCACAGTTAGTCAGTAAGAAGCCTTCACCACTTGGGTCACTCTGACCCAAGTGGGTCAAGTTCGGATGTTTATTAAAACATTTTTTAATGCATTTTAATAGCATAATTTGTAATTCTGAAGCCATCCCTGAGATGACATATCTAAGGTGACATGAGGAAAATAATCATCTACATTTTTATCTTTGGGGAACGTGAATCTAACGTGTAAATAATACCGTAACTCTGTGTTATCTGCATTTGTTCATGTAGTAAATGAAGCTAGGCTTGTGTTGAGGCTCTTTATCAATAAGGTGGTTGGCACCCTGCCATATTGTGTTAAAGTTTATTTTATGAACAGTACAGAGGCTTTTTTTTCACGGCAGTGCAAAGGTCATGAGATTATAACTGGGTCAGAGGTAATGCAGGGTCTGAGCGTTTCTTAGTAAATTATGTCATTATGACCACAACAGATTTCTATTTCTTACATCATGTTATTTCTCAAAATTTGACAACAACTCAATAATTCACTGTACTGACTGTACTTAATATTACTGTAACACACTATACTACCACAGTGGTGGGTGCTGTAAAAAGTTGCAGCTGAGTTGGAGGAGTGTTACTCTGCTTAGTATTAGGATGGTTATTTTTACTGGCTTCATCTTAGCTCCATCATGTCCCAGTCATAATGAATGAACACATAGTCACATACTGTATAAGATTCATCAGTAAATTGTGCAGCATTAAAGGACAGTTGGAGCAGGCTAAGTTGGAGCACCATGTACTGAAAATGATTAAATAGAAACAAGTACTGTAGAAGAAAAGTCTGTGCTCCAGCAACAACAATGACGAGGAGAGGTTCAACCATAACCACTGGCACTTAACCCTACTTTGTTGTATGTCAAATAGGAAGAATAGCAGATCTGTGTGAGCTTGTACATCTGCTATTTTAGCTGAATTTGCCTATTTTCTGCCTATGATTGCCTATTTTTGCAGAATGCCGGTTATTATGACATGCCCAGAATAGCCGGATCATGTGGTTCATGTGGTAGGAAGGGAGGAGGGAGGCGCAACACTGCCATGTTCATATAAGAATATACTACATGTATTCATTGTTAAAATTACATTTCAGGGCTGACCATCAACAGATATTCCAAACAGAAACAGGTCAAAGACAGAGCCCTAAGTTCAGTATCTCTATGTTTCCTTCACCCAGTGTGTTTAGGGGCCACCATCAGGAGGCATTGGGTCTTCACTTCGTCATGTTTCTTCCAACGCTGTATAGTCAGTGTGACCCCCAACAATTCAAGAAATGGGTCCCTCTGGCCGAGTCTTTCCAGGTCCTGGGCACCTATGCCCAAACTGAGCTTGGACATGGTCAGTTCTGGATTTAGCCTTTACAGTGTTAATCACTGCTTTGTTGTCCTTCAGACAACACGCCATATCAAATAAAATGCCTTGCTTCGCCAAAATGATGCAAAATTTTCAAGGAGGGAAAAGTAGGACTTTGAAATGTATGACCTGGTACGGACAGCGCATCATTGTGCCGATTTCTTGTAGGAATTTGACAGATCTCAATTATTTCAAAGAAAATCATAATAGTTGCTTAGTTTTTTACTTACTCTGCGTGGATTAATGCTAGTTGTTCTGTTGAATTGCTATTATTGTTGCTTTAGTGATTTGCAGTAGTAGCACAGTAGATCATTATAACTAATTATTGTATTCAGTCATAATCTGCCTACAAGTTGCTTCCAAAATGTTCATCACATTTTTTAAAATATTAATTTTACAATTATTTTCTTAGCAAAACTCTCCTGTTTTTAGCAGTAGCCTGGTCACTAACTAATACATGTTAGTGACCAGCTTGTACAAAAGCTTGTATGCATTTTGATATCTCTTCCTATACAATTACTTTGATTATTAGCGCCATTAGAACAAATATTAGCTTGATTCCCACAGCATTCATTACAGTTAAGTCATCAGTGTGTGTAGGTATGAGGTTGTGCTGATGGTGCTCGGATGCCTGGATAACTAGAAGAGATCCGTTGAAACAAGGCTTTTTACACTGTTCACCCAAGTGACGGCATGGAGTATTATAGCTATACGTACCCTAGTGCCTTTGAAGAGAATGAGATTGAGTTGCAGCTCCTGAATATCCTATTGTTATCTGAGAGGCAGAGAAATCTGTGATGTGTAAGAATATAGGCCAAGCAAGCTTTGTTTGCTTGTTTCATGCTTTTGACTCACACACATGGATATCTATTTTTTTTCTACCTGTGTCTTTGAAATGTTTGGATGCCCATGATCTGACAATGGGGTTTTCTGTATTTTCATGTACATTTTGGGCTACTGCTGGACCAAGATTGGGTCAAGTATGTTATAACCTGAAATTCCTGCAACAAGCTGTCTGCTGGATTTTATTATAATATTCAAGGCTCCAGTGTTGTTTTAGACTTTGAGTAAATGGCTGGTATAGGTCCAGGGTAGCTGATCTTGTACTTTGCAGTAGTTTATGTCATAATTTTTTATAAATTAACACATTAACACAGTTTATGGGTGATCAAATGCAAATATCTTTGTTTCAAATGGGCACTTTTTAAATCAATTTGCATGATATGCTCACAGGTTGTGGTTTGCTCTGTCTTTTCCAATTTCACTCTACATTAATTTGGGATCCATTGGGTCATACCTTCTCCATTGTGCTCCCTTTTTCTTTTGTGGGTCTCCATGAAAAATCCCTCCCTTATGTCTTTCCTATTACCTCCGATATTTTTTATTCTTATTTCCTACTTTTTTTTGCCATTGCCCTATGATTCCTTGGTTTAGTTGTGTGCACCGTGGTAGCCCGGATCCCCTGGATCTCCATTTGGGGATGTTCCTGCCCACAATGCTTAACCAGGCCACCCCAGAGCAGATGGACCGTTTCTTCATGCCTGCCTGGAATCTGGAGATCATCGGCACCTACGCTCAGACTGAGATGGGCCATGGTAAAATAAACAGACCTAAGATAGACCACCATTTTGCTTGAAATCTGCATTTCTTTGCATTGCATTTTTTTTTAACAAAGCATAACGTTGCATACCCAATCTTTTGGAATGTGCCGTCCTTGTAATTGTTACAATCAGTGGCTACCAGCCACTGGCAATGTGCACCAATCAGCCCTCCAGAATGAAGCTGCTTTTCATGCCGTCTTTTAGTCCCGTTGTCCTCCTTTAGTTTGGACTCAACTGTTCAAGTGGTCAAAACAAATCGGCTTACAATCCTATTCTGGCTTATGAGGAATCCTATAGATTTTTATTTGTTAAAGTTTTTATAGTTGTTATTACTGCACTGGTATTGTGTCCAAATCTGCCTCTGGTTGCTGTATCAATGGATGCCTGATTAGGACGGTGTTCCTGTCAGAAAAGAGAGTAGAAATCTAGAACCCATGCCCCTCTTCAGCCCTGTGGCCTCATTTTGCTTCAAGTGCAGCATTGTGTTGATGTTGTATGCAGTTAGGGTGCGTGTGTGCGTGCGAAGGAAGTGTTATTATATACACGGTATGGTGCAGTTTATATTGGTTTTGTACAGTAAACATACCTTGTTGCTGCCCCTTTTGGCCCCTTGGCCGAATTTTTGTTTTGATAAGATGCAAATGAGAAATCTTAGCTGTCAAATATTACATTGTGTAATTTAGCATTCATAAGATGTATATAGAACCATTTTAATTGATTTTGAAATCTGTCAAATTCCTATAAAGGCCAAACCAATACATCATTTTGACACTCTTCAAATTAATGGGTTAGTGTTTAGAATAATTTATTTGACTAGTGTCTGTTTTTAACATGAATTTAAAAATGCCATATTCAAACCTGGCAAAAATGAGAGGGAAAATAAAGTGCTAGATTTATCCATCATTTTGGCATTTTGAAATGAATATACAAATTCTAACTCACCATTCAATGTACCAATTCCTTTGTAGTATGCATAGAATAGTATAATATTGTATTTACTGTTAACAGTATATTCCTATGACCTTGTGATTTGTAGTTTATTGTGTAATGAGCACTTTGATCATAATACAGTTGTATTCCTCCATAACAAAGTGATAATTTGGCTTTCTGTATTGTATCTGTGTGTGTATCTGCATTGTATCTGTGTGTGCGTGCGTGCGTGCGCTTGAATGTGTGCATTTGGTGGGCTTTGGTTGTCCTAGGCACCCACCTCAGAGGGTTGGAGACCACTGCCACGTATGACCCTGCCACACAGGAGTTTGTCTTGAACAGCCCCACTGTTACCTCCATCAAATGGTGGCCTGGGGGTCGTAAGTACCTGCATTCTGCAATGTTTCTTAAAGGACCATACTGGCAGTTTGTTTTGCACAAAAGTTAGTCGTCTCTTCAAGGCAGCCTACTGATCATTCCCTCCAAGTTTCATGATAATGCGGCCATCCATTCTCGCGGCCATCCATTCTCGATCTTGACCATGATTATGACCTTGATCTTTCACATATTCGTGAAATCTATTTTTGAAATCGAAAATCTATTAATTTCTTCAAGACAGCCTACTGATTATTCCCACCAACTTCTCTGAAATTCAGTTAATCCACCCATCCGTCTATGTTTGTGTGTGATATATGACTAAAGCTGTGAATACACATGACATGTGTTAACAACGGTATGGTCCTTTTAACTCATTCACTGCCAGAATTATTCTGGCCGCGTTTGAACACTGCCATATTTTTCATTGAAAAAAAAAAGTACTCAGGAGCCGAGATACAGAATTTTTAAGTTTTAAGTTAAGAAGGAAGTGGATGGGAGTCTATATCTTCGAAAAATCATATCTCCTTGGTCTTTGGGTCAAAAAAAAAAAAAAAAATCTAAAAAAAAAAAAAAATATTTTTAATTTTTTAATTTTTTTAAAAAGTCGTTTTAGTCGTTCTTGGCAGGCATGGCTTATGGACAGAAGTCGTTTTAGTCGTTCTAGGCAGTATATGAGTTAAGCGATTTTAGGCCTACACTATGGAGAGTGGAGGCGTTTTGCTTAATAAAATGATTGTGATTCGAATCCCAGTGCCATTTAATTAATTACGTGTGTATATAGGGAACTTGGCTTTAGAGTGATTAATGGTAGCCAAATTTTTACTTTATTATTATTATTATTATTATTATTAGTTACTTTATTTTCTCTTAAAATATATAGCATTTCATTTTTTTCCCTGCAATCTTTTAGAAAACTTTATTAAATCAAGATCTAATTAACTTGTTACCACCTTACCACCCTTAATTCTCTCTCTCTGTTTCTTTCCAGTTGGAAAGACGTCCAATCATGCCATAGTCCTGGCCCAGCTTTACACCCAAGGCAATCACCGCGGTCTGCATGCTTTCATTGTACCACTCCGCAGTATGGAAACCCACAAACCACTGCCAGGTAAACGCTTGCTCTACTCTCTCTCTCTTTGTGTGTTTGTGCTTGTTGTGTGATTGCTTGTATTTACATTACAGTATATCAACCATATTTTTTTGTGAAGTCATTGAGAAAATTGGCCCTGACCTTCTAGTCATGTTAAATAGCTCAGTTACCACAATCTTTAATACATCACTTGATCCAGTGATCGTGTCAAATTACAGGTATATCACTAAGCTCCTATTCATTAAACATTTTGTTATAATGAGATCTAAATAAATAATAACTGTAGGTGAAAACGGCATTGTGAGAAAATTCAAACCTGTCAATTACTTTTTTGTCTCTCCATTTCTCTGCCTGTCTATGTCCTTCTGACTCTCCTCTCAGGAATTGTGGTTGGCGATATCGGCCCAAAATTTGGCTTTACTGAGGTTGATAATGGCTATCTGAAACTGGAGAACGTGCGAATCCCACGTGATAACATGCTGATGAAATACGCAAAGGTAAACTTCTGCCACTGACTGACATAAAGTAATAACATAAAGACATGGTTTTACTAAAACCAGTTAAAGGTATATCAATTATGAGTTGCAAAAAAACACAACTTTAAAAATTTGCACCTCCTCCCCAGCTCAACGACACCAAAAGCGAAACCCAGTGCCCAAAGCTTGACGCCCAGAAACATCCCAAACACAGCAAAACTATCCACAAGTTTCCTAGGGCGTTGTGGGCATCACTTCCTGTCGATTTGATCCCTGATACCTGATCAAATCACCTGGAAGTGATGCCCACAACGCCCTAGGAAACTTGTGGAACTATGATGCACGTCTATTGAAATATTCTATAAAACGAGCACACTGATCATATACTGTACACTGGATTCTACACGGGCTGTGTGTGTGTGAGACCATATGACAGCATAAAAAAGTATAGGATCACCTTTCCTGTATGTTGTGAGCTTGTTGTGCTATGTATAATGAGGATCTACTGTATGTGTGTGTGTGCTAAGGATCTAGTACTAGGAATTTCAGAAGTCCCCTGACCATGCTTCACCCATCCTGTATGAATACTGTAGAATGTTTGAAACAGTTCCTCTTGGTTGGAGAGCAACAATGCAGAAAGCATTGATTTGTATGACTGCCGTTATAGTCTGATTGACTGTTCGTTTTTTATTGTTGTTGTTCTTTTGGTCCACAAGGTGGCACCAGACGGCAGCTATGTAAAGCCTCCCAGTGCCAAGCTGACCTACGGCACCATGGTCTTTATCCGCTCCATGATCGTAGGCGAGTCCTCCCGTGCCCTCTCCAAATCATGCACCATCGCCATCCGCTACAGTTCAGTCCGACATCAGTCTGAGATCCGCGCTGGGTGAGCAATTACACACACACACACACACACACACACACACACACACACACACACACACACACACACACACACACACATATACACACACATACACACACACACACACACACACATACACACACACACACACACACACACACACACACACACACACACACACACACACACACACACACACACACACACACACACACACACACACACACACACACACAATCACTTGGACAAGCAATTATACAGGACCCACATAGCACATTATCTACTCACCCTTGTGCCAGTTGAAGCAAGTTGAATACAGTTTCTTTGTCAACACAAGAGTTTTCCAGCAAAACATACACAACAGTGACAAAACAAAGCCAACTGTGACCAGGCCTAACATTCCAAGGAGCAAATAAATGACCATACAATTATAGCTTGTGCATCATAATTGAGGTCTTTCGAAGGAGAGTGATTGTGATTGTTGCCCAATAAGACCTCAGAATCTCAACAAAAGACAGTCTAAAAACCACGTTGAGAGGAAAGAGACAGAGCAGAATGTGGATAAATCTGCTGGTCACTCCAGTCTGAGCATCAAGGCTTTTATTTGTCAGTTTGAGTTTCAAACTCCAAATTTACAGTGGGAATGAGATATCTTTGTTAAGTTTGACTAAACAAACATTACTCTGTAAAGTCAGTGGAGACAAACCCAAAATGTGATCTACTTGCGGTCACAAGAACCTCCAGAATATGATTAATTCCAAATTCCAGGATAGAGGGTCTGGGTGAATGTGGTCTGGACTCTACTGACGACCCCATGACCCCATGACCATGTCCTTCTAAGGCTACCCTGGGTCAAATTTGTTGACACTTTATAGCTTTTTAATTTTGTGCTTTTATTTTACTTAAATGTTTTTACTCTTGTTTACAAGAGTGAATCCTTCGGTGAATATACAATTACACTGATGATGGAGATTGCAATTTTAAAGAGATGAAGAACAGTCATTTCAAATGGTTTTCTCCTTCAAACTCACTGCATAGAAATGACAATTTGAATCATCACTGTTGTTACATTTCCTGATGTTCATGTGAGGATGAGCAAGTGCAGATGTCTGGTGACCACAAATCTGCCCATGTCAATTTAACGTGAATCAGTGTTTTATTGGAATAATTAGACCTGCCCTTTCTTGTTCTGCAGAGAGCCAGAGCCCCAGATCCTGGAATACCAAACGCAGCAGTACAAACTATTCCCTCTCTTGGCCATGGCCTATGCCTTCCATTTTGTGGGCCAGTACATGACCCAGACCTACCACCGTATCACCGGAGACATCAGCCAGGGAGACTTCAGTGAACTGCCGGAGGTACTGACACTTCACACATGCACTACCACTTCTCAAACCAGATGACTAATATCTTGTTATTTGTCTTGTTATTTGTACGTTCGGGCCGCTACGCGGCCCGAACGTCTAGCGTGACGCGTCGTTCACTTTGCAGTGCCACCTTACAGGCACCTCACAGTGTGAGAGAGAGTTTTGTGCTCTCCTAAATCCACGGCAGGCTTTGAAAGTACCCACTTCAGAAACCGTCGAACTGGTGCGATCTGACGGCATCCTAGAATTTATAGGTAGGATGTGATGTCATGCGTGATGTCATGCTGTCGTGAGATTACGTCACACTGGCGTTGTGTCCATATTCGGGACGATGCAACGTACATACAACATACTGACAAACATACTGACAACCGACATGGCGCAGGATTCAAATTGTATTATAGATAATAATTGTGCAAACCTGCTGATTGCACACAATTTGTCACCTCCTGCTTCTTTGGCACAAGTTCTTACACAGTAGCCACGCACGGACGTATTTAACCTCTTGCCATCTCTTGTTCAGCTCCATGCCCTGTCGGCGGGACTGAAGGCCTTCACCACATGGGCGGCCAACGCAGGCATCGAGGTGTGCCGTATGTCTTGCGGGGGCCACGGCTACTCTTGTAGCAGCGCCCTGCCTGACATCTACGTCAACTTCACCCCCACTTGCACCTACGAGGGAGAGAACACAGTCATGATGCTGCAGACTGCCAGGTAGGTGTGTCCCACATATGTTCATTCATGCATACCTGGGTGTGACAACTAACATTTAACTTGAATCATATCGTTCTATTGTGAGGGGCACTTGTGAAAATGTGACTTATCACATGTCTTCACAGTAGAATGTGATTCACATTAAATACGGTCGAAGTTCCCCTTTGATAAATGAGAAAATAATAATACAAAATCTAAAGATCCTGTGTTGGTCAATGAATAAGCATACAGACACACAACCACAGGCCATGGCCAGACATACTTAATGAGCAAGAGTAGTGTTGTGATGGGCAGTACAGCCCTGTGACACCTGTGAATGTGTGTAACATGGGAATCAGTTACCTAGAGATTTGAGATACCTCCTAGTCTGATTGGATGTGCATGTTCATGTCACACTGTCATTGGCTGTCCTATGTTCTGTGCTGGTTTTGATAAGAGACATCAGCATTTCCTGTTCAGTGTTATCAGAGTTTCTCAGTGTTCAACAGCATGGACAGATCGTCTCCCGTTCTGTGCTAGAACGAGAGGGCCCAAGTGACAATAACTACCTGTAACCAGCGAGCATTAGTTGTTAGTATTAGTGTTGCCATCCTGACCAGCGATACTGAAAAGTAAACTGTACTCACCTACGATCCCACTCCCAGTAAACTCTGCAAAGTGGATCAACTTTGTCATGCCCGTCATTACCCACACCTCACCACCCAGCAGCACGACAGTATGATAAAAAATGTATGGATAAGACAGTTGAAACACACCAACACTAGGTTTTTTGTCTTCATAACGTAACGTGAGCTCTTTGTTGTATCTACAGTACTCATCAACATTTTCGGGTGTGAGTTAAGGCTATATTTTCAACAGAAAATTATGTTGTCACGGTTTTCAGCTGAAAATATGCCACTTTTTGACACAGTTGTGCATGAAAGTATACATTTGGTTTCTTTCTTTCACTGTGACTCTCCCTGTCTCTCTTTGCGCTTTTTATCACCGACACCCATGTTTCTTTGTACACACAGGTACCTGCTGAAAAGTTACAAGCAGGCGCGGGCTGGCCACCAGCTGAGTGGCATCGTGTCCTACCTCAATGATGCAGATCTGCGTATGGTCCAGCCCCAGCCTGTCTCAGCCCGACCCACCGTGGTCGATATCAATGACCTCAGCAGCCTAGTGGAGATCTACAAACTACGGGCTGCCAAGTAAGAGACACTTGTGTGCACGCATGCACATAAGAAATGACAGGATGCTGAGTAAATAGACAAGCAAGTTCCCGCTACTCTGATTCTTGCTACTCTGATCTCATGTCAGCCAAGGTGTATCCCTGAATGTGATGCTAACTGACACGGTCCTATTTATGTTCATTTTTGATGTCTTACTCACATGCCTGCATACTGCCAGGCTTTAGTCAAATCTGAATCCATTTCATCGGCTGTGAAAGTCATCACAGAGCTGTTACTGTGGCTTTCCAAATAAATCATGTTCCAGATATGGAATCATGCAGAGATAAAAGGCAATGGTGCCGGTGTTTGTTGAGATAACGTCTCCTCCCTTTTTGATACATTTCTGTCTCCTTAGTTTCGTCATTCTTTTACATTTGTCTACTCCAGATAAAATGTATAAGGATAATTCCTTTTAACAGGTCGTTCATGAATGTCCTTGCGTCTTGTTTCCAATGAGAACCTGTGAGCAATTAGGGGTTAAGAGTCTTGCTCAGGGACAAATTTCATTTCATCGACACATATGCTGATCTGGCCTGGAATCGAACCTGGGGCAACCAGGGCCTCTGGCTCCCTAGGCGGGCTCACTAACCGTATAAGATTTGAGATTTGAGATGCAGGGGTCTTCAACATTTTTCAACCCCCTAGCTGAGAGAGAGATGAAGCAGGGGCCCCCACTATATATGTATATGCATTATGTTGCAGATTAAACTTTAGATGGAGTGCATGTTGGATACATGTTGATATTTCATGTGTATTTTCATGATTTAACCACAAGAATACTTAGTAAACTTGACCTTTCACTCTGTACTTAGTTTTTCCCTAGTCTACACCAAACCTCTTTGCCAAAAATAGCTGATCTACTGTGAGGCGTTGTGAGCTTGTAGATCTGGTATTTGTGGCTAAAGTTCTCCTCAGAATAGGGACGCTACGGTTCAAGTGGTTCATGTAAAAAAAAAGAAATCCTATCATACAAAGATTTGGCAGACCCCCCCTGTAGTAACTCTGAGGACCCCCCAGGGGTCCCGGACCTCCTGTTGAAGACCCGAATTTCCACACTATTGCAAGTTTTGATGAAACCACCAAAAAGTGCTGTAGCATTTTGTGTAAAGACAAAGGTTTTTACCGTCACATATACACTACAATACAGATGTGGCAACATGGCAACACCATATAACATATGATTACTGAAAGCAAAAAGTCAGCGTTGATGATGGCTATGTTTTTAACTGCGTGCGTGCGTGTACGTGTGCGTTTGCTTGTGTGTGTGCAGGCTGGTGGAACTGGCAGCTAAGAGCATCCAGCAGGAGCTACATCACAGGAAGAGCCAGGAGGACGCCTGGAACAACAGTGCCATTGACCTGGTCAGAGCATCAGATGTAAGTACGCTTGTGTGTGTGTGTGTGTGTGTGTGTGTGTGTGTGTGTGTGTGTGTGTGTGTGTGTGTGTGTGTGTGTGTGTACACGCTCGCAGTGTTTGGCTTGAGAGATCCTTAGCCAATAATCGTGGCTTCAAGCTGTGCAACCTCCTTTCTTAAACTTAAAATATTTAACACAAATAAAATTCTCTCTGCACCTATATGTTTTAGAAATATCTGAATCCCTGAGTTTCATCTTCTCCAGTCCTCAGGTCCCCTGTTTTTTTTCTCCAGATAAGTCTTGTTTTAGGACATATGTAGCACATCTAGTCCATGCAAGTCAGGTCCAGATGTTTCAACTTGCTGGGTTGCTTTTGACAAGATTTGCAACAGGTTAATAGATATCTTATTTCTCTTCCTCCTCCTCACTAGGCCCATTGTCACTATGTGGTGGTGAAGCTTTTTTCAGCCAAGCTGACAGAGATCGGAGACACCGCGGTACACTCAGTGCTGTCAACCCTGGCTCTGCTCTATGCCATGCAGGGCATTGTACAGAACTCTGGAGACTTCCTACTGGTAAGGAAAACAGTTAGTACTCTCCACTTTTAATGCAAATACCAATACATACACGTTGAGTATTTGCATTAGTGTACTGTACGTCATAGTGTATGGCCTTGTACAAAACTGTGTCTCCACATAAAATCTCTGACTGATTGAATTACTTGTTTCAAGGTGGGATACTTGAAACAGTACCTTTTACATGGGCTAACAGTACAGGATGCTTCTAAGATGTGGCTCCATTTCAGCCACGCATTTTCCTACATCAAACATCGGGCCAAAAATGCTGTACAATTGTTTGACTCGGCAAAACACTTCAATGATTTAGATATTTGCATGTTCCTCATACTGTAAATGCTATCATTTTCACAACCACTTATGTGAAAGAAATAAGTGGTTCAGCTGTGTACCAGACTGGGCTGAATGCCCCCGTTGTATCCCAGCTTGGAAAATGGGGGCTTTGTGTCAGAGATACTATTCATGATCATGACTTTGTACAACATTGTGGTGGTTTCCTGTAAGTCATATGAGGAATTCTGCACTACGGCAGAATTTAAGAATTCTCTTTTTGTATTCAGGGTTTTAGATTTAATTTCAGTTTGTCTTTCAGTAGAAAATTAAAACCTTGATGTTCACCATTGAGTCTGAAAACATGTGCTTAAAAGCTTCAATGTAATTCATTTGAATTAATAAGTCGTCATTTGTATCCATCTAAATCTAAATAATGAAGCATAGCTACACTTAAATTGGCACATTTGCTGTGGTTGGAGTCACTCGCCATAAAGAAATTGTTCTTGAGACATCCCTACATCTATCTTTTTTTTCCTACCCTAGGCTGATCTTCTGAGTGTACCACAGATGCTGCTGGTCTCGGTTCGTCTAAAGGAGCTACTGTCACAGTTGAGGCCCAATGCTGTGGCGCTCGTAGATGCCTTTGACTACCGCGACGAGCTGCTTAAATCATCTCTGGGAAGATATGATGGAAATGTCTATGAGCACATGTTCGAGTGGGCCAAAAGCTCTCCCCTCAACCGCACAGAGGTCAGTCAGGCTTCTACCTGAGTTACATAGTAGTTGTAAATATATTTTTTGTTGTTGCTTTTAATCATTTCCATTTCCTCCATGTGTATGGTCCATGTCACTGCCAACCCCTTCTTTTCGGTCTTGAGGAGGGTGTAGACAACCACATGTCTCCTCTGATAAACATGGAGTCGCCAGCTGCTTCTTTTAACCTTACAGTGAAAGTTTCACTGGGAGGGCATAACGCATGCAGCAGAACATGCTATCCCTCCCAGTTCCACTCGCTACTTAACAGCCGTATATGTCTCTAGTGCACCTGACATATCAGCCTCTCCTGTCGGCTTCACACCTGGAACCATGGCCAATTGTGTTCGTTGGAGCGCCCGGCCAAGCCTGAGACCCAGTGGAGGAATCAGTTTTAATAATGTTAAGTGTTTGTTTTAACCCACTTGGAATACCAGACAGTAGGGGGTTCCATTTTGGAATCTGTTCTAATTACGATTTGATAAGCTCTTAGTCGATTAAAACTACAACGCTGAAAGTGTGCAGAGTTTTGCGCAGAGAAAGTTTTCTTCCCTCTGTCCACCTCCAATTCAGCCACAAGATTTGATAATGGATTCAAAATGATTCAGGTTCACATTTAAATTCATATACAATAAAATCCTTTTGAACCCCAACCCTACCAGACGACTGGGGTCGTTCTGCATCAGGACAGTTCAGGTAGTGTCCTGTAAATAATGATCGTCAATCACATGTATGTCCTAAATGGACTTCTAAATACCTTTCCATCAGTTATGAAGTTCCTTGCACTTTTTGTACATTGTTCCTTCAGTCTTATCCAAACCATCTGGTGGCTAACGATTTGCAAATGCTAGAATAAATCTAGTATGTGTTTGTAGTATGTGCATGTGTGTGAATATGCTAACATATCTTAGAGTATTTTTATCAACACTTTCTCCCCCACTCCTTTTCCCTCTCCAGGTCCATGAGTCCTTCCACAAGTACCTGAAGCCTCTGCAGTCCAAATTGTGAGTTGACCTTTGACCCTGGACCTCTGACTGTAACAGGGTCAAGGTCACGCTAACAATAATACTAATCCAATGTGGGAACCCTAGGATGGCTGCCACCTGCCATCAGCTGCTGCTTACCAATCAGAAGGGGCTATTCAGTCTCCCATTCGACTCTGTCACTTGCCTCTCCAAATGGAAGATGCCCCATAGCACTTACAGGGGATCAGCTTCCTTATGCCTCTTTCATAAAACAAGCGAAAAGAGATAACATTCTTTTATTAGAGACAATATACCAGTTTTTGGTTTGCAGACCTTTGTCAGACAAATGCCTCTTGCCCGACAAGGTCTTGGAACCAAAATATTGCGTACTGTATTTTCTCTAATAAAATATTTATTTGCAAGTATAGAAAATGAACAGGAATCTCTTTGTTTGTTTTGTCTGCTTTCAGGTCTCTCCTATTCACATCTTTCTCAGCTTTTGATAGCTGTGAAGAACCTAGTGTCTTAAAGCCTCTTTCGGTATATGGGCATTATGTTTGGCAGTGTAAATTTGAAAGGCACAAATCAATGTATCAATGTGGATAACTTACTGAGATACAAGCTTTGGTAGGAACTGTTTTTGGGTTCAAGAATTGAGATAAGAAATGCGCTACAAGCTTGATCTATTCTCACACATGGTAACAGCTAAAAGGGGATGACACACCAAATTACATGTTTTTGTTAATTGATATAAATCACTTGTGACACAACATTCCTGGTCATATTTTTGACCAGTTACGTGGTTACATGTAAGTATGCAACAAACAATGTTTCATGCCCCAGATGGTGCCCCTTTTGGTAAAAATCTCCATCTTTTGTCTGAAGAAACATCGTCGTCAGTATCTAAAACGTTCATGTGTCTGCTATATAAGCTAACAAAGAAGTTGTGGCATTCTTTGAGACTTTGCATGGACATTCAGCCCACTCATTGTCAAATCTTTTGAGAATTGAGACTTGTTGGAATCCATGTAATCGGTTATGCAGGTGGTGATAGTCCTCTCGCCCTCTCCAATGCTGCTCTCTCAACTCCCCTTTTCAGTTCATTGCATTTTTAAACCAGTGGGGTGGGTAGAGAAGAAACGTGACTGGGGATTTCATCATCCTTTAAACCCTGAAAAGTATAAAGTATTAAGCATCAACGTGCTTCCCATTAAGACCAGCTTGTGTCAGTGTCCTAACTACTTTTCAATCTGATGGGGACCCATGTTATCTCTGCCTCTCCTCCCTCTCTTCACTATCAGCTCAACTTAACGTGATGGGTCACATTTTTCACTTGAGTATTGGTTATTTTCGGCGAGTGACACAGTCATACAACAAACTATAAATTAGATGTAATAAATTGTACTACACTAATAAACCTGACAAGTTACCTAGTGTAACTAACATTTTATATAAGTGAAACATTTGATATCCCATGTGGAGTAATGGGTATGATTTCTAAGGGCTGAGAGACCTTTTAATTGAATGAATTATTTAATTTTCAATCAAGGTCCTTGAGAGCATTTGCCTTTTTTTTCATATTAAGAAAATATGTTTAATCATGTGATTTCTCCTCATCGTGTATTAAGACAATGTCTGTGCTGTCAGTATGAGCAGGAATGGATGACCAATGAAAGATTCAAGGATATTTATGTTTACTCTGGCATTTGAGTATAACCTGGGTGAAACACAGACCGCTTTTTGAATGTTACAGATGATGGTTGCAAGATGAAGCGAGATGTCAAATGTGTTTATACAAAAATAAACATCTGTGAACCAGCTGGGATTTCTGGTATGTGGTGATAAAGGGCCTTTCAGATCCAAGTATTTAATATAACCACTCATGTACAGTTTGCACGGAAAACCCTCCCTGCTATGTGGGGCTTAATTATTACAGAGAATAGTCACACGAGACAACACTTTAAATTATAGCACCTTTCCACCACCAATACCCCAATACTTTATCATTCTACTTTTCTCTCTCTTTACCACTTGTTTTCCCCAAATTGTAGCCAAATCCAAAGACCTGACTTCACACATGTCTAGGTGAATGAACAGGCTATTGGGGAGACCAGCAGCATAACATTATTTGTGTAACAATTAGATTATAATGATGAAACAAGTGAGCTGTAATTTAAAGTCTTACTGTGGACTATAAACACGATTTATGTGCCTGAGGAAGATGTCCTTGATTAATAATGTGACTAACAGAATGCATTTCACTTTTATTTTCGTAGTTTCTTGTTCAGTTGATTTCTGTATCTGTACATATGAAATGTATGACTATCATCATATCCCATCCAGGTTTTGTTTTAGCTTTTTGTGATATTTTTCTTAAATGATAATGTATTGAAACAAATCAGATGTTAAGTATTGATTTTAATGGTTGGGAAAATAATTTGTTATGCTGATTCTATTAATAAAAGGTTTGAATTATCAGTGTGTTTTCTGTTCTGTATTTAACCACTAGATGGCCAACTGCAATAAGCAATACACTATGTAGACAACTGCCTCAAGGCAAATAATACTGTACAAATGAATTTAAATAATTTGCTCTAAAATATTGAAATAATCACAATATTTACTTTGAATAATCACGCCAGTTTGTGATCTGGGAAAAAAAAGTTGTATTTTAGTCAAGTCATGCGTCCAAGGACTGAGTATGTGTAATGTGTAGAATTAGATCTAAGAGATCATGTTCATGCATAATTTAAACCCTGAAGACTTTTTTAGAACAACACCACTTGATTTTCATTGACAGGACCTAAAGTAGCTCCCCTCTACTCGACCCCTCCCTTCTCCCTCTGGCGGTCAGCTTAAAATAGCCGATCTACAAGCTCACAATGGGTTGCATCCGCGACCAGCAGTGGTGGAAACAGTCAAAGTATCTTACTGCAATGTAGAAATACTAGTAACTAAAAGTTGTAAAATAATTGTAGTGGAGTAAAAGTACAATATTTGCCTCTGAGATGTAGTGGACTGGAGTAGATAAAAGTACTGCAAATTGGAAATGCTCCAGGAAAGTAAAACAAAATACCTCCAAATTGTAGTACTTTAAAGTACAGACTAGTACTTGATTAAATGTAGCCTACTTAGTTACTTTACACCACTGCCACTGGCAACCAGTTGTGAGCTTGCAGATCGGCTATTTTAGCCACGCGACACCGTCGTACTAAGGTGCATAAAACCAGATCCAGAGAGAGAGAGAGAGAGAGAGAGAGAGAGAGAGAGAGAGAGAGAGAGAGAGAGAGAGAGAGAGAGAGAGAGAGAGAGAGAGAGAGAGAGAGAGAGAGAGAGAGAGAGAGAGAGAGAGAGAGAGAGAGAGAGAGAGAGAGAGAGAGAGAGAGAGAGAGAGAGTTACGACACGCTTTGATCTCGACGCAAAGTGGGCCGCTACGGGCTGTAGTTCCAAACAACGGAACTTTCTCATTGATATAGAACGAGCATTTCCGCATTCCATTCTTACAATGGGCGTCAACGCTGGTGTCAACGCTGGTGTCGTCACTCTCAAATTAGATCACGCTGCAGAAAACATGGGCATGTCTCCGCCCACTGACTGTCCACTGGGAGCTACAATTAAAGACACTGGAGGAGAAAGAAAGAGGGAAGTGGCCGTTCCGTTCAGCAACAACACGTTGTTGGTGCACTGCTTACATTCATAGGAGAAAATAACTGATATTTATCTTGGGAGGTGAGTGGAATTACTTTTTCTTTTATCTAAACATGTGTTTTGCATTATAATTGCGGCAATTGCGCGATGTTTCTTTCGACCCCCAATTTCCTTTTTTATTAAAGTCGTATTTCTGTTTTAAATTGTGAAAAAAGAACAGAATGTGGTTTTACATGTGTGGTGTTGGATTTTAGTAACTATAGATAATAACATAAGAACATGCGACCCATTTTAGTCTGGAGTCTGGACACGTTCCTCCCACTGACTGAAAGCGAGCCGTTCCAAGCCATGCATGCTCCATCTGTTGTTCTCGTGGTGGTTCTTCTGTTCTGTTCTTCGTTGGAGAACAATTGCGTTTCCATTCCATGATGTTCTATTAAAGGCGTACTATTTCACAAACTTGATCTCACACCAAGAAGTCCTTGGAGAAACTAACTTGTTGGGTTCAACTGACAACCTCCATTTTTCAAAAGAATGTGGGAGGGAATTGGCATGTTGTCAGGAGGTCTGTTTTGTGTTTCATTGGAATTGAATTGGTTATGGAAATTTACATTAACCGAGACTGTTCAGTTGACACAGGGTTTTACTGTCTGTCACTAAACACAGACAGACAGCCAGACACATCATCAAAGGCTGAAGCTCTTGGTTTTTTCTTCATATTTCTCTTTAACATGTAGCCTACAGAAGAATAACTGCTGCTTTGCTCATTCATTTACAGCAGTGACAGCCCGGTTGTAAATAATGTAGTTGAGTGAAAATGTAGGTCAAGAATGTCAACTACAGTAGCCTGTATGACAGAGGCGTGTTTCTCCACGTTTTCTCTCCCTGCTTATTGCTTATACATCTGATCTAGTGAATTTATTTTGGCCATTACAAATACATCTGATCTAGTGAATGTATTTAGGCCATTACAAATGATTACAAATGCTTTTAACAAGTCCGCTGTCTCAGTTCAGTTACCATATTAACGAATCACATCACACACATGTATACAGACAGACAGACACACACTATGTATTCATGTATGCATGTGTGTTTGTATGATGCCTCTATGCTGTGCCATCGATCATACATACATAGTGTGTCTGTGTATTAGTGAATGAAAAAAGTTATATAGTATATATATATAGTTATAAATAAGGCAAAATCGAAAATAATTCCTTTTCATTGCATCTTCTTGAAAGACAAAATGAAAATAATTAACCACCAGCATCATCTAGCCTGTCTGTTGCTTTGATCTATGTGATTCAGAAGTTATTTCAGTAATAACTCATGGAGGTAGTGTAGTTGAATTATGTAACGGTCCTTGACATTTTGAAAAAGTCACTATTTTGTTAACCATAAATATTGCGATAAGATTTTTAAATCACATCTCCAGCACTACCTCAAAATCAGTGGCAACTGGCAACAGTAGTTTGCTACTTTTTAAGGGGAAAATCATAACACATTATGTGCCCTTAATCAGTTAATTAAAACCGCCAACAACTTGTTAGTGATTAATGCATAAGGAGGAAATATCACAAAGCCTTTTTGTGTTATTTATATCCGGCAAGTATACCACAATTCCAATATGCAATACAAATAGTATGCATAATTTATTCTATATCGCTTGTATCCAGTGCTGATCCACACAACACCTGCATGGCCTCTTTACGGTTGAACAGCCCTGTGCGTCTGTTGCACGACAAATACACCTGCCACCAAGCTATGTCAACTGTGATCAGGTGCAAATTAGAACATTTACATTCTGCCCTTTACAAAAGAGAGTTGAGGTGAAGGGTCATGGGTCATGTTCAGCTGGAATCACATAACATTTACAAGTTAACCACGTTCAACCTGTGTCTCTATTTTTGGCATGTCATTATACTGTAGGTGAACATAGCCGATCTGCAAGCTCACAACGTGTTGTGATGCGTTGTAAGCTTGTGGAACAGCTATTTTCGATATGTTTGAATTGAAATTGGGCTTGCTTAAGAAGTAATGAAAATTGTAATTCCCCTACATGACTGCCAATATGATCCACACACATGTTGCAGGAACTCAAATGCTTTTGGTTTTGATTGACAAGTTAGTTCACTTATCCTTATACTGTATACTTGGGTCTGCTTGATGGGGAAAAAGAAAAAGTTGCTCCACACATGTTTTTCTACTCACTTTAGACTATCCTGTCTGAGTGAGGCACCCGTTCTTAGTTGGCTTTAGCACGGATATTCCCTCAGTGCAATTTGTTACTTCACTTGCTCGTAAGGAGTGGTGTGGGAAACGAATAATTCTGTCCCATCCCTCCTGGGGCTTTACTTCCATAGTTTTATCTGTCTTCCTCAGTTGTTTTGATGGGTGCCTGGGACACACCCAGAAGAAAATGGTGTTTCTCTCCTCTTGCAAGAAACCCACCTCAATCCCAAGAGTATAATGGCGGGCCAGACTATTGTGATTCCTCCCTGCTATGTCATGCCAAACCACATTCCACAGTGACTGATGCATCATCTGAGATGGACTTAATGGAAATGCTTTGAAATGCAAAGCCTCCTAACATTTTAAAGGAATTTTGGTTGTGGATTCTACTAAGGCTAACTGTACTACTGTAATACAGTTTGTGGTGACTTTCGCTGTCTGTGGTGATGTCTACTACAATGTTCATTGCTTTCTGTGAATTTCCAGGGCTTTTAAAGGAAGTGCTGTGTGATGGTGTTGGATAGGCGATCACTTGTATCTTTGCTCTGGCTACACGTATGTGTAGAGAGTATTGCTATGCTAGTATATGTTTTTCTGAGTTCAAATCGGGATACTTGGTAAATTGACAGGGAATGCAGTGTCAAACCTTAAGACACTTAGTTGCTAGCTGTGCTGGCCAAATTCTACACAAACACACACAGACACACACGCACGACAAACTGAAATGTATAAAGGGCTTATATCTGGGCAGCAGTCTTTAATTTCCTCACTAATTCTGCGTATTTATATGCATGCATGTGCATAAATGTACTGCGAAGACACCTAAAGTTTACCTAAAGTTTAGGTATGTCATGTCTCAGATAAATTAGCCTCGATCTCCAGGCTTTTATAAATTGACAGGGATAGTTTTGCAATGGGAGCTGGCGTGCCTTGTTCTGCTGAGGTATTTGCTGGCATGCAGGTTTGGGCATGCAAGCTCTTGGAAAAGTTTTCAGCTGTCTCTGAAATAATTAAATTTGTTTGAAACCGAGGACTCTTATGCAAACTATCATAAGACTTGATGTCAGAGTGCTGTCTCTGCAAAGGTTGAATAACCGGCTTTTAGTGGCCTTCAGTTCAAATGAGGGTGGTGATAGATGGCATTATTTTCAACCAAAACATATAGTGTGTAGCACAGTGGTTCTCAAAGTTTGTAATTTCAAGGACCCCCATAACCCTGATAGTGTACGGGTCTATTTCATTTGTACACTCTCAGTTACAGATCTATAAAGGTCCATTTGGAACCCCCTCAAGTAACCCTGAGGATCCCTGGACCCTACTTTTAGAATCAGTGGTGTAGAAAATGTCCTCATCGTATGTCCTCATCGTCGATTCGTCGTCACCATCATCAATATCATGAGATATTGTGGTTAGACCCTCCGTTTATAACAAAGAGAGACAGTTTCAGTTGTCACGCTGACAAAGTCACACGAACACACCCACCCCTCACACACACACACACACACACACACAGAAACACAAACATGTTTGTGACTGAGTCACTCGCTTGTCTACTCATTAGGAGCAGTCGATTGATTCACCTCCCGCTGGCATGAAGCGATTGCTGTGTCTACTCACTCATGCACACAGCTTGAACTCCACTGTTATAACGCTGATCAAATAAGTCATGTCATCCTCCTTTTGAAATCCTCTGTTGATATGTGACATATCGTTGCTGTCGTTCCTTTTTAAATTATTATTATGTTTTTATAAAATAGTGGAAATAGACGATCTACAAGCTCACAACGCGTTGCGATGCGACACGTTGTGAGCTTGTAGAGGCTATTTTCACTACTTTTGTGCAACACTCTTGTATGATGAAGTAGGACATTAATTTACGAAAAACCAAACAAAAAGTAGAAGTCTCTGCCTAATCCTGACTGAATTCTGTTTTTTTGTCTTCTTTATTTGTTCTTTTTAAGGCTCTGTTCATCAGACTTCATGTCGACGATGGTGGGAGATCGGAAGAGGAGGTGATGAGGCAATCAGCTGAAACCCACTTCCCCATTTGGCCACAGAGTTTCAGAAGAACCACGACTAACTGATAGTGGCATCAGGCAACGGCAGCTCTTTCTACTGTGGAAGCACACAGTAAGATGACTGATTGATTGATTGATTGATGTACTTTATTTAGTAAGACATGAGAACAACAGTACATGGAAGTACAAATTCACAATACAAGGTCTACTAAACTGGAAGACTCATAAAAGCACAGAGCTTGTTTCAAATGAGTTCCCCATGCACACAAATCATGATGACATATAAGAGACAGACAGATATACACAACTACTATAGAATGTCATACAATCAGTTTACAGGTTACTGGTATGAAGAGTGAGAAATATGTACAAAGGGAGAAGGAGAGAGGGGGGGGGGGGTAGGGGGGTAGGTTAGGTTAGGACTTAGACAGGGGCCATTTTCCAATTGCAGCCTCCTGAAGGTGTATCTTTAGGGCTGTTTTGAAAGAGAGTAGGGTTTTACACTCCTTTACTCCTTTTGGTAGGGCGTTCCACATTTTTGATGAATAGCATGAGAACGAGTTACTTCCCTTTGTTGAGCCAAAAAAGGGTTGGACAAGGTTTGTGGAGCTGCCTCTGGTATTGTGATCGTGGACATCATTAACATTTTGGAAGTATTTTGACAAATACAGGGGGATCCCAATGTTGTGATATATCTTGAAGACCAGGCCCATAGCAAGTTGCTGTACTCTGTCCGCAACCCTAAGCCATCCAATCCTATCAAAATGATCAGGGGTTAGATGGATTTTGTAGTTGAGGCCAAGAAGTAGCCTTACTCTCAGTAGCCTGACTCTTCCCCTTTTCTTCCTTTATTAATCCTCTAAATGTCTAGGTGAAGAGGATTGTGTCGGTTGTGTTATGCTGTCGTAAGTGATCAAGTTATTTGTAATCACTGACATCACCTTGAAGAAACTGACTCACTGATCAGCTGACAAAGTGGGAGAAATAAATGTCTAAACTAAAGCATTAATGATAGTTGATCATAATCACATGGTGGCCATTTTGCTCTTACGTCATACAGGTTGGGCGGCGGTGTTGGTGGTGGTGGTGAGGGGGGGTCGTGTGATATCAAATGGCTGCAGTGTGAATATGGTCAAAAAATATTATTTTTTAATCAATTTGTACAGATAACTCTTGCACCCCTATGTTGAACCATAAACCTGCTGTCTTATCCTTATTACTTCCATATTACAGCTACCAACACCTGATTGGAACTAAAACGGTTTACTTTGATGAAGACCTTCGCAAACACAGCCTTAAAACTAAGATTAGCCACATTATATATTTGAGACACTTCAGGTTAACATGCAGTTGCTCATTACAAATGTACCACTTTACAAAGTCAAAGTGTGCAACTGAAGAATCACAGGGAATATTGCAGGGAAGATGGAAGATAAATTCCTGCCAAGTAGGTTAAGCTCAGGATTGTATGACATGTGTAGCCATGTAGATATTATGGCCGGGGGAACATTCCATGACAGCTGTAGCTGTAGCTGGGACACCAAAAAGACATGAATGTTACGTCCGACAGGCAATTGCTGTAAAATAATATGCATGCTCATTATTAATCTTTATTTATACAGGGTAAAAATACTTATAATTCAGTGAGGAACCAAATAACCTCCGCGCTGCATTTGGCCTGACAAGGCGCTCCTAACGAACACAAGGTGGCCATATTTGAGGATGGGAAGCGGGCAGGGGAGGGCGTTCTCTGTCGCTGCATGAGTGACTCCTACAGGTTGATTAGGGTCCCAGAAGGGAGAAGAATTGTCTTTCTTTTCAATGTACTGAATCAGGGCAACACGTTTTCCCGAATGTCCTTTCAGACTATGGGATCTGAACTCCTGCAGGCACTCGAGCTCATAGACATAAAGGTAGACGCCTCCTCTGGCTCTGAAGCGTCGGCATGGCGGGCGCGCTTCCCGGAGAGCCTTGGGGGGCAGCTGGAAATTTCCGCGTGCGTCACAGAAGGGGGCGTTCAGTAGGCCAATGAGAGGCAGGTGGGGGCGGGACAACTAGATTCTGACAAGTCCTGGAAAAGACGCGCTGTGATTGGCCAGTGCCCGTTCCCCCCATTTCCGGGGGGGAACGGGCACCGGCCACACGGCGCGTATGGCGGCCACCATACGAAACAGGTCGCTCCAACGAACTGCAGAGGCCAATGAGGTATCTAGGTTTCTATATCTATGCTCGAGCTGCGCCACGGGGGAAAATGTGCCTCATATTTCAAAAAAATAAACATGTTTATTTGATTGATTGAATGGCCCAAACTACACAGTTTATCGAGAGGACCCCGTCAGCCCATCTGACGACCTTGTCAGCAGTCTGATACAGTAGTTAAATTATTGAATTAGATTATTAGATGTATTATATTGTGATTGAAATGAAAATCGCTATACATCTCTGGAAAAACAGTGTTCAAAGCAGTTGAATAAATAAATGAATTCCGTTTTTATTAGAGCCTAGTAGTTACACAGACGTGCTGTTCCTGAATGTTGTTACAGAATGGCAGACTGGCTCTGGGATAAGATTACAATCACAGTCGTCGTTCACGATAACCGTACTGACCGAGACCGCCTCAAATCGTTCCGTAATTATCCTTAATTCCCATTCAGTAACCCTGTAGATTAATTTTGTGAACGAGATCCCAGTCCTTCAGGTCACTGACTGCATATAGTCAGTGGAGATTCTTTCAGCCCCATATGTTCAGCCCTCCCATTCTGATCAAACACATGAACGGAATCACAGTCTTTTCGTTCACTGACTGCATACAGAGATAGCTGCCTGTCAGTCTGGCGGGGAAGAGCCAGCCCTCTTCGTGGTATTGAGTCCAATGAGGAAAGAGGAATGATGGAACCGTCTCTCTTCAGCTAATCAAAATGTGCATTTGCAACTGAATTGACTGAACAGATCTATTTAGGAAATGACCTTGTTCATTTTGTTCACTCAAAAGAACTAGTATGTTCATGCAAATCATTTGCGACTGACACAACACTAGGTCAGATAATGTGCTCCTCCACCCATGTTATGTTTGTTAAAAAGAAGCCGATGGCGCCTTACAGAATATTGGAGGAGACACGTACTTACAGTATGTACACCCTTCCACATGATCAACTGTACAGTAGGGGTGAGCAGTGACGGGGAATACACGTGTGTGTGTGTGTGTGTGTGTGTGTGTGTGTGTGTGTGTGTGTGTGTGTGTGTGTGTGTGTGTGTAAAACAATTTACAACCTTGATGCTAGATCCTTTCATAACGTTGCCAGTTGGTATTATTTCTCAATGTTCATGAAAAGTAATAGAGTCTGTAGCAAAATGGCTTCCTTCTCATCTGGATGAGGTAGGTTTTACTGCTGTCTTTTACTGCTGTCTCTCAAACCACAAACCATTTAGTCCTAAAACTCAAACATTTTTGTGGAATATTAGATGAAAAGATAGGAAAATGGCTAAACATAGTGCTTATGAAACCCCATGACAGTGAGCAGCTACAGGGGAAGTACACAGTGGAGTTTCTCAACCATGTAAGATACACCATTTAAAATACACCCTGAGAGAGCCAGTGTGTTCCACCAGCTGGTCAAATGCTGTTTTGTTTTACCACAGTTAGTTTCAGCCTTGCATTATGGTTGGCTGAAAGGCATTCTGATGAGTGCAGATATAGTGCTCTGAACGCATCCATCTTGTTGATCCACCTTACCTGTTCCTAGCAATGGTGACCACCACCTTTAGTGATGAAGTCGTTTATACTTTTCTTTCTGCTTTCTAATCATGGATAGTATTGATCAAACTGTGTATATCACAATAATACACTTGAGGTCTCTGTGTTGGCACTGGTTTGCTGATCATGCAAACGTCCGCAGCACACCAGGGCCAATATCTCATGGTAAATACCGTGGCACAAGACAACTTTTATCATGCCCCTCTTTTTGGATTATGCCAGTGGTCCAGAGGCTATTCACTATGAATGTTGCTAGAACTTGTTATCTATGTTAATTAACCACCAGAGCATTACACTGCTGGCTGAGCATATCTTTGGGCTCCTTAAATTACTGATTCAGTTCAAAGGTGCAAGCATTGACATAAACTGGGCTTTTCCACAGCACCATGAAATGGCAATCGTTAACCGCTAATAACGTTGTTAACTATTGCATTTTTTCACACTGTTTGTTGCAGGAACGGTTTAAATGGGGCACCGAAAATAGTGTATCTACAAGCTCACAACGTGTCGCAGTGAGCTCTGGGTCACAAGAGTAGACAGCACTGGTTAAATTCTGAACACCACTGCAGCGGGTCCTTATCCCAGTCAATCAATAATCAATCCTGTTCCTCTTATCAGTATGTTATAAGACAGTACTGTACTGTCTCTTTATGCAGCCCCTCCTTTCAGCTGTATTAGCTCCTGCCTCTTTACCGTCCCCCCCTCCATAAAAGCACACTTTTTTTCTGATTGGTCAAATTAATTTTTTTCGATGGATGAGAACTTTGTAGACTAGAGGCAATGATTGTGGGCAGAGCTGATGGCCATAAAAAATTCTTCACACATTGACATCAGCTCATTTTGTAAGTAGAAAAAACTCTCGGGAAACCTGGCACAAACCTAGATTTTGAGCTTTTTGTATTACTTTATCATTCTTTTAACTCATTTGAAACGTTGGTTTGAGGTTTGAGTGAACATCAGCCATTGTAACATTATATATATATTTACATACTGTACATACACACATATCATACAACAGAAAATAAGGAAACGCGTGATACACACCCCTTTTAAGAACAAACAAAACAGTTGGCATGGTCTGCTGTCTTTCAGTTACAGTTGGGTAAATCTCAACCAACATGCCATTTCATTTGTTACTGTATATGCAAATTGCCACTGCTAAAGGAAACCATACAGTATACACAACTCCATCATGGAACTCTTTTGGCCTAAGAACGATAGTGGAATTAAGCTCAAATCTGCGATACATATGTATGTCACTTCATGCAACAGGCAAACAGGGAATCACACATGAGCACATGCACACACACACACACACACACACACACACACGCACACGCACACGCACATGGTATACTCCTCTCAGGGGAATAGGTAAAACCATGGTGACACACTCATAGGAACACACAGACACCAAGAACAAGCGTTGGAGGTAGTTTCTAACACACATGCCAACTCCCACAACATTGTCTAATACAGTAGTCTCGCAGACGAGGTGTGGTGTTGGTGTGCTCTCTATTATTGGAGTAAAGCGAGACAAAGACAATCAGCTGCACTTAACAGAAAGACAGACAGTTTTTCCATGTCACATGATGAGATAACAATGAATGATGTCATTCTGGGCACATCTCTTCCATGCTCTGACACACATTTGACTCACTGGCATGTGTAACTGCAAGAACAGGACTCAGGAGTTCATCATTTTCTTTTTATCCTCACATCTGTAGTTAACCACATGCAACCTGGCACCCCTATTTTGGGCATGCCATTATTGACAAACAACCAGAATTCTCAAAAGAATCCCCCAAATGTTCAAAAATAGCTGATGTACAAGCTGAAACGCATTGTGAGCTTGTAGATCGGCTACTTTGGCTATTTATTTTACAACGAAGTATAAATCTTAAGTGAAACTGGTTGTTATTATTATAATCGGCTCCTAAACTTACTTCAGCATTTCTTTAAATATTTGTTACTGTTGCCAGGTAAACAAATCTACGCTTGGCACTGCAGATTGATTGACAGACACACAGTTAAATTCTATCCTTGCTGAGGCATCTTTTTTATATATCATGTCTACCTATTGTATGGATCAGTCATACCATTGGAGACTGAGAGAGGTGCAGGCAGACAGTTAATGATTAGGAAATAGGAATGTTCAATGTCTATTTAAGCAAACATGCCCTTACGCCACCAACGCACTTGTTGACTGAATACTGTACGGGCAGACAGATAATGTTAAATCAACGTTTTAACCAGGCAACTAACTCCATTATTAAAATAATCATCAATGGCTGTTTCCTCAGAAGCTGAACATGATGCAGTTTGTTTCTATTCCAACGTTTGCCTATAATCTTCTTTAGTTTGTTATCCTTGTATGGAGGGGGAAAGCAGTTGTGATACACAGTTCCTGAAACAACTCCTCCACCCACTCATTTGGGTTGGCATCAACAATGGAGTATGCAATGTTGTTGCCAGAAGAAATGAAACTAAAACTGAAATGTAATTTAATGTCCTGGCTGTGACAGCATAATGGAATGGCAAATTCTTGGGAAAAAACGCTGTAATCAGGCTAAATTGTATACTGATTGAGTTCAGTGGTGTAAGACTAGTCAATTATATAGTACTTTTACTAACACACCCAGTGTCATAATGGAGGTGAATTACATCAACTGATAAGGATTCTCTAAACAGGATTTACCCCCCCCCCCCCCCCCCCCCCACACACACACACACACACTCTTTTTTTCCACTTGGAAAAGAACCTCACTTGAGGTTGTTTTGAAGAATTGTTTTGAAATATGCATAAAATATTAAGCAGTCTGTCTAAAAATGAATACTTTCCCCTGATTACTGCCTCATACAACAGACTGGCTGGTATGTTCTATTCCTCTTGGGAGAATAATCTCCAATCCATTTCTATTGGTTTAACTGTGTGAAAAACCTAACAGCAGTCTCTCCACATGGATAGAGTGCGGTCAGCAACGATCAACCTGCCCATCGAACACTGTCCATTAGCTGAATTCCTGGCTATTTCATTATCTGAGTGGTTGTGTGTGCAGTACTCCCATGGGCCCAAATCAGACCCTCCACCCTTCTACTATTCCACACACCCACAACAACCCAGATTGCCCCTAGCTGCTTTCCCTCAACAGGGCCAGGTCGGGCTTTAGGTCTGGGCCAGCTCGGTGCTTTTTTTAAATCATTTACACAAAAGACTATTGGCGTATTTAAAAGTGTATTCCAGATAAATCCCTGCTACTGGAAATAAATAACTATAGAATTGTTGCTTTGGGTGCACAGTTAAGAGTGATGTGAACCGTGAGTGAGCCCAAGGCTAGCCCCCATTTGGCTCTGTAGTGGAAACTGGGCTATTCTTCGAGCCGGTGTCAGATTTCCCTGTTGCTGCCATGCCTGCTGCTAACACCCAAGGCCTTCTATTGATTTATACAGCCACAATTCCAGAACAACTCCAAGGCTTCAAGATCATTATGATAATAGGTGTGTTGGCATGGGACAAAACTGAAACTACACTAGTGGAGCTTTCAGTTTCTGTGGAAACACTGAACACAGTTTGGACGTATTGAACTCCAAAAATAGACCACCGCAACGGGTTGTTGCTGTTGACTTTGATTGGTAGAGCGGAAGGCACCGTTGCCCTGTTGTTCTGTGTGTCCTGAATTGAGAAGACGGGTAATGCATTGAAGTTTGTCAATTAGATCAGCTGGCCTGAAAATCTGACAATGTGGTTAAGGCTCATTTAGAATTTGTTGTACGTCACTCGCCAATAATGGTTGCGACAGAGAAATGTGAATTGTGCATCACGTCTGTCAATTGAAAATCAGTTTTCTGCAAGTGACACTGTTGAAGGATAAATTAGGCTTTAACATGTAATTTGTTTTGTCTGGAGTGTATGCTTCAGCATGTGCATCTGTTGCATGTTGTAGGTTCATTTAAGGTGGTATGCTGTTTTGTAAACGGTCTCTTTGTTGAGAGACAACTCACGTGGTTGTCACAGGGGTCGACCCGAGTAGACATACTTGTAATGTGATCCTCCCCTTTGGTTAGGGATTTTGGTTAGTCTGCAATGCCACATTGTTTTGATTTGATGTAGCTGAAGACTTAATATATTGATATTTTGTCATTTGGTATTGTTTCAGTGAACTACTGATGTAGCTTACTCTAGCTTACTTACTAAGTATGCTGCTGTTAAATATATTGGCCTCTGTTTTGGCCCTGCTTGTATAAATGCTATTGTCATGTTTCTAACATGTAAGACGACCCCTTGCTTACATGTTGCTTACAAAGCCAAATAATGCATTGTTGTCCTTTTTGTCTGAGGCATATATCAAAATTCAACATCCATCTAAATGAGTCTATTTCTTAATATTTCTTTGCTGTACATATTATTTATTGCTAGTACCCATTATGGAAATTTGGAAGAGTCACTTAACTAATTAGATTTGCCTGGGCCCTGGAGGAGAGCCAAGACGTACTGCTGTTTATTTTACAGTGCCTGTTTTGTATGGACGGGATGAGCCTTTGCTTGTAGGAAAGAAGGGAGGGTCTCCTCCTGGGAGCTCGCTACTAGCAGGAAGCACACAAACATTACCCATGAGCAGTGACTACTGTAGGCTAGCTAAAGCATTGGTTTAGCCTCATATGTTTTCCATGTTGCCTCTCTCACGCTTGTGAATGACGCTAGGATTACCCCTGTGTTTACGCAGGGTTTTAAGTTTGGCCCAGTGACATGGTCTACATACTGTAATAGACGTAGCTTCAGTTATTCCCTCTCAAATTGTATTGAAAGACAAATGATGTTCTATCAAGTACATTTTCTTTTTTTTGTAAGTCTTTCCATTCTCATATAGATATGTGAATGCTAATTACCTTCTATTGCAAAAAAAAAAACTCCAAATTGTGCTTGTTATATTTCATAATTTTCTTTTTACATTTTCAGAACTCTGACAAGATGTCATCACCGGGGGCCGAGGAGCCTCCGTCGCCCAGCAGCAGTCAGGGAGACAGCCGACTGAAAAGCAAGAAGCCACCCAGCCTGGTCATAGATATCCCTCCTCCTGAGGACCAGCGGGACACAGCTGGCCATGGCCCTGCTAAACAGGTAGCCTGACCTGGCCTTGATTTATGTCACAGGGCTAGCTACTAGCTAGGGCCGCTTCCTCTGAGTCAGTACATCATTGATCATGGAAACCCTCGGCTTCTCTGTTGGTTTTTGTCTCTGTCTGTGCTTTGATTGGTGGTGTGAAAAAAATCATTCATTCTGAATATTGGAGATTTATCAAGTAATTTGCATTAAATTAGTTTGATCCAAATGGCTTCATTGTCTCCTATATACAAGTTGCTTTTCTAGAGTGTGAGCCTCTGCTATATTTTATTCAATTACTGAGTCGTTTTGGAGAGCTTCGACCCTGCTTATCAAAACAGAGAATAATGATCTCCAAAACAAAATGATGTGGGGGATGTATGTGACATGTCTTGTCATAGCAGGTGTTAAAATGGCTAATTAAGCACAGCTTGACTACTCTATGTTTAAATTAATACTAAGAGCCATCCTGGTTCATGAAAATCATTGAGTGTGTTTGTCATCAGTAAAAATAAATGACCATTTGGTATCTGCTACAGACAACCTTGCCTTTCCTGTCTAAACGGATTAATTCAAGGTGCTATGACTCAGGTGCTATGAGAAAAGAAATCCTGTGGTTGAATGAAAATGTGGAAGTTGGCTAGTATTTGAACACAGACCAAATAGGAAGTCCCTTCTGTCTAATCTGTCTAAAGACGACACTTTTTTTAAAAGCAAAAAATAAGGAACTGAAATGTAGTTTAAAGCAACGCCTTAAAAATAAATAAAAACTGCATGGAAACTACTCATTACATGAATTCAAAGTAATTGCAGTTAGATTACCCTAGGTGACCTTTCTTGAAACCGAATCTCTGTATCTTCAACCACTTACTCTATTAACATAGCTATACTATCTTTTTATGTGATAGAGCCCTAGTTACTCTGAACAGTTGAAGACTATGAAGCGACTAAGCTCTGTGTCCTGTCTCTATAAATGCAGGGTAGAATTTGGGGCAGCTGCCTAGCGTCTATGGGCACAGGGCCATACGTTTCCCTATTATGGACCCCATGTTTCCAGACTACAAACCTTGAGTCGCAAAGTTACGTTTTAGTAAATATATTTTAACACTCAACTGTTCCTGCACGTTTTTTCATAAAAAGTAATCTATCAAATAAATAGTATGTATAGTCCCAGTTATGTAGCACTGTCGGAGTAGAAGACAAAAGAAGAAGCAGAGAATGTCCCCAAACTTACTGTTGAGGTTCCTTCACAATGTATGCATGCATGACTCGGCATGCTAAACTCAGCACACAGACAAATGTTCATTTAATTTAACCCTGTGAGTGGTCCATTCTTAGGATATTAATATGCAGTTACCAGGGAACAGGTTATACAGGTTCTTTTGCACATATACACGTGTTTACTGTATTATGAGTAATCTAGTAAGTACAGTATTCAAATAGAATAGCCTATGCAAAATGTTACTGTAGGTAATCTATCTGTAGTATATCTGTTCTTCCACTGAAGTTAACTAGAAGCAGGAACTACAGCAGCAACAGTTGCTTTGATGACATATTATCTGTTATGGCATCTTGTCACCTCATTTCTATTTCTATAATATGGAGTTCAGTGTACTAACTAAGCAACAGTTGTGGTGTCACCTCAAGGCAGTGTCTTTCTTTTCCATTATTTCAATCAAATCTGTTATTCTTTGTGGGTAAAGAGGTGCAAACATTAATATTAATTTTGGCACACTATATTTCCATACAGCCCCTGTTGGCCTCTTTGCATTATCTTGCATTTCCTCTGGCTCTGCCTGCTGTTTTTAATGCATATTTTGGCAGCGAGAGATTCTACCTAGAGAACACACAGATCAGACCACACCAAAGCAGGAACCAGAGCTGGGGTGGTTTTCAGTAATGCCACTAGACCAGACAGTCATTTTTTTCTGCCAGAATGTGTCACCAGTCACCACAACTAATATATTGGTATGTTAATGAGAGAAAAAATAACTTGTGACACCCGTGAAAAAACCTTCAGTGAATATTATACTTGGTATAATGCACTACTGCTCCAAAAGAACCATGACATCTTTCACAGGACTTGGTTGATAAAGTCAAAAAGTTAAACTATCAATCTTTGAATATACTGTATAGTATATGGTCTTTTAGACTACGGTCTAGGCACAATAGTGAAGTTTATTTTAAGAGCACGGACTGTCGAAATGTCTTTAAATGGAATGCCATTTTGGCAGTACCTGCTAGTTGTGGTTAACTCTTGCGCTCTTTTTGTCTATTTTGGGTGGTAGCGTAAGCCACATTTCCTTCCCATCACACATGAAACTTTTACAGAACTATTAGTACAAAAGCCATCACAATAAATGAAAGGGAGTGTGTAAGTATGTGTCTGAACTTATTTGTATCACATGACCCATGCTAAGATTGTAGGTCCTTACAGTTTATGTACAATATCAAAAAGTGGCGAATAGATAAATGAAAGCAGGTGCTTTACAGCAGCTTACATGACTGCTCAACTCTGTGTGTGTGTGTGTGTGTGTGCGCGCACACACACACACACACACACACACACACACACACACACACACACACACACACACACACACACACACACACACACACACACACACACACACACACACAAAGTCTAGACTCTAGAGGGTTACAGTGGTTAAATAATCAATGCAATCCTATACCAATACAATATACTGCCCCCTTGTGGGCCAAGTTTAAAAAGGTGAGCACACTGTATGCATAAGCTTCATGTTGCCTATAATCACTGTAGGCGGAATTACCTAAATAGAAGACAGTGTCTAATAACGTTGTGGATCTCAGGCTTCATGTGGCTAGTCTATGACATCAGTTATCTATGATGTATCTACGTCGTATGATCCCATATTTGGCCAAGGTTACAGCTGCCTGATCCAACTGCCAATCACGTCCATTATAAAATGATGACAGTTGGGTATATAAAAAACATATATGCAGAATGGTTCTTCCATAGGAGGTACTTCCTTGGCCTACTGATGGTGTGCACAACACATTTGGTTCTGACCGGTCTAGTGGTTTCTGGTTTGCGAAACACAGACAGACTCACAGACACATTTTGTAGATGTCTTGTCTCTTAGAGAGCCACGCCGTAAAAACCTCAGTCGTGTAGTGCCAAGCGACTTATTTTGTAACGCAGGAGCCAATACTTTTCAGCCTTTATTGAGACACCTGATGTACAAGTTTATCTGTTGGTGGAATGGTTCCCAGATTGACATTATCGTGCTACTGGCAAACCGTGTTTTAGTGCTATGGCATACCAGTTACTCCTGTGGAGGCCTTGGCATAGCAGCCTTTTATGCATGTTTTTCTTTTTGTTTGTGTCTAATGTCTTTTTTTGTTTTTTAATTGGTCTATGAGTCCATAATAAAGTTGATGAATCCATTAGCCATTAGAGTTATGGTCCTCGACATAAATCCACTAAGTGGCAGCATGGTCACTGGATTGTTTTATAATTTTTTTTCCCCTTTACTGTAGAGTGCATTTCTTTGTAAAGCCTGAACATATGGCTCAGTTATGGTTCCTTTAGTGCTCCAGTAACTCGCACAATGACAAGACAATTATCCCTGCCAACTGGCAGTTACTGCTGGGTAGGATAATGGAGTCATGGCACCTCGCATAATGAAATGAGACAACTATGTAACGATTCTGTAGCCTGCAGGTTGCAATGGGCAGCGTGTAGATGTGTGTGTTTGTGTGTGTGTGTGTGTGTGTGTGTGTGTGTGTGTGCGTGCGCCTGCACACTTTTGAGGTAACCTTGTGAATCATCCATTCAGCAATAACAGCGTGTATTGCTGAATAGATGTGTGTGTTTGTGTGTGTGTGTGTGTGTGTGTGTGTGTGCGTGCATGCGCCTGCACACTTTTGAGGTAACCTTGTGAATCATCCATTCAGCAAAACTGACAGAACAAACTATCAATGGGAGAAGATCTTTATCTGTGTTTTGTCGAGACAAGTTTGACAATAATAATAATAGTGGGATGATCACTTCAGGACAGAAGGAAAGCAGAGAGGAACAGAATAGGAATATGTTATGTGACATGATTTGATCTGATTTTGATGCCAGTGCCATATATATTTTGAGAGATGGGCTTGGGGGCTTAACCACTAAATGATAACCGGTTGCACTCGGAATGAGCTAAATCAACTCACTCTACAGATTGATAGCCATGCAATTGGGTGGTAACTTCACTTTTTATGATCTTCCAAACTGACTGATATGACCAAAAACTATTGTAATTGACACTGACATTAATCACTTTCCGATGAACAGCAGCTGTGCTATAATAATTTGCTCTTTAAATGTTTTTAGGTTGCAACTATTGATTATTCTTCGCGATTATTCTATAGATTATTTAGATTAATCAAATAATCGAGTCACGTTTTTTATTTGTTAAAATGTATATATCAAAAAATCTACGTGTAAACTTCTAATCGATTTTTTTAATCGACTAAATCGATTAGTCTGACTTAAGCCCTATTTTATCCTTCATTGTACAAAGTTGTCGAACAAAAACAGCGGAAACATATGTAGGTTTTTCATTTTCCCCTCCTCAAGATTAAGTCGAATTAGTTCAGTTAACTGTTGCACCCCGCCCTGAAATGTTTGTCATTTTACAGTAATTTCTTAACCTCTCTCGTCTGCTAACAGCCACTCCGTCCCTCTCTGAAGAAGAGCGTGACCCATCAGGAGGCCAGTCCCATGTTGGAGGGTGGTGATGGAGCTGATGGTACAGGCCAGTCGGCCGGGGACAGGAGGGCAAATTTCAGGAGACGGACTTCACTCTCACAGAGCATCCGCAAGTGAGTTCTGTGTTGGAGGGTGTAGTAGTAGTGTGCGTACGTACGTGTACTGTACTTGTACTGTGATCTGTGTGAGCAGGGTGCTTGCAGGAAAGTCTGGAAAAGTATGGAAGTTTAGCTCATATTATACAAAATACCGGTAGTTGACAATGTGCAAAAGAATATTTAAAAAGCCAATACATTGACTGAAAAGAAAAGAAAGAAATGAAGTGTGTGCCACAATGCCACTGCCTTCTTATCCAAACCAGATTGTCCATATGTCAAGAATCTATTGTTTGTTGTGATAACTGCCAGGATGTCATCTAGACAACATAATAACAATTTAATAAATGTAATTTCATGCTAAGACATTTGATTAATGTGCATGTTACAAACTATTGGCATTTGTGAATAAGTTTTTATTAATCGTTGTAAAATGGTTTTAAAATGTGTTCAGAGAACTTAAGACACGTGCAGCATAGAGATTTAATTGCAAGAATGGCCATACCAATAGATTTGACCGGCAACGCGTTATTTTTCTTTTTTTACCTTATAATTTTTATCCCACGATTTTGTAACCCTTTTTTCACCCGGTGCCAATTTGCTAAGTGATCCTGGGCACTACACTCCCCCCACCAGCCTAGGGAGGCCAGGGCCGAGCTCATGCCTCCTTCAATGCATGAGAGCCAACTCAGGTGACAAGAAAGTGTTCTTGTCACCTGACAGGGGGGAGTTTCCCTGGTTGGACGTAGCGCGTGGAAGGAACACGTTATTCCAACCAGTTCCCTTCCCCTCCATCAGGCGCCCCGGCTGACTAGGGGGAGGCAGTATAGTGACCAGGATTACTACATGTTTTTGTGAGGGTATTAACTACCCTAGGAGACACGGGGAGAACATGCAAACTCCACACAGAGTAGGCCCTTTCGCCAACCCCACCTAGGGTATGGGCGCTGGTGACGCGGAGGAGAAGACACACCCCCAGTGCCCACAGCGTCCCCGGCGGGAATTGAACCCAGGACCTTATAGCTGTGAGGCAACGCGTTATTGACATAGCCACACTAATTTTCAAGCTGAATGTCCTTTTGAGCATATCCATACTAAGTTGATTTTTTTTTTACAATGAGAGCGAGATCTTTGACACCAGCATCAGTCTGCATCTGCACCTGCTTTAGTACCCTCTTGCCAAGTTCGGTGGTACACTGACATAACGTTAAAACAACTCTACACATTCTCACTGTATCGATAGATGGACTGCAGTGGATGGAAGGATTGATTGATTGATTGATTCATTCATTCATTCATTCATTCATTCATTCATTCATTCCATCGCAATCCATCCAGTAGTGTTCGAGATATCCTCACTAATGGGGCTTTCTTGACTTCCTCCCTCTTTGTCTCATTTGTCTCCTTCAACATGATTTTATACTTAGTAAATAGCAGATCTACCAGCAGATTGGCTATATTCAGTGTGCGACACCCGCACGCAACTAAGTAAAAGGCTTTGTTGCTGCTAGCGTGGACACATGCCTCAGAGCCAGCTCAACTTTGTTTTTGTAGCGTGTCAGGCCCGTCACTCAACAAGTGTCAGCTGTCAGGTGTTAGTTTGTAGCTTCATGTCGCTGGCTTCAACCTTTTTCAGTGCTCCAGTGACGCAATGAAGCATCAATCACTCATGTTTTTGCTTCACAATTTCCACTCCCTTCTCTCTCCCCACAATTCCTGGTCTGTTCCCTAAGTGGAAGAAAAACTCATTCTGGCTGTTAACCAGTACCCTGTGCTATTTAACCCTATAACATTTTCATTTATGCAGGGAAGCTTGAGAAACACTTAAACTTGGCAGCAATGTAGCTGGCCACGCTTGGCCGCTTGTGAACGCTGCATAACTCAGGCTTTCTTTTCGTTCAAGGAGTACAGCCCAGTGGTTTGGTGTTGGGGAGGACTGTGAGACCAAACAGCAAGTGTGGCAGAGGAAGAGCCTGCGCCACTGTAGCCAGCGCTATGGCAAGCTCAAGGCGCAATACAGAGAGCCTGAGATGGTCACCAGCTTCGACCAGGGCCTGGATTCACCAGCAGCACACAAGATGCCAAAGGTACACTATGCCGTGTGGTACGGTCACACACACATCAGTGAGTTTACATGGTCACAGCAATGTTTGTACATTATGTTGATTTAAGAAATGTTACCCTAACAAGACTGAGTGGGAGTAGATGCATGTATCCTGAAGCTGAAACTTAAGGATCCTGGGCCTGGCTTATATCAAGACATCCTAGTTATCATATTCAGATTTCTCATAATTAGGACGCATATATCATTTTGTCCATGTATCACTGTAATTAGTTTTACCTAAGACATAACTTTTATCCCAGTCAACTGGTTCCTTGCACGGAGCATGCATAATGCATAGAGTGACTGCTCTTCATTATCAGATAGAACTTGGAACAACTGAGTGGTTCCCAGGTCTGAGTTACGCCAATAACACTTGGGTTTGTCAAACTCTGAACTGTTTCACAAGCAGCAGTGTAGTTCTTGGTTCGGCGAGTCTGAGGAAGAGACCTGGGGAGGGAGAAATGAAAGGTGTAAATTACTAAGGAGAGGGTGATAGAAGGAAGGCTGACATGAGCTCTGCTTGGCATGAATAATGTAGATGTCATAATAGTAGTGCAGGAGCATCTGCGCCACAGCTGAATGTCACTTCCTGTACTCTCAACACACATCTCTTCTATTTTCCTTTCCAGCTTTCCCTCATCTTCTGCTAACTTAACTCTTATCTTAAATGTTCTTCTCCCCTTTTCTCTCCATGCTTTTGTCTCTGTGTCAGCTATTGTGTATTCTGGAGGGCTGGTGGTAAGACATAACAGCTAACATGGTATGGCTCCAAAGATCACTCCCTGATATTTTTATTATGTCGTATGACCTTCATCAGACTAAGAAGCGTTGTTATTGATCTATACTCGAACACACTCGCTCAAACATGACATGGGGTGCGGAACTCATTCTGTCCTAGGCTTGTGGACCTCATTCTGTCCTAGGCTTAACATCTACCACATGCACTCGCTTTTTCTCACATCAGATACACACTCACATGCACCCACACAAGTAAGTAGAGCGTATCTCTCTAGATGTCCACCTCAGCTGTCATGTATCTATAATAAGTATGAAGGTGTGTGTGACTCTTTTTCTCTTCTCTGTTCTGCTTGAGAATAATTACCTATCCCTTGTCTTGCCGTGACATTGTAGCGGGGCATCCTTGGATGGCCACGGTCAAAGTTTACAGACACTGAGACAGTTGGTACTTTGTAAATGTCTCTTTATAAATGCATCATTTTAAATCTTTATCCTCTCTCTCCTTCTCCTAATCTCCTGTTCTCCCGCAGATTGTGGACCCTCTGGCCCGGGGTCGGGCCTTCCGCTACCCAGATGAGACAGAGGGCCGCCCCCCCCGAACACCACACGCCACCCCGGGGGGTCCAGTCACTCCGGGTGTCACCTCGTTGTCCTCCTACACCAGCCAACGGTCTGGTTACAACCGTTTCCCCAAACGCAAGCGGGAGTCTGTCGCTCGCATGAGCATCCGAGCCGCCAACAACCTTCTGAGGGTAGATTTGGGTGTTTGTTGGGGAGGACTGTGTGTATACTATTATGTTTCTGTTCTTTAGCTATATTTGACTGTTTCTGTAGAATTTAGCTATATTTGTGATAGGGATGCACGATTGCCGATTTAATTGCATGGTCAAATTGATCGATTGAATACTTTATCAGTCAGAAATGTAAACAGCACGTAGTACAGTCAGACATTAAGGCTGAAAGGATAAAACAAAAAAAGTCCTGGGGACTTGTTACCATTGTGGTTCTATGTATTCAGTTCATCAACGTTGATTGTAAAGCCGTTATTGCCGCAATGATGACTGATTACTCGTGCATACCAATTTTTTTGACTGACACCGGACAATGTACCATATTTGAATTATTTCTATGTTATGTTAATGTATGTGTCTGTGTGTTGCAGGGGCGTAGCGGCCTAGCGGGCGCCCAGTCAGGTCGTAGTTACCCGAGGAGGAGCTTTGTCCGACCCAGCTGGATGGATGAAGACACTGTGGACTCGGCTGACACCTCAGAGTCAATCTTCTTCAGCAAGGTCAGCACTCTTTGTCTGCCCTCCTATAAGGTTTCAACATTCTATTTCTGCTAGGAGAGGTGTGAAAACCCTTGTCAATATCCTATCAGCTGTTTACACCACTAGGAACTTGAAAGGGGTAGCCTCAAATGTTAGAGAATAAGGATAATGGATAAAACATTGTATGGACATTTTTGTAGAGCTAACTAACTGTTACTAACAATAATCTGTATGAGGGAATACCAAGGGTGAGCTAGAAAATAGCAGCCATGAGAATGAGACTAGTAGGACACTGCCAAAGACATCAAGAGCTGCCAGCCAGCAAATAGGTGCTGTGGGAACCAACACACGGGCACCGCACCGGTCACGAGGACGTCCCACACTAACATACTGTGACGTACTGGAATGGTCCGTGAGCAGCCTGTCAATCAACCCACTGTCACCCCGCACCTGCGGGGCGAGGCATACATACATACATACATACATACATACAGTTGGCATACGTAATGATGAGGCATAGGTAATGAGTAAATGTCACTGTCTGTATTCTGATTTATTTGAGTCTCTCCCTCTGCACTTCTTTTCATGTGACTTACAGTAATCACATTTACTCAGCCCCCATAATACCAGCGTTCTTCTGTTAAAGCTGATTAGAGCATTGTAACATGAGAGGGAAGAAAATGGCTTATTGGAAATGATGGGAGAAGAATACGAGGAAATGGAGCTGAGTTTAGCGAGTGAATGAGTCTGAAAAGGATGAGAAAAGATGGACTGAAGAGGAAGATGGGTAGTAAAGGGTACAACAGTAGGTGGTATTGTGGCTGAGTTTGGGGTGGGGAAATGGCTTTTATCCTTCGGAGGTGTTTGTGTTACGGACAACGTGATCCCCCCTTCTTTTTTTGTAGATGAAATGATCAAATGAAGTCTATTTTCTGTAATAACACTCTATTTCTTCTCCTCCACCTTCATCTCTATCCCTCCATCTTTCCCAGATGGATGTCCATGAGGAGTACTCCATGGCTGACGATGTGTTCGAGTCTCCCCCCATATCTGCTTCTTTTGCCCCCAGCGAGCATCCTGACCAGCCCTTGAGCTTGTGAGTGAAAAAACAATGGGTGAAGCTTAAGAAATGCCATACACTAGGGCTGCAACTTCGATTATTTACTTAAAATCGATTATTTTATTAAAACGTTAACAGTTGTACCCCCACTATGCACATGTACCATGGTGCTGTTGCAGGGTAAATGGTGACCTCTATAAATCAAAAGAAATCCACAGCATGCTACTCTATAACTCTTGTTAAAGCAAACAATTCGACCACACTTCTTCATCATGCACAGTCTTCACCAGGTGTGTTAATTACATTGACCCATGGTTACATTACACCTCTACCCACCTAATGTTAACAAAATGTAGGAAACATTGAGCGTATTTACTTCCTTGAAAACATTTTTCTACACAAAAAAAGAGAAATGTTTTGTCTTGATCGTTAATTGCTTTAAAATCACTATTTCAAATGGTTTCCGTCCGTGTGACAGGTCTCTGTAGCTCCAGATATGCATAAATAGTTCTTAAATTTGACCCTACATTCTGGACCTGTGTTTTTGTCACATCCGTGCCATTCACTTTCCTTCATGCCACCCTTCTTCCCCCCTGCAACCCGCTTCCCTCCACATCTCACCCACTCCCACCTCACAACCAACACGACCACCAGAAAGGACGTATCTCGAACTCCACGGACGCCAACGGCCGTAAGGACGCCAACGGCTGTGCTTGAGAAGGGCTACCCTCGGCGAGGCCGTCGCATTGCCTCCCAGGTGAAGCACTTTGCTTTTGACAAGCAGAAGCGTCAGTATGGGATGGGCGTGGTGGGCAAGTGGCTGAACCGCAACTATCGACGCAGTCTCAGCAGCAACGTCCAAAAACAGCTAGATGACTTCCACAGTCACAGGTTGGAAATGAGTCCATGCTTGCATGTGCATATATACTGTGTGTGTGTGTGTGTGTGTGTGTGTGTGTGTGTGTGTGTGTGTGTGTGTGTGTGTGTGTGTGTGTGTGTGTGTGTGTGTGTGTGTGTGTGTGTGTGTGTGTGTGTGTGTGTGTGTGTGTGTGTGTGTGTGTGTGTGGTAAGTATAAAGTATAGCTTTATACAGTTAGTGACATTTCTACAATAGTAATATACTGTATGTTAACATTAGCAAGTAAAACCTCTGTATTTTTTGTTTTTCCATGTTAAACAAAGTGCCACATAGTTCATTTTACATCTGCAGGCCAACTCCTTAATATAGCCATAATTGAAATGAGAGAGATGTAATTGTTAGTTGAAACCCACTATGCTTTAACCCACCAGGCCCTACTTTACCTATTGGATCACCTTTGTCCACGTTGTAATCACCCTGCTGGCTTGCTGTACATATGGCTTTGCCCCAGTTGGGTTTTCACAGCATTCTACTACTGAACTGGTGAGTCATGAATTAAACTCTCAAGGTTAATTTATACTGTCTTACGCAACCGTGTTTGCTGTGGGCAGGGGAATTAAACCGTAGTAGTCCAGTACTAGTCACCCACTACTGTTCCACAAATAAGATCTGAAGTGACTGTTTGTCATTTTATTCTTTATTTGCCATTATATACTCATGTATAACTGTTGAGAAACAGCTGGTTGCCTTTTTTCCACCATATAATGTACCCATTTTCTAAATATCCTCACTGCTTATATAGCAGGGCGGAATTTTGATACCATAGTGCACTTGGTGATACAAGCGCGAAATTTGGCACAGATGACCTTCATATGACCCTAATTGATAATCAACCTCTGGCCACGCGGAATTCCTAAGATTTCAAGATGGCCACCACCAGTTTTCAAAATGGCTGCAACTGGGCCAATGTGTTGGACTATATCGCTTTGCTGGGGCTTATTTTAATATAAGAGAATATTTTCTGGAGGTATTCCTACCAAGTAAGATAAAAAATAACATTAGGTTCCAATATGGCGGCATATTTCCCAATATGGCTGCCGATAAATTGCAGAAATGTGCATCTGCTTATGGTTTATCCACATGAGCTTGTAGTACATGTATTTGTATTAATTATCATACACAGAATCCATTTATGGAACATTTGAAAGTGATTTATTAGCTTGGTAAAGCTTAGTGCTTACTTTTTGTTTTGTTATTAAGTCATTATAAACACATTCTCATTTACAATGGTGGCTGGGCAAGTGACAGGCCAGTGTACTAGCAACTGCAACCACAGAGGGGTGTGCAGATAAGTCCAAACTTAAAGCATTTGCAGTGTCCAGAACATGCTTTTTTACATCCACATCGTGTCAGCTTCTGGCATAATTTGGCAAACAGGACTGCACAAGAGTGACTGGCCCCATATATGTCCTGCTTGGAATGCACTTCACTTGCATTCACTTCCTTGTAGGAACTACTTCTATGAAGTTCTATCGTACATGAGTACTATGAACTCCTCAATGACTTGCATATGTTTATCATTTATTGCAACAGGTGTTGAACCTAATTTGGAGAAGTTGTTTGCCATGCTGACCTTTTTCCCTTTCCATGGAAGGACGAAACTGTGTGGCATCCCCTGAATGCATGAAAGAAGCAAAGACCTGATGACTTTAATTCAATAGCTGATGCAATTTCATGAACGGGATCCATCTGAGATCTTTCCCTCCTTCCAAAGGCAATCCACAGCTAATTCAAGCCAAGTCTTTGAACAAGTGAAACTGTTATGTCAACAATGTCAGTATCTGAGGCAGAGCTGCAGAGGATAGCATCTGACACATCATGATTCGCAGTTCAGATACTGACGTTATTGTCATAGCAGTTGCACTTGTTCATATTAAGTAAGTCTGAGACTTATTGTCAGTATCAGCTGAGAACGCAGGGGTCTTATAGACCCCCTGGTATTGTTGAGGTGGAGCGCCACACTCACCGTACCTACTCATACACTGATCCTGATCGAACCCATGACCATGTGATCCGAAGGTGAAAGCTCTACCGACTGAGCTACCCACAAAGACACAAAGACTTGGCTTGAAAAAGCTGTCTAAGGACCTCAGATGGATCCCCCTTCATGAAAATGCATTAGCTATTGGATCAAAGTCATCAGGTCTTTGCTTCTTTCATGCGTTCAGCAGATGCCATAAGTTTTTGAATTTATTGGTGAACATATTGAAAAGTCTGTTGCCCTAGGTCATTAACACATTAGCTGCCAAAGACGTATATATACGTCTTTTAATTATCAGCTGTTGTCTGCCAAAGACGTATATATACGTCTTTGGAAAAAAGGGAAAAAAAATTTTTTTTTTTCAAAAAAAAAATTTTTTTTTTTTTTTTGCATTTTTTTATAATTTCAACCCTTGTCGAATTATGAACAGATTAGGAGCTAAAAATGTTCGAAGATTTGCTGCTCCATTCACTTCAATGTTAAAATTCAAACGGACAAACAATTCACTTTGTTTTTTGGTTTAAAACTACTGCTTTTGAGCTATATTGAAACATCAACCAAACATGTCAACGAGGTCAAAATGACCTCGTTGACATTTGTGAAACCACACCTGAATCTCATCTGTGATTAGAAACCATCTGGGGATCAATCATACTGGAGGAAAAAAATCTGTGGCTACGCGAACAGGTACCAAAAACATGGCAAAACCCTGGCAGGCAACAGCTAAAAATCTGAAAAAACTCTGGCAGGCAATGTGTTAAAAAGCTACCAAATCACTTTAAAATGTGCTATAAATTGATTCTGTGTACGGTAATTAATACAAATACATGTGCTACAAGCTCATGTGAATGTACATTTATGCAATTTATCGGCAGCCATATTGGAAAATATGCCGCCATATTGGAACCTAATATTATTTTTTTAAGCTTACTTGGTAGAAATACCTTCAGAACATATTCTCCTATATTAAAATAAGGGGGAAATCAAAGATTTACAGCCCCAGCAAAGTGATATAGTCCAAAATGTTGGCCCAGTTGTAGCCATTTTGAAAACTGGTGGTGGCCATCTTGAAATCTTAGGATTTTTGCGTGGCCAGAGGTTGATTATCAATTAGGGTCATATGAAGGTCATCTGTGCCAAATTTCACGCTTGTATCACCAAGTGCACTATCGTGTATTGAAAACGGCAAGATTCCGCCCTGCTAATAATGAAAACGTGATTGTTGAGCCAAAGTGGAATGTGCTTAATGCTACTGACTACTTGACATCTGTCAAGTGCATGCAGCAGTTCAATGTTGGGTTTTTCAAAAGAAATGTGGATAGATATTTTGCCAATCATACATATTTGGTTGTCTGTGTCTCTCTGTTGACCTCTGTAGGTACTGAAAAACAAAGGCATCTATGAAAGTGTAAAATATATCCAGCAGTCAAACTTCTGGGTTGGCCCTAGTTCTGTGAGTATCATTCACCTTGATTAGATACATTAAGCCATTCATCACTGTATAGAAAATACTCTTGTGTTAATTCATTGTAAATTATTTAGTCTTTACTAATATATCGACCTTCTTATCTGGGTCAGTAAAGTGATCCTTCTTAGAAGCTGTCAGTACACTGAGCATTGCTGGATTCTTTAATACAAACATAGATATTTGAACACTACTACTGCATGCCTCTCTCCTACAGCATAATACAACTGGTATCTAAAGGAGATGAATAGTATGATAGTGCTTGAAATGTGTGTGCTGCATTATTATGAGAGAAGCACTCTCATGGCCTTTTGCAGACTGACTTGATTAGCTAACTGACTTACTCAGGAATTCCAGACACTTTCTTGGCTCCTCACAGCTTCAGAGCTGACCATGTAATTTGCTAACTACATTTTTGTGAGGCTGGCTTCATTGTTTTTATTTGTAGGCCGTAGGCAGGCCATCATCCCGAAAGAAAGCTAAACTCAGTGTCTAGAATTTCTGGGTAAAGAAAGATTACCCTGCTCACATAGTAATAGTAATCACATGGTAATACTTTTCTGTATCTCTCATACAACAAATATGTATGGGTTTTGTAGTGTGGCTGTGTCTTTACCTTGAGGATGGCTTATACCCTCCCACCCCCTTTCAGGATGACTTGATCCACCTGGGGGCTAAGTTCTCTCCGTGCATCCGCCGAGACCAACAGGTTGTCGAGCTGATCTCCAGGGCCAAGGACCTGGAGAGAGAGTCGGGCTGCTGTGTTCAGAACGACAACTCTGGCTGTGTGCAGACCCTCAGGTCTGGCTGCTCGGTAGGTTGTTTTTTTTTTACATCCAGTGTTCTGAAAGCTGGTAGGCTTTTCAAACAGAAGATTTGTCCAGTGGTTTCAGTGAACATTCCTAAGTGGAAACCTCCCAGGTATAGTCCTGTTGATGTTCCCTAGAGCTAAACATTCAATATACAGCATTAAAAGGATAAGAGCATCAGCTAAATGACTGAATGAAATAGAATTTACTGTAGCACTGTTTTTCTGAACATAAATAATGGCTGACAAATTGCAACCGTGTGTTGAAAGTGGAAAACGTGGTGGAAGAACCCATTTAACCATGAATATCTGTCAAAATAGCACAGTGCTGCTCCAAGAACCATTTAGTCTTAAATGACCTCCAACATGAGTTCACATGTGATGTATACATTAGGATTATGGCTTTACACACACACCTATCCATTTTCATATCAGCACATTGTTGCCTGCACGTGAGCCTGTAATCCTATTCATAGCCAAACAATAATGCACTTACGCATTTACGCTTATACATTCGGCTCACCCTCAGCTTATATCCTTAACCCATTAAGACCTGAAGCCGATTCTACATGTCTCCTAAATCTCAACAGTATTCTGAAAAACAATAGATAAATCTGTTTAAGATTTGCACTATCAATGTTTGCCATGCGTTTTTCAAGATTATGCATTTTGTCGGAGACTATGGTAGTTCAATAAAAAAAATATTGTAAGAACGCGACTCCTCATATTGGCCACGCCCATTTCTGCCTGACAAGATTGTCCACCATTTTGCAGAATTATTACTCTGTAGTTTTCTGGCAACTGGAGATCACTTTTCTATGGGAGTGGGATGATAAAAGACTTTGAAAAGTGATGTTGTTTTATTTCCCTTGAATGTTTCATTGCAGAACTCTAAAGGCTGTTTTTGAAAGATGGGATTCTTCCAAATTATTGCTGGTATATTATCAGGGCCAGGCGTTTTGGATTTCTGAATCTTTGCCAGACATACACTTGTAGCTCTCTCAGGATGAAAGGAGTGGTGTCAATTGGCAGTTGCTCAGATCAATGCTGTTATAGAAGGGGCTTGCATAAAAGGTTGCTGAAGTGTACAAACCAGGATTTCAGGTGTTCATTGATATCAGCTCCTTTGATCTTGATAGTTGGCTTTCCTATTGGTGAGCTCTCTAAGAGCTTCTCATGCTTCAGAGTGTCTATTCTCTTTGTGTTTTTTTCCAGATCTTCATTTTGCAGTTTTATTTGTTCAAATGCTTTTTCAAATGTTTAGTTTGAAAGGTTTTATAATTGTTATTATTATTTTCGTCATTATATAAATATATATATATATATATATATATATATATATATATATATATATAGTATAATAATACTTGTCTAAAGACATGTATTGGATATTGCTATGGATATCTTATTTCCACTTGGACTGATGAAATGAAACGAAATAATTAGTTTGTTAAATGCTAAAATAACACCTTATGTGCAGGAGTCGCTGGCCACCTTTATGAAATGGAAGAATGAGACAGTGGACATTATCAGGTCCTCTGGCGCTGTCTGTCACCAGGACCCCAGGTACCGGCTCTAGTTCAATACTATACCATTACATTCTGTGATAGTCAATGAAAGGGGTCAGAAACACCAAAACATGTATTATAAGACACCAACATGTAGATTTTGTTTGAAATAGTAGACAATAATACCAGACGTTACAGCTGCCAATAAGTGCCTGTTAAATTGAGTGTGTCAGGCAATTTTTCCGGGATTGAAATCCGAAGTATGTTAACGTACATCATTGGATGTTCCACTGTGGCATACTTAAGTATTTTAACACTACTTACCACAGTAGTGCATTGATGTTTTAATGTTAATTACTGACTTATTCATAAAACTGCTTAACACATTGGGTGCCAAAACCGTATATATACGGTTTTGGCAATAGAGCGTGCCAAAATTCCTGAAAGGGGCGTCAACAAGTGTCTTTTGGTAGCGGCGGACATCTTTGAGGGGTAAAAACCAGGTTGACTTAACATTGCCCAATGCCACGCCCAATGCCAACGCCCCCCGTGGTGACGACGCGTTGGCACGCTCTATACAACCATGGAGTGCCAAAACCGTATATATACGTTTTTTGAAAAGAAAATGATTTTTTTTTTGATTTTTCATAGCAACAGGAGATATCATTTCTCGAAGATTTAGACTTGAATCCACTTCCTGGTTAACTTATGACTTCAAAAGCCTGTATCTCTGCTCCTGTGTACTTTTTTTTTTTTACAATGTTAATTTGACTATTTTCAACTGGCTGTAACTAGGGTTGTCCGATATTGGCTTTTTTACCGATAACCGATATACCGATATTGTCCAACTCTTAATTACCGATACCGATATCAACCGATACCGATATATGCGGGGATTATTGTGATTAGGGTAAGCTCAAATTTCATATCACACACACCATATACAGTAAAAACTCCTGTAACTTACTTATAAAGCAAAAAAAAAAAAAAAAAAAAAAAATTTTTTTTTTTTTTTTTCAAAAACCGATACCGATATTTTCCCGATATCAATTTTTATGCTAATATCGGCCGATAATATCGGGAGGCCGATAAAATCGGACATCCCTAGCTGTAACTATGGAACAGATTACCGAATGTTTTTAATTTTTCCCCCCCGATTGTACGAGACCTCTATCTGTGTAATGAGGGGATCACCGTGAGGACGGTGATCACTGAAAATATTGTGTGACTACTTGAAAAAGGTTCAAAAATGGTAAAAAATCCAGGCACTCAACGTACATTTTTTTTATAAACCTCTGGCACCTCAAGTGTTAACTTTGCCATGCATTATACAAACATCGATTTATGATGTCTCTCAATTTTTCTCATTTCCTCACGGCCCTTGCTGAGACCAGAGTGTGTGAAGAGCCCGCCTCGGCACCGCCTCACACTTGGCCTGATGACATCACCAAGTGGCCGGTGAGAGACCACTGCGCTTTACATTATTGATGTCAGCTGTGCTATGGTTCATTAAAAAAAGCCCCCTTTTCCTTACCAGTTATGACATTAAGTGAACTCCCTTATGCACATATAATTTATATGACACTTTCCTTTTAGAGCACTGCAGAGAGCCGTCTGTGTCGAGCTGACGCTCGTTGATGCTCCTTAATGTTATGTGCATCAAGGCATTTATGCTTCTGCACTGTCAAATAGGTCAACATCTAATCTAAGATTGCATCAACGCCATATATTTTTTACAAGCGACCCTCTCTGGGCTGGCTGTATATTTTGTTCAAGCTGTTGTTAATGGCTAGGCTACACTTGGTAAAAGAAAACCTAACAACATTACTGTACTATATTAGATGTATTAGATATTTATTAGAGAGGGGGGGTACCAGGGGTTCCCCAGCAAAATTAATAAATTTAGCGTCACAATCTTATAACCACTTTAACCATATTTTATACTTTAGCTATTCAAAAATAGCCAAAGTGTACAAGCTCACAGCGCGTCACTTCATGCTACAGTATGAGCTTGTAGATCTGCTATTTTTGAAAAATCTTGAAAATGTATGCAAAGCTTTGAATATTTTTTTTTCAAAAACAAAACATTTTGAGATGGGGTCCGCGGCCAAATACATATCAATTTGGGGGTCCTTCAAGATTTTGAACATTGAAAGCTATCGAAACATTGGATAGTGCAGGACACTGATGAAGTCGAGCTGCATTCCATCATGGACGGTTTCCCTCTATCCCTCTCCAGTTGTGTACGTACCCCGAGAAGGCCAACCACACTGGCTACAGCCACATGGACTGTAACATCATGGGCAGACCCTGCTGCATAGGAACCAAGGGCAGGTGAGAGACAGGCCGGGGACAGAGAACAGCTGTCACTGTACATGGTTTTGAATCACCTCCAGTATGTCTTACTGAACTTCTCAAATGTGCGTTCACCTTCCTGCAGGTGTGAGATCACTACCAGAGAATACTGCTCCTTTATGCATGGTTACTTCCATGAGGAGGCCACACTCTGCTCACAGGTAGGTTTGTGCGTGTGCGTGTGCGTGTCACTGTTAAAACAGGTGATTTGGGACAGCATGCCGAATTTGGGAAATTATGATGATGATTTCTTTAAAGGTTAGTGTTGGGTATATACCTGTGAAGTTAAAAGGATTTTGGATAGATTGGTTAGGGCAGGGGTCTTCAACAAGGGGTCCGGGACCCCTAGGGGGTCCTCAGAGTTACTACAGGGGGTCCACCAAATCTTTGTGTGATATGATTTTTTTTTTACCTTAACCACTTGAACCCTAACATCCCTTTTCTGAGGAGAACTTTAGCCAAAAATAGCAGATCTACAAGTTGTGAGCTTGTAGATCGGCTATTTTTGGTAAAGAGGCATAGGTGTAGAGGGAAAAAAAGAGCAGACCACGTAAACAATTTAAAAAAAATCTGAAACACAATTTTATACGATATAGAGGGGGTCCCTGCTTCATCTCTCTCTCAGCTAGGGGGTCCTTGGCCTGAAAAGGTTGAAGACCCCTGGGTTAGGGTAAGCAAGGGGATATGGAAATAATGTATATCAGTCGATGCAATGTCCCCAAAAGTTGCAAAACCGGCATTTGTTTGCACGCATGCGTGTTTGTGTGTGTTCATACTATGCGTGTCTCATATGGTCTACGTGTGTCTGAGAGTGTGTGGGGTTTTGATCCAATCAATTGTCCTTGCCCAGGTGCACTGTCTGGATGATGTATGTGGCTTGTTACCATTCCTCAACCCTGACGTCCCTGACCAGTTCTATCGCCTATGGCTCTCACTCTTCCTCCATGCTGGGTAAGGAAGGACCCAACAACATGCAGTACTGGGACAAAATGGACACTTTCCATCATTTGAGTCTGCATACATGAAATGTTTTCTTATTTCTGTCTGTGCATGAACATACAGTATTTCATTTCTTGTGGAGGTACTGTAGTATTAGTGCACTGCACACAGCGTGTATCTGTGTACTGTATGTGTGTGTACCTGTCTTCAGGACAGCTAATTGTGGACCACTTATCCATGATTTGATGTCGTTGCAGTTTTGTAATGTCCCAAAAGTTTGCCCAGTCAACTTGTGTGTGTGTGTGTGTGTGTGTGTGTGTAGGCTGTTTCACTGCCTGGTGTCAGTGGTGTTCCAGATGACAATACTGAGGGACCTTGAAAAGCTGGCTGGGTGGGCCCGTATCTCCATCATATACATCCTTAGTGGCATAACTGGGAACCTGGCCTCAGCACTGTTCCTGCCCTATAGAGCTGAGGTACGTGATATGCTTGAACACGCAGTACACGCACGCGCACGCACGCGCGCGCCCACACACACCACACACACACACACACACACACACACACACACACACACACACACACACACACACACACACACACACACACACACACACACACACACACACAGGATTTTACTATTATTATATTATAATTAAGCACTAAACACTTAACTTATTTGTACTGCTTCCATGTGAGCATAAAGTGCGATTCATAAACATCACTGTCATTCTGTATGCACCCCCCTCACAGCCTTTTCTGAAATAGCAGAATTTCCCAGTGTTTTCCAACACACATAACCACACACACACACACACACTGTACACATGCACACGCTCTTCAGGCCATCCAGCTGTCCTGCAGTGCTGACTGAGCTTGTTAGGAGTGAGAGGTAGGAGATATAGTGCCGTGTTCACCTCAGTCAAAAGCATATATTCCTTGATCCTTCTCCTAAACATTATCTGTATGCAGTGTGCAGTATAGAACAAGGACTGTTCCAGGTTCGGCCCACCCAATTTGGGTTGTAGTTGTGGTACCTACTCAGTTGTCATCAACTAAATTGAGCCACCAAAATATTTTGCTCTATGTAAATTCTATGGGAATAAGCACCAAGAATGTAAAGGAAAACCTTTCTTTTTTCAATTCTGAGGAAGCCACATCCCAGTCTGTTTACAGTCAGCAGATTAGTTTGGCTCTGCTCCAGACAGCTTAAATCACTTACTGGATGGAGTTAGCTGATGCTGAGGATTATAGGACCTGGCTGGCCCTTACTAGATTGAAAAGCCCCCTAAACACACAAACACACAGACAGACACACACACTCTCACTTCCTTTTTTTTTCTTTTCTTTTCTTTGTTTTTGGGGCGGTGTAGCCGCCCCCTACAGTATAAGTGAGTTTTGGACACCGACCAAAACATTTGTGTACCCCCTAACCCTTCCATTGTTAATGCAAATCGATACTTTTTTCATATCAGCCAATCACATTACAGCTAGTGTCATCACCACTAACTGTAATGTGATTGGCTGACTTTGCAAATTCAGGACTGTGATTGGCTAGCGAAACACATGACACATGTGCAGCCCTATGAATAGCAGTATGGACTTTAAAAAAAGTCATTTATCCTTTTTTTAAAGTGAGTCATGTTGTGATGACCACACACCGCCCACTTCACACTGGGTGTGATTTTTTAGCGGCGCTAGCCGCTCTATTGCGTCAACGTTCTGATTGGTCAGACACGTCAACAAAGTGATTGGTCAAGCTTCACGTGACACGTGGCTATAAACACATTATAAACACTTATTGATGACAAAATGTATCAAAGGCGCCGCTACCTTCACACAGGTGTGATTTTTACTTTTGCAGGAAGAATAATTATTATTAGTTACTTACTACTTAATTAATTAAATAATCTGCAAATAATAAACTGTGTATTGAAAATGAAATCCAGCATGATGACATAGCAATAATCTAGATTAGAGAGAGGTTTTGTTTACAAGAGAAAATATAGCGAATGGACATAAGATTATGTTGAGAAAACCTACTGGAAAGACCTATCATTCACCTTTAAACGATTAAAGATCTTTCTCTCACAGACACACACATACGTGCGCACACCCCCACGCATACACATACATCTTGTGTGTGTGTGTGTGTGTGTGTGCACGCCAATTTGGCTATAAATGAATATGTATGCAACAGAAAGTGATGTCACAGGATGACGCATATACATATATCGTGTGAGATTGCGCTTTTTGTGTGTGCGCTTATGCATGGATGGCCGCCTATTCGGCTATAAATAAATATGTATGCAACAGAAAGTGATGTCGCAGGATGTTTACGCATGTTCTGAGGTAGTGCTACACTCTGCTGCCCCATCCCCACCACAAGCTGAACTTAATGTATTAACTCATTCACTGCCAGAGTTAAAACATCGTCTACCGTCCCCTTGCCAGCCAAAACGGCGATTTTACTGTACCTTTGAAAAATCATGGAATATTCTCTGTGACCTCCTTCCTCACGGACATGGGCTTGTTACACGCACAGGGTTCTGGTAAAAAATTGGCCTCATTCCAGAGCTATGGCTGTTTGAATGTGGCTTGTTTTTTGAAAAACAAGCAGAAAACAACAGAAATCCGAGAAAATTTGACTTTTATAAATCCTTTAACATGGAAGATGCCTAGATTTATTTTGTTGTGATCACGTGATTTCAGAGTGTACTCTTCTTCAGTGGTGCTTGGATCATTCACAGGCTGTTTCTGTGACCAGAGATTTTCCAAACATATGTATATTTCATTGAAAACATATTCCTTGTACACAAGGCAGACTTTGTGAATGAAGAAAGAGTTTCGTTTTTGATAATCAGAACTATTAAGTTAACCCCTCTTCCAGGTCTGTTCACAAATTAGGCTATCCATTTGCCTGTATTTACTTCTATCTCCACCATAAGTTGTCCTCAAGAACTCCTAACACTATATTGTTCTGTGACACATGGTGACTCTACTCTTATCTGTCACTAAGGTGTCACTACCTGTGCCAGGCATGACGTCTCCTGACACGAGAGCCAAAGATCCTACCCATCTGCACGCCTTATCACTGACACGTTCACACAGTTACACATGCCGAGATTAACCAGAGGAAATGCATGCAAGGCACAACTCTGGCCCGTGAAGCTACTTAAAGAGGCCTTTTGAGTTCATTATCCATTAGTGCTGAGATTAGAAAACCCCTATGGTTTGGTAAAGAGCAACAACAAAAGTCAACCGTGTTTGAAATTATTTCAGTGAATCCTTAAAGTAGTAGATTTTAAAAGGTTGTGGAAATGAAGAAGTTCATTTAATTTCTCTTCCCAGTGATCTCATGAGAGAAGTTCAGAGCTTGCACTTCAAATACCTTTTGTGCTGAGGTAGTCACTTTCATCGAGTCATCTAAAAAGATCCCTGCTCTCTTGAGATTAATTATTTCAGTGTGACTGTACTGTTTGTACAATGGGCATTTATGCAGCACAACTTAATGCTTCTCCTTTATTAAGCTTTCCATTCTTTATACATTTGTCTGGGAATTAACAATTATAAATGAAGGCGTGTCACCCAATTTTGTCTTCCTGGGAACAACTTAGGTGTGATTGTGTGCATGTGAGTAGACAGCCGATGCCAGATACTGGTGTAAGTTGAAGCACCTGGTTTTATGTGACTGGTTCCCACAAGATTATACCCACCCATTGAAGAGTGGTTGGGTATATCCTGTAGATGACGAGGAATTGCATCAGGAAATTGATTCTTATTGATTAAAGGTCCATACGCTCTTTTTGATTTAAAGCCTGGGTTCATCATTTATTGTTAGGGGTTTATCAGGTGATATTCCTGGTGATAATAGAAAGAGCTTCTTTGAGAGAAATCAAGCACCATGCACTGTTAAATACCCTCTGTTTAGCATCCGGCCAGATTAGCCATCTGCCTCGTGCCTCGTCTCTCTGACGTCATGCTAATCTGGACACTTAATGTGACCCAAGGTTGGTGGTGGTGCTTCAGAACTACGGAGAACTTGAGCAAAGAGCAAATTAATACTTTATTCAAGGATTTTCATGTAATTGTTGTGACCTTTTGACATAAACTGCCCAAGGCCACAAATGTAAGGTCATTGCACAATTAAAATGGCCATGCCATTGTGAGCATTATCAGACACCACAGCACATGGAGCAGTATCTTTAGGTGCACTGTACTGCCTTTAAGTTCCAACTTTATATACTTACCACAGGGCCATCAAGTTCCCCAAACTGTTGTTGTGATGTGATGAGAAGAACTAGATGTATGAAACTTCACATTTGCAGTTTACCTGGCTTAGGATCACAAGTTGTTAGGTCAATTCCCCTTCAACGGTGAGTTATGCTACACAGTTTGGTTCTAACCGCCACAGTTTGCCTGTGGAAGGTGTAGATAACCACATACCACCTCTGATATGCATGGAGTTACCAGCTGCTTCTTTTCACCTGACAATGAGGAGTAATACATGTGGATGAACATGCTAATACAACCAGTTCCATTTCCCTCTTGAACAAGCGGCCTATCAATCAATCGACAAAGAACACAATCCTCTGCCAGCTTCCCACCCACGAACACGGCCAGTTGTATTTGTTGGCATGCCCAGGCAAGCTGGAAGCACCATGGAGGAAGTACTCGGACCACAGCGAGTAGTTTACCCCTGCGCCACCCGGACGCCCCAGATACACATTTTATTTTCCGCTAACAACAAGAGTCAGATTAAAAAATATTTCTCAAAAGATAAATTCCATTTTAGTTTAGTTTTGAATCCTTTATTTGTCAGTACTATTACTACTGCTGTGACATTGAGCCAACAACTGACAATTAATGCAAACCTCCGTCAAACTAAACAGGATGTATGCCTTTAACCCCATAAACCCTAGCCTGGTAAATCATCCCCCTTCCGTAAATCTCATTTTGAGATTTCCGGAAGGGGGATGGTTTACCAGGCTACATAAACCCTGCATTCCTAATACTTATCATGCACAATTCCGTCCCCTGTGCTTAATCATACGTGTGAATCCTCTGTCCATGCATTGATTAGTCAACCAAGGTAGTTTCTGGTTGTGCTTTTCTCTCCCTTCCATAAAATTATATTCTATAAATAAATATTTCAGCCACACCGTAAACCCAATGTTAATCCGATTTAGTGGGTATAGGGCCACTGCCCTTAGCTCTTCACTCAAATCAAATGTTAGACTCTTTCCAGTTGTTTTGGCTTCAAATGATTGTGTAGTTAAGCCTGATGTATACCTAATTTTTGCATTACGTCGGAAATAGCCGAACTACAAGCTCACAGCGTGTCTGATGTGTTGTAGATCTGCTATTTTAGATGTGCAACTCCAGCATGCTGCTAAGTATGTTGTTCTAAGTAAGCCGTTGTTAACCCTCTTTCCTCCCACATCTTCTCTTCTCCCTCCAGGTGGGTCCAGCAGGGTCCCAGTTCGGCCTCCTCGCATGCCTGTTTGTAGAGCTCTTCCAAGGTTGGCAGATATTGGCGAAGCCATGGAAGGCTTTTCTGAAGCTCCTAGGCATTGTCCTTTTCCTCTTCCTGTGTGGCCTGCTGCCTTGGATTGACAATATCGCCCACATCTTTGGCTTCCTCAGTGGCCTTCTGCTCTCCTTCTCCTTCCTGCCCTACATCACCTTTGGTACTTTTGACAAGTACCGGAAACGCATCCTCATTGCCATATCCCTGGTTGTCTATGTTGGGCTGTTCGCCTCACTCATAGTTTGGTTTTACATCCACCCAATCAACTGGCACTGGCTGGAGCACCTCACCTGTCTACCAATAACCAGCAAGTTCTGTGAAAAGTATGATATAGACCACAATATTGACCATGTGGATAATTAGTGGTTACCAACAAACCTCACCTGGCCCTAGCTTATGTGGTAACGATCCTCTATAGCTCTCAGTTGGTACGCCAGTCCTGTCTCAATGGGGCCTTAAGAAAGTGGACATGTGGCAAAAAATGTGTCCGAGTTCTTTTTTCTCATTATTTAAACATCAAAGGAACTGGAGAGAATCCATGTGAATATGAATTGCGCTGTTCCAGTGTCGGGCCACTGATACTTTAACTCTGTAAAACTTGACCCAACCGTTTTAATCCTCAGTCTAGGCTGGCACTAACTAGCGCACTATTTTGCTGATGGGTTAGGAAGAGGTGCTCTGGAAAGAAGAATGTGTCTGCAAGGGCGCAAAGGAAAATATATTCAGTGAGTACATCTTGACTGTTGTCAACTCCATAGAAGGTCATAATACTATCAAATGCAAGCATCATGGACATGGCTCTGGTGGGTTGGCTCATGAGGAGGATATACCCACTTAAAAATGTGATGAGAGACAGGTCTGACTTGGTTCTTTTTTATTTGTTTTGGCAACACTGGATGTATTTAACGCTATACAAAAAAAACAAAAAAATGTAATTATGTTCTGCAACATTTCAATATTTTAATGGTGCATTCAGTGCATATTTACGTTTGTTTTTATAATCACTTTTTGTACTTTTGTTGCATGTCTATATTTTTCAGATGGGAGGAAAATGCTGAAAGTATGATATGTGTTCAAGTATTAGCTGTGCAACAGGGATGAGGAGATGGCAATAGAGTGAAATATCAACACAAACATTGGTGATTAGTTTCCAGCACCACTAGTTGCCTTACAATAACTACCGGTATACCTATATAGTACATGTAAATAATACTCACGATCAGCTCATAGAAGAGATGGAACATACAGTACAGATATTGATTACTTCTTTGTCCAGCTGCATCACAGCTTGCTTATGTGCATGTTGTTCAATAATAGAAGCAAGGTTTTAACACATTAACTGCCGGGGATTAATTAATTAATTAATCAGCCACTGCACAGCAGTTTACATTTTTACTAATCTTTCGAGACCCACAGCATTTGTTTTCTAATAACGATGTAAACATCAGATGTCTGGGGGGAAAGACGAGGGTCTCTTCTTTCTACCGTTTTTTTAAAACTGCAATCTTCCGTTCTTTAGTTATCGGCAGTTGAATATAGCTTAATCTGGGAAAAGAAATCAGAGATAAATGTATCTTTATAAATCTGATAACGTTAGACCGGACAGGCTGAATATTTTTTAGATCACGTGATTTCCGGGGGTGTATTCTTCCTCGGGAGTCCTAAGATCATCGTAATCTAAGATCTATCATAATCACTGACATCACCAAATGACGTCTATAGACGTCAATGGTAGTGAAGCGTAGGATTTGAAATGAAGTCTATAGACGTCAATGTGTTAACTGCACTGCCTCAAAAAGACTCCGTCAATCACCACTCCGTTTGTATTAATTTGTTCACAGTTGTGCCTAAACCACTTTGTAGAATTGAAATTACATAATTATTACAGTATATCTAAAGGAGCATTTTATTTTGGTCACTTTAAGTATTTGATCATTTTGTACTGTATGTTGGGACTTGGTAGTGAATCGTGTATGTATAACTGTGCCTTGTTGAACGATTGTGGATTCACTAACCTCCACCAACACGTTGCCTGAGCCTTAAATCGAAGTATACATATAAGACTGTCCTTTTTCCCATTTACACTTGCTATCTTTGCCAAAATGGGTGCACTAGAGCATATTAACTATTTAAACCCCAGCATCCATATTGTGGGGAAAGCTTTCGCTGAAAATATCAGATCGACAAGCATCACGTAACGTGTCGCGTTGTGAGCTTGTCGATCGGCTATTTTGTTTTTCAGCGAAAGCTTTCCCCACAATAACAGAAAACTGAAAATACACGAGTATAGAGCCCTGAGGGACCCCCCTCAACCATATGGGGTTTGAGTGGTTAACAACTTCCAACCTTGCGTCCCTATTGCAAGCATGTCATAGGTGATGATCTCCTATAATTTACACAATTTTCAATAGATCTAGTAGAAGCTCAAGCTTGTAGATCACACAATTCATTCTGTAGCCAAATTCCAATTCTACTCTGTGCGTTCACCATTATATCCTGCCCACTCTCTCTCCTTATTGCCTAGATGTTGAAAGTTCAGCGGCAGAAAAGGTCAAAGTTGAATTTGGCTGAACTTTGAGTGAATCGGCAGACGGTGGAAACGTAGCGGAAACCCGCTGCTCATGCAGCAAGACCGCTGTACTCTTTATGGTTGTCAATGGCACTTCAGCAGCCTATCCGCGTCCTGTGTAAGTGTTAAAGGAGAATTGATGCCATCCCACTCATCCCTGAGAAATGTTCAAGATTGATGTGCCTTGACTGACTTGAGGAAAAACCATTGACATAAGATTTCATACTACCATAACTTGGTTACAGTCCACTTCAACCAAATTAAGATGGAGGTTCGTGAAAATCTTATCTTGGAAACACAAGACTACCATACCTTGTGAACTGTTTGGTGGGTTTGCCTTTAATTTTTCTACATGTTACTGAGTCGAGACATGGGTCATTTGGTCCCAGGATGAACGATTATAATTTATGTCACAGATATTTTGTGTTTTTGTATGGTACAGCCTAATTTCTGCTTTGGTGACAAAGTATTGCTTGACAAAATCAGTAAATCAGTTTTTTTCCCCACTACACTCACCAAAGCATAGGTTAGATTACAGCCCAGGGTTGTACTGATGCAATACTCACTCTTAACCACAGAGAAAACATGTTTTCAAGGGTCATTGGCCCCCTCCAAGACGAGACATTTTGTGTTTTGGAGGGAGCAACTTCCTCACCAGTGAACTGGTGTAAAAAAGAGAATCCAATTGGTGAGACATAAACTAGCTTTTAAAAATGCTGTGTATTTTCATGCTGTCAATTTAAAATTTTCATCGCATAATCTGTCCAGGTTTTTAGAAATCCGTCCGTTAATGTGGAGCAAATGTTAACACTGACCTCTTTAGGAATGTACAGTACAGTGCCTTTTGCAATTTGTGCATTTGAATGACTGTCTAAGATTTGAACCACAATACTATGCCTGTGAGTGTAATACTTATATGTTTGCATTAGGACCAAATACAAATTTATTTTCTATTTATTGGAATAAAACAAAAAAGGGAATGTTCAATTAATTTCAGGCCATGGGCAGGGCACTGGTCTGTTGCTTTGGTTTTATACAATCTGCCTGAAATGTTTTTGTTGAAGCATTATCTGCTTGAAATGTTTATTTGTTAAAACAATCAAATTAAAAATGCCAGTCTAATAACATGTGGGTCTGTGTGCACATGCACATGTTAAGAAGTAAGTTTCACGCAGGTCATCTTTCTTGCCAAATGACATGAGGAATAGTAGTTGTTACATAGCTAACAATTAGATAGACAGCATAAATAAGCCAATCCAACATCTCAGCTCTGTACATATCGAAACCATGAATTGGATTGCTTGTGGTGCTAATGAAACAACTTAGAAGCAGCCATAATAGAAGATGATTTATTTTGTTAACAAAAAGGTTATAAACATTGTGTCGGGGGGGCGAGGTTGTCTACACAGAAAATAACTATAAACCAGTCTAGAGTTTGTAGTTGTGTTAAGAATTTCAGAGAACTGGTCTGCTGATACCTTTGGCAGCAGTAAACAGACTTCAGTAAATCCCAAGACGTTTACCGTCATAGCCCCTAATGAAGATAGACATGCTGGCTGGCTAAATCCTAATTCTATGCTGTACAACTACAGACATGCAGGTTAACAAGTAGACTAACTAGCTGACACACAGTCTAGTTTTCTTATTTCTTTTTTTTACAAAAGGAAATGTAACATTCAGCAAACAATCTCACCACATTTTGACACAGTATTCTCCTAAGGGGCTTGTTTTTAACTCATATACTGCCTAGAACGACTAAAACGACTTTTGTCCATAAGCCATGCCTGCCAAGAACGACTAAAACGACTTTTTAAAAAATTAAAAAAATAAAAAATATTTTTTTTTTTAGTTTTTTTTTTTTTTTTTTTGACCCAAAGACCAAGGAGATATGATTTTTCGAAGATATAGACTCCCATCCACTTCCTTGTTAATTTAAAACTTAAAAATTCTGTATCTCGGCTCCTGAGTACTTTTTTTTTTCAATGAAAAATATGGCAGTGTTCAAACGCGGCCAGAAATAATTCTGGCAGTGAATTAAGAAGAAACGTATGAATAATTATACGTTTTCGTTTTTACAAAAATGCATTCATATAAAAATAAAATGGAAAAACAAACATCTTACACAAAATAAAAAAAACATTGAATGCATAATACAGTAATAGTAAAACAGTTATGTAAAAGTAATAAATAATAACATTAACTTATCTGACAATCTAAAAGTTTGATGTCATCTGCCAGCAGCATACAAATACAGTTTGGGTGGAACACACCTTGCTGAATGACGAATCAAACACCAAGCCACCTATGTCTCTATTGGAACCCCACTGTTCTCACGTCCTCAACAATGTTCCTGATGAGATGAATCCACATTGTGTTCAACACAATTCAATAACCACTGTTACGGCGCATGAAGGCGTGACCTCTAACAGGGTAGCACATCTCGATGAAGGTCAGGGGCCCCACTGTAATGTCACTGGGGCCCTGCTCTTTGAAGCCAGACTTCTGATAGAAGGGCACCAGGAAGTCTTCGCACATGAGCACTGCACGACGGACGTAGGGCAAGCAGCGGAGGTACTGGAGATATCTCCACATCAGGATGGAACCTTTTCCCTGCTGGCGAAAGGTCCGGTGGACTGCCAACACATGGATGTGAACTGTGCTGCCGTGAGGCTTGTGGAGAGTTAGAGCGTCCTGAAAAGAAGAAAGGGATAAGATGGTTCACTATGTTTGGCTTAAATATGTCTGTGTTAATATGATATTGTATACTATTATCTATTCAATTTTTACTTTTCTTTTTTTTGTCAACTGTTCAATTTCCTTCAATGATTGTTTTTTGAAAAGTGCTATAAAATATTCCATTATTCTTATCATACCATTTCATGTTGTGACATGAAGACAAGACTCACTTAACTTTCATTTGCCACTGCATAATGAATGATACATAAATCTTTCTTGTTCAGAAGGGCCCAGATTTGACATACTTCTGTCTGTCTGTCTGTCTATCTATCTAATGGCTAATGTTGAGGAAGATTTCAACTCAAAACGTCACATAATTGTGTCACGTTTCTAAGGAAAAACAAAACAGTATTTCCACAGAAAAAAAAGTTTAAGTTGCTGTCCAGGTTCTATCTTACCTCAGCTAGTCTTTCCTGGTCCCACAGTGAGCCAATAATGAAAGCCACCAGGCGTCCCTCCTCGAACCAGCCCAGTGACAGCTCTGGGCACAGGGTTAGGAAATGTCGCACCTCATCCAGGTGGAGGGGACACTCACCAGACACCGAGATGAAAGCTACAGGCAGAGTCAGAGAAGAGAGGGCAGGATTTACTACTAGTATACTGGCAATATTAGCCTGACAATAGTAGCCTTTCGAATTAATGATCAGACTTAATTGTCTAAGTCTGTGGTAGCCCTGAAACATGACGAACTTCAACCTGGTGTTTGCACTTTCTCCATTTACGGCCCGTGTAAATCTACATAAACGTTCAGATTTCAAATATAAAGTGCTTACCCCATGGCCACGGATGTTACAATTATGTACGGACTTTCAGAAGTACCCGTATCTTCCGTATTGTTCGATACAAAATATTTTAATCCGATCGATGGCCATTTTCTCCATATGCTTTCAATATGAGAACATGGACACCAATATGATTAAAATGTTTGTTATTGAACAACACGGAAGATACGGGTACTTCTGGGGGCCCGAACAGAATTCTAACATCCGTGGCCATGGGGTGAGCCCTTTATATTTGAAATTTGAACGTTTATGTAGATGTACGGGTCGTAAATTGAGAACGTGCAAACACCAGGCTGAAGTTCATGTTCACCCATGACGGTCGTGACAGACGACCGCCATGGCTAAGTCTGTGGCTACTTAAACTATCGTTTGCAAGTTACAGCTCAATGTCTATTTCAACATGTGATATTTAAAATTAGTAAATGGCTGGTTAAACTTACCCTCTCTCTCAATCTCAAATACACTGATGGCATCCTCCGGACTGAGGGAACGGAATTCGCTGGCCGGGAGCGTATGGCGACGCCCCTGGGAAACTGGAGACCCTATGTGGGGAAGTTTGATGAATGGCACGGCGCTTACCACTGACATGATGATGTCCCTTTTAATTTCCTTCCCAAAGATCTATCCAAAGTTGAGTTGTGTGTTGGTCAATAATATTCCCTCAAAGGCTTTAGACTGGTTTTCTTTCTTGACGGCGTTAAATTGGTTTCTCTTATCCTAAGTCTGTTTCTCAGGATATACAGCCAACAGGTCCTATGTGTGCGTATAAGAGGTTGTGCGTTTGAGTGGCGCGCCTGGAGTATTTATAATATTCTCAGAGGCCAACTCCCCCATTCTGAACGGTCAACATCGGGTCAGGGATATTCGTCCTTGTGCTTAGAATTATCCTCGTCAGACGCACAACAGACTCGGATTTTAGACATCATGTGTTATGAAATAGGCTACCCTGGGTTATTCACACTTATTAACCATATACGGTCATATCACTGTGATGGTCGGGGCATTCACTTTATTGTCACTTAAATGCACTGGTTAGGTATGTGGAAAAACGTATGCTCGGAAGCTCCAATACGATAAAAACATGATAAAACGACCCAATAAACAATAAAAACAGGGCAAGAATATAAATCAATGAAAGTGCAAAGCAGCCATTTCAAATGTTTAGACATAATAACACGTGTCCTGTTGACCACTTTCTACCGAAATGTCATTAATCCTACATTTCACACGGGGACTTAGTTCAGTAATCCAAGATTCGTGATAGCATTCTGACATTTCTTTCAAGGAAACTTTCCAGTCTTCACCAAAAGAGTAAGACCTTTTCCAGGCATTCTTTTCGCATCACTAAGAGGATTAGCCTACAGGGCCGGCAAGTTTGTTATTGATCACCCAGTTGTTGATTCAGCTGTGGTTGCAGTCGCAGATGCTTTTTTATAATAATATTATTAGAAATGTAGAGGACGATTTGACAGATAGTAGGCTATCATATTTGACCAACATTAGACCACACATAGGAGACCAATTATTTGTTTACTAACATTGAGCCTGGACGCACAGGTGATTGTTTCACGCAATCAATTCCCAACCTGTTTCGGGGTGCACTGGTTTCAGCACACCCCAACCCCCTCTTGTGTGTGTTGGCTAGTGAGACGCGTCCTAACGAGACCTGATATAATGGGCTTCGTTGCGCGCATACTGGCTGCACGCAGCCAGTATGACGTCGTCTGTTAATTAAGCAGCACGGAAAAATACAATTACTATGAGATTATGAAGAGAAAGGCATGGAGAAGATAAAGATGAATTTCAGAAGAAAATGAAGATGATGAAGAGAGAGTTAATTTTATTTAACAATCCAGTGATTTAAGGGTTCAGTCATCATGGACTGTAGAAGTTGAAAGATATAGATCTTTCAGTTTCTGATACCATATAGGCCTAAAGATGACACGTTTTTTTTTTATCAGAATGGACAGACTACATTTGTTCCAGGTTTTAGAGATGTACTGGTTAAATTAAAAAACATCTTGGGGTCATGTTTCAACAGCTTATTAAAAATATCCAGCAAGTTATGATATTTATCCCAACAGGGTATTGACTTTTGTTGATATTATGGCCAAATGTGTGCCAGACCCCATGCACATGTTTGCAACTGCATGCCCCCATATTGGATTATTTAAAAAATAATGAACACATGGTTCAACAGTGTTATGAAACATACCCTGAGTTTTGTAATCATTGGAGAAACACATATCTTTGTAGCTCCCCTAGTGGTCAATGTGAATGACTCTTGACATTGGTCTATTTACGTGCTGAGCCATGACCTTTTGAAGTTCAATGGATAGATTTCTCTGGACCCATAGAATCCAGGAAATAAATTGTGAGATATTTCAAGTTATAGACAAAACAAACGTAAAGTTGATTATTATAGGCCGCCACCATCTAGCCAATTGGTATACTTGTTTTTTGTCTGAGTAGTGGAGAAGTGGGTGAGATTTTCAAAGTTTGGTAACTGTATGTAGGCTGATATGATCTTTGAGACCCACATACTTTTAGGATGAATTATCCTAAATCCTAACCGATTGTCTACATAGGGACGGGTTCCAGCAGCTTGAAGCCAAGCCCAATAGAGTTGACCAGAAGTCAATATATGTTTCAATTACATAGAGGTGTGTGTGTGTGTGTGTGTGTGTGTGTGTGTGTGTGTGTGTGTGTGTGTGTGTGTGTGTGTGTGTGTGTGTGTGTGTGTGTGTGTGTGTCAGTATTTGGAGTATCAATAGTCTATATTGATATTCAACAGTTGCTTTATATGGTGAAAATGTAGCTACGTTTTAAATATACAGAAATTGATCTGAAAGACAAAGTGTACATTACAGTAAGTGATATTGTTGTGTTGTTGTGCTGTGTACACAGCATGGTGTATCCACACAACAATCAAACACTGACACCTAGCGGCCAAACAGGGCTACAACAGTACATCTCGCTCTGGTCTGGTGGTTGATGATGATGCGGTGATGCAGCAGCGCGCGCAGCCTCGCACTGCGCTTGTTACCAGTGTTGCCATGTCCGCTTATTATAAGCGACTTTGGACCCCCCCCCACATTAACACAGTACATGGCCACAGATCTGAAAATATTTCGTACCTAGGACCCCCATACAAAATATGTGTATTTAAAATGTAAAATATTTCAAAAACATACATTTTTCAAGATTTTCAAATAGCTGAGGTGTATTCGAAGTGTTTTGGGCTTGTTTTCACCTAGATGCTTATTTCTCTCGCACAACCTGGCAACGCTGCTTGTTACGTACCGACGTAACGTAAACACGTGCGCTTCCCTTGGTTACAGGTTTCTTCTCTCTTCTTTTTTTTTTACTCCTAACCATCCCTCCCTCCCGCATCATCATCATTCCCTGACAACAGCAGCAGCGATATGATGGCGGAGCCCCCTGTAGCAGCAGCGGCGGATGCAACGGCAACAACAGCATCCATATCCCCGACCCCCTCGGCCCTTCTCTCCCCAGCAGCTGGCAGCCCGGCGTCGGGATCAGAAGCAGAACCCCCCGAGTCCATGATGGCCTTCTCCCCCACAGCGGGCGGCTCTCAGCGGCTGCTCTTCTCCCACGACCTGGTGTCGGGGCGGCATCGCGGCTCCGTGCGGTTCGGCCTGGTGCGGATGATCCACGGCGAGGAGGAATTCAACTCGGACTCGGACCTCGACGACGGTGGAGGAGGGAGAGGAGGTGGTGGTGGTGGTGGTGGTGGTAACGGTCGTGGAGACTCTCCCTACCCGTTCTCGGATACAGAGAGCGGCGCCGACCAGAGCCAGCCTCTGGGAAGGGGTTTCGTGCGCGTCCAGTGGTACCCTGACGGAGGGAAGCAAGACATCAAAGAGACAAAGGTACCCCCACCCCATACATAACTACATCAGGGGTCTTCAACAGGGGGTCCGGGAAGTCCCCATGTTGAAGACCCCTGAGGACCCCCTACGGCCTAATGGGTCCTCATAGTTACTACAGAGGAGGGCCACCAAATGTTTGTGTGATGGAACTTTTTTGGTTTTACATTAACCACTTGAATCCTAGAATCCCTTTTCTGAGGGTAACATTAGCCGAAAATAGCAGATCTACAAGTTCTTGTGCTATTTTCGGCAAAGAGGTTTGGTCAGGTGTAGGGGGTGAAAAGAGCAGATCAAGTACAAGTTTTCTAAATGTTGAGGGTTTAAGTGGTTAACTGTCTGAAAATACACAAACATCAATAACATGAATCCAACACTGATGATAGATGATAGATGATAGTGTTGTCAAACAAGTCAAACAAGTATATGAAGCTATCTATGAAAACGAGGTATAATCATCTGCAACAACATGTTATTATACAATATAGTGGGGGTCCCTGCTTCATCCCTCTCTCGCTCTCAGCTAAGGGGTCCTCCTTGGCCTGGAAAACGTTCGAGACCCCTGTACTACAGGATGGCTTATGTTGTGTCCAGAGCTCCTCTGTCAGGTGTATTGTGAAGGGATTAGCTAACTTGCTAGCTTGTCATCAGCAGTAACGTGAACTAATGTATCTCCCTGCAAACACGGTTAGTTTGCTTGCTAGCGAGCTAGCTAGCAATCAACAAACAAGCACGCTTACTAGCTAACAATGTAGCTTTTAGCTCCATCACACTCAGCTGGAGGAGAAAGCAGGGCTGGTCCACTTCCACCTGATTGCACCCAGCTAGCTGTCATCATGAACATCTATCTATGACTGCTTTGCTAGCCATAACTTTCTGCTGTTCTTTGAAGATTGGAAATATGCTTTTACACACATGTTTGCAGCTAACATTAAATAACAGCAATTAGATTACGAGTATTTGCTCAAGGGTGTGACTGTTTCCAAGCATGATCAAGCCCTTATATTGTAGCTTTAGCTTCCCTGTTAGATTTATGCGCCTATAAAATAAATCATCCAGAGATTATATCAGACAAGAGGGGTAAAATGTCCCAACCATGCCATTTGGGGTAGCAAATCTTATTTCTCTTAACAATTGGTAGGTTACAGAGCTCTTACCAGATTAGTGTTGCTCTCAAAACACTGGCCATTGTATCACATTGGCAACATCTTAAAATGTAAAAAAAAACATTTTTGGAGATAGTGACAGTCCCCAAGAAGTACCTAACGTTACTCAAGTAGGATGTCATAATTGATTTACAATTTGACACATGTGAAAGTATTTCATTGGCCTTTTTTTTCACTATTTAACAGATCACCTGACGGTGGTAATTCTGGCAAGAGGGCAGCATCAGCATGCATCTTGTTTTAGGTTTACATTAACCATTCAAGAAAACACCAACCTGGGCATTGTTTCCCAGCTGCATTGAACCCAATCCTACTGTATGTCCATGCTATGTAATTCAAAGTTGTGTTCGTCAGCATGCCATACGTTTTTGGATACACAAAGATTCATATAATTTTTCTTCACCCCATTGCGTATTTGTTCTTGTGATGGACTCATGACATTCCCAATTCTGAATATGGACGATTGTCCTTGTAAAATAATAGAATTTTCTCTACAGTATGAAGAGTTCTCTAGGACTTCATTGAAAAGGTCCCTGGGTGTCATGGAGGATAGGCCTAGAACACAATGCATGGGAAGAAGCTTATGTTAGGACCCTGCTTTGTTCTATTTGATAAATGAGTAAAGTTCTAGCCAGGGTGAGTGCCGTTGAGGTCGGAACAATGGCTGAATGACATGTCATTTCAACATTTACAACTGTTTATACCAGAATAGTGGTTATGCTGTGTCACTACTAGCTGCCATGTAGTGTTTATATTAATGTAGCTTTAATTTTGTATACCTGGCTGCACAGGGTTTTGCCTGGCTTGGACGAATAGGCCTTTGGTGGGTGACTAGTACTACACGGCTAGTAATTCATTTCAACTAGAAAAGAGCGCTCCTCAGACTGCCGATCTCTGCTAGGTCGAGTTTTCTACTCAGGGCTCTTGTCAATCTGGGTTGCAGCCATCAGGACAAGAGCAAGCTGCGGGGGAAATAGTTTGTACTACAGACGATGCAACTGTTCTCATTGTGGGAAGAAGTGAAAAGTGATTTTTGGAAGGGCGCTCTATTCGGTTGTTAAGACGTGACGTTGCGCCCCGCTAGAATAACTTCCGGGTCCAAGTGTGTATTTTCCCAATATACGCAGTGCTGTGTCCCTCGCTGTTTCAACAGATCTGAGACTAAAATAACAACTAAAGTGTCATTCTACCGCTTTCCTGGCAACGACAAAAAGAAGAGGAAATTGTTTTTTATATATATATATATATATATATATATATATATATATATATATATATATATATATATATATATATATATATATATATATATATATATATATATATATGCCAACCACCCCTATAAAAAAAAAACTATAAAAAACCCTATAAAAAAATAAACAAACATTGATGACAACATCAATACGGGGCTCATCAAAGGCACCACCCTCTTCACACAGGGTGTGATTTTTTTTTAAAGAAATAGGCCCCGCCCATAAAAGTGAGAAGGCAATTGCAGGCAAACGGTATGGAGTATCAAAACCCTGTTTGATGGTCAATGTCATTTGTGCCTACATTTTGTGGGGAAATTTACATTTTGGCAACTGACATTTGCAGCATGTGTGACACACCCTATGGGTGTAGGTGATATCGCCTTTGGCTCCGTTATTTAGAGGCCCCTTGATGTGATTCAAATTTGGGGCAGATCGGAGATTAGCTTTTCACTGACTCAGACACACACAGACTAACAGGCATGAAAACATAATCTCCATGTACCGGCTGTTCCGGCCTGGCAGAGTTAATGATTATGAGATGTGAGCGAGCCGGTACTGTATGGAGGCTGGTCCATGCCTGTCTGGTCTGGCTGCATGATTAAATGTAAACATCACACTGCATTCATGTGTTAAAGGGATAGTTCACCTCCAAAATGACTTTTTTCCCAATGGAGACTTGAATTCATGGATATTTTTTGTTATTTGTCGCATTCCTAAGCCAATAATTTGATGACCGGCAGCAGTTCCGGTAGCAGACACAAAGATTCTCCTTTGTGTCTCCTACCGGAACCGCTGCCTACCGGTCGGCTGGTCATCAAATTATTGGCTTAGGAATGTGACAAATACGAATAAAAATTCATGAATTCAAGTCTCCATCGGGTGACTAATCGATATAAAAAAGTATTTTTTTGGGTGAACTATCCCTTTAACTTTATTTGCTTCTGAACACATTCAGTTGCAATGTCAATCATACTTACACAATATATTTATGTGCTGGTGCATCTCAAGGATGGTGACATTGCTAGGCTAGTCTGGCACTTGGCATAAGAAGATGCACTAGTATGTACTAGATGTACTAGTAGCTAATTTTATACTTGAACTACCTGACTACCTGAACTACAAGCTTGTAATGTAAGCTGTCATTTCTACTTTTTAAAAAAAAATATTTTAAAATTTAATGAACATTTTTCAACATGGAAACAATTTTGACTTTTATGCACAATAATTGCAATGATCTCACATAATTGCCATTAGACAATTATGTAATAATTGTGACAGGCCTACTTATGCACATATCCTCCAAATGGTGTCCGCAAGATTCCAACCACTGTTTGTTCCCTATAGGTACCTGGCTGAACAGTTGTGCCCCTTGAGAGTTTGGTGAACTGATGAATGCTATTACCTGGCATCCATCATTTCAAGAATTAGCTTTTCTATGTACAGAACAAGTATCAGGATAGATGTTCCTAGGCTGGTGAGGGTTTCACAACCCCCTCAGAACAAACTTTTAAGGTGAAAAAATAAAGGATGCTGACTGATAACTTTGGTGTCAGGTAGTTTATCAAGACAATGGACCAATTAACCCTGTTCCCTGGCAAGCATATCATGGATTTTTAGGTCGCCAGGGTAGTTGGTATGTAAACTGTTAACTCATTTTGGCCAACGTAAGTATACTTTAATCACATGTCACACTGTGCTGTGGGAAAAGTAAGTGTGATTATGCACCTTCATCCTTCACCTTGTCAGGCACACCTTGTCAGCAGAGTTTCCACTAGGCATTTTTGGCCGACCAACTTGGCCGATAAGATTCCATTCTAGGCAGGCAAGCTCGCAACACGTTCCGAGGTCGCGATCCGTTGAGAGCTTGTAGATCAGTTACTTTCGTTGTGATGAAGTATTAATCAGGCTTAAGGATCCAATTCACTCGTCCAAACTTTGTTTAAATTAGAGGTGCACCGATCGATCGGCCAGAAATGGGTATCGACCGATATTTAATGTAAAATATGTCATCGGGGAATTCTGATCATAGCTTAAAAAAATGTAATCAGCAACGGCGACGCATTGTGAGCTTGTAGATAGGCTATTTCTACCATTTCAAGATTTTCTTAGGAAAGTATAAAACATGCCAAACAGAAATGTAGTTTTTATTTATATGTTCCAACGTTCATCAAAATTATTTGTATGACAATGAATTGTCAAGTAGGGACGAGTAGTAGAGAAGTTAATGTTATGGATATGTTTTGGATTGTGATATTAAACGAAGCATGGCGCTGCGATATTGTCGCACCAACACAGATGCAGGCTTTTAAAAGGAAGCCATTGTTAGAATGGAGGTGACTTTGTTATTAATTATTACTAATTAACAGATAAGATCATGTCAAGTAAATTTCTCTGTGCATCTCTGCAAGCCAAACTCTCCGTCACAACCAACATACAGGCATTTACCTTAATTCCTCCAACAGTTGTGCATGGTAAATCTTTACCCTATATGACACCTGACCCACGCCCCCCAATGCCCTCTGGCAATCAGATCTTGAATCAGTGATACTACTATGTATCTATGCACATCTGTTCTACTTTCTGAGGAATATCAGCTTTGTTTGTGGCTTTGGCATTAAGGCCTATGACAGAGGCTGCCTGGGGCTTGACACTGTCCCCAGTCACATCAGGCAAACACAGCCCTGTTGTATCCTTGAAAGCTCAAAAGGACGTAACATTTGTAGTAGGTAGCCAGAAAATGGAATGCACCAAGGTCACAGCACTGCAGTAAAAGTATCTGAGAATTGTTTAATCATTTCATTTGTAAAGTCATATCAATGTCACTGTCATCAGAATCAGGATTTTTTTTATTGCCAAGTAGTACTACGTATGTGTCAGGGAGGTTGGTGGATTAAACTGAAAGCCACTGTATAGAAAATATTTACAACTAAGCAAAAGCTAAAAGATGCTGAACTATATAATATATAATGTACAATATAGACTAATATATATGTATATATATATTCTATAGGAATATATCACATGCATTTCACATTGCACAGTGATTTCATTAACTGAAGGTGTAGCCATACATTGATACCTTAATCAGAGATGTCAAAGACTGCTTTCTGAGACTGAAGTGGTCGAGGTGTGATGACCAGGCTATGAGGTACCTGGGTGATGGCAACTACGTATATGGCTGCGCTGGGGTGAATTGAAAGATGGATTGAAAAAGCTAGCCTGTGTTAATCCTGCAGAGGAAATTCTGTTTCAACTTAACCCACCTGATGGCTGCTCATAATGAACTCATGATGGTTAAGTGTCTTGCTCAGGGACACTTGGACATATTACTGGGCACGCCAGAAGGTGAGCTGGTGACCCTCTGATTCCCGGACAACCTTTCAGTTTCTACCCACTAAAATGCAGCCACACCCAAAGAGTGAGTGAGGAGTGATGAAGACCTGATAAGTTTAGAAAGAAAGTGGATGGTCTTGAAGGGTATAAGGAGCCAGTGGAACTTGTAGAATGTGGAAAAAAACAAATTAATGAGGCAGGCCAGCAGTTTGGGGACAGATGGTTATGATAATGTGGGACTTTTTGCCCTTGATACAGTAAACGCTAAGGTGCCACCTTCTCGCTCTTCTTTCTTTCTTTCTTTCAGTTTCTCCTGTTACCTACTTTACTGGGCTGGTGGATCCTGTTATAAACATTAAGGACCTCTACAGTGGTCAGTTCTTTTAAATACTTCTGGCTGCATTTTTGCCTAAAGTTACCCATGTCCCTTTAAGACCAGTGCTTTTTGATGTGAAAGGGATGAGTTGTGTGTATAGCGTCCATCATCTCGTGTGGTTTTATGTACATTTTAGCTTTTCATAGCTTTGTTTAAGCATGGTATTTGTGTGTAAGATGCATCATCTGACTACACACACGGTCCTTCAGATTCAAACGACATGCAGCTGGGTTCACACAATCACAATCAGTAGAATGTGTAGAACAAATTTACAGAATAGCCGAATGAATTAACATTATTTCAAGTCCCTGTCCAGTGGCCACATATCCCATGGTGTGGTTTAAATCCTCAGAAAATTCATCTCTGTTCAATATGTCAAGTCATTTTCTCCCCCAAAATGCGTCCCTTAAGGACCTTTATCAGTGCATTTCTTATTTGCTCTATCTTTGCCCTTGTTTAGCATTGCATATCCTATGAATTATGCAAACGTTTGATCCTCCAGAATTTGGTTATCCAGTGACTATCCACAGAGAACATGCACCAAACACACTGCGATAAAAACGACAAGCTAGTCACTTCCTCATTGATGGGAACCACGATGGTGTCAAGTTACAGGGGAGCTTTGTATAGTGCGAAGTATAATACAGCGTTAAGTGGTTAATCAGACTAATCAATTTAGACAGTTATTGGTTCTAAATATCTGTTAAATATCTGTTTATATATATTTTTGGTTAATTGCCCAGCACCTTGTGTGAATAGACGTTTGCGTGAGACAAACATGAACGCAACAGTGTCACGGGAGTGCACCCATTTGTCAGATTGCCCACGCCTCCTTGAAAATGAATTCCAAGGTACGTCAATCACTCCACGTGTGAAAAACCCTTAAATGGGTGCAAAGTCTGAAGCTTATGGTATGTTGTTCAGTAGTTTTGGCCAAGTTGACTTTCTTGCAGGTGAAATTAATATAATAGCCTGCAGTGTAAGTTTAGCCACCCAATAAATATTCCACCACCACCCCTCCCCCAGTGGTCTCGGTCCTGGTCGTTACTGGTGATATATATGGGACATTGGAAGAATCCATCTCAAGCAGTAGGGGTTTGGTTGAGGGAGAGCGGGATTGTGGTGCTGGGTTGCTCCACTCCATCAGCTACGTCGAGGTCACAGCTCATCCATCTAACTAAAGTGTGCTACAGTATCAGTGCACCGGTCAAAGGAATGAGGAATGCAGTTTCTTCTGAGCAGAGTAATATTGGCGGTGCTTCTCTTAGGATGTACTGTACCACCTGGCCTACAGCGTGAGAAACGCGGTGAAAGATTTGTATTGGTTTCACTGTAGAGTGATTTGTATTGGGGAGTTTTAGTAGCCTTGCAACGCCTGTAGCACACACATTTCACTTTGTGCATTGTGGTCTAGCAAGGCCATGGTTGTGACTGTGAGCATCATTATTGGGCATAGAACGGTGGAAGTTGTTAAATCAAACTCGCCGAACCAGTTGGAAGAAGTTGAATTAATTAATTCTACAGCATCATCTACTGACCGCTTCATGTGCCGCCATCGTTGTCATTTAAAATACTACGATATTGCTGTCGATCGATCCCCTAGTTTGCGACTCTTCATTAGAGTTTTAGGGTCATATTATACCAAAAGAATCAAACTGTCTAGAATGAGCTTTGGACTTACACGAGCAGTTTGGACAGTACACCAGCATAATAGTCAAATCACAAGACCAAGCTTGTTGCATTAGCCTACATGATAATATTATGATAATTCATAATTCTACTATAACTGATAACGTTTCTAATTTTTTGTCTATTTGGTCAGAATTAGCCAACTGAATGAATGTGTTTATTTTGGGCTGTGTGCACGTAGCACTGACTGAAAAGGCAGTGATTTAGTATCTCTAATTTGGCAAAAATGTTCTTCAGCCACACAATCTTCATTTGTGTGGCGCTTTCACCCTCATTTCCCTCATGGCATACAAACCTCTACAAAAGCTTCTGGCATTTTAACCACTTAGGCCCTACATAAATCGTCATAAGAGGAATAGCTGATCTATAAGCTCAGATCAGCTAAGATCCAGGATGAGGCCCGTGCATTAGGGCAACTGGAAACAGGTGTTCCGTTACGCAGAGTGGCAGCATTATTTGGTGTCAGCCCTGGTACCCTTTCCAAACTTAGGACCAAGTTCCGTGAGACTGGTGATGAAGACACAAAGTGGCCGTCCCAGGAAGACAACACCCCAATAAAACCGGTTCCTCACCCTTGCTTCACTGACTGAGGAACTATAGGCTTTCTTCCAGAGATTTACTGGCAAGATTTGCACAACGGTACCACAGACAGGCAGACAGATCTCTGTCAAAGTTACAGGACCCAACACACACCTGCCAGCAGGTCGCTCAAAACGAAAGCGAATACTAACAGTTAAGGTGACTAAGCAATGATATCAGCGATCTTTTTAAAATACAGTACTAATTGGTATTGAAGGGCAGATATAATCTACCAAAGTTAAGTTTCCAGACTTTTTTTGAGGAGTTTATTTTAGCGCAGCTTGTTTGTAACTGTGAAAATGCGCTAAACCGGGTGTTTTTGTCGGCATAATGCAGGTGTGCTAGGTAGGCAGGCAGACGGCAATGTAATCTGGGACAGGAGGTTGTCGCCAAGGCCCGCCCAGCAGCAGCAGCGCTCTGGAACACAGAGCCTGAGTTACGCAGTTTAGTGGGCGCCAGCCAGTCCCAGGAACATACGCTGAATACATGATATTGTATGTGAGCGCAAGGAGAATATACAAATGCACAAAAGCACACGTGTACACCCCCACTCCCCTGTGTTTTCTGTTGAGGCCCTGTCCCTTAGGGTAGACAGACACTGCACACACAAACACGCTCACACTCTGGTGTCATCAAGCTATTCAGAACCTTGTCTCGTCCGGCTGAAGAGACATAATGGCCCCAGAGGTCTGTGAGGTGCTGAGGTGACTCAGTGGGTGAGATGATAAAAAGCCAGCAGACAAGATGTGCGTGCGCGCATGCACGCAAACCGCTTTTTGTTGTTGTCATTTAATACCGTGCTGTCAGAGCGAGGGATCAGACGGAACATGTTAAAGGTGTGAAGTGGAATTAGTTACAGTATGACACTTGTCCCCTTTTCTCACTCTTCTCGCCCTCCTCCCCACACCTGTCCCCCCCACCCCCCTCGTTCCCTTCATCTCTCCCTCCTCTTCTCCACTCTGCCGTTTCTTCCTTCTATCTTTGTTTGTTCACATCTTTCTTGTCAATTACCATTCTTATCCTTCCTTTGCCTTCATTTTTTATTTCTCCCCGTTTCTCTCCTCATTCCATCCCATCCCTTCCTCCAGCTGTCGTTCTTAACCCCCTCTCTCTTTGACACTGGCCTCTGTTTTCCTCTTCCCTGTTAAATGGTCTCCCCATCTTTCTCCCTGTCTGTTATCTTCCACGCCCTCCATACCCTCCTGTCACTCGGTCTAAGCCCCCTCCCCTCCCCTCTCCTCCCCTCCCCTCTCCTCTCTCCTCTCCTCCTTGTAAACTGCCATGAAAATCTCCTCTCCCTCACATCCGTTTTCTTCCTGCGTGGCTCTCCCTCTTTCTCCTTTCTTCACCCCATACCCTCCAACCCGCTCACTCCTCTATCTCTCTCTCGCTTAGGCCTGTGATGGAAAATGTTGAGCAGCAGTGATGTAATGTGGTGCTGTTTTGATGGCTGTCCATGCACGCACGTGCACACAGACGCGTGCACTGCACCACACCCAGCTCCTGCCCTCAGATAATGGATCTCATCTGATCCTCTTTCCATCTCTGTATAGAACACACAGAGACACATACACACACATTCTAACCCCCCCCCCCCCCCCCCACTCACACACACGAGTGGACAGCCTCCGTACTAACTTCCCGCCAGCTTCTCTTCCATACCTTCCTCTCATTGCCCCCATCCCTCATAATTCTCATATTGTGTCTCCATCATTTCTCCTCTCCTCCCTTTGCAGTATTGACCCTGACGCTCAGCGGTGGAGACCGGCGTCTGCCCCCCTTGCGCCCCCCCGCCACCCATCTCTGTATCTGCTGTGCTTGCTGCGTTACTGTCTATTTCTGGCACTTGCCTTGGCTGTTGCTGTCTCTTCCTCTCTCTCTCTCTGGTTCTGTTTTGATCTCCCACTTGTTGTGCTCGGTGTGTCTCTCGTCCACTGCTCATCTTCATCTTCCCCCTCTGTCACCCACCCATCTCCCTGTTGAATGTTCTCTCATCTCCACCCTTTTCTCCATCTCCCCCCTCATTGACCATCCTGTCCTCTCACCTTTAGGGGTGCAACAGTTAATCAAACTAATCATTTTAATCAATTATAAAAAAATATGAAGCTAGAAGCTCTACAAATCTACAAGCTCACAGCTTGCAGATCGGCTATTTTCACTATTTTTTTCACAATCGTTTTCTTTCTTCACTTTTTCACTCGCTAATTGATTCGTTTATATAATGGCAAAAAGAATCTTATAAAAACATGCCTTTCAATTATTCGATTAATCAACAAAGTAATCCATAGAATAGTTGCTAAGAAGATCATAGATATTCGCAGCCCTACTCACCTTAGTCTTTTCATTCTACTTGAGCACCCACTCCCTGACTGCTTTTGTTCTCCTCTTCCTCTCATGTTGCCAGGCTCCCCCATCCCTCTCTCTCACTCTCCCACACAGTAAAATCTTTTATTTTTACTGTGCAGTTCAATCTAATCTCTCTCTCTCACTGTGTTATTATTATAGGGTCTGTGTGATATTAGTGCTATGTCGTCTCTTTCTGGGTAAGAAGCTGTTGCCTCTTAATAGAGATATGGCTGCTGGCTGTGTCACTATCAATAGCTTTCAGTCAGACGAAGAGTCTGGCAGTGACGGTATAGTGGTGCGGAAGGTGTGAGTGTGTGTGTGTGTGTGTGTGTTAACTCATACAGTAACCTGTGTTGTGACTTCCTCTAGTGAGTGTAAGCCAGACATCTCTCGTTGTAGTCTTCATGTCGCTAATGGAGGTTCTTTTCGAACGGAGCGCGGGCGTGGTCCACGCCTGCAGTCCCGCTGCAGCCTCACCCTCTCTTTGTCACTATGTCCGTCTCCCCCTCCCTCCCTCCCTCCCTCTCTTTCTCACCGGCCCCCAAACCCCCGCCCCACCCCCAGTTGCACGGCACCTGTATAATAATGACTTGTGTTAATTAGGCCTGGAAGTCAAAGCAAAATGCTTGTCCTTCGATTCCCATAACCAATTTGGCTGCTTCAGCCTTATCGGCCTGGATGAAGAGAAAGCCAAGATTGGCTCCTGTCTTGGGCCAAGCCACAACAACAAGCAAGCTTGCGCACACAGCCCTCTTTACTGTCTCTCTGTCTCCTTCCTCTTTGTCTCTCTCTCTCTCTCTCCCTAACATTACCGCACATGAGGTAGAGCCACAGTCGCTTGCATAAACCTGAAAGCTTAGTTCTTCCCGACTATTTCAGACACGACAGACTGCGTGCATGCAAAATATCTAAAGTGTATGTGTGTGAGTTTAAAGGACTGCATTAATGAGGTTGTCTTGAAAGTGTCTGTGTGTGAGTTTAAAGGCTTGCGTTAATGAGTGTGTGTCTGCGTGACACGTGTGAGTGCACAAAACAGTCCTTCTCTGGATTTGATTGGAGCTTTTAGGCCTGTGTCAATGAGTGGTGGATGGTGTATTAATCATTAAGTGCAAGAGAGAGAAACTCCCAGACTGAAGGATACCTGTTTTTGTGGTTGTGGAAGGAAAAGATAGCCCAGGAAACATGGAGAAACCCTCCCCCCTCTCCATTGTGGCTACCGAACAAGAGGCAGGTCATTTCCACGCTCAATGCTGCTGACTTGCTCTCATTGTGTTATTTTGGTAGCAGCTTGACCTCTGAACAAAACATATACCAAAACACGGTTTCCACTGAGTTCCCGAGCCCTGCCATCATAATTTTGAGAGCAAAAAACAAACAAACATGCACACAAACCTCTGCCTATATTGTGCATGTCACGTGTAGTAGTTGGATGTTTTCCCTAGCATTTGGTAAGCTATTGGTTCTGGGGCAAGTTAACCGTATGAAATGATGCCCATTTAATTAGGAATTGTATCATTTTCTCGTTGGAGACTATAACACTAATCTGTCATGTTCTGCAATATGGTCTATTTTGATAAACACGTTTTTTTTTAAGATTCATAATTTGACTTTTCGGGAAATGATAACAACAAAAAAATTACTTGTAAGAATAAACGTCAATTAGATCTGCTATATGTAAATGCATAGGCATGTAAAATATAATACATTTTTAAAGCAAATATAGAGGTATACAGCTGTGTAAAAACTAGAAAAGTGTGGTCCTCTGAGTGTAGATCCCTGCCAGTTGCCTACCGCAAAATTTGGAAGGCGGTCATAAACATTTGGAATGGAATTTGCTATATCTGACTGCTACATTTTTATCATATGACTCGAGATATAATATGTACTGATTTGAGTGAGAGATTATTAGCGGTGGCACGCTGCCACTCAAAGTGACTACTACTGGCCAATCACAGCGCATTGAATACTGGCCAATCACAGCGTGTCTTTACCAGGACTTGTCAGAATCTAGATGTCCCGCCCCCACCCGCCTCTGATTGGACTACCGAACGTCCCCTTCTGTGGCGCACGCGGAAGTGTCCCACTTGCCCTGCGGAAGCGGAAGCGCGCCCGAGATACAGACGCCTCAGAGCCGGAGGAGGCGTCTACCTTTATATGTCTATGCACCCACTGGTCTGTTGTTGTGGTCATATGCATGCATATCAGGTGTTATCCATGTCTTTGATGAGGATGTGATTGGGTGACGTCACGCCACACCTGCGTTGCGTCCACTACGTTGCACAAGTTTTCAGGGAGTGGTGACCTGAAAAACACATTTTGGAGACACAAATCCATATTAAGTGCACAAAATAACAGGATTTTCATGGATAAGCTTCAGAAACATATTAATCGCACACAAAAAACCCCCACATAGAAATATCGACCTAATAATAGGTCATACCACCCCCCAATGATACTACATACTATTTGATACCGCAGTCGCACACATTCTGGTAAACACAAGACATTTAAGCCTTTCGCTCTAAGCAGGAATTTTCAAGCAGCAAAACAGAGTGGGTTTCATTTGACAAGAAATCTATATGCCTGTTTCTTGTGCACATCACCACTTGCATGCATACATTAGTGAGTGCTTCTGGGCAACCGTTCTCCTGGACGATTTGCATTCAGTGTGCATTTTGTACTGTTGCTTGACTTGTGTTGTGGGGTGAGACAGACCCACAGATGCACGCATAAACACTGCTACTAGCTTGTTCAGGCAACAGATGACAGAGATGTCATCTTTTCGAAATGCTTGCTTAGACTAAAGCCCCACTAGCATCCCCTAGAGGCCATGCTTTTTATTACAACCAACCACCACCATCCTTGAAGGATCAACACATAATGTAGACAACACTTTAAAAGTGAATATTCAAATTAAAAAGCTACAAAATGCCTTTAAAATTATGGAAAATGTACTGTAGTCCTCTGCAGTGCAAATATGAATACGCTCAATTGTCCCATTTGATTTTGAGATTATATGTGCAAGTGGAAATATTTGTCTTAAACTGGCGCTAGAGGAAAGGCCACGAGGTCACCTAAATCAGTAGGGTTCATCCCATAGGAGCATGAAGGTGGCAAGGTGCACAGTGATTTCCATGGCAATCCAGACAGAAGTTCTAGAAATGTCTTGTTTGGGACCAAAGGTACCAAGGTTCAAGTTGTTCTTTTTTTGTTACGTCTAATATACAGTACAAGTACATAAGAGCAAAATGTGTTTTGTTCTGGTTCTTCAGACATTGTAGCAGCGATAATAAAAATGATCCAAACAAGAGAACAGTAACAGTTTAACCGTTGTCCTAGCACTTCATGTGCTCGTGTGCTGTGCGAGCAGTGTGCAAAGTTCTTCAAGGTTATAAACGTCTGTCTGCTTGCACAAACTGTGAAGTGACCCCTGCCAGTGTCCTTGGCATTGTTCATCACACACACAGACAGGCAGTGTCTGTAAAAGTTGTAAAGTGACCTTACTTACTTACTTTATTTGTTTATTTGGGAGGGACAGAACATATTTATGAACACGGTAAAACAACTACTATACAGTAGACTCTACTGCAGGGGTCTTCACCGTTTTCAGGCCAAGGACCCCCTAGCTGAGAGAGAGATGAATCAGGGACCCCCTACTCTATATTGTATAAAATTGTTTCAGATTTTCAGAAGTTTTTTTTTTTTTACTTAGTCTGCTATTTTTTCCCTCTACACCTATAGCCTCTTTGCCAAAAATAGCCGATCTACAAGCTCTCAACGCCTCGCAGAGCTTGTAGATCTGCTATTTTCGGCTAATGTCCACCTCAGAAAAGTAATTCTAGGATTCTATACTATATCCTATAGTAGCTCTGAGGACCCCCTAGGGGTCCCGGACCCCCTGTTGAAGACCCCTGCTCTACTGTATAGTAATATTGTTACTGTGTTCATGAGTAGAGTTGAGAGAAAATACGTAAGAGTTTGCAAGAATCTGTTGTTGTAACGTATTACTGAATGCCAGTGTCTTTGGCGTTGTTCAACATTCATGCTGCATCTGACTCCAGACAGGCAGTCGGTGGCAAAGTGTTAGTTGCCATCCTTAAGAGCCCCATCACTGGTGTGGCTAATCGAATGGGAAAGGATTCATCTATACCGCTCTCTGTACACGTTGTCTCTATGGAACTGGATTAGCATCCTGAATTCAGTGGCAGAAGATGATTAGTGGGATACTTTGGTTCCCTAGTTGGACATATTTTTTTATTCAACCATTTTTATTTAACTTTGGCAGATCATTAAAGGGGAAGACCACTCATTTTCAACACCTTAGAGCTGTTGTGTGGAAATAAGAAAAAAGTCCCTGATTGAGGTCATGTGATCAGTGACATACGCAGGGTGTACTTTTGGCTGAGGGGGCGGAGCCAAAAGTACACCCTACGTATGTCACTGATCACATGACCTCAATCAATTATCCAGTTCTAGGCAACATAGAGGGGGGGGGGGACTTTTTTCTTATTTCCACACAACAGCTCTAAGGTGTATTAAACACATAGTTCAATGTTGAAAATTAGTGGTCTTCCCCTAAGTGCTGGACTAATTATTTGTTGAGTGATGCGTTGTATGAATGCTACTCCTTATGATCAGCTCATGCTGCGGTGCAGTGTAGCTTTTGTCAGAGGTATGACTTGGAGACATTGTAATGCAATAACTGCCTTTTACAGTGGGGCAAATTGTTATTGATTCAAAACCTGTGACTCTGGAATTGTGAGGGCACGGGTTAGGCCTACTACAGAATGCACTTTGCAGTACTCTGCCCACTGAAGGAATATGTGAGTCTTGTTCCTCTGAATAAATGGCTCTAAATTAGGACCCCGTGTATGTTTCTGTATGTGTATGAGGGTGCATTCCCCCTCTAGTTGTTCCAGCAGGATTAGACAGGCTGCTGTTCAATAGATTACAAGGGAACATGGCGGCCCATCGATTGCCTCCACTCCTCTCCCAAGAATTCAACAGAGTAGGGTTACAGCACCAGACAAAACAGGAACACTTGCCAGCCCAGGATGCAGCCTGTGTGCAGTGGTGGAAAGTAACTAAGTACATTTACTTAAGTACTGTACTTAGGTACAATATTAAGGTATTTGTACTTTACTTGAGTATTTCCAATTTCCAATACTTTTACTCCTCTACATCTCAGAGGCAACTATTGTACTTTTACTCCACTACAATTATTTGAAAACTTTAGTTTCTAGTTACTTTTCAGATATAAATTATGATATCATAAAACATACATTAACCACTTTAGCCCCATCTTATACATAGGCTATTTTCAAATATTTAGTACTTTTACTTTTGATACTTTAAGTACATTTTGATGCCAATACTTGTGTACTTTTACTCAAGTACATTTTGAATTCTGGACTATTACTTGTAACGGAGTATTTTTATATTGCAGTATTGGTACTTTTACTTATGTAAGGAATTTGAGTATTTTTTCCACCACTGCTTGTGAGGCCTTTTCAATTGAATCAGAACAATAATACCCTGTATAATAATGTACTGCATCCACTAAAGATGAAGTGTGAAGCTTCATTATTCATCCCTCTTTATTGCATAGTCTTTATCAGTGACAACTATGGGACTGTTGTATCATTATGTCTTTAGCCATGTGCCATCGTTCCCCACATCCTCTTCTCAACATCTCTAATTACTGTATTACATATCACATCATGGATATTGTTCTCCTCCCACTTATTACCCAGCATGCTGTAGAAGACCTCTCGTTTTCCTTGTCATTTCTCCACCCTCGCTCCTAATTAAGTTCCGTAAGTCTCCACCTTTCCTCGCTCAGGCTGTCTGGGGCGTTGGTCTCTGGCTTGCCACCTTCCTACTGTAGTACAGTAATCCAATCACAACAAGCTGTCTATTATACACAAATTAGTAATCCTTGTTTTTTTTTGGCTTTAATTCTAGTGTCTGCATGTCCTCAATGTTTCCTCAAATCCTCAATGAGTTTCAGTTTTGTATAAGCTGTGAAACACATCAAATGTGAAACACATTAAATACATTGTCAGGCCACATCAACAAAAGGTTTTTGTATCAGATTGTATAACCTTAGCCATTTAAGCCCTACTTACTTAATACAATGTCACATCACGGCGCGTTGTGAGCTTGTAGGTGACTGTTTGTCCATTTTTTTTTATGTTTTGAAAATGTTTGACTATGGAATGCTCAAAATAGGGATGGCAGGTTTAGGGGAAGACATTTATTTTGTATCGTGTAAGATTGTGTGACCGTAACCTATTAAAACCGGGAAAGCATCTGTGTCATTTTAGATGTTGGTGTTGGCTATTCAAAAATGTGAAAGTGTTTGAATAATTTTGAAAACACATATCTATCCTAAACGGTGGTTTAGGTCCGGATATAAGCTAGGTGAAAGCATGGTAATTATTTAGGGTGCCAAATTAGGAGGATATTAATTTGTGTGTGCGTGCACCTGCCTGTATGTTTTAGTACAAGGCAAGCTATGCAAATAGGCCTCATGTGACAGCAGAATTTCACCTAGAAGAACTAGATTCTCTAGGCTGACCTTGGGAGCTATGCTTGTATTAAAACATGGGTCGGAATCGGTGGTCTTGCTTATCATTACAAGAGGGACTGATAAATATAGGCTTTGTCCTGTTGTCCGTCCATAAATCTATAAATACATCGATGCATCCATGCTGCTCAATTTTCCCATCCACCCTTTTCTCTAGTGTTACTGTTTTGATAAAGGTTACTTTGGGTTCATTATTGACAGTGAATCATGTGTTTGGTGGCTAGACAAGGATTTGACTCCCTATGGTGTTTACTTTCACACTGCTATCACTGTGGTCGTTTCTGTTATGTACCTCACGCTGCAGGATTCTCGCGCTCATGGTCCACGTGCTAGCTCAGCTTGATGTACAAGACACAAGCCTGTGTCTATATAGGCAGGCTAAGGCTGACACCAGAACAGAGGGAACTCTTGGGATGAGTGTGGGGTCCTCTTAAGTTGTCCCCAAAGCATTCGGGGTGGTCCGCGACCACCTGCCTCAAAGCAATATTGATTTCCCATTGACATCCCAAGCAACCGCTGGTCAGAAACTACATAATTTCAAGACGGGGACAAAAACTTGTTTCTCTCTGTGAATGAGAACTGTGCATTTGTGTGTGCGTGTGCGCGCAATGGCTGTCGCCTTATTCGTGTCCACGCATGTGCTGTGTACTGGAAAAATGTGACGTATATCGCGTTACGTAGGAGCACTAATTTGTATGGCGCAATAATGTATACCTACCCTGCACCACTTTATTCCCTTTCTCCTGTTCATCTCAACAAATTTAAGGACGACTTCACCCATTTTTCAACCTATCTTCATAGAATTGGTCCTCACTAATTACAATATGGTATCATTTTTATCTAACCCGTCTGTGTCTCAGAGGAGGGCTGTGGACAGGTCAGAAACCCGCCTACCAGTGACATCATCGATGGGGAATAGAAACTGCAAGCTTTCTATTCCTGGAAAGTTAGCATGCTATAATGGAAGCCATTGTTCTTGCGCTAATAACAATCTAAATATATATACATATTTTTTTTAAACATGCCTAATGATGATGTCACTGGTAGGCAGGTTTCTGAACTGTCCACAGCCCTCCTCTGAGACACAGACCAAGTAGAATAAAATGGTACCATATTATCATGAGCATTAGTGAGGGCCAATTATATGAAGATAATGGACTAAATGGAATCTAATCGCAAACAAAAACGATAACAATGAATAGTCACAAGTATGTGATAAGGTTTTGAGAGCCAATATCACCCACCCACAGGTCAATATCACCCACCCAGTAAGACCCCCCCCCCCCCTTGACAATGAGGTCTGTTGTCTGTATCTGCATTCTGCAACCGTTTTATAACCTTTGTCAATTTCTTTTTTTACAGCTGAATCTCGAGGATCGATCCATAGTCATTAGAGACATCGTGCGACGAATGAATTCCAATGTAAGTGGAGTCCTCATTGTCTCTCTTTCCTCTCTCACTCTCTCTTTCATCCCCGTCACATGCTCACTGTCTTGCCTCGGTTTCATCACTCTGTTCCTTTAGTTTAACCCATTAAGACCTGGAACTGTGCCATTTTTAGATTTGAGCTAAAAAGCATTATTTTACACTTTGGGCTATTCAAAAATAGCAGATCTACAAGCTCATAGCGCGGCACACACTTTGGGCCATTCAAAAATAGCAGATCTACAAGCTCGTAGCGCGGCACTCTGTGCGCTACGAGCTTGTAGATCTGCTATTTTTGAAAAATCGTGAAAATGTGTGCAAATCTTTGAATATATATTGTTTTAAAGCGAACATTTGTAACTCAAAGAAGCAAAGATTTGAGTTGCAAATGATCGCTTTAAAAATATATATATTTAAGGATTTGCACAAATTTTCACGATGTTTCAAAAATAGCAGATCTACAAGCTCATAGCGCGGCACTCGGTGCCGCGCTATGAGCTTGTAGATCTGCTATTTTTGAATAGCCCAAAGAAATCGAAAATGATACAGATGCGTCCCAGGTCTTAATGGGTTAATTGCGTCAGGCATGACTAGAATATCATTACTGACTGACACATACAGGCATCAAAGGAGCGTTAGTTGCTGAAGACTGGAGTTGCAGTGTAAAAATAAAATGTGTGTTGTTCACATGATAGCATGGCATGCCACCTATTATTAGCACACCACAGAAAGCTGAAGAGCTGAACATTTGCAATAATAAAGAAGTTGATGCTAGGTTTGCATAGAATGGTATGACCCACGTTAGAGATGAGCGGATCCTCATGTACACATTAATTATCCATCCGTCATCCAACCGCATTAATTATCTTATTTACAGATCCGCACCGACCGCATGTGAAATAATTATTATTTGCATGATTTCTTAGTTGTATGTAATCCTTGATTGCACTCTGCTATTTTCAGAGTGCAAGTGTAAATTCAGCCATTATGACGCCATCAAGGCACCGCCCAAAATACATTTAAGTCGACTAAACAGGGTCCCCACTCCCCACGGTCATGAAATTCCTGGAAATATTTTGAAATTAGAAAACACTTTTTCCAGTCCTGGAAAAGGTTTGGAATGTATCAAGGGTCCTGGAAAAACATTTGGCTATGCATTGTTTTTGGCTATTGATTTAACAAAAGTAGTTTTTCGCCGAACGGGCTGCGTGATCGCAGCCTAAGGCATACTGGACGTGACAAAAAGAACAGATCTACAAGCTCACAACATGAACGTGCTGCAGCGTGATGCCTAGTTAGTTAGTAAATTTGGCACGAAATTTGGAATGGAATTATACCATTCTATGCTTTATTTTTGCTACACTGCCTGTCTTTGGGCATTGCACATAGGAGTAAGAGACTCATTATTGCGCTGAATGATTGTTATATAGGCCTGGAAATTGGGTTAAATATTCTGGAAAAGTTTTGGAAATTCATTGGTAAAAATTTGTGTGAACCCTGACTAAATCAACTGTAGATTTAGAAACTAAAACATTTCAGATGACTAAAATATGACTGAAACTAAATGGAATTGTATTCAAAAGACTATGACTAAAACTAAATCAAAATGTGCTGTCAAAATCAACATTGAGGAGCAGTATATACAGTACATCTCTTAGCTTGCGTTCCTGCCGTCTGCTTGATTTCCAGGACAACCAGTGTGGTATTGTGACCAACATCGATATAGAGTGTGCAGTGAAACTCGTGGGAACCAACTGTGTGCTATACCCAGTCAACAGCAAAGACCTCCAGCACATCTGGGTAAGAATGGATATATATCTGTGGAATTATGCTAACCTACTATTAAAGGGACTACACCATGAATTTTAACTTTTCTTTCTTTTGTTGTGTGTTTTTGGTCTCCCCTACCTCTCTTCTATCCCAAAAAATACCCCAGTTTGAGCACTCAGGCTTTCACAGCATATCTGGGGTTTTATGTAAATTGGTCTCAAAACAGGCCAAACTGATTTGGCCCCAAAATCCCTCCCGTTTTTCAGTTCCAGTTTTTTTTTTTTTTTTTACTTTTTCCACTCAGAACCAGGAGATACCATGCATACAAACTGGTTCAATAGCGCCAGGTGCACATCAGGACAATGTGGTATTGCAGGTGAAAGTGCTTTATAAGCCAGAGAGAAGTTAGTTGGAATGAGTATATCTGAGGCTTGATTTAGGCTCAAACCTTTTGAAAAACGTTTGAGGGACATAAACAATATGATATTAAATATGTATATATATTTCTAGTTCATGGTGTAGATCCTTTAACACATTCCCTGCCAGAGTTTATTCATAAGGTACTCACCCACTGCCAGCGTTTTTTGAGTTTTATAGCCTTTTGAACCGTTCACAAAAAAAAATATATCCATTAAAATCCGCGATCGGATGGTGTTTATAAACAGCAACGACGGACGTACGAGCCCTCATAATGTTTACACTTTTTTTCCTTTTTCTTCTTCTGTGATATCAGCCGCTGAAAGAGGCTGCAAACGTCATATCCGTTTGGCTGTGACGTGGCTGTGACGTTTCCCCACCGGCCATCTTAGATTAGCTTAGCCTCCGATCGGCTATCAGATCGTTTTTAAACACAAAGAGGATAACCGTTCGTCGATCAAAGAAAAGAAAATACAACCGGAGTTTACCATTCGTTTTTTAAACCGTGTGAAAACCATGATCTTTAGCCAAAACCAGGGAAAAACTGTTTTTTCAAGATAAAAAACGAACCGGAAACGGTTGTCGGAAATTTTCTCATAGGATGGGTCGGAAGCGTCATGGGAAAAAAAAAAATCAAGGATGGTACCAAAACATTTTTTTTTCGTTATTAAACCACATAAAAAGACGATCCCGAGATATCTCGGGATACGCAGGTAACGGGTGGATTTAATGTCCCGAGATATCTCGGGATTGGCAGTATATGTGTTAAGATCTGTGCAATATTCTAATCTACATCTACACTATTGAATTAATCAGTATGGCATGCTATCAGTGGTGTAAAGTAACTAAGTACATTTACTTAAATACTGTACCTAAGTACAATTTGAGGTACTTTTACTTTAACTGAGTATTTCCAATTGTCTATACTTTTACTTCTACTCCACTACATCTCAGAGGCAAATATTGTACTTTTACTCCACTACATTTATTTATATAATAATATATAGATTGGTGAAGCAATAGGAAGCGGCGCTGGTACCGAGCGCAAGGCTTTGGATCCGCCCTTCAAGACCTTCGATAGGGCTGGCTCCTCCAGTCTAGGTGCCAGTAGGCTAGTTCATGGCTGCTCTGCTAACGTCAACAGACGGACTATTTACTAACTATTTGTAGTAGACATAAAAAGACATGTACTCATTCAGTATTTTGAATGTAAAAGATGAGTTGTGCAGTGAATCAAAACTCTGATTTAAGTTTGGTGTTGGAACTCATCCCACTGTTATGCTGTGCTCCACAGTCTTTTATGTATGGTGACTATATAGCCTTTGACTTCTGGCTGGGGAAAGTATACGACCTGACTAATCACATCATCCTCAAGCTGTCTAATGGAGCCAGGTAATATGTGTGTGTGTGTATGTGCATGCATGTGGTGTGTGGCGGTGGGCGGGGGGGCATGCACGATCGTGGCCAAACATCTGTGTTTGTGTCAGCATTGTCTTTCGAGAACACAAGGTGTGTGTGTGTGTGTGTGTGTGTGTGTGTGTGTGTGTGTGTGTGTGTGTGTGTGTGTGTGTGTGTGTGTGTGTGTGTGTGTGTGTGTGTGTGTGTGTGTGTGTGTGTGTGTGTGTGTGTGTGTGTGTGTGTGTGTGTGTGTGTGTGTGTGTGTGTGTGTGCGCGCGTGCGTGCATGAGCCAAAAGTAGAATATGTCAACCAAACGCTCTCTCCTCCCTCCAGGTGCTCCATGAGTGTGGAGGACGGTGCCAAGCTGTACGATGTCTGTCCTCATGTCAGCGACTCGGTACGTAGCCACAAGCTCTCTACTGTCATATCTGCCACAGGAGCTCGTAGATCACCTCACCCTTCCCTGCTAAACAGCTGAGCTGTGTTCCATGGTTTGCTCAATTTCATAAAGGCTAAAGAACTTTGACACAAAGGGATGAAATTGAATTGACCCCAATACAGGCTTTTAAGGCAGGAAATGGGGTTTCTTTTTTTTGGTACATTCAGTAGTGTAAGAAGATTGCATTCATTTGTGAAAACATAATATTCAGTTACTGGACATTGATTTAATGTCTATCTTCTGTTATAGTACTTTGACTCCAGAATTCTTTATCCACTCTAGCATCATATCCTGTTCGTGTTCAGTCATGTACTGGTGCTTTTTTACATTTAATTATCTGTTGTCTAACACGCATGCATTGTAACAACCGTGTTTTCATGAAATATTGTTTAAATGTTATTCCCATGAATATGGACAATCCATAGTTTTTTGTTTCGTTTTTAGTAACAAAGAAAACTTCCCTTACATGCTAAAACGTGTGTATATATATATATATATGTATATATATCTATATATCTCTCTCGCTCTGTAGTAATTGTCATGCACACTGAATTTTAGATCCGGTCTCTTTAGCCCACAGAAATCCTATTACCGTGTTTTGAGCCTTTTAACATGTTTTTATTATGGGTTCTTGTGTTATTGCCCAGGGTCTGTTCTTCGACGAAGCATATGGGTTCTACCCAGGTCAGGTCCTGATTGGTCCCGCAAAAGTCTTCTCCAATGTACTGTGGCTGTCAGGAGTCAAACCTGTCCTCAGCAAGAAGTGCAAGTTCAGGGTGGTGGTCGAAGAGGTAAAACTGACCACTAAATGAATTCACTTTTCCGTCCGAAAGCAAGTAAAACCATAGCCGTTCAATGCATGACATTCCGTCTTCCAAGATGACTCTTCATCTTTATTCATGTGGGCATCTGAATGCTGTGCTCCTCTTGACAGGTCAAGGTGGTTGAGCTGAAGGTGACGTGGATTACCAAAAGCTACTCTCCCAAAGGTTCAGACAGTGTCTATCCCCCTCCCTCCACCATAACACAGGAAAACCTCTTCAGGTTGGACAGTTTTTTTTAACCATTAGTCTATTCATTCACATTATATATTAAATTATAGCTAGTAGCCATTATGTTCATAGATATATGCCTGTACACTTTTACATGAATGCTTTATTTTGTACCTTAAATGTTTTTATGAATTACATTTATCCTAGCATTTTCTTACAATAGTTATTAATTGAGCTTGAGACACATCTAACCTAAACGAATATGGTTGAAAACAAACTGACTAACGTTAAAGTGTACTGTATGTTGTCCTCAGGGTGAGGCGACTAGGGTACTATGACCACACCCAGAGGCAGCTGGGAGAGAGGGCGCTCTATGTCTTCCCCGCTAAGGGAGATGCCACACGCATCACCTGCGAAGGACCTGAAGGTGCTCCTATCTTGCCTGAAGACCCAGTGGCCAGGAAGGTGTGTGTATATTCACAACTATATAAGCAATGGATTTGTTAGTGTCATTGTATCTGTACATTTGGTAGGGGATGTGTTTGAAATTGTGTAGTTTGTTTTCAACAAGCATTTATTGCTCCAACCATTCGCTGTGTCACATGGAGAAGCAAACAGACAATTATAATGCTAGAGGAATATCGGTGGTAGTTGTTTGGACAACGCTTGCTATTACACACTGTTATCCATTTTAAACGCTGGTCTTTTTGAGAGTTATTTGATTGCGTGCGTCTGTTTCCTCCTGCAGTTGAAAAGAATGTTCAAGAAGGATTCAGGGAAGAAGACTGAGAATGCTGACCCACAAAGTGCCAACCAACACTCTGCAGAGAAACCAGAGGGTACACACACACACACACACACACACACACACACACACACACACACACACACACACACACACACACACACACACACACACACACACACACACACACACACACACACACACACACAGAGAAATCACTTTTTAATGTGCACTGTTGCACTTTGATTGCATTTGTTTTTATTCTGTAAAGCACATTGAGTTGCCCTGGTGTATGAAAGGTTCTGTTTGCCTTGCCTTGCCTTGCCTTAGGGCTCTTGGCGTCCTGTGATTTGCAGCCAGCACTTGTGCATATAAACATTTTGGGACAGATTTTTTAGACAAGGCCCCCTCTGGGATGTACATGTCCTAACCACTGTGTTTGGCCTTTATTCAGAGAAAGTTAGCTAGTGCTGATACAGCAAGCAAGTAGAGCAATCAGATCCCTTAGCATGAGTTGGAAGGGAGTGTGGCAAAATGAAATAAAAGGCTAAAGAGTCTAAAACGCCAGCTAGCAAAGGTCATGCTCCTCCTTGCATCCAACCAGACCAAAGGTTTTGGGGGCTTTAAGGATGGCAATGTTAGTCAGTTAAAAAGAACTTAAAAGAGAAATGAAATGGTACCATAATTAACACATTCACTGCCAGGGGTATTGACTAAACAGCCTGTAGCTTCTGACAGCATTTTTAAGCATTCTGACTAATCTTGGAAGAACTGCAGAATATTTATCTCCAGTATGATCGATCCCCTGATGGTTGCTAATCACGGAGAGTTTCACTGTGCTTCCGTGAAGAAGAAAAAAATGACCTCAAGTTCGCTTGTTATGTACCCAGTTGAAAATAGCATGTCTTGCCAAAAATGCATAGTAAAACACAGGAGCTGAGATACAGAATATTTCCCAAATACTTCAACCAGGAAGTGAATGGGGCAGTAATTATTTGGATCGTGTTATCTCCTGGTTCTATATATCTATACACACACACACACAATTCTTTGAACGACAGAGATCTCCGTCAATGGCAGTGAATGTGTTAAGGAGTGCCATGATTAAGAACCTACAGTACACATTGCCTTTTAAACAGAAGGCAATTAGACATTTTGGCCTAAGGGTGGCACTAGTAGCTGAGAACCTGATATCTCTGTGAAAAGAAGTCTACTCATAGAATTATTAAAGTTCCAGTGATAAATGAGGCCAAGCTCCGTGCAGTGGGAAGTGAGTAATTGGAAATTATGCTGAAGTGCAGCAGCATTTACACTTGAACAACTTTTAATACCTGAGCAAAATAAGGAATTAATTTGTATCTCCCAAGGTAAAAAGAAAACGCCTGAACATTGAGACTAAGAAAGTTAATCTTTATTTATTATTATTTCCTCATGGGAGACTATAAAGGTCTGAGCAAAACGAATGCTTAATTTATACCCTGTGGCATGACGGTGTCACATGCCAAAAATAGCAGATCTACAAGTTCACGATGGGTTGCAAGGCTTTGTGAGCTTGTAGATTAGCTATCTTTGGCCAGACTTAACATTCCATTCAGCAGTTCCTGATTGCCTTAAGTTTTCTGCTTTGATGTGAAACACTTTAGTATATTTTGAGGGAAAAGCAAAAAAAGGATCAAATTTTTAACAATTCTTTTTTAAATTATTTGACTATCCCATTCCCACACTAACCTGTTCTAAAGAGAACCCAGTCACTCTTCCTGGTAATAATCTCTACTGTTTTAAGCCTAACGCACACCCTGCTCCTCTCTCTCTTTCCACTTGTTACCCCCACCTCCAGCGGCTCACAAATCAGTCCAGACAGAGTCCTCCTATCCCAACAACAACAACGGTCCAATGGAATCCATCGTTCACAACCCCACAGACTCTCAAAACCCTGCTGATGGCTGGACAGAGTCCGGGGAGCAGGATGCCGATGACGAAGCTGCAGAGGACACAGACGACACAAGGTCTGTTTGAAGTTGTATAGGATTTTCTGTTGTCATTATGTCATTCGCCAAGGAGCTGATGTTTTTGCCTCCTTTTTTTTTTTGTCTGCTGGAAGACTATTTCTAGCAGTTGTGAAGGGATTTGGACAAAACCTTGGCCAGGGAAGAACGGATAAACTTTTCATCCCGATCAGTAAAGGGGGCCTGTGGCAGTGGGTATGGCCAAGTAATTTTGCCCCAAATTGTGATTCTTCCCATCAAAATCCACGCATCTGTGCTTCATTTTGACCTTAACCTTTGGCTTTTTCATTCCACATCAGGGCAGCCTACTGATTATTCGTTCTTGAGTTATTTTGATCACATGCTGAATTTGTAGGTGATGACATAATTTGATGGCACAGTGTGTCAGGAAGGATTACATCACTTGATCAAATGTTGCACAAGTAATCTACAAATATCTAAACTTGTTTATTCAATTCTCTTGGTTGTAGAAATATGACTGATTATGAAATTTTGACTTCACCCAGACTGTGACCTTGACCTTAACTCTTTTAACCCATTAAGAAATGAGGCCGATTAAAAAAAATGTTTTCTAAATCCTAACACTTTAAAAAATATATATATATTCAAAGATTTGCACAAATTTTCACGATTTTACAAAAATAGCAGATCTACAAGCTCGTAGCGCGGCACTCGGTGCCGCGCTATGAGCTTGTATATCTGCTATTTTTGAATAGCCTAAAGAAATAAAAAAAATGACACGGATGCGTTCCCGGTCTTAATGGGTTAACTGAAAAGTTACCATCTCTTTAGGGAAGCCTACTGATTATTCGCTCCAAGTTTTATGACAATTTGGCCGTCCAAGTTATTTCTCCAACAGACCAACAAACAAGGGGTGAAAACATAACTCTATTGGAGGAGGTAAATATATATTTTTATGAATTGTTATATGCTGTAACTGTGCAACTAACCCCACCCTTAGCTCCTTGACCTCCTCGGCCAGCTCCACGGCCTCCTCTCAGAGTGGCGGTCTGGGAACTAACCGTAAGAAGAGCATCCCACTATCCATCCGCAACCTGAAGAGAAAGCACAAGAAGAAGAGGACTAAATTCTCCCGCGAGTTCAAGCCTGGCGATAGGTTTGTGAAATGGTCTGTTTGTGTCTGACTTGTCCTTTTCTATTCTTTTCTTTTCTTTCTCTATCTTTTGCTTTCTCTCACGCCATCTTTCACTCTGTCCTTGGCGTATAAAAGGACGGTCTGTAAGGCGTTGATTCTTTACTGCATTCTGAACCTGGTGATCTCCACACAGACAGCCTTTTAGTGCTGAGCTGACCTCCTAATAGTCAAATCCTCAACCTTTACACACACACACACACACACACACACACACACACACACACACACACACACACACACACACACACACACACACACACACACACACACACACACACACACACACACACACACACACACTGTCTCTCTCTCAATCCGCCTGTATCTTGAATTTTTGATCCTTGCTCTCTCACTTGTGTACATGCACAGCCAGTACACCCCCCCCCATCCATCCATCTCTTTGTCCTTTGCTTTCTGTCTGGATTGCAGACACTCCACCCCCATCCATTGTTTATCCATCCTCTTCTTTGTCTGTGTAAATGGTCAGACCTTCATACTGTATGAGCTCACCGCTCCTTCCAACTGTAATGTATTTCAGCGTTTCCCAAAAATGTAACCCATCAAAAATATAATAATCTTCCTAGTTTGTATAGGTGATACATGCAGCATTTTATTTGGCTCAAATCTGATCAAATATATTTATTCAATTGATATTGGCTTGGTCTCTGAATTGAATCTAAACTAAGGGGGAAATCATGTTACGGTCAACCATGTAAACACTATAATCACCTGATTATTTACTCTGAAGATGGTGTTGGTTGCACATAAACATGCCCACGGGGAGCATAATTATAGTTGCAGTCTATGCCATGTAATTGGTGGGAACTGCCCACTCTAGTTGAGAAGATTGGAAAACACAACAGAATAATAATGTTCCCCAAATCATCATTTTTCAAATAAGAAATGATGACTTGATAATTATTTTCATTATCTAATGAGTGTGTGCATGTTGTGTTCCTTCAGGGTGGCAGTGGAGGTGGTGTCCACTAAGACGTCAGCAGACGTAATGTGGAAGGATGGTCGGGTGGAGAAGGGAATCCGATCCAACACCCTCATCCCCATCCAGCACCTTGACAGTCACGAGTTCTGTCCTGGGGACTTTGTCGTTGACAAGCGACGTAAGATTAAGCCCTATTTTCAAAATGACACATTGTTGGGGGGAATATTTTTATTCATTTTTGCATTGTGAGCTTGTAGTTTGGCTATTTAAAAAAATATATGATCTGAACATTTCCGTCTATAATGACATGCCAAAAATAGGGATGCCAGGTTGAAAGTGGATAAATAACATAAGTTTTACTTTTCTTATTGATTATAGATAAATGTGTTTATTTCAGTGCATCATATTGTAGTATCATGTTAAATAATGTCTAATGAGATTGTAAATTAACGAGAGGTTCGGGCCGCTATGTGGCCCTCACATCTATAATACAAACTGCGTTATACTCCAGACCTGTGGGAGGCTAGCCTGGCTCCAGCCCCTGAATCGCTAGCCTTGCATTCAGGCAAAGATTTTTAATAGCAAGATACGCAATCTCCGGTTTACTTCCCGTTTCTGCGTGACGTAGGTGGACACCTTTTTAGGAGACAGGAAGCAAGTTGGAGTCTATTGACACGTTGACTCTGGAAGAGTCAACGTGAACACAGCTTCTGAACCATTCCTTAGCTCCATGGCTGAACTAAATATTGGACCAAATCATCACAAGCCACACAATATGTACAAGATTTTCATACTAAAATGGCTTTTTTTAGAGACACAAATTAGGAGAAAATCTACTTTGTTATCGACCTTTCTCTATCCCATCAACACACTCTCGCGAGATTTGGGGAGATATCTGAAGAGTCCATCTGCAGTCTGACGGACGAGACATAGAGGGCTCTGTCCCTTATTTTTTTAAACTCTATGCTCTGTCCCTATAAGATGTTCTAAAAACTGATTAACTGAGATTATATACGTGAATATAGTACGTGAAAATCATTATGGACATATTGAAAATTAAATAAAATGTGTGTTCCAATGCTCAATAATATAATGTTCCATTATTAACTGTCTTGGTTGATGGGGTATGATATGGGAATCATAACATTTTGCTAAAAATAACATTCATAATTTTCTAAACATACTATGGTCTATAGTGGTAAAATATATACCTTATAAATAAGGGCCTTTTATTTATAAGGTATATATATATATATATATATATATATATATATATATATATATATATATATATATATATATATATATATATATATATATATATATATATATATATATATATATATATATATATATATATATATATATATATATATATATATATATATATATATATATATATATATATATATATATATATATAGTTAACATTGAGCAGAAACAGGAGCACATCTAGTATAAGACTGAATAATGTGTGTTTGTAGTGGGAATTTCATAGGTTTCTTAAAAGCATCTTTGCCAATAACAGTTTGCTTTCAAACATGTAAAGCATTTATTTTCTTTAATGAAGAAAATACTCAAATACACATCCACATGACGTTGTCAGCCAGGGAGAGGGGAGGGGGAGGGTGGTGGGGTGGTTGGGGGAGAAGACAACCATGCCTACTTAGGAGACCATTTGTAGGATTTGTGTACCACTTCGCCTCTAGTGGCTCCAATGGAGAATGCGTATCTTCTTATATTAACAATCTTTGATTCAGGGTCTGGTGACGATGTAGAAAGGCGGAGTTTTCTCGGTTGAAAATCTGCCGGCCCGGCCCGATCAGGATAATCCAGTATGAACCAATCGCCAAAGAGAGCCACTTTGGCCACGCCTCCATCTCAAAAAACTGCTGCATTGATAGGGCTGAGGCAAAATATGTCCCAAAGAACAAATACAAATGTATACTGAACAATTAAAAGTACACGATCCAAAGGCTACAGGCATGATCGATTCTTTTTGGCTAAATGAGTAGGAAATTGGACGGGTGGTCTACTACAACATAGCAGAGACAAAGAATAACACAAAGAATAAGACGTAAACGATAACACCCAAACTTTGCCCCTTTGCAGAGCCACAGGAAGTCGAACCACCGGCAGATTGTATTAATAGATATAAATTCATTGTATTGTGTGTTCATTTAGACTCTTGGTTCATGGATTGTTTCAGTGTACAGTAACTGTTTGTGTTGTGGAGGACATATCGTGTATCCCATGCCAGTCCCTGAGGATTGTGAAGAGATGGTTTATCTAGGCCACCTATCTTCAGCCACCTACTGCCTACAGTATCTAGGCCATATCCTGAAAATATACCAAGTTTATGCATGTGTGAAATGGACAGGAAATGTGGGGATTTATTTTCAAGTTGTGATGGCTTGTCACAAACTGTCATAAGGTGTGTGTGTGTGTGTGTGTGTGTGTGTGTGTGTGTGTGTGTGTGTGTGTGTGTGTGTGTGTGTGTGTGTGTGTGTGTGTGTGTGTGTGTGTGTGTGTGTGTGTGTGTGTGTTTGTTTGCATGTGCGCCTGTTGTCTGTTGACCTACAGTACAGATCCTATGTATGTGTTTACATGTGCATAGGTTCTACATACTGTATGTCCTTTAGATACAGTATAGGTTCTATGTACTGTATGTCCTTTAGATACAGTAGATGCCTAGTTTGTTATTTAGACATTATTTCAATATATGCTAGATTTGATGTCTACCTGCCGTTGGTTGACTAGGTTTCATGTCGCTTAGTCCACCCTTGTACTTTGGAGAAGAGCGTCTACTAAATGCCTAGATTCATTATAATTGTAAATTGTGTGTGCATGTCCTTCCAGCGCAAGCCTCCCAAGACCCAGCAGTGTATGGTGTGATCCAGTCTGGTGATCACAAGGGCAGGACGTGCGCTGTGAAGTGGATCAAACTTAACTCCTCCAGTGATGACGTGGAGGTCAGTCAACATTAAAGGACACTGTGTGTGTGTCCACTCTGAGACAGTTGTTTAACCCACGTTTTCTGAAAAACTTGTTATCGAAGGTGCTCGAAGTCTTTCATGTCAAGGTCATAAATGATATGTATTTGGCTGTGGACCCCCATCTTAAAATATTTTGTTCCAGGGACCCCCAGAAGCAAAGATTTGAGTAAAGATTTCAAAATATATTCAAAGATTTGTAAAAAAATATTCATGTTGTGCTGTGAGCTTGTAGATCTGCTATTTTCGAATAGCTAACGCCCACCAATGTGCTACATTTATATAGCTAAAATCTAAAATGACACAGATGCTTTCCCGGTTTTAATCGGTTAATGTGCGAGCGAGACACAAAAGAAGAGACAGTGCAGGAGCTTGTATGGCTGTACGTATGCGCATGTCAGGGAGGTTAGTGAGTGCAAGCAAAAATTATGGTTACCATAGCAACATGGCTCGTATTTGCCATTAGGGGAAACATTGTCGTTATGCTTCGATACCTGGCGATTGTATGTTGTTCAAGGTTATGGATATTCTACTGATAAATTAATCAGTCATCACACTAGGTAAAAGAGTTTTGGCAAATCTATCCTAAAGGCATAATTGACTAATGCTAAATTCATGGTCTTGATGAGCAGGTGTTATAAACACTTTTTCCATTTTTAATCCCAGGTCATAGGTGAGGAGGAGGACGTGAGTGTTTACGACATCGCGGACCACCCAGACTTCCACTTCCGTACCACCGACATAGTCATCAGAATATGGAACTCTGAGAACGGACAGAACGGACAGACCAACGACTGTGAGAATGAGGTGAAATGTCAAATAGGCTTGTTAAATAAATAATCAAACCTTGAATAATCATCGACTTGGGGGGAAAAAATTGCAATTGATTATAAAGATACATATCTGATAATTAGGCGTGGCTGCTTCTCAATGTTTTAATAATTCAACCATAGCACTGCCCCTGACGGTCTTCAATGACGTCAGCCTCTTGTCAGTCTAAACAAGCCAGACCGCATAAAACGCTTTGCAAAAGTGAAGTGAAATTATTATTTTTACTTGTCTGTCATGAATACACATTAAAATAAAAAGACTACGTGTCTGCTGCTATTTTAATGAATTTAGCTGGGGACCGCCTGGAACCCCCTCAAGGACCCCTGCAGGTCCCTGAACCCCACTTTGTGAACCACTTACTGCCTTAGGGGCAACTCATTTAAGTATAAAAAATGTTACCATATTAGTATCCATTGCCAGAAGTTGTTTAACATTATTAGAAATATAATACGCGATTACTTGATTGTTTTTATTAACTGTGCCCCTCAAAGTGAAAGTGCCATTATTTGATGGATTTGTTTCAAATAGTTTCAGGGTCTTCCAGGTTAATTGTACAGTTATATTTCATCTCATGAAACCCATTTACAACAGATTTCCTCTTTCAAAGAGACTTTAACCAGGAAAGAAGAACATATTACTCCTGTTTCAACTTCACTATACTAATTGCCAGTCTGTTTTTAGGAATGGTTCTTCTAAGATTACTTTTAAGGCACTTCATGGCCTAATTATATTTTATATATATTAACCCATTACGTGTGCGGCCTGAGGTCCTTAGGCGGGATCTGCTTGCTGTTCTGATTTGAGGTTGAAGACGAGGGTGAACGTGCCTTTGCTGTCAGGGCCCCTCAGCTCTGGAATGACCTGCCTGAGAAGCTCAGGATAAATCAGTATCTTATAAATTGCTTCTTAAAAGCCTACTTTTATTGAAACTATTGATTTTAATTGTTTTGGTTTCATGCCACACATTACGTTTTATACACGCTGAGCCTGGTTTTGATGATGTTTTTATTGTTTGCTGATTTGATTTCTTCAGTTTTATGTCAATTGATTTCTTGTTTGTTTTTGATGAGTGCTATATGAATAAAGATAATAATAATTATTAGTATTAGAGACTTAAAAAACATTAAAAGTATTGTATGGTTTTGTTTGTGCCAGACATCAGTAGGCCAGGTGTCGAGGGTGGACGTGAGCAGCAAAGTGGAGGTAGTGTGGGCTGACAACTCCATGACCATTGTCCTTCCACAGGTAACCATGTGATCAATTTCAAATTGAACTTCACTTGCATTTATTCATATCATGTCACAGCCTTGAGTCTATACATTGCTTTTATAACATGCTTACTAGTGATTAGCCACAACATTAAAACACAACCTTAAATTCTAATTTGAATGTGTTAATACATGTTCTGTTCCTGTTTATTGCCATAAAATGATTAAATCAATATTGTATCAGACACCCACCCTTAGAAAAAACGTGACCAATATTGCTGTATTTCTTTCTATGTGTAAAAGCATGTTTGAGCTGGTCATGCAAGATCCCTCCTCCCTGTATGGTACATCTTAATTGGTTGTGACATTGAAATGTCACAGTTTCACTGGTTAATCAAGATGTCTGTTTACCCTGAAACATCCATGGATTTAATTAATACGTTTAATTACATAACAATGCTCAGCTTTCCTGCGCTGGAACAATTGAACTGCCATTCTAAATATACTTTAAAATCACTACTTTTTTCTGAAGGGTTTGAGTACTGCCCTGCAGCAGACTACAAAATGTATTGATGGTCTATTAATTAAGACATGACATGAGAAGTTAAACTGACAAAAGAACCTTTCATGAGAGTTTTTCTAAGAGAATCTTGCCGTCTTCCCCTGTCCATGCACACAGCACCTATACAACGTGGAGTCAGAGATCGAGGAGACGGACTATGACTCAGTGGAGGAGACTAGCAGTGGTCTGTCTACCGAGGAGTGGGAGGACGAAAGTGATAGCTGGGAGACGGACAACGGCCTCACCACGGAAGACGACAGTCGTGTCAACAATGCCGACGTCTCCGCTACGGCAACCCCTGCCCCCACACCCACGGGCACCACACCTTACATCATCCCACCAGAGGAGGGCAGCAAAGCAGGGGGCACCACCTCGGGAGAAGAAGGCGAAGGAGCCGCGGTTGGCGGTTGCCCACAGAACACCCCGGCAGGGCCTTCCGACGGGACGGAGAAGCCCGGTAAGGAGGGCATGGCACGTGGCATCAGGGAACTGAAGGAGGCGCTGAAAATCCTGGAGAGTCTGAAGAACATGACGGTGGAACAACTGTGGACTGGTGGTTCACCCACCTCCCCCACCTCCGTCGAACCCGCAGCCGCCGCCAACGTGGCGAGCTCGGTGACGCCCACCGTGCCAGAGAAACCCACCAAGGAGAAGCGCTTCCTGGACGACATGAAGAAGCTCCAGGAGAACCTGAGAAAGACGCTGGACAACGTGGCTATCGTAGAGGAGGAGAAGATGGAGGCTGTGGTGGGAAGTCCAGGCAGTAGTGCAGCAGCTGGAGCAGAGGTTTGTGATTTTCTTCAAGAAAATCACAAACCTTCTTCTAATGTGGGTCTGATGCTTAAGGGAAGGAAGACAGAGTTTTGTCCCCAGGGACTCTGGCTGTCCACCATTGAACTTCTGTCATGTTTAGTTGGAGAAAATCATAAAATCGGTTCTCAATGCGTAATTATTGTTAGAATACATTATTTTATCCTCGTGTCTAAAACGGTTGGTAATGCTTTCCATACTCTTCTGCTATGGACCCTTTTCACAGCAGACATAAACACAGCTAAAGGTAATGATATTTGTATGTCCTTAAGCTGTGATGACTCTATGACACGTGAAAATGTCTGTTGTGAAAAGGGTCTGTAGAGAAATGTTGACAGGGATGTCGGATCACGCCTTTACAGCACTAGCAGCATACATGGCAGTTACTGTGAGCATTCGGTCATATCACAATATTTACATTAACGTACATGCTGTTTTAGTGTTGTTTAGTAAATATATTTGTTACCTTATTTGCTGTTAAAAGATTTTCAATTATTTCTGAGTTAAAAAGAAAATGGAACGTAAGATTATCTGAAACTATATATAATCTGCCATAGGAAGTATGCATAAATGATATTTGATATCTCCTCTCTTCACTACGCCTTAAAGCTTAGATATCGAACACTACCGAAAGGTAATGTGTTGATCAATTACAGTATAATGTTCTCACTATCTGTCATGTCAACTCTTTAGGTAGAGAGAGCTGGGGAGGATCACCCCCAGCCGGAACCCCAGACACCAGTTGGTGGTCCTGAGTGGCCCAGTGAAACACCAGTACTATGCCAGCAGAGTGGGGGCAAACCTGGAGTCACTTTCACCAGTGCAAAAGGAGAGGTGTTCTCTGTGCTGGAGTACTCGCCAGGTAAGACAACCGATACCCCGCCCCCATGTTTGTCATCTCCTTCCTCTCCCTTCTTCCTTCACTTCTCTTCCTTCTATTTTTACTTGCCTACCATGTTCCTTCATACACTTTCACCCCCTCTTTTTATTTAACTCCTTGCATCATCAACCGATGGTCACTGCTGTGTACTTGACCAAATCGACACAACTCGATCTGATCTACGTCAGCCTCCTGCAGAGTGAAACGGAAAGACTTGGTTATGCTGACGGGCCACAGAAGTGGTTGGCATGTCACAACAATGACATCAATCTGCCATTGCTGCTTCAACAGAAATCTCATCTGTGTCTGCTTTCATTCATTTATTTGTAATTAGAGATTCTGTCTGCCAATTTGTCTCCGTTTAAAGTGATCCTGTGATGGCTTGAGAATATTTCGTCTGTCTCTGAAGAGAACAGATTTCTGTTCTGTTTGAAGATATTTTTAAAAAGAAAGTAGCTCCCAATATATGTTTCCTCATATCTTATGAATCAGCACATCTGCCCTTTTATTTCTATTCCATAACTGTATCTCTCCAACTGTCTTCCAGCCCTTAAGCCTGATTTATGGTTCAGCGACTAAAATGTCGTGCGATGTGGCTTCTGAACTGAACCATACCACTAGACATGAATGTATTGCATTGCATAAACCGCTAATAAATGTCAACTTTGACGAGTGTCCTCACTAACGTATTGTCAACCGGCACTTCTATTCAGAACCATAGCAAAGCATGAATCAGGCTTTAACATACACACACGTACGTACACGTAAATCACCATATCTTTCTATTGCTGTTCCATAAACATGATCTCCTCTTCTATCGTTTTTCCCCAGACACGCACACATTTAAGAAGATGGAGTTCCAGCCAGCGGAGCCTAAGAAGTTCTTCAGTACAGTGAGGAAAGAGATGGCTCTGTTGGCTACTTCTCTGCCTGACGGCATCATGGTCAAAACCTTTGAAGATCGCATGGTATGATGGGCATTAACAAATGAAAAGTATCACAATTAGTAGTAGAGTATTGTACTATACTAAATACAAAGCCTCTTTCCTCCCTTCGAAACCAGGGGTTGCATCCTTAATTATTGTGTTGTGAATTTGATTAAATAATACATTATCCTACATTAACCTTGATCTTCTACATCTAACAATCTCATAGTAAAAGACTATACTCCTGTTTAAAAATAATTGAATTCTCTTCTCTGCACAGGATATATTCTCTGCTCTGATCAAAGGTCCAACCCGCACACCGTACGAGGACGGCTTGTTCCTGTTTGACATCCAGCTACCCAACATCTACCCTGCTGTACCGCCTCTTTTCCGCTACCTGTCCCAGTGCAGCGGTCGCCTCAACCCCAACCTCTATGACAATGGCAAGGTCTGCGTCAGTCTGCTGGGCACCTGGATTGGCAAGGTGAGTTTGGTTTTACCGGTCACATTGCGCAACTCACTTAAAGGACGACTCCACCCATTTTCAACCCATCTTCTATATTATAGATCCTCACTAATGCTCCTGATAAAATGTTGTCATTTTTTTCTACTCGGTCTGTGTCTCATAGGAGGGCTGTGGACACTTCAGAAACCTGTCTACCAGTGACATCATCATTTTTTCAATATTTTTTTATTAACGCTAGAACAATGGCTTCCATTATAGCATGATAACTTTCCAGGAATAGAAAGTCTGTAGTTTCTATTCGCTTGGATCCCCCATCGATGATGTCAAAAAATGGTGCCATATTATCATGAGCATTAGTGAGGCCCAATTATATGAAGACGGGTTGAAAATGGGTGAAGTCGTCCTTTATGGGGTGACATTTCAAATCACAACCCTGTGTACAGTTTGCTGAGAAAAGTATGGGGAAAAACGGGAAGTAATATTGGCTGAGGGGAGCTTTAAGTTTGTGTGGAAAAGTTTTTTTTCGAGCAGAGTTTTAGAACAAATCCAAAACAATGGCATTCTTGCATCGTGCACTTCTGAGTGATGTTGTGGAACTGTTCGTCTCAGTAACTTTAACCGTGTCCTAGAACATGGGTTCCCAAACTTTTCAGCCCGCGACCCCAACATAATGCGGCCATTGACTCACGACCCCACCTAACCCTGGAGGTAATTTATGCACATAAACTTGCACGTTCGGTGCGCATTTGTAATGTATAAAAAATTTAAAAAGGTAAAATGTACTATTTGTAATCATTTTAGATGGTATTTCATCCATTCTGTTATTTTTTTTTAATGACCCAAAATAATTTCGCGACCCCATCGTCAGTGTCCCGCGACCCCAAACCCAACTTTGGGAACCCCTGTCCTAGAAGAGAGTTATTGTGAGCTAGTAAAGAAAGACAAAAACGATCTGCTATTCTGTTACGGTGCTTTTTCATGTGATTAATTCACGCACAGCTTTGAGTATGGCATGGAATCTTTATAACTGCAGTGAAAAGTCCTGGTAATTCGAGCAGTTTCGCTTCGTGTACACCGGTACAGTACATTCACAGGACGTAATTATTATTATTTAGCACAATTATTATTGTTCTGCTCTGACCGATTATACTGAGCTTCTGTGAATCAAGTCATCAACTTCCATAAATGAGTTATTAACTATATGAAGAGGATGCACACATTTTTTATTTCTTTACAGAATGGGTTCCCGGGTTGCTAATATTACTGCTTCTTAACCAATTCTGGGTGATGACCCCTCTTAAAAAATGTTTTTAAAAAACTTAATGTGTAACATTTTTATCCAGGTTGTTTATGAACCTAAAATGAAATAAAAAAACCCTATATCCATTCATCTCTCTCACCATGATTTACCCGCAAAGCAGCCAAACGTTTTAGTGTCCGCCTTCCTCATGTAGCTGCTGTGAAAGGCATAGGCCAAATTGTAGATAAGTATTTTTCCTTCAGCGGATTGTATTGAATTTCACTTGAGTCTCCTTGATGTGGATTGACCCAGCACTGGGTTGAACTAATTGTCTGGGTGAGCCCATTGGTCCTTCAACTTTATGTTTTGAAAGTTCGTAAGCCCTTGAAATAAAACTGTTTGCTCACCATTTTCTGGCCAGAGAATAAGCCTTACAAAAGTACCACAGACCCTTGAAATAATTACAAATGACACACTGAGATTTTGTGTAATATTCGGTGTAGTATTTTATTGCGTAAAAAAATAAAATAATTGAATGATGCTGTATGCATTAGTATTCAACACATTTGCTCTGGAAGGTCCAAAGAAAAATTGCCCTAATAGACGGGTTTCATGTTTGTAAACATTGAGAGGATATGACCGCGCAGAGGAGGGGGTAAGCCTATGGGTGCGTTTGGAAATTACGCACCGGAGCACACTCGCCTATTAGTTTGTATTGGCCAGTGCGCTCACTGCCGCTCAGGGCTGTATTTTCGAACGCGCCTTTCCCCCAGGCATGCGCAGATTGCGCATTCTGCTCTGTGATGACGTCGCGCGGAAATCCGTCTATAAAGCCAGTGGCTTACAATTGACCTCTACTTGTGAAACATGAAAATTGATAAAAGTTAGATGTCACTGGTAAATGCTGTTTGGTTTTTCACACCTACCCTTCAGATTCAAAGACAGTTAGACATTAAGTAATAGACACACACAAATTAAGAAAAGGCAGCAAAATTATGTATTTTGATTATATAATATATAAATAAATGCAGAGGAAATGTAAGCTGCATCATACCACACAGGGGCGGCAGTGGCTCAAGGGTAGAGTGGCCGGGTAGAGTGAACTGGAAAACACAAGGTTCCCAGTTCGATCCCGGGCTGGGGGGCTCCCCTAGAGTTAGTGTCGAAGTGTCCTTGAGCAAGATGCTGAACCCCTAATTGCTCCTGATGAGCAGGTTGGTGCCTTGCATGGTTTCCTCCGCCATCGGTGTATGAATTTGTGTGACTGGGTGAATGTAATGCCCAATCTATGTAAAGCGCTTTGGATAAAAGTGCTATATAAATGCACCATTTACCATGTGATCCACAGGGCACTGAAAGATGGACCAGCAAGTCTAGCCTTCTGCAGGTTCTTATCTCCATACAAGGTGAGTGCGCATGCACGCAGGCACTGCAGCCGAAGCATATTTTATTCATATGCTCATTTGCTCAGACTTGTTCCAGATGCACACAGCTGTAGAGCTGTCTCAGAAAGACCTGTAACACGCTCTTGACATTTAACCTCTTTGTAAGTTTGCCTGGCAGACAAATGGATGTTAGGATCATGAGTTATAAGATATTTTGTTGTACTTCATCATACTACAGTATATCTATCGGAGGGTAGACATACTGTACTTACAGATTGTCTTTTCCTTTTTATATTGAACCTGGATTTTTAAGCATAAACATAAGCATATGATATATTTTGATCTTTTGCATCTAATTGATTCCAATCTTCCAGCAGAGGCTGACCGGGGTTATGTTTTTGCCCCATTCCATCTCTGTTGGCAAAATGGCTTTAATGGAAGACCACATTTTCATGAAACTTTGTGGGAATGATCAAGTTTTGCGTCAAAGTCAAAGATCAAGGTCCAGATTGATAATGGATGGGTTGATTTGAATAAAACTTAGACAAGGTCAGAATCAAAAGTAAAGTAAAAAAAAAAATCCCATGATATATTTGACCTGGAGGAAATTCTGCTCCGTCTTTTTTTGTTCGTTCTTTGTTTTGCTTTGTTATCACACGGAGTGTTTTTTCATCATGATTGTACAAATGAATCTAGATAAACTAAACTGTCAATGGTACCATGCTTTATAGAAATTGAAGTAATTCTATCATATCATTTTCCCACAGGCCTGATCCTTGTCAACGAGCCCTACTACAACGAGGCGGGCTTCGATAGCGACCGAGGCCTGCAGGAAGGCTATGAGAACAGCCGCTGCTATAACGAGATGGCCCTAATCAAGATGGTCCAGTCCATGACCCAACTTCTGCAGTCCCCCATCGAGGTCTTCAGCCAGGAGATCCAGGAGCACTTCTCTACAAGTGGCTGGCGGCTCGTCCACCGTCTGGAAGTCTGGTTGGAGCTTCATGAGGCCACTGAGAGGGGATCTGCGCCACTGCCGTCCTCTAGGTCTCAGTCCTCCCGGGACCGGCCCACATCGGTGGAACCCCTGGATGAACAGGTGACCCTTGTCGCAGGGTCATTGGTGAAGGCCATAGCTCAAAGCAGCCCTAATAAACCCGGGTTTGATGTGATTGGAAGCAGTATTTTGGAGGAGGAGCTGGAGGACTCGGGTTTGAGCCCATCCACCACTGCAGTCTCTCAGGAGCTGAGCCAGAACTCTGACTGCGATGGGGCAACAGCCAACACCTCCTCGGGAGCTGAGACCGGGGGCGTCTCCACCACTGGCCCGGCGGTACGTGGTGTGGTGGTTTCGGACTCCGGTTCCGCAGGAGCTGGAAGCCAGCAGCCTGCGGTGCGACCAAAGAAGCGGAGAAAGAGTTACCGGAGTTTCCTTCCCGAGCGCAGTGGCTACCCGGACATCGGTTTCCCCCTCTTCCCGCTGTCCAAGGGCTTCATGAAGAGCGTCCAAAGTGTGATGTCACAGTACCGCAAGGCACTGGTCGCTGCCGGCATCCCTGAGCACACAGAGGACAAGTAAGTGCCTCCCCCCACCCGCCACAGCAACTGTTTACCCACTTCACCCTCCGTAACCTTCCGCCCTCTTTTCATCTGACTTCCTACTCTAAGCGCATTATCATCCTCAATCCATGGAGGTTTTGGTACTCTACTCTACTGGGTGCTGCCATCTCTCTGGTCCATTGCACCGCTCATCAGAGATGTACTGTGTGCCCAGCACTGCCTGAGCCTCTGCTCATTTCTCTGCCCCATATCTATGCTCAGATCCTTTTACCCTCCCCATTTTGTTTCTCTACTGCTCCTACCCAACCTCGGATCCCCCTTTTTACCCGCCTCGGCACAAATCAACACCACGGGGGGGACAGCACAGCACTTTACATCAGAAGAACAGTGAACAGTGTTTTGCTGTGGATATGTGACCTGGTTATGTGTCACTCCTTCAATGTTGCTACAGAAGCTGGATGTACTCAGACGTGAGGGAATAGTGGATTGATGTTGGACACACATCGAGAGCCAACGCATTACAGGGCATGGATGCGTTAAGCATGTGGACACGTGCCCCTGGAAGTGGAACTGGAGTCTTGTTTGGAAGTTGTGTTTTGACTTTGTGGGAGAGAAAAAACTAAACGGTGCCATTGACTCCCTGATCCCTTATATTGCCTCCAGCGGTCAACCACAAGATGGGTGTTAATGGCAACGCATATCCTGCCTGCTTTGTCAATCAGACCGCAAAAAAATCCAACGCAGACTTTGTTATGACATCGCGTGGTATGCACGCACAGACACACACGTGCACTCATAAACGGGCATCCTACACACTGCTGTTCTGATCGCTGTATCACCCTGCACTACAGTATACTAATGGACAATCTGGTCTGAGAGAGGCCATAGAAACTGTAGGTCAGGAAGATTATTTGTTTTCTTCTTTCCTTTGTTTTTCAAGTAGATGTTACTAGTTGTGCGATTTCTCTCTCGCTCTATTTTTCTCTCCCTTTCTCTCGCTCTATTTTTCTCTCCCTTTCTCTTTTTACACACGCACACGCACGCATACACACACATGCGCACGCACACATACATACAAATATCTGAATGTTTAAAACTGCCTCCCATGACTGCTTCACCACTTTGTGGTCCACAAGCCGTGCCCTGACCTTCCCCCATCCACTTCGCCAGTTGCACGCGCTGAACCATGCATCGATCATTGAGTGACAAAGTTTACATAATAATCACCTCTGGAGGTCAGACGGGGTCGTAATGAAGGTCTTTATCAGACGAGCCTAGAACAGGAGGAGAGGACTCGACTGTCCTCTCCTCTCCTCCTGTCCACACAGTGCTCCATGCTGCTTAAGGTCGGCTCCAGAAACCTAAACAAGGCTGCACCACTTCTGTAGGCTAAAGTTTCCTCTTAACTCAATTAAGATCACGATACGCGATGCAGGCGAAATCACATTAGCAGAGGTTTAGAATAGGATGGCCGCTAGGTTTCACGATTGATCCTCCAGAGCTATCCCACTATCCTCCACTAGGTTGTCCTCCCCCTTCCCGAGTTCAGCTATTGTTAACGGAAGTGGACCCACATCACTGCAAATGACACGATTTCAAAAACAAACAAAAAAACAAAAAAAAAAGATACAGCATCCATTCCGTCATCCCATCTCGACATGTTGCCTTACTTGAATTGTTCTTAACTGATCTCAGACATCATATAAAGAGCTGCTTGCACCATGCTTTAGACATTACTTACACATACATACACACATACAGTACACACACACACGCTTTACTACACCCTATTCCAGTGTTTTCCCTAAGCAGAGGTTGCTTATTTTTTGTAGTAGTAGTATTGAACTTGGATCTGTTTTTACCTCCCCTGCCGATTCTTGAGTCTGACTGTAAAGAGACTCTTATAATGTAACTGAACCCAGATCTGTATTGAAGACAAACCTCTGTCCCATGCCCAGTCTTACAGTACACTTTAGTCATATTGTATTCAGCCCTTCCATGCACGTGCAGTTAATTAAACAATTCACTATTAGAAGTTTGATGCTGAAGTTGTTTTGATGTGTTTCCAGTTGTTCCGATTATTGCGGCTGCATATTGTTTCATTTTGTTTGCCCTGACTGAAGCACACCTGATTAATAACTGTCTAGCCCCCGAATGGGATTTAACCCCACAGGATAAGTTTAATTACCCATTTTGAACCCAAATTCCATTGTTTGAGATGGGAAGCGGTGTGAATTTGTTTTAAATTCACTTTCCAGGTATAACAAAATTGCCTTTACAGAAACGCCTCTAAAAAGGTATTTAGAATCTAAACAAGTAAAAGATGTTGCACAGCACTCATGATCAAACGTACCTAGCCTATACCCTTTTATGACTTACGCCATAAAGTAGTTTTTTTTGTTGCTTTTTCTCGTGAAAGGCTATTATTTCCAAGCTGGAGAGCTAATCTCTGCTTGTGCATTTCGGGATGGTGTTTCTGTTCTGCAAAGTACTGTGAATCGACTTGCTGCGACCTAATTTAAAACTTATGGATTTGATAGTGCTTCCTGGGTAAATCATATGTTAACATCCATAAGTAACAAAGTAACAGCATAGCCTGAACATAATACTGCTGTTTTGCCACTTACTATGATTATAATGATATGAAATACAGGTCAGTCAGACCCCTTGTGCTTGCTTTACCTGTGAAATAAAATGAGAGTTGTCTCTCTGGTATTTTACTTGAACAAAGATCCTTAAGAGTGTTTTGAGTGAGAGTACATTGTGCCATTGTAAACGAGTGAGGGAGTGAGAGCCAAAACAAAAGTTGTGATGTGAAGAAAAAGGACATATTAATGAGGGTGCATTGCTTTTGTCTGTTACATTGTTACCCCCTCCCAGCTATGTCTATTTTTTTAAACTTCCATTCCTATTTAACCATTCATAGCAGTCAGGCTTCCATGACTGCCCTCTTCCTGATTTTCATTGTGTGCTCGTCATGGGCTGCTGTAACTATTGCATGTAGCCTTATTTTGTTGCGTCTTTGTCACTTCCTGATGTTTGTCACTCACCCAGTGCTCAATCCATGAAGGAGTGTATTTTCTCTTTAAGCCCAACTTCTACTTTGTAGTATGAACGTGTTGCTTACCGATTTTTATTTTCAGCGAGCGACACGGCCGTACAAAGAAGTATAATTTAGCCATTACAGTCAGGGGCCTAAAAATGGTCACGGCTTGGTCTAATTAATAGATTAGAGTTGGTGACCTCCGCAACATGATTGCCATGTGTGCCACCCAAAAATCTTTAACCCTCTTTCTTAACAGTGAACAAAGACAGAAAATGTAAACCTGATTAGCTCTCAGAACAAAATGCAGAGAGAGATCAAGCACATGAAGCTATGTACAATTTTCTGTGTATGTGTGTATATTATTCAGATCTAACCATTATTATTGTTATTATTGCAAGATTTCTTTTATAGCCAAAGCATGTAACATGTTGCTTTAAGCCTCCTGAATGGGCTAAACACAAGACTTGACTGTATGATGTCTACATTTCCACAGTGGCCTGTTATTGATATATAAAAAAATTGAACTAATAAAGTTGATTTGTAGCCTGATTCCCTCTGTACAGAAGTCATGACTATATAAATATATAAATACATATATATTTAACTGAAACCTGAGTTCTAAGTAGTCATGTGAATGCTTGGGGCATAAATGTATAAAATGAGTGTGTGTATTGTACCCTTTTTTTTTCTTTTCCTTTTCTTTTTTTACAGTTTACTTTTGTTGCATTCAGACTGTATAAATTGATGCATTAAACTTTGCAAGCAGTATGATAGTAGTGGCTTTTATTTATCTGTTTAGATTCTTATGAGCTGTGTAGATGAAACTACAGTTTCTCTTCCAGGTTGCAGACAATACGGTAGATGGATGCCTTCGCATTACTAATGTCACAAATCAGTCTTCTTGGAAGTAAAAGTAGAAATACCACAATGTATTAGTACACTCACTCAAATAAAATTCTGAATACAGGACTTTTACTTGTAACAAAGTACAAGCGTAGAAATAGCTCAATGTATTAATACTCTTACTCAAGTAAAAGTACAAAAGTATTAATATTCAGAATCTGAATTGTCAGAACAGGTTTGACAAAGTCTGATCCGTACAGCCTGGTTTATTCCGTTCCATGAACGCCAAGCCAGGCTGAAAAGGAGCAACTTTGTCGAGCTAGACCTTGTCAAGCTAGGCTGTGTCGAGCCAGGATGGTAAAGCCAGGCTTCACGTATTACTAAAATACCATGAAAGTCGATAGCAGAATCCTTGAACTTGACCAATCATGGAGCCCAAAACCGAGCCGTGTTTTTCTCTGTGGCTGAACAGCAGCACTGCAGCAGCTCATGGAACAGTGGCGTTCCCAGGAATTACATTTAGGGCAGGCGAGATTCCTCCTCAGGGAAAAATCTCGGGGGGGAAACAAGTTAACAACAACACTACACACACTGACAACTAAACTGAAAAACGTTAATAAAAACAATATGCAAGTATAATCAATCAATCAATTCTTCAGTAGTGGTCTCTTCATGTTGTAGTTTAGTAATGAATGGCTCAAGCTGCTCTCTGAGCCGCTTTTATGCCCGGTGAGTACAGGTGATGGCCCAGACCCACCCCTGGCACTCCTGGTACCCCATGAAGAGAAAGGCATACATTTAATTGCATCACTATATAGGCGAGGGTCGCTCTGCTGAATGGATACGGTGGTGATTAGCTGCCTGCCTGCGTGAATGGACGAGGAGGCGGGCCAATGGTCCGACGGCCACTATTCTGTTTGGATTTTTCATTTTTTCAGTCAGTCTTTTACTTCATTTTCTAGGGGAGGCGAGATTTTAGTTCCTGCCTCTACGGTGGGTACGCCACTGATAGCGTCACAATCATTTTTAACCACGTAGCTTTGGCTATTCAAAAAGAGCAGATCTACAAGCTCATTGCGCGGCACTCTGAGCTTGTAGATCTGCTATTTTTGAAAAATCTTGAAAATTAGTGCATATCTTTGAAATATATGTACATTTTTAAAGCGAACATTTTAAACTCAAATCTTTGCTTCTGGGGTCCCTGGCACAAAACATTTTCAGATGGGGGTCGACTCAAGACTCCGCGGCCAAATGTATTATCAATTTAGGGGTCCTTGGCATGAAAAGGGTTGAAAACCACTGTTCTAAATGGCAGTGGTTCACAAACTTTTTAGCTCAAGAGTCTTGAGTCTTGAGGCTTGGGTCCCGGCTCCCGGCTCCCGGGGAGACATCAAATTTCTCTTTTGGGTCTTGAGTCCCAAGACAAATTAAATGCACAAGTCGTCCAAAAATATATACAATTGATATACAAGTCCATAAATATATAATTAAGTTAGGCTTAAACATGAGGAGTGTATAGTGAATATTGGAATTATCGCCTACTAATCTACAATGGGATAGCCTATGAGCCATGCATCCAAGTCTGTACTCAAAAAATCTTCATGGAGTGTGTAATTGATAGAAAATAAGTATTTTTTGGGGGAACTATTTTTTTAAGTGTCTTGTTCAGGGACACTTGGATACATTGCTGAGGCCTGGGATTGAACTTGGAATTTTTGGCTTGCCAGGCAGGTTCTCTAACCATTCAGCTATGGCCACCTTATCAGCCGAGACTCTCTACGGCCATACCCATCCTTTTCTAGGTATACTTTTTGTGTAAAAAGCCCATTGAGATTGGGCCCTAGTTTGACCACTCACATGCTACTTAAAACAGAATTGAATTTTGATTCTTTTTTTCCCCACATAAGGTTATGGATGGTACCCCAACTTTCAGGTGCTGTCAAAAATTCTCCTAGGGAAACTGCATTTCAGTCTTTGTGAGATGTGTTACTAGACACTTTTACAAACACATTGGTGAAGATTTTTTTGGTAAGGAATTTATTCCAAGATTGGAAATCTTTCTGCTAATATCCCCTGACTATTGGGAGATATTTAACATTAAGCGCCCAATGCATTGTCAATGCGGCAATGGACATTTAAACTTTTACCTGGCGCTTTCACCTTTATCTAATCTTTTAGTGAATACCACGCAAGTTAACAGAATAATAAGAACCTCTGTGGTGCAGTGGTTTAGATGCAGGGCTTACAACCAGAAGGTTCCTGGTTCAGATCTAACAAGGACATCTTTCAAACTTTTATCTGACTCTTGTGGTCTGTATCTAATCTTTCAGTGAAGAGCGTACAAGAGACCAAAGAAAAAATGAACCATGGTGGAGCTGTGGTTAAAATACAGGCCTTGCACTCAGAAGGTCCTGAGTTCAAAACCAGTAAGGACATCTTTTCAACTTTTACCTGGCGCTTTCACCTTTATCTAATCTTTTAGTGAATACCACGCAAGTTAACAGAATAATAAGAACCTCTGTGGTGCAGTGGTTTAGATACAGGGCTTGCAACCAGAAGGTTCCCGGTTTAAATTCAACCAGCACATTTCCCAACTTTTATCTGACTCTTGTGGTCTGTATCTAATCTTTCAGTGAAGATCCTGCAAGAGACCAGAGAAACTATGATCCATGGTGGAGCAGTGGATAGGATACAGGCCTTGCACCCAGAATGTTCTGAGGTCAAATCCAACAAGGAATATTTTCCAACTTTTACGTGGCTGTTTCACCTTTATCTAACCTTTCAATGAAGAACATGCAAGTGAACAGAATTAGGATGAATTACAGTGGTGCAGTGATTGAGATACAGGGCTTATAATCAGAAGGTTGCTGGTTCAAATCCAACAAGGACATTTTTTGAACTTTTACCTGACTCCTGCACCTTTATCTCATCTTTTAGTCAACACGCAAGTGAACTAAGTCAGTAAGAATTGCTGTGGTGCAGTGGTTAAGATACAGGGCTTACAACCGGGAGGTTCCCAGTTCAAATCTATTTTGGACATTTTTCCAACTTTTACCTGACTCTTGCACCTTCAAATCCCACATATGCTGATTTGCCATTTCCAGGATTTGATTTCCAGGATTTGAGTCTTGAGTCCCAAGACTCAAGACCCAAAAGAGTCTTGAGTCGAACCAATTACTCCCGCGGAGACATCAAATTTCTCTTTTGGGCCTTGAGTCCCAAGAGACTCAAGGCCCAAAAGAGAAATTTGATGTCTCCGCGGGAGTAATTGGTTCGACTCAAGACCCAAAAGAAGGTGAACTGACTGTAATGATTCAAAATGTCATATATAGAATGGAAACCCCATTCAAACTTTAAAATGTTCATCCTAATATGGACATGTTTGCCTGAAAAGGAATCTTTGAAATGTTTAATAGTTTTAGAATTGTACTCCTTTAAAAGTTCAGAGATTTATAATGGAGGTCAAGCGTGCATGTCCACAGTAAGGTGGAATTTTTGAACTGTGAATGGAGTTTCTAGGTGAAAGTGTTTTTTTGTGTTTTTTTTAGGTCCCAAATTCTTCCATCGACCTCCATTATAAATCTCTGAACTTTTAAAGGAGTACAATTCTAAAACTATTAAACATTTCAAGGATTCCTTTTCAGGCAAACATGTCCACAGTAAGATGAACATTTTAAAGTATTGTTATGATATTGTGCAGTAGGCAATATAGGCACACATACATACATATCTTTTCACATCTTGCACCCATGTTTTGTTTGTTTTCATTTATTGTTTTGGCACTGTTTCTGTACGTCACAACGGCAGCCGGCCAATGGAGGTACGGCTATATAACTGAACGTCATCGCGCCGGGACAGAGGGAGGAAGTGTTTGAAGAGCGTGGCGGCTCGGTTGTTTGGAGTTGCGGGTTGGGAGTTAGTAACGTTCGGTATGCAGTACATACGGAGGCCACCTCTCAACTACGGATTTAGAAGATAAGCGACGGATGGATAGCGCTGTCCTACTGTGCCTTGTAGTTTCTAAAGGAAGTGAGAAGAGTGGAGCTTCGACTGCGAAGAGCGGCCAGCGTGACCGCAGTGAGCTTCGCGTACGATAAGAAGTTACTGACGGTCCCACCGTAGTGATATCCAGTGTCGGTGTGGTACAGAGACTAATACATACATAAATAGCACAAAAACCCTACGGGAGAAAAAAAAGAAGAAAACCGAAAAATACCATAAAAAGAACGTGGGTTATTATCCCCGCACCTGAACAGTGAAAGATCCAGCATCTCGCTCCGGCTGTGAGGGCCAACGCCAGTGCTGGCCGTAGCCAGTAGGTGAGTGGAGCTGGGGGGTTGTTGACGTGGGAACAGTGCCATATTGTTTTAGTTTGCCATATATATACACGCTCACACGCACGCACACACACCTTTTAGGTCAGGGTAGCTCCTATCTATGGTGTTTAGCGAGCCGGTAGGAATAGCCCGTGACAGTATGAATGGGGTTACTAGCAGTAAGTATGTAGGATTAGTGGCCTGTTCTCGTTTCCCTTTGCCGCATCCACAATGCATGGGGCGCTTAAAGTTAAATATCTCCCAAACTACAAATGATTTCAAAGAAAAAATCTCAAGCATGCATGTCCACAGTAAGGTGGATTTTTTGATCTGTGAATGGAGTTTCTAGGTGAAAGTGTTTTTTTGAGGTCCCAAATTCGTCCATCGACCTCCATTATAAATCTCTGAACTTTTAAAGGAGTACAATTCTAAAACTATTAAACATTTCAAAGATTCCTTTTCAGGCAAACATGTCCACAGTAAGATGAACATTTTAAAGTATGAATGGGGTTACTAGCAGTAAGTATGTAGGATTAGTAGCCTGTACTCGTTTCCCTTTGCCGCATCCACAATGCATGGGGCGCTTAAAGTTAAATATCTCCCAAACTACAAATGATTTCAAAGAACAAATCTCAAGCATGCATGTCCACAGTAAGGTGGAATTTTTGAACTGTGAATGGAGTTTCTAGTTGAAAGTGTTTTTTTGTGTTTTTTTTAGGTCCCAAATTCTTCCATCGACCCCCATTATAAATCTCTGAACTTTTAAAGGAGTACAATTCTAAAACTATTAAACATTTCAAAGATTCCTTTTCAGGCAAACATGTCCACAGTAAGATGAACATTTTAAAGTATGAATGGGGTTACTAGCAGTAAGTATGTAGGATTAGTAGCCTGTACTCGTTTCCCTTTGCCGCATCCACAATGCATGGGGCGCTTAAAGTTAAATATTTCCCAAACTACAAATGATTTCAAAGAAAAAATCTCAAGCATGCTCATAAGTGTATAAGAGTAGGATCTGCTCTGAGCATATCCACACTGTGGACGAGCTGAGATGGTGACGTCACCGAGAACGGTGTGTTCCAACTACCGTACTCCCGTACTCCCGTCCTCGCAAGTTTATACTCCCGAGGCGAACTTGCAAGTCTGAACTTCCAAGGACGCAAGTCCGTGCTTCCCAAGTTCGGGTATTGAGAAACGGCCACCATCTCACGTTTAGTTCCCGTATCTGCATAGTCTCGCGTAGCTTTCTGCGTGAAGTGGGCGGACGCCTTTTTAGGAGACCGGAAGCAGGTTGGGGTGTTGCGGTGAGATGGTGTGTCTTGCCGAATTTGGTGGGGAGAGTCTTGTTTTTTTTCTTTTTTTTTGCTGAATATGCTGTTTTTTTAGTGTGTTCCGGTGCGTTAGCCTGGCTCCACCCCTGAATCGCTAGCCGTCGTCCTAAAACACCCTGCCCCGGGTCTAAACCAGCGGCCTCGGAGCGCGAAAAAAATGGGGCAGTGTGTTTTTGGGACGAGCTTACGATGTGACGCATTGTGAGCTTGTAGATCTGCTACGTTCACTGCTTTGGGTCCCAGGGAGACATCAAATGTATGTTTTGGGTCCCGAGCTAAAAGGTTTGGGAACCTCTGGTTTAAAAGATGCTAATAATATCTTTGTTTATTGTAGCTACTCCACTTATTCATTAACTGCTTTTACTTGTATTCATTTGAACATGGAACCTCAATGCGGAGAGTCTGATCTTTAGACCACTACACCATCTCTCAGCCACTCACAACATGTCTTTGTAATCTTGAAGCGTTATTTTGTGTTAGCCTTCAGTTTGTAAAGTTGAAATACTCCAGCATTTAAAGCTTCATTATGTAACTTTCCTGCTCGACCCTGCTTTTGCCTTTGAATGCTCTTGAGTTGTTCTTTTGTAGTTTAGCTGCAAAACTTGACAATGGAACTACCGTAGGTCTGGGGCTTGAACATGGAAATCTGGTGCTGAGAGTTTGAGCATTAGTCCGTTACACCATCACACATGTTTAATGTATATAAGTAACGGGGGCAAAAAAAGGCACTTTTTTTCGGGCTTGTAGATCTTTGATTTTCGCATAAGAATTTAATAAGTGTGATTTACTGCTTAAAGGGCAAGACCACTTTGATATAGGAGGTTTGGGTTGTGTAGTTACCTTGCCATCATGATGGAACTCCAAAGGTGGACAAGAAATCAAAAATAATTTCTCCATATGAATTAACTGTGGAAAAACTTGCACAAGGCACTGGATTAAGTAAGCTTGGCTGTTAGCCTGGTCCCTACTTCACAGCTACATTTCCAAAGTAACTAAGGTAGGATTGCGTAAAATGTCTTTCGTGAAATCGAGTCATGGATAACCTTATCCAGTGTGCTCTGCCTAAACTAATCTGGCAAGATAATTCAGCTTTCATGAAACCGATTCATCGCTAATCCTGGCTAAATTAAGCCAGGATAGGTGTTAAATCCAGGCATAACCCCTAATTCTGCTTACCTTCTGAATCAATTTTCATGCCAAGAACCCCAACATGTATTTGGCCATGCGCCCATTTGAAAATGCTTTGTACCAGGGACCCCAAGAAGAGATTTGCGTAAAAATAATTGGAAATTATTCAACATTTTTCAACACTTTCAAGATTATCTCAATGTTCAAAAATAGCAGATGTACTGCTATTTTTGAGAACCACTGTTGTAAACTCTACGACTTTTCTAGAAGACTCATGGTGCTTTACAGCAAATCTAAAATGACAGAACTTTCCTGGTTTTAATGGGTTAATGGATTCTATGGTACTGCAGATAATTCTGTGCATGTGCAAATGTAGTGTATCAACAATAATAGACCGGATTATTCATTTGAAAATGCTGTCCAAGTGTTGCGCAAGTATAAATTAGCCTTGGGATCACTGTACCAGCATGTGTGTACTCTGTGTGTGTAAATAATGTGGTACCATTAGTACTTTACTAAAATAAGTCATAAACTGTGTCACATTATCCATTTTCATTTTATTGGTCAATAGAAAACAGTGTTTCATTTGTTTTTCCCAGCATAAAAAAAGTCATTTGTCAAGTGGAAAAAAATAGATGTCTCTATATAGCTTTCAAGTACAGAAAAACAGTCTTTCAGTCAAGATAACCCCACACACCCACACACATCACAAACATTTAGACACATGAGATAATATTTCAGAAGCAGCAGTAAAGACTATTAAAAAATCAATATCAAGTATCTTTGGGGGCTGAGCGTGTGACTGGAATTGACATTCTTGTAATGTACCTTCACGTAGGCTGCTAACAGCAGGGTTTATAGCTTAATTTATACTCTGTAGTACAATGTGTCGCTTGCTGACAAGAACCGATTTCCAAGCTAACTGCATCTCATTGGCAAGCGACACTGTTGTGCAAAGGAGTATACACATTAAAGCCTGATTTATACTCATGACGGAGCATAAATTGAGCATAAGCCTTAGTCATCCAATATTATGTTAGGCTGAAATAACTGGGGCACTCTTGCTGGTCCTCTTATTCTATTTTCAATCACAGAGGCATCTAGTTGGAAATGAGATTCAGGCCTGGAGGGGTTGATGTGCTTCACGAAGTAGACATCAGAAATGTGAGTTCTACCCAAACTTTGGTGACAAGTTGACAATGTGGTGAAGTGTCGCTGTCATTTTTGTTTGTGGAAAACTCTGAAATGATCTACTTTGTCTCAGTGCCTAATTGATGCTTCTGCAGTTTTTACAACATTTCTTTTGTCGAGTGAAGTGTCATATGATAACACTTTTTCACTAAAGCATAAATTAGGCTTTTGGTTGTAAAAATAAAACGTATTGAATCTTCAATTAAGAATTTTGCTATTTTCTCTTTCCTCACATTGTGCCAGTATAAGTATATCGAATCAAAGCAGCGTCTGAAATGAAATAACTTATTGATGCCTTTGAGAGTAGAAGTGAGACATATTTTCAAATTCAGCTAAAGAGTACTACTGCCTTTCAGGTCTGTCATGGAAAGTGAATATATCTATTCCTATTTTCCTAACACTAGGAGGCAGCACAATCAAGGCACAGCAAATAGTATAGAGGACCACTACATGCATCACCAACCAACAGCAAGCAAAATAGAAGCTGGATACAGTTCATGGGATCAGTCCATTTTTGACAAGAAAGCATGTGCTTGATTTAAAAATCAGATAAATGCATCTGAAATACTTTAAGTGTTTCAAACCATTCTCAGTCAAAATGTCATCCCACATCGGATGTGATTCAGAGACCACATCAACAGTTTTAATTTCTTTGCCTTTGAAAAATGTGCAACTGATGCAGATTGACATGCCTAGACGTCAGTATCATTGCAGCATTACTAGTGCCAAATAAATGTTCAGTTAAAGAGGCCAAGTTAATACAATGCTATTTATAAGTATGCATCTGTCAGTCAATTAGAAAATTACACCCAATATGAATTTCCTAAATGGTATTGGTAAGAAATCAACATGTTAATCTTTTTATTTTAAATAAATGTCATTAACGTGGTGCGTACAGTACACATCAATGGCCCACACTCCAGGATAAGTCTTTCTTCGTAAACACCCAGCATTAACTATCATCAGTGAAGGATTTGTTCATATTTCATCCTGTCTGCTGGCAGAGACATCACCCCTAGTTACACCCTTAGTGTCAGCCTTCAGGTGGAATACATGACACGTATAGCTCTGTTTTCACAGGACCACAGTGGTTAATGATGCAACCAAACAATCACTCGCAGTCGAGGTGAAGAAAGGAGGGTGCCTGGTTAAGGAACACAATGCCACCCACCTCATGCAACATTTAACAAGTCAATACCACAACTTAGAATCTACGCTACTCGTCATCCCTTCTTTCTCTCCACCCTCCCATCCCTATCGTCACTTACATCTTTCTACTTCTCTAGCCTCCATCTGCCCCCCAAGCCTCACATTTTTCCAGCAATACCCCTGAACCAATGTGTTGTTTAATCAACCGAATGTGAACCAAACCCAATCCCCCCCCCCCCCTTTTTAAGGCAGAATAATCCCCCCCACGAGAGTTCACTTGGGCCTGACCATGTCTGGTACAGTACAACGGAACAGAAGAGCAGAGTGGTTTGTCACACAGATGTAACAAATAACGGCAGGATTCTAACAGGAAATGAGAACCATTTGTGCCAGTGAACGCGAGCGAGTGAGGCCTCTAGTCATCACTTTGTCTGTGTGACTTCATGCTCACGGTGGTAAGAACACCTAGGTGATGATCGGATCAATAAATCTCCCATGGGGAATAGCTGTGCGTGCGCGTGCGTGTGCGTGTAGAGAGAGAGACAGACAGACAAAGAAAAAGAAAGAGGTGAGTGTTTGTTTGTATAAACAGTATGAAAGAGCAGCTGAGTCTCACAGTGCTCTCCAGCGCATTGCAGTACTTAAAGAGGAAGACGAATGGATGAAAAGGGGGGTGGAAGGAGGAAGGCTATTGGGGGTATGGTCGTGGAGGAAGGTGGGAGGGATATGGCTCATCGAGGCACCACGAGACATCAATCATCCAACCTGGAACAGCACAAGCAGCTTTCCTTTGGAAGACAAAGCAGACCAGGCCACACTGATGTATGGAACCATTGTCAAATCATATGTATTTGTTTTTACACTTGCTTCATTACTGCTGCTGTTCCACCCTGAGAGGAAATGCTTGTAAAGGCCTACATCATCAATCCAGATCGATTATGGGTGGATAGTAGTGGGCTATTCCAAACTAAAGCACTTAGTTAAGTAATGAGTTTTGATAAATGAAAAACCTAGATAAGTAATGAGTTAGAATAAATAAAAAAACAAGATAAAACATGTAATAATGTACTCATTTGACCTATTCATTTGATTGATGAATTCATTTAGTTATCCAAGCCTTATTGTTGAAGCCCACCTGCATTCACTCCATTGCATAACAAGGTGTATCAGTCCATTACTCTAGGGTTGAGCTTTTGAACTACAGTATTGACACATGGCTGTTAGCCACACTTAGGGCTTGTTTTCACAATGAACACTCACAAAGCTTCTTAAGTTCTGTTCAAACGAGGGCAAAGAGAATGTCATGATAATGTCGCTGCTAGCTCCTGGCTATTGCATCACACATGCGCATTGTACTTGTGTGACACTCTAGTGCAGAGGAGCCAATAAAGCCATGAATCTGAACTATTGCATAACAGCAGCTACTGTACTGCATTTCAATATTCGTAAACAATGCCTACTTGCAGGAGGTTTGGGATAGTGGAGATGTAGTGTAATATGTGCGTGTCTGACAGACCTCATTTTGGAGGAAATTGAGTACATCAAACCAGTTGATAGGTTATGTCTAATTGTCTAATTAGATTTTACTGCATTTGCATATGGTTAGGGACACATTAGGATTTGGAATGAATGTCAATGCAATATTCCCAAACATTTGCAAAACCAACATGTGTGCCAGTGTAAAACGAGCCAGAAGTAAACAAAGAGTGGCAATATTCTCGCCGTGTTCCAGCATGAACAACTAATCTAAAAATAAAACGTATATCCATTGGTGCCAATGTAACCTTCTTAATTTGAAATTTACATTTTAACACCTTTACAAAGGAGCAGAATATCATATCATTCATCATATCTGATAAATGTATGCCTCAACATAAGAGATAAGCAGAGATGGATGCCAATAGAATAGACTGGTCTAGAATAACCTCAGTGGAACCCTAGTGGTAATTTCTATTCAGGGTCATCCAGTGATCAATCTTGCTATCCCCCTATGTATCTGTGCTTGCACTGGCCCGTATTCCACCACTTCCCCGTCCACCGTTATAACCCCTTTGGTTGAGTGGGGCTCCAAACGTAGCGCCCGCGCTCTGACGTAAGTCAGATGCTGGCAGTTGTTTGTCAAATGGTTGCCCTTCTCCATGGCCAGGAACAGTCTCAGCAGCGCAGTGCGAGATATTCCCTCTCGGACATAGAAGAGGTGGATCACACCTTCGTCTGGCACCGCGCCGGGTGCTGCCATTAGGTCCTCCGCCAGGTGGGACTGGTACATGGCCAGCATGAGGACGAAACTCTCCTCCTGCACCACCACCCAGTCGCTGGGCACCGGCTGATCCAGGGGTGACAGCAGGGAGTCAGGAGGACCATTGAGGGCCTTAGTGGCATTGCGAGATGGTGTGCCATCGTCTGTCCTCCTCACATAGGGGGAGTTGTTGGAGTTGCAGGAGTTGTGAAACGTGTGGTCGGGAGAGTCCTGGGAGGGCTGGCGACCGAGGGAGGCCGGGCAGAAAGACGAAGGCTTATTTGGTATTGTGTGCTTGTCCAAAAGTCCCCCTTCCTCCTCCTCCTTGTACTCCTTGTCGGCAGCAGGTAGGTATGCCAGCCTGCCCTGGTAGACGCGGAGCGAAGCCAACCTCACCAGGGTACCGACGGTGAAACGGGCAGATCCAACGTGCCGGTACTTCTCGCTCTCCACGTCCACATCCGCCACAAAGCCCCAAGCCAGCGACAGGAAGGAGAAGACGCGCGGGCTGGAGGACAGGTGGACGGACGCCAGGTCCATGGGAGACACCAGGCCCTTGCAGAGAATGAAGCCGCAGCTCACCAGCAGCTCCTCGCCGAACACCTGCGCAGCTCTGGAGAACCAGGGAGGGAAGGGAGAGTATTAGTGGGACGAGAAGAGTCAGAAAGCACCGGGAGACAAGTGTTGTGGGGATGTCACAGATCATTCTAATGATACACGGTAACTGTACATATCAACATTAAACACAATGGATTAGTTTCACCATTATGCAAATATGAAAGAAAACGGTGTTGGGGAAACTTGTACATAATGTCCACTAGTCTTTTATACTGTAGAGCAGGAACAAACTGATCAGTAGCTCCTCCTCACTTGACATGGGGGCACTGGGGGAATGAGGGGGGGGGGGGTGCATGCATCAGAGGAGCCATGGCCTAAGACGTAAACAACACAGCTGAAATGCACTAATGGCCTTGAGGGAAGAGTAGACATCTGAGAAGCGATTGCCATCATCATTGGCTTGTGTGTGTGTGTGGAGGTTGCAATCATGATAGTGCAGTAACTGGGAGCAGTATTGTCAGATATGGGATCTGAGAATTGAGCCGAAGTTGAGGAATGGGGGAGACCGACTAGAGTTGACCAGTAAAGGGTCCTTAAATGAACTGGGAGGTGGTAGCCAGGGAGTCATGAGGGACAGATCAGCTGATGGGCCAACAGACAACAAAGACGGTCCCAGCTGTAAGACTGGGAGGCAGGGGTAAAAGGTCAAACACACACACACACACACACACACACACACACACACACACACACACACACACACACACACACACACACACACACACACACACACACACACACACACACACACACACACACACACACACACACACACACACACACACACACACACACACACACACACACACACACACACACCTCATTAAAGCTGGGTGCCTCAATGGAATTGACTGCCTCTCATGGCCAGAGTCCCATCCATATTCATCAGCCTGATCATATTCACTGGTCTGGCTGTTCAAATAATACAATCTAAACACGGTCTTCTCATGTTTCTTTCTAATCGGTGTGTGAAAGTGAAGCAGGGCGTTGCTGAAAAAGAGCTCTCGTGCTCATGCTGTGAACTTTATTGCATATCATGCCTTGGAGGTATATATGCACTTTATTTGAAATGGGTTATATGCATACTGCACCTACAGGGTAAAAATCACACCCAGTGTGAAGTGGGCGGTGTGGTCACAGTGGTCATCACAGTGATGGAAGTGATTCACTTAAAAAAAAACATAAAAGTGTTTTTTTTAAGTGCATAGTCCTATTTATAGGGCTATGCACATGTGTCAATCACAGTCCTGAATAGAGTCATGGTGGCCAATCACGGTGCAGGGTTAGGGGGGTACACTGGTGGCCAATCACAGCGCAGGGTTGGGGGGGGTGCAAATTCCAAACCTCACATACACATTATTTTTTAAATAGCTTCTGATGTTATGTAGTGTATTGATATTTGTTATGTATAGCTATCTATGTATTGTTGTTGATGTCTTTCGTCATGTTGTTTAGTGTTTTTTGTTGAGGACCGCAATGGAAATAAGCCCTCAGGCTTTCTTGCGTTTTCATCCTCGGTTGATTGTTTGTCTCTGTGCTCTTTTCAAAATGAACCAAATAAAATCAATCAATCAATCAGCATACCTACCCTGGGTAAAATAAAGGAAAGATTATAATTCAAAATGATTATCTAAAACATAAAATTAAATAAAAGTCAGGATAATATTTCCACTTGAATCATTGATGAGTCATTAAGTATATATAATTGACCTTGCCTGTATGCCCAGCAGACTGATTGTGGGCCTCTTATTGGCTAAGATTTATAGATTAAATTAAATGTTTTTTTTTTAATGAAACATAGCTAGCTGGCCCATTTGTCCAAGAAAGGAGTAATGGTTGGTCAAATAACATATAACGAATAAATAACATGAGGTCCTCTATGGATCCATCAATTATCAGATGAACATCTACGTTGGTAGAATGTGACATCCTGCACCACGTTTTTCAGACATAGCCCAGCCTTCTCTCGTTAGACAGGTAAATACAGCTGAAGGTAATAACAGACATAATGTGTAGCTGTGTGTCACAATGGACAGCTCCTGTATAGTTCTACATGCTGGCACACAGGAACAGCTTAAAAAAACACATCCCACAATTAACTTTATTACCTTCAGCTGCATTTACCGATCAAAATGTCTACTGTTAAAAGGGTTCTCTGAATAATGTTGCAGTCGACGGAGACAAGCATAATCATCATATCTAGTGTACACACATAGGGCTTTGTGGTTAGATGGAGGAAAGCTTGCCTGGAAATAAACAATAAAGCACGCACATCCACTAACTAAAGTACCAGGTGCCGGGAAGAGAATCCAAAAACAATAAAGTCGGCACATTGGATCGTGCTCCATAGTTAAAAAAAGGTTATTTGGTTTCCACCAAAATGGACGTGATGTGTTGAGCCGGTATGGCTCGAAACGTCACATCTATTTTGGTGGAAACCAAATAAACGTTATTGTTTTTGGGAAGCTCGCCATGCACATGGTTCTGTGCATGCCATTCAAGTCTGTTCTGAATCAGACCATTATTTGTCAATCAAATGTTGTATAAATTACTGGGGTGTACACTTGAGCATTTCAGATTATTTTGCTCCCTGCAACCAAGCTTTTAGCACAGCTACAAGTGTTTCATAGATACAGTAGCTAGAACATAGCTACAGTATTATACACTTGAGTTGAGCACAAAGGTAACTAATGGCAGAAAATCAATCGTAACAATCCTTAACTCATTGAGTGCCATTAACGTGTTTCACGTGTTTTACCACTATGGTGCAACCTTTTATACAGTCTATGGGTGCAACGTGCCATTAACGTGTTTCACATGTTTTTGAAAAAAATAGAAAAAAAATTAAAATATAAAAGAATCTTCAGATATCATTATCTGAAGATTTGCAGCTCCATCCACTCCTTGTTTAACTTATAACTTAAAAAGGCTGTATCTCGCTTCCTAAGCACTTTTTTTTTACTTTGAAAAAATAAGAAAATAAAAATCATAATGGCCAGAAATAGATAATAATAATTTGGGCACTCAATGAGTTAATTAGATTACATTTTTAAGTTGACTCTTACTTAGAAGATGAGGATATTAATGAAGAAACCATAACATAACTTTCATGTGCAGTCACATTCTATACGACTGTTTAACAATACTAGGGGTTTGCACACTTGGGCATGAAGACAAATCTTTGGCACATCAATGAAAACTGGGACAAGAGGACAAAGTCACCTCATGTCAGGGCCAAAGGAATTCTACTTGTGTTCAATCAAATATAATGACCTTTTATCCAGCACGTAGTTTTGTAATGGCTAGTGCTCATCTCTACTGAAGATAGCTTTACCCATCACCAATACTTCAGGACAGTGATCATCATTATAACAGTGACTGTAAATCACCAGGAGAGGGAGACTCTCAGGGGGAGGCATCTCGAACCTGTCCAGCTCACATTGCCTGTGACATCTAAATCAGCTCATACTGTAGGCTACTAGCGACCACTGGACTCATCATTCAACCATGCATAATACTAAGGACACGTTCCAGTGCCACACCACTGCAGAGCTGTGTCCAGCAACTCACCGAGTCTTTAAATTCTGCAGTGCATATAATACCACCAGACCAGACACACTTCTAGCTGATACTCATTGGATCCACATGCGGCTCTCACAGCCTCAGTGAACCCCTACATTCAGCTGATAATAACAGATAACATTCTAGCTAGGGCCACTGCGGGACAACCTGCACCAACCACTGCGTGTAGATAGATATTCTGGATGCTGCTGGTCCGTGGGAGGGAGAGACATATAGGGGGAGAAATGGGGAGAGACAGATAGAGGGGGAGAAAGACAAAGATGGGGTGAGAGAACGAGAGACAGAATGAGAGAGAGAGAGAGATAGAGGGGTTGAGAGAGCGGGAGAGAGAGAGAGGGAGAGGGGGGGAGAGAACAATGTAGAGTCTGGTCTCTTCTGGTCATTGTTGCTGTTAGACGACCATTAGACAATGTGTGGCTGATGGGTCATTTCTGTACCAGCACTGAATGAATGATGTTTAGTGGAAACCACCAGCAGTGGGAGGTGAATTCTTTAATAAAAAAACAAGCATGTTTATCGTCTCTGTCGGACAGAAACATCTCCATATTTTACACTTTTTTTTGTGTTTTCTTTCCGTGTTGATCATACTACAGCGTCACACAAAAGCACCAAATGTAGCAGATCCGCAAGCTCGAAACTACTACTGCTACTTTTGCCGTTTTAGAATTTGAATCCTGAAAAGTAACAGTTTTGGACATCATGCAAGGTTCACGCGACAACCTTTTTTACTTTTGGTAGGACATTTAGCTGTCCACAATGTCCTTTTTTTTAGAATCACCCTGCTTCATCTTCATTCTTGTCCATAGTGGTCTGGACAGTACAACCATAAGGTTCTACAGTTGCCAGCTGAGCTGCTTTGCTAGAGCACTTAAAGGCCAAAACCAGTGATCTGGCATGTTGAGTCCATTGACTACGACTTACGGTATACTTTATAGTTTTCCAAAGCATACCGTGGTTTGTTTAATTTACGAGGAAGCCATTAGATCCAATTAATTTATGTGAAAAGTAAATTTGCAGAGACTCTTGAGATCGAACACACTAAATATAATTACGTATAACAGCCAAAGAATTGTATATTAATTATACCAGAAAGGCACTCCTCCTGTGATTACTAGTATGACAGTTGTGTGGCTACGTACATTTGCATCAGAATACCATGGGTATCACTGAAGTACACATTAATCTCGTACCCCCTAGGTCCTCTCTAGGGTACGTACTATGTATTGTCTGAAATGTATTCTTCAAAGTAGTGTACATAATAACATGTATGTATATACATGAGAATACATGACCTTTTCTGTAACTTGATGGTTTATTTAAATTCTGTTTTTCACATCACAAAAGCCTCAGTTTGGACATGTTCTTGTGTTTCCTGAAGCGTGCAGATTATTTTTCTTCTAGTATGCCAATCTATTTGGAATTTAGCTCATCGACCTACAGTAATACCTGACCACGGTTTTAGCTCCATTTTAATGGCATACATGTGTGCATGTGCATGTGCGTGCGTGCGACCCACCCAGAGTAGTTATGTATGGAGGCAGCCAAGGCATTGCCTGACCCCCCAGGCAGGATGCCCAGTGGAGTGCGAATGGCCTCCTCCCAGTCTGCTCTCTCCAGTAGGCCATTTATTACCTGCCAGACAAAGACAAGACAGCTTGAATGAAGTAGATTCTAATGGAGAAGGACTAGAATTGGCTGTGGCTGTCCTTAGTTATTACCTGCACTGCAGCCTGTCAGTCAATCTGATCCAATAGGAACCGTGTGAGAACAGATCACACATGTAGGTACAGAACACCACAAACTATTCATGTCTAGATTACACTAGAATAGGTAGGTGCCTACTCTATATGTATTGTACAGTATACTGTATGTATGTATACGTATGTCTATGTCTTTGTATGTCATCACTGTCAGGCAGAAACCGTGTTCCATATTTCAACATTTTATATTTTACAGTTAACTGTAATATACATATTTGAGCATACCTTACATGGAACTCCATACATGGGCAAAAAAGGGGGACAGACAGACAGACGGGTACAACGGATACTCTGACCCCAATATCCGTCGTATCTGTTGTCATTGTTGCATATTACATAATGAAACGTTATGTGTGTGTGTGTGTGTGTGTGTGTGTGTGTGTGCGCGCGATTACCTCAAACAGTAGTCCATCTCCAGACATGATGACCAGAGCGTCCCACTGTGACAGGTCTGCCTCCCTGGCCAGCTCTCTGGCGTGATTTTGCCGCTCTGTAAAACAACATAGATTCCATCTTTAGAGGCATTGTGTGTGTTTTGAATGGCATGTGCTTGTATAGTATAGTCAAGGGTATGAGAAATGAACAATGTTTTTCCCCAAGTAAAGAAATATCAGTGTAAACAAGAAAACACGTTGATGAATGATAATCAATCCCAGAGAGAAACAGAGTGTGTGTGTGTGTGTGTGTGTGTGTGTGTGTGTGTGTGTGTGTGTGTGTGTGTGTGTGTGTGTGTGTGTGTGTGTGTGTGTGTGTGTGTGTGTGTGTGTGTGTGTGTGTGTGTGTGTGTGTGTGTGTGTGTGTGTGTGTGTGTGTGTGTGTGTGTGTGTGTGTGTGTGTCCACATCTATTACACTGTATGGATCCCAATAAGCCAAACTCAAAACTATTTGTCAAAAACTATTTTGTCATTTGTCAAGGCCTCCAGAACCTTGTGTCCCCGTATCTGTTATCATGTGGCTGAGAAAGCTGATATTGGGTCTTAAATTAAGTGTCTATCACAGTGCCAATTAGATCAGGAGCACTGAATTACCCAAGAGCACTCCATCAAATTAAACTAGGGCCGACTAATCTGATGAGGTGGAAGCTTCATGACAGGGCCAGACATCTCTTAGGGGAACGCTACGTGGTGGCATTTTAGAGTCAGTAAAAAGTAGAATGTACAAATAATAAGAATTGATAGTATTAATAGTAAATAGTTAAGTAATAGTCTAGTAATTATTATTCATTATGATTCATTTGGCACCTTTAAAAACTTCAATCCCTTCCAAAAATTACTTTCTGGAAGGGATTGAAAACCAGAAATTCTTCATTCCAAAAAGATGTCCACCAATTGAGAAACATGACACCCATTTACGCACCTAACTTAACTACCTGCTAACTAAGAATCGGTATGTCCTAAGAATAACTCCTCCACTGTCCAAATGTATCATCATGTATTGTGCTCTAACATCATTCCCAGTTTGCATTCTGCCGCAAGAACTTCAGCTGTGGATTACAGCTGTTCTTTTAGTGAAAAGAACCCATACAAACAGTGAAGTGATGCCCCCACAGTGAGCAGTGTGCTGTCTTGTTTCCAACAGGCAGTACACAGCTAAATCCTCACTGTTCACACATTTTATTCTCCTGTCACTGTATGTGTATGTGTTCTGTGTGGTTCACAATGCTTGAGCTGTGCCTTAAAAGACATGTCCTTTTTCTTATTCTGCGATAGTCAGGGAAAAGGTTACATGCACCAAGGGATGACTCACGCACAGGGAACAAAAAATGAGTTCAGACTGGAGAGTGGTTTTAAATGCTTCTATTTTATACCTTACAAGGTGCATAGAGTGCAAAAGTGCACTCTTGTTCCCTCTGTGTCCGTCTTGCTGCCTGTTATGTGTTCTGAAACGCTTAATCAGTCCCTTGTGGATAGGAATCCATCCATCCATGCACCTCTGAGACATTTGTGTCTCACTGTTTCTCATAGACGTTCTTCTATTCCTCAAGGTGAAAGGTCATGAGCAGTCTTGTGAGAAAATGAGCCAGTCGAGTGCAGTGGACCATCAACCACAACGTGCCATCTTTTCTTTTCAACACTGAATAACAATCACATCTCTCTCTCTCTTCTCCTCTTTCTCTCCGTCTCTCAGCTAATGCTGCCGTTCTCCTTTCAAAACAATAGAACTGAAAGGAAGGGGAGAGGCACAATATATAGAGAAGGGTGGAGTACAGATCGATTCAAATGACAGATCACCTGGGGCAGCTGTAGCTGAGAGGGTAGAGAGAGGCAGTCTGGTAATCAGAAGGTCACCGGTTCGCCTCCTGGAACTAGAACCTTCCCCGCTGGATTAACAAAGGTCTACCGCCCACACCTGTGGGACCCCCCACACCTGTGGGTAGGTTGGGACACCCTGCAGCCTCTTGTTTAGACACCAAGCTCTCCATCTCAACAATTGAAACGTGCGCCTGTGTCTCATTTTCCCGTCCAAGTACACTGATAATCTGCTGCACTGCTGTGCCAAAATCTTTACACAACTGTGCACAGCAGTAGCGGCAATACCTCTTTTGAAAACGCAAGAGATGTGGCAGAGAAACACAACAGATGTGCCCGTGCACACACACACGCGTGCGCAAGTGTCCTCTGAGGAGGTACAGTATGTGATTACCAGGCTTCTCTCCTTACATTTCATTTCATTCCCTTCTCTTCCCTTCTCTTCCTTGGCGCGGCACGACAGGCAAGAGAGAAATCAATTCCTCCTTATCAGTGCAGTCACATCACATCTCCCTAAAGTATCCATGCAGGAGCTGTAAACTAAAAGGACTGAAGGCCTGCAATCAGCAAGCAAAGTGCACCACGAGGCAAAGGGGGGGGGACAGCACTGAATACATTTATTATGTGTCCTCTCATGGCGTCTACTGTCAATGGGATACAGCACAGGTGGTGGGTTCAAAGTGGGGGTCGCCAGGTGGCGTCAGGGGGTCAATTGGAAGGGAGGGGAAAAAATAAAGATAATACCCCCACGCACAAAAAATAAATCATAATGTTATAGTGTATATTAGGGAGTATGACATTTTTGGCAAAAATTACTTATATCATTTTAAAGGTCTCTATGAGCTCTATCAGATGGTAAAAAGAATATGGTCATTATCATTTTTACTTTTTAAAATAAAGGCTGAAAATCTAAAGGCGTACGTTTCTATGATTCCCTTATGGGGGTCCATTTCATTACATTCCCTGTCAAATCTAGTTGGCAAATCATTTATTATAATTCATGCTTACAGGGAATGAATGAAACAGACCAAATGACCAAATATGCCTATAAATATTTATGCTCAATATATTTATGTGCAATAAATATATATTTATTCAATCCAAGAGTTGTCTGTCAGTTACTGGTGCAGTTAAGGCAAGGAAGACAAAATGATACTGCAGAAGATGATGATGTCAGTATCATGGTCAGTGATAAATCCAAGTGCACTAATCCGTGCACTTGGATTTAGTTTTCAATAAATATGAGGAGTAGGCCTAATACATATAAGTTATTTCCCCACCCAAATACGGACCCTTCCCACCTTGTCTACCATAGTAAATTTTTCAGACTGGAGTTAGATTGGGTTAGACTCTAACCCAATCAACCCAAAAAGCTCCCAAGAAAACAAATAGTTCAATTTCACTGTAGCATAGACATTTCTTTTAAAAAAAACAAGACAAAGATTGATACCAAAAATAACAATGCAGTTTAGATTAGATCTTTGTTTGTACTGCAGCAGTTTCTCTGCGTTTCCAGCTCATATAAACCCTCTGGGCCTGTGAATGTGCTATTGACTCATTACACTGCAACAGATTTCTCTTAATACACTGGCCTCTGGATGCTAACTGGAGAGTGAGTGTGTGTGTGTGTGTGTGTGTGTGTGTGTGTGTGTGTGTGTGTGTGTGTGTGTGTGTGTGTGTGTGTGTGTGTGTGTGTGTGTGTGTGTTGCTGTGACAATTTAATCAATTGCCTGAGGTTATACTGTACACACACACACAAGTTGCTAAGAATCCTATTGTTGTAATATTCACAAGGCTTGACCAACATCCCATTGTCAGTCTGTCTCTGTTCCGTCTTGCTTACTTCTGTATCAGTAATGACTCACATATCTTCCGCCCATGTAATGTGGCTAATGCAAATGTACGTATTCTGTGTGTGCGCGTTAACTGTAATAAACCTTTGAGCACATTGTGTGGTGCTGCCTTGCTGTCATCTTGTTCTCAAAGCTCATGCTTGCTTACAGATGAGTAATTCAAATGAATAAAAGCTGTGCCATGTAATGTTTTTGAGTGAATACAATGTTATTTTTGTCCAATCTGTATGGAGTATGTTAATACAATATAACTTGGTTTCCCTGCTCTTCTATTGAGACATTTAGATCCTGTGTTATACTGTGTCACCATCTCAAATAGAAGAGAGCTTTTCGGATTGCAACAGAGGAAATGGAAATGTCAGTCAGAAGGCCCTACGTATAACGACTAAATTGGGGGAAAGGGGGGGGGGGGGATTATTGGCTACTCTAAATAAAATTTGATCCCCTACTAGCTTGCCCCCAGAGATGCAAACCTCAGCGAACTCCACGGAGAGAGCCCTGTGTAAGTGACATCCTATGCCCCCCCCCCCCACCCCAACACTTCTTTCTGTAAACGGTGATGAATTGAGTACAATGGAAACAAGACCCCACCCTCCGGGCTTTTTGTGTTATCCTTTTAGCATAGTTTTTGTACTGTACTGCCGCATTGTTCTGTACGGTCTAATATTCATCAATCAATCAATCAAGATCATTGCCGTTTGATTGTCAATGTCATCATTGTGAGGAGGTGTGACCAGCACGATGTCAGGGTGACCAAGTCCATGTGTGGTGCTGAATGTTGGAATGGTCACATCATTTCCAAACTTAACCTCCGGGTCAGCTGTTTGACATGTATAAGTTGGAAGTACTCCGTCTCATGCGATACACACAATACACACAGATAATGAAATCATCATCAGGATCATCAAGGCCAGGACGTCATACTACCAACCCTTCTGTATGGGTGTGAAACCTGGACAGTGTACCAGCGTCATGGCAGGGAATAAAACTGAACCATCTCCACCTGAGCTGTCTGAGGAAACTGCTGAGGATCCCAGGATTCCTGAGGTCCTCAGCAAGGCCAACATGCCCTGCATCCCCACCCTGCTTACAATGTGACCAGAATGCCCTGCACAAGATTGCCAAAACAAGTTTTCTGTGGTGAACTGAACAATGGTAAACAAGCATAAGGTGGCCCCAAAATGCTACAAGGACACTCTGAAATCCTCCATGAAGAGCCTTGGAATGGTCATGAAACGCTGGCTCCTGTGCTATGTTGAAGAGGCAGCAGTGCAAATATGCCAAGAAAGACATTGTGGCTGAACCTCAGGGCTCTACATCCGCTCTGACCTCTCCAGTGCGCCACAGAGTATTCCGGGCTCAAATTGGTCAGTTCGGCCATCTGCGCACTCATCAAAACTCAACAAACTGACACGTGCCATGATCATCATCAACTGATGGATGAACAAAGAATCAAGGAACAACAGAGCATTCCAATCCCAATACGTATTAGCACAGTCATTATGCCAAAGCGGTTAAATTACTTCCAGCCTTTGAGTGGTTGGACAACGTGTGTGTGTGTGTGTGTGTGTGTGTGTGTGTGTGTGGTAGTAGTAGTAGTGATACGTGGGACAGCTCTGACACTAACCCACACTCACCAGCATTTGCTGTTCACCACACCCACAACTGCTCAAAACTATGATCATCATAAATATCACCATGTCCACATGAACCAACATTTATTCCAGATGGCAACAATGTTAATTTAGCCAAGGATGTGAAGGATTTGTAAAGGAAAATGACACTGCGTCTCTCTTGTGTGGAAAAGTTGCTTACAGAGTAAAATGCCTCTCTACATATCAGTCCAGACACATAGACCTAACAAAACTGAACATGTTCCAGCTTCCTTTGAGGTGGTTTCTCCATAGTTTGGTGTGTACGCATCTCTGTAAGAAAGCATTCTTCAAAACTTAGTGATAGTTTCACTATCACTAAACTTAGTGATAGTGAAACTATCACTAAACTTAGTGATAGTTTCAGATTCAACCAGAAAGAAAGAAAGAAAGAAAGAAAGTGTAATAGTAAGAATCTGTCTTTTACAGTCAATGGAACTGCCAACACTCAAGGAAAGGGCCTTCGGGTACTTTATGTAATGGGTATGGGCAACAATCAATGTACACATTTCAGCACAAAGCCTTCTTCAGCGTTACACATTGTAGTTACGTTATACAGTATATTGTAGGAAAAAAAATTCACTTTTGAAAGAAATGGTGCGAGACGTTAAAGAAATGTGTCTTGGACCTCATGTTACTGATGATAGAATATATCAACAGATAAAATACATTTAAACAGGCTACAATACATTGATGCTAGTGCCACACAGGAGAAACAGCTCTCCGAAATGTAGAAGCAATTAACATTATTGGTAATGGATTATCTAGTGGAAGTTCCATGTGTTATTATGTTGGTAAAACCATGAGAGCTTTATATCACAATATCTCAACATAAAGTAATAGTAATTACTTGTGAGTATCTGTCTTTTCTCATAAGTAATTCTAAATTGTACAAAGCGGATTAGGAGCCAGAGGACATGCAGATGACAAGCATGTAGCAGTCATTTAATACTGTCTGACAAGCATCTTCTAGGCTGGAGAGGAGAGGGGGCCTTCAAGACATCTGTGTCACACTCACACATCTGATCTCACACGTAGATGTGCAATATCCACAGTAAAAGTATTATCTTAACTCTGAGAGGGGTCCATATTACATTCTCACTCAGAGTTAGGATTTTGCTGTGTAAATGACACACACACACACACACACACACACACACACACACACACACACACACACACACACACACACACGTGTGAGTAGTGTCATGAATCGTAGTTATCTCTTGAAGAATGTATGTATTAAAGTATCTCTGTGATTCAAGGCCCTTTGCGTTATTGCTTTAACAATAAAACGGCACAACGAAATGGCAAACTGCACAGGTGACAGCTATCATCAGGTGTCAACATTTTGCCTACAAATAACCTCTCTCCCATACTGTTGACCCGATGACCCCATGTACCCCATACTAATCCCTGAATTGAGTGGTTGTTTCTTTCAACCAGCAACATCAATATGAACCATCCTAAAAAACTGCAAGGTTAATGAGTTCAGAGTGTACCAATAAGCTGGGAGGGGCCAAGTACAGTAAATCTAACAGCATCTCTTTTAACTCAATGGCGAGACAAATGTTCCAATTTAACGGAAGCAGCGGGCCATTATGGTCTGATTTAGGACTCTAGTCTAGCCAAAATACTGAGGCAATAACTTGATTTGAAAGTGCTGGCAAATTCTACTAATGGCACTGGGTTTTCTTTTTCTGAAGAGAAAAAATGCATATAAAGGTTCAGCAGATTATCCCGGAGAGACAAGTGAAGATTCAGGAGGTAAAACACCAAGCACAGCTCAGCGAGAAAGATGGCAGACAGTGTGCAGGTATTCTCACAGCTCTAATGAGCAGAGAAGACTGGCTGAGCACGCTGAGCTGATTCAGGAAAAGCAGATGGAGAAGCTGTGTGATGCTGAGCTGAGGAGGGTTCAGCAATATGCACAGGATGTACCTCTGGAAGCCGGTACACAAAATCCTTATCTCATCTTAGCCAAGGATAGAAAACAAGTGCGTTTTGGAGACAGAAAGACGGGTTCTCCCAGACAATGCAGAGATATTCTCTCTGGTCTACAGTACAGGATGTGCCTGTGTCTGAGTTTTGCCATTTTTGAAAATGTTTGTATATAATGACATACCAACATCAGGTTGAAAGTTGTTAAATGCACATACATTACTAATTGATGGAAATACATAAACTGCTAACTGCAAAAAGCTTCAGAAAATGGGAGTCTGAGTGTTTGTGGATTATGAGGAGGCTCTAGTCTCCTTTTCATAATGAATGTGGAGGAGAGAGTTCAAATCTATTCTTTCTCTGAGAAACTCTATACATACTGTACTTCTAGTCCGGATTTAAACAAAGGCAGTAAAAACTCCAGCCAGTCAGACTGATTAGACCTTAAATCCCCAGCTTTATATGAACAGGTCGTGTGGCTGTGGCTGTTGACAGCTGCAGGGAACGACGGACCGCACCCCACTGCCACAGGCTCATTTTCATTTCAAGACAACAACTGTATCTGGGCTTTACAGTCTAATTTAAAGTTGTTGTTACTGTTTTCAACTGTCAAAGCCATTTACTTGTTAAGATGCATTAAATTGAAATGCAAGAACATCTGCTCATTTTACATGTCTGAAGTACAGCCAAAGAATAATATGCTTTACAAATGGAGCTCTCCTTTGAAGCTTTTCGTTGAAAACAGCTTTTAGCTGTGTGTGTGAAATTAGCTCAAACTTTCTGAAATCTTTTCTCCATTTATTTATCTATTTTCTTGGTCAAATTACTTACCGTTTACCTTTTGTTGAAATATTATGCGGGAAACATGTTTGTGAGAATAAACAATACTTAAATAGAAATGCAATGATTCTGATGTTAATGATTGACTATTTTAAGTTGCAGCCTGTTATCATTTATAGAAGATGGGAAACTGTTATTATCCAAAAGAAAATCAGTAATTGTAATTATATGTGCAGGAGTCTGTTCACTCCTTTAACTCACTTTGTGTCAGAACATAGGTCGGTTCAAAGCACAGCCCAGCCTCTAGGGGTTGCAAGCAGGGATTTTAGACTCCAAGTCTTGGTTTTATGTAATGCATGTCAAAGTATAAAAATAAAACAAACAAAACATACTTTCTTTCATCTGGCTAAATTGCCTCAGTGGGAAATATTGTTGTTGTGCTGCACAAATCACCAAAAACTCGGATTAGCCGTTTCATAAATCTACTGTGTATTTGATTGAATTTGTGCTCTTCTACCTGACAGGTTCCATTTGCTATAAGAGTTTCAAATGGATACCTTAAGGAAGGTTTTATTGTAAATGTCTGTCCTTTGGTTCTTTCTCTGTGTATCTCCTCGTTTGTTTATGTCTAATATTCTGTATCTCAAACAGACATACACAGTAAAATTCAATCTGTTCATTTAACTCTGAGAATGTAAAAATGTACCCATTAGGATGCATCCCACATTCACAGACACGGTTTAATTTAATAATATCATACAGTCATAAATGATAAATGGTGCATTTATATAGTGCCTTTATCCAAACCGTTTTACAACGTGCGTTACATTCAGCCATTCACACACAGACGGTGGAGGAAACTATGCAAGGCACTAACCTGCTCATCGGGACCAATTCGGGGTTCGGTTTTTCGAACGGAGAACCTTGTTTTTTCCATGTCTTGGCCACTGCCACCCTCTAACCCGTTAAGACCGGGAACGCATCTGTGGCATTTTTTTTATTTTTTTGGCTATTCAAAAATAGCAGACATACAGATGTGCTATTTATACATCAAATCCTTCGTTTGAATATATATATATTTTAAAGCAAACTTGGATTGAATGGACTAATACTGTACTTTGTGTAATGCATGGTGGAGGGACAGCTGCGTTTCTACCAACGCATCATGGCACAAAAGGTCTCTGTCCTGCGTACTTTCCAATTCAAATTGCTTTCCTTTATGGAAGCATGCCAAGGTCTTTGCATGCGTTTATGCAACCTTGCAGGCCAGTTTAGTAGGCCAGTGCTTAGAAGCCTGTATTGTTTATTTTAGAGAGGAGTCTAGTCAGATATGAACAGATTACCACTATGCGTGTACAGTATCTCTAGTCACTGTTTAGTTTTTAACCCATTCAATCCGGGAACGCATCTCTGTCATTTGATTTTAGATTTCTTTGGCTTTTGAAAAATAGCAGATGTACAAGCTCATAGCGTGGCACCGAGTGGCGCGCTATGGGCTTGCAGATCTGCTATTTTTGTCAAATCGTGAAAATGTGTGCAAATCTTTGAATATGTATACTTTGCTTCTGGGGATTAAAAAAACATTTCTTTTTTTTAAACTTATGTTGCTATAATATCAGTGGTTCTCAAACTTTTTTCATGTCAAGGACCACCAAAATGATATACATTTGTCCACGGACCCCCCTCCCCCCATCTCAAAATATTTTGTTGCAGGGACCCCCAGAAGCAAAGATTTTAGTTTAAAATGTATATATACAGTATACACATATTCACGATTTTTCAAAAATAGCAGATCTACAAGCTCATAGCGTGGCACATGAGCTTGTATATCTGCTATTTTTAATAGCTAAACAAATCTAAAGTGACACAGATGTGTTCCCCGGATTTGTACTAAGGAATCACACAGTGTGGCATTGAAGTGAAAGGGCTTTTCTCAGACGCCTACAGATTGTCCATTACTGGGAAGTTCCAATTCCTTGCTGAATGGGCATGCTCTTTGCCACATGTATGGGTTATGTAGAACCCTGGATTACATTTCTGAAAAGCACATACTGTATCTGAAGTCATGAGCAGTTCTGAGATTTTTATTCATCTCTGTCATATACATAAGAGGATTTCAAGTGCATCCTTCTCCCCCACCCCCCCCCCCCCCCCTCTCTCTCCTTCTGTCTATCATCCTATCCCCCTCCCTCTGTGATGAAAGTCTGCGTGTCTGACACTGTGGTGATTTATGAACATGAGGGAGAAGGTTCAAAGTGACAGACACATTAGGCCTCCACCAAATAATTAAAATGCTCCAGCTCTCCAGGTGTACGCCACATGCCAATGACTTCTCTGCTATATCCCCAGTCATGAGCTGATTTAGCTGGTCTAATACGGCAAGGCACCATTATGATCATCAGTTTAGATTATGATGATGATTATGCCTACATCAATATGAGCCCCCTGTGAGATTACATCAAATCAAATCATGGATAAAGGATTTATTTATGTGCATGTGTGTGCACACGCATGCAAGTCTGTGTGAGTGATGATGCATGCTTGTGTGCACGCTCACGCAATTTGCGTATCATGAGTGTGTCTTCGCACACTTGCAATATATTGCATAAGAAGAGCTCTGCATGCATGTGGGTCAACTGCAATTGATGGGTGTGTATAACTGTGACAGCAGCAAACACCATGTTGAGGATTTAAATGGGGAAGGAGGGAGAAAACGAGTTGAAAAAGAAGCATTGAAAGGAACTTGATTAACCACATAAGCTCCATTTTTGTACTTCGTTCACTCACTATTTTCGATGTTTTGAATTCTTTTGGAAACCTTTCGCCTATAAAGACATGCCCAGTGGTGGAAAGTAACTAAGTACATTTACTTAAGTACTGTACTTCAGTAACATTTTTAGGCATTTGTACTTTACTTGAGTATTTCCAATTTCCAATACTTTTACTTCTACTCCACTACATTTCAGAGGCAAATATTGTACTTTTACTCCACTACATTTACTTGAAAACTTTAGTTACTAGTTACTTTTCAGATATAAACTATGATATAATAAAACATACATTAACCACTTTAGCCCTATTTTATACCTAGGCTATTTGAAAATAGCCGTTCTACAAGCTCACAACACGTCGCATCGCGACGCGTTGTGAGCTTGTAGATCTGCTATTTTCAAATATTTAGTACTTTTACTTTTGGTACTTTAAGTACATTTTGATGCCAATACTTTTGTACTTTTACTCAAGTAATTTTTTTTATTCTGGGCTTTTACTTGTAACAGAGTATTTTTATATTGCAGTAGTGGTACTTTTACTTAAGTAAAGAATTTGAGTACTTTTTCCACCACTGGACATGCCCCAAAATAGGGATTGATTATTATTCTATTAAATTATTGATTCGTTTTTATAATCGATCAATCGATAGCTGCACCCCTATTTGTGTGTGCTACTCACCAGTGATGACCAGTGTGTGAGGGACCCCCGCCTCGTGGAGCATGCGCTGCACATGACTGTTGTAAAGCGTTAGCGCCTGTCCGTTCCCACTCTGTGGGTTGACCAGCAGCATCACCCTGCAGGGCCGCCGCAGCTCACTGAACACCAGCCCTGCAAAGAAACAAGAGCAAACTGAGATAAGACACAAGGAAAAACAAGGGAGGGGATATGAAATGAGACAATGAACTATATTATGCACATTTCTCACTTCATATTCACAGGGGTGGGAAACCTACGGTAGTATTATTAATTAAGAGCAAAATGGCTGAGGTGATGTGTGAATACGTCAATGCCTGCATTGACTGGTCCTATCACTGGGAAGTGTGACACTAGTGTTAGTACCTGCAGCCAGAGAAACACAGTAGAGAACACTTTTTTTTACTGGGATAGTTAGATTAACACCGTTTATACCCTTGTCACGGCTGCCGACTTCCACAAAAAAATTATTACTTTTGGGGGGTGGTCGGTTTTCAAGAAATGAGAATTATTACATTTTGCATTGCAATCTACCATAACATTAATTGAGGGTGTGGAGGGTAAGATCCAAACAAGCCTGAAGGCTGATGAATTTGTGAACTATGGGCACAACTTGAAATGATGTGTTCATCGGTCTATCCTGTGCTGGAAAAAGCTCAATAAACATAACGTTAAAAATAAACTATGGTTAGAACAATGACAGAGCGATTCGATCTGAAAAACCTTTGGCACACTTACTGTTGATAAACTGGTAGAACCAGTTATGGTTATCTACAACTACTACACAAACACACGCACATACATCACATACCTACACACACACACACATACAGTACATCACATACCTACACACACACATATATTACATACATACACACACACACACACACACACACACACACACACAGCCTAAGCTGCTTCCGTTTCATACATCTGAGGGATCAAGTCATGTTATCTTGGCATGAATCCTTATTCAAGTGACAAGTCAAGTGTTTGATATGGTTTATTCAGTTTGTGACGTTGCAGACTGACAAGTGTTTGTACAAGCATGTTGGTACTCTGAACTGTAGTTATTCCTGTATAGATTGCATGACTTCAAATGACTTGCATTTGAACTTTCTTGTTCAATTGGAGTTTTACATAGTACACTATGTGGTCACATTGGACTGCTGAGGAAGCTTTAGAGCTCAGGAAAATCATTTGAAACCTATTTTATCATGTAGACCAGTGTTTCCCCAAAAATAGATGGGGACCGATTTTTGGGGTCGCAGACAGACCCATTTTTGTGGTTTGTGAGTAAATATTCCCTTTTTGTTTCCTTCCTTAAAAATTCCTAGATGTAAAAAACGTATGAAATAGTGAAAATAGCAGATGCGCAACGCAAGTTTGTAGATCGGCTAATTTCACTATTAAATAGTGCTTAAGTGGATAATTCATAATGGATGTTTTATTAAGTATGGGTCCCGGGAAGAGACTTATCTTTTGGGTCTCAGCTGAAAAAGTTTGGGAACCAATGATGTAGTAGTCAGATGTAGGGACATCCTCCTTGTGCATCCATGGACTAGATTCTAACTCTCAAAGGAGATAATGACACAGCTCCAGACGGAACTAAGATGCTGGAGACGTGTCCTCATTAATCAACAGTTCAAAACAGTTTACTTGACATTAGAGGATGTGACCTTGCTGTTCTGGGAGCCCACACAGACCTACTTGTCTAATTCCAATGCATCGCCACCACCTCCTTTTCAAAACATTCCACAGCTCTATCAATGTGCGCGTCTATTTGAGGCTTGGGTTTTCCCCTCTATCATTAGTTTGCTTGTTGTTACGTCACAGCACAAAGCTTTGGAATGACAGCATCAAATCAACAAATACACCAATTTGTTTTGTGTTTAACGTGTTGATTATGTGTACTGTGCATCAATAGCATCCAATATGCTGGACAGTAAGGCATACATTCTTGATGACTTAAGAGGTTAACTTGGGAGGTTGTTTGGTCAAGATATTTTTCTATTGCTTGTTTGGACAATGTTGAGTGAAGCTCCACCCAGTATTTGGGGTTCAAGTGATGACAGTGTGCTGCTCTTGCCCATAAACTGTAACGGCATTTACAGTCTTTCATTTGATGTCACACATTGGCCATTTGCTCTTACGTCTGACTCCCCGGTTATCATGTAATGGCCTCCGTGTAAATAATATCTACACGTTTTTGCAAGGGTGAAATAGACAGAAAGTAATTGGAATCCAGTCTATCACTATGATAACATCAGCCATCTCCATATTTTGGCAATGTTTCAGCCCAATCAGACCTCCAATTGACTTCCAGTATGAAATGAAGGTTTTAAAAAGTTAAATATTAAAGTATTAAACCAATTCAAAAGGTTGCCCAATGCCCATGACCTTCCCCGGATCATAACACACCTCATCTGACCTGAGTTGTGGGCATGCATGAAAGACACACAGACAAACTTGTGTATGATGATATGATGATGCACTATATAGACCATCCTTTAATAATAATGAATTGTATTTTTTTATGGCGCTTTTCTAAGTACTCAAACTTACTCATTCATACAGGGAGGGGACTGGAATCCTTTATGGAAAGGATGGTCAACTACAGCAGTGGTTCTCAACCTTTTCAGGCCACGACCCCCCAAAACAATCATATTTGAACTGGGGAACCCCCCCCCCCACCCTGACAAGAACTTTAATTCTTTCAAAATGTTTGCCTCTTTCTTATTATTTGACAATTTGGCCAATGTTTCACCAGTTTTTATAGTATAGTTTGTTGATAACCTTTGATGCAGTAATGGACTTTTTTCATTTACTTTTTTTTAATTATTATTATTATTATTAGGTATTAAAAGTCCTTATTTTGTCACTTGACAGTCATCTGGGGACCCCCCACAAGAAATAATCATGTGGGGACCCGACTCACAGGTTGAGAACCACTGAACTACAGTATAAAGGTGAACACTGTTAAACACCTGATTCTGAATAATAAAAGAGTCGCCCCCCCACATCATAGTCAGTCGCTGTTATCATAATTGCAAAAGAGCAGGATTGACGAAAAAAGTATAGCAAACCTACGGCAAAGACACATTATACAAGATTGCTCCGCTCCCAAGTAGAGCTTACACAGTAGATGTCTGATCTGCAGGCTTTAAACCACAGTGTGGGAATGGTTCCAGATCATAATTGGATAATCACTACTGAGGTCTTCACCAAAGGAAACGGAAGTTAAAATGGAAGGGAAAACCCAAAGAGCCTCCTTTTTCAGCACAGTATCTTATAATAACCCTGCAGGTGCATGATATCTGAGAAAGGCTGACTGTACTGTGTGACAAAACTCAGCAAAGTCTGAGCTACAATTTCACAGATTAAAGGGAGAATGGTGGTGTTCAATTTCAGCACCACAAAATAGGGCATCTCAAACATTCTGATGTATTTGTCCGTTGTCATTCAGCCGTTTCTTTAATTGGACATGGGTTGCTTGTAATCTATTGTCTATTGAGCTGTCATGGCCACAGGAATGATATATGAGCTTACAGTATATGTTATCTTTCTTTCATAGGTGACCTTGCCTTTGCCATCAGGACCCCTACACTTTGGAACAACATAACAGTTACACTTACTTCAGTACTAGCCTTTCCGTGCTTTTGTTGTTGTCTTACTGCAATGTTTGTTTTGCTGCCTGACTTACTTATTTTTATGCTACTTAATTTTGTCGCTTTGTTTTCATCGTTTTCTTCTGTTTAAATCCTGTGAAACTCTTTTAAACATGCCATATAAATAAAGTTTATTACTAAAGCACCGGCCTACTCGGGGGCCACACAAGTCAGGAACGATATTAAGTCAGGAATGCATGCCCCACCCCGTAATGCAATTCACGTAGTACCTGTTTTCTTAGTATTTGCTGTTGTTAGAGTACCCGTTACCACAGTACTAATAACGACTGTTTGTAATATCAACAAGTTGTGCACATGACACCCCCAGGTCATCGCCGGCACACCCCCCAAGTTTGAGGTCAATCGGGACGGCACCCGAGTTATGCCATGTAATACACACACACACAGAGGTTTTGTGAACTTATAGATTATTATGCCAATTTATTATTTACACTCGCCATAATAATATCATAAATAGTTCCTGTATCAGTCGGTCATGCCCTCCAGACATTCCACGACTGCAGGGAAGCATGACACAGCTTAATTACTGTTGGTGAGTAAGACTGAAGACTGCTAGCTTGATGGGGTTGAGCAAGAGGTACGTTTCTGTCATACATGGTTAGGTTCAGTGTGCCATTCAGCTTGCATAGTCTGATTGACTGAGTCATAGGCCTATCCAAATATCTGTCTACTAGATATGGGTCCTTAGGGAGAGTAAGGAGGGGTGGAGGGCCTGACATGTGTCATAAGATGTCCTTGAACAAAAGTCCTCATCTGCCCCTTCTTTATATAATAGGATTACAATACAGTATACATGTATATATTTGCAGTTGACTCAAAGTCAACTTTAATTTCAAGGCTGTACAGTTCAAAATGCAAATGAATGCATGTTAGTAAGCATACTTCTCATGATCCACACATTCATCTTTTCAACCAATGCCATACATTTCAACTCCTCTAGTTAATGTTTATCGAATACTCCCTATGGTTCCATGGATGTTGACCAGCCATTAGTCATGTTCACAATTCTTATCATGGATTATTTACCATTGTTTCGACCACATGGAAGGTGAAGCTGTGAACTGATGTTATCGGACACCTCAATGGGAAGTTGCCGTTTTACTGACATGCTTTACTTAGGCTATACTGCAATGTTCAAAAATGTATGAGTTCGGATCCTGTTTCTGAAAGGAAGTGTATCCTAAAAAATACAAGAATACAATGTATTGAGAAGATACTCCAAAATCTGTAATCTACAGATAATGCTTACAGTAGTTAGTTAGCATTTTGATTTAGGACATTAATTTGCGTGTGCACACGCACACACGCACACACTCCCAAACAGTGTCATGAACTATAGTTCAAACCTAGACAGTACTAACATAGTACCTTATATGCAGTACTGCATATCTGTATACATTTTATATTCTAATATATTAAATGACTTGGTTGAATGCTCAATTTTGATTGGTCAATCACAGTATTCTGCAGTCTGTTATTTCTTGACCACTGTCCAATGACCAATCAGCTCATTCACAATGGTAGAATACAAGCAGGATAATGAATAGTGAGGCCGTCAATATTGAGAAATGAAGCTCTGCAGGATTGCATTACACTGTCTGGGTATATTTCTCAATAATGGCCACCTCACAATGTTCACTATCCCTTAGCTGTACAGTAAGTTGCATGAATACCTATTGAACAAATAAACAAAAACTAATTGCAGGGCATCAAAAATCCATTTGTTGTGAAGTCTGTAACGCGGCTTCTGAAAAAGTGCCCTTTGGGATATATGAGATTTGAATCGGCTTGCTGAGTTTACAGTCATTAACTGCATACCAAGTGAAGATAACAAGTCATGACAGCTGTTTCAGTTGGGCGTTTCTGTGTGCCAGCATTAGGTTAACTGTACAGGAGCTGTCAGTGCTGGCATTTAACACTTCCTGCCCCAATAACTAATCTCCTCAAACACAGTTATTTATAGAGCTATATCATTCTGGAACTTCTTACCATCTCACATTCATCTTATACAAAATAAATCATCATTCAAGATAGCTTTAAAGACACACTTGTTGCAGCAGACCACATGACCGGAATCTTAATCTTATGTTGATTTAATTTTTGTATAATGTAATGCAATGTAATTATGTATTTTTCATGTTTTATATTTGTATGCATCTTATATGGACCCCAGGAAGACTAGCTGTCGCTTCTGCGTCAGCTAATGGGGATCCATTCAATAAACAATAAAGAATAAACACAATAAGGCCTTAATGAAAGACGCCCACAATTAATGTTATTACCTTCAGCTGTGTTTAACTGTCAAAATGGCTGCTGTGAAAATTGTCTTTTGGTAGTGCAAAGCCATGGCAATAATCTATTTTTGTTCTGTACTCCTGGGAGAAGTTATACAAAGAAATACCCCCACTCACTTGTAAAATTCATGTAAATCTCATTAAACTATGTACTGTATAATAATTAGTGTTTCAGAGTTGTGAGGTGAGGATTGTTGTTCACAGTGCCGTCTGTACAGCGACATGGAATCATTTGAATCATGTTAGCAGATCTTGGCTGAGCCAGACCACAAAGGGTGTGGAAGGAGGTGGTGGTGGTGAACTTTCTGTAGATCTATATTGAGACATAAGGGGAGAAAGAATGAGACAGAGAAAGAAAGAAAGAGATATAGACTGTCCGATTTTAAAAAGTACACAAATCCTCAGTGCTAACTTAGGTCAATTTCCCACTCTCAAGAGTTGACTTAATTTTGCTATGTAGAAAGAAGGGATGAATGTAGGGGCTAACAAGGAATGAGGAGAGAAAGAGGTCTTTATGGAGTGTATGTGGGAGGATGCCGTTTTAAAGAGCAACATGATGTTCACATCGTTAATATATAAGTATATTTCACTTGCACCCACTTCTGACATTCCTATTTTTGGCATGTCATTATAAGGCAAACTTTTCTGGATAAAAAAAAACAAACAGCAAAAAAATACAAAAACTCTACAAGCTCACGATGGGTTGCATCACAACACATTGTGAGTGTGTAGACCTGCTTTTTTGCTATTCGTCATACAACTAAGTATAGCCTATGGGGCTTAAGCAGTTAAAGTTAGGCACAATGTATGCGTTTTTTTGGATTGCCGCTTTGTCTAAGCCTTTTTTTTGTTTGACAGTGTGCGGATTCAGCAGCATCTATTCGTTGTGGGGGTTCATAACAACTCTTTTTCTGGAATGGTATGTGTCCCATATGGATATTTTAGACCGTCGGTTCAAATTAGGGAGGAGAGGTTGGAAAGTCAAACTCAAAAGCTTAAGATTTCTCGACTAGCGGAACATTTGCTGCCAATAACTTTGTCTTTCAGTGAAAGTGGAATTTAAAGTGTAATTTGTTTTTCCTGTATTTAATACAGTATATATTTTACTTCCTCATCTAACAGGGTTAGGGTTAAAATTTCATAATTTAGGCCTGTGAGAAATTTTAAAAAAAAGTATTAATTTCTTTGTGAAACAAATACAATTCAGATGAAGGCGTACACACTGCAGCAAAGCCATTTAAAAAAGCATAGCCTGCCTGCGTGTGGAGGAAATGGGCTTCCAATCATAAAAAAGCCACAACCACATGTTCTGTAACTGGAGAAATCCTGACTTTCTCTGAGAGAAACTAGCAACTTTGTAGACTGAATAGACGATTAGCGGTTGTTGTCTGCGTATCAGTGGCCACAGTTACATGGACAGTTGTATTCGGAATGAATACACTTCTATTCGGAATGGATGAATGGATGAATTCATTCCGAATAGATTTGCTCATGTAAACACCCCAATTGGAATAGAATATTCCATTCCAGTCTGACCCGAATGCATTTTCATTCGGAATAGGAGGGGTGGTATAGACCGTTTGAATCGGGTTAAATCAATCGGAATTGACCATGTAAACACTTTATTCCAAACGCTCCTGTCCGTTTGGAATACATGCATTCCTTTGCGCATGTCTGTGCTTAGTAGGGCTGTCAGAATTGTCCAAAAATGACCTATCAAATCTCTAATTCAGCCACGGTTGGTGCTGAGAAGCGCTCGCTCCTGCGGGATAAAATTAATGATTCTAATAGCGTCATTTAATAAGCCTGTAATGGTTAAGCCCAGACTTGTCCAGGAGAACGGACGCTCTGAGGATTGCTGGGATCTTTTTCTAAACAGGTATTTTAGTCCTCAGTTTTTAAAAAGAATCCCTGGCCACATGACAAAGATTTTAAAATCCCTATCCACACGTAAACGCAGAAACGCATTGATCATAGACTGTAGTGTTGCGCTCTCTCTCTCTCTCTCTCTCTCTCTCTCTCTCTCCATTTATTATTATAATGACCATGTGCGAATGCGCGATGACATCATCGTACGGTACCTACATGAGAAATGTGACAAATACTATAGGCTAGCCTACGTTTTACCGTGTCTGGTACCAATACAAAAAAAGGAACTGGTCTGAACTTGTAGATCTGCTACTTTTGCATTAAAACGGCGATGACAAAGGAACACAGGCTTGCACCGCATACAACGCTGCCTGGCCAGGAGTCGGTGCGTTGCTTACCGGCCTGCCTACGACCGATAGACCTCCGCCGCCGCGGAGGCACAAGGGGGCTATTGCCTCCTCCCATGCCCACCAGGGGAAGCTCTGCTCCGGGTAGTGGCCCCTGGTCCATGCCCGGGCGTAGGCGGGAACCACTTTGCGCATGTCAAAAGTTATATTCTGAATGAATGCTTTGGTCGTGTAAACGAGGAATACTTTTATTCAGGTCCCATGTAAACAGGTGAGTGGATCAGATTCCTCTATTCAGAATGAGTTCATTCGGAATGAATTCATTCTGAATGAATACATGAGTGTCCATGTAACTGTGGCCAGTGAGTGACTTGAGGCAATTTCTGAAATAGCAGCCTGAGTGAACATCGTTTACTTCTTTGTGCTTGTCCTGATGTTGTATTTCAGGCCAAACTCATACTTATGTTTTGGTAAACGCTAAAGTTGGACTGGATGCTGTGATATTTCAGGGGCATCCCTCCAGTTGGATATTAAAAACAATGTATCTTAACATGCTTAAAAGAATGGCATGACGTTGACAGCTCTGACATAGCTGCTGAAATCCCCAGGGCAAAGGAGATATATATACGAGAGAGCGAGAACCAGTCCCAGTATGAGAGAGTGACAGACACACAAGAGGGGGCAGACAGATGGATGAGACTTGGTTCTGAGGTCTTGTCAAGCTCTATTATATTTTGGTGAATGTCCAAAAGTGAGGAATCCTCAGGGAACAAGGTGTCTCACTCACACACATGCCCAAAATATTGAGAGGCTTTCAGTGTTCTAGAAACATCTATTATAAATGGGACTTCATTGCTATAAGTTTACAGCAGATTTCTCTGATAATCTATATATTTTTTTGGGAACAGAGGAGATCACTGCTGCAATGTCTCTTGGCTTACGGTACCCTGCCTTTTAAACCACAAGAGACTCAGGAATTGACAGGAAGTTTCATCATTCATGCTTTATTTAAGACTGGATTGGTCACTTGATATGGTCACACCCTCAGGAAAAGTCAGCCTGTGACAGTGTTACACCCAGGAAAGACAAGGCTGGAATGGTGAACTGCGCCAACTACACAAGTAAAAAGAATAATGCAAGGCAAGCAATATACTGCAGTTAACTACTACTCAATATTTTCGGCCCAACGCTCACTCTGTTTCCTTATCCAAACTGTACGCAGGCCAGATGAAAGATTTGCTTCCTGCTTTGCAGACAGATGTCTATTGTCTTGTGCCGAGAGATGAATCCTTGTGGAAAATATGTTATGATGGTGCAGTACGTCTGCAGATTGAAGTGACTTTTCAGTTACAATAAACCACTGATCAAATATTAGTTGTGGCTGCAAATTTTTCAATTCTGTTACATCTCTAAATACTGGTAGGCATACAGTTTAATTTGTGGTGGGGGGACGGGGGGATTAAGAAAATAATTAATGATTAAGAAAATATTATGAAATTAAATATTCAAGTTGAGGATGAATATTTTATGTTCTTCAGTAATCACAAAACAAGCATTAACAGCAAAGTCTTGGTATTTGATATGCTATCGATACTGGCTAATAATTTATATGTTGGTGCATCTGAAAAGCAACTCAAATTTAAGTATAGTGGTGTGTTCTAGCTCCTTTATAAAAAATGTAAAAGAGAAACATTACATGAGGTAATAGTGAACTCTCCCCATTGCTCAATACATAATAGATCATAAACCAAACCATTGTACTGGCTGGGTCCAGAAGTAATCTATTAGTAATGGCATTGACTGGTTGAGTGCGGCCTGCTTTCTGCTGCTAAAAGGAAGTCCCTTGAGAACGCGGAACAAATTGTGTCTCTTCTTACTTTCCTTGAAATCACACAGTAATGGTGACATCATCATATCACGTTGCCTGAGAACGACTTATAGTAAATGGAGTAAAAGAAGAACATGAGTCAAAATATGTTGTAAATTCATGTTTTCATCACACACACCTACTAATCAGGAAATTGCAGAACTATTTTTCATTGCTGCAGCCCCGACTGCACTGGTGACGTGACGACGTGATCTAGTTTAGCATCAGGTCAGGTCAGATTGTAAACATGGAACCTGTTAGAGTTTGGGAGAAAACTGTATCCACTGAGTGAGAATGGTGCCATGCTGGTGCTTTCTTGGCTGTAAAGATGGCAGTTGGTTACCATAAATGCTTTTACAGGCCGGCTTTTTTGGAGATATTTTGACATACCCTGTTTCTTAGCAGGATAGAAATTGGAGCTCATTATTTCTACCAACTACACAAATTACAGTAATGTAAAACATACACACATTTACTGCGTCTAATATCACAGAATGTATCCTTTAATGCAGGAGACTTAACTGCATAAATTATAATCAAAGACTAAACAGGTGCAGTTAAGACACGTGGTATGGTATATGACAGATCTGATACATCTTGTCCTCATGACTTCGGAGATAATGTGTACCAATTTGTGTGAGTTTTGAACAAAAGTTGTAGGAGTTGTATCAAAATGTGCGTTTTGAAAAAAAAAACGCGAAAATCTAGTCTAAATGGCTAGGGCCTGTATGTGGAGTTGCATCATGATCCCAGGAATCTACGGGGGGAAAATACCGATTGTATGACCTACAGTTCAATAGTTATCGGCTAAAACGTGAAGTGGGCTGTTATAGTGCCACCATGAGGCTGATTCGGGCCAAGGTTCTTGCACGCCTAATGGGAGTGTGCGTGCAAAGTTTCACGCCGATCAGGCCAACGGTCCCGGAGATTAACTGCTCACAGACACACACACAGACGGCCACACGGACGGACACAAGTGAAAACAGTCTCCGGCCTTCAGCCGTCCAGCCTTGTGGAGACAACAATAGGTGACTATGTACAAAGCTATAGCAGAGTAAACTTGAATGAAGAAATTAATGATTCTGCTCCTCAAAAGACTCCCCATTAGTAATGGTTGCCATGGTTACACTCCATAGTTCCTCCCTGTGCACCTGCTGACTCAGGGCCCTCAGTTTCTTAAATGGAGAGGTGTTTAAAATCAATGAGTAAATCAGTGAGCACTGATGTAAATCAGTGAGCACTCTTATATCCTTCTCGTCCCCATCAATCCAGTGACGTTAAAATAATCATCAATCCAGTGACGTTAAAATGGTCAACAACAGACATCTCATCACTGCTACTCTGAGTCACAATCATTTTGGAAACCTTAGAATTTGGGGGTTCCGTTGGAAAGAGAGTGGCAATGGAATTGTATGAGCCACAAAACTGCTTTTTGTGATTTGAGTCACTTCCAATCCCAATACCTAAGTCCTGACGTCACTCCTGCTACCCCTGGGTCACGGAAGTATTTTTACGATTGAAAATCCTATTAAGAAATCTTAGATTGCGTCATATAAGACCTGTGTTCCAAAAATAAACACATCAGCCATTGCTGTGTGATGAAGTGTAAAGTAAGCCTCAAGTTGTTCATCAATTCATGGATATAATATATTATTTCCATGAATTACGTGTATTAAATAAAAAACGGGCTTCTTGGTTATTTGATTAATCAAAAAAGAAAATAATCAATAGTTGCAGGCCTAATGTGTCTAGGGACAGAGTGTGATGCTATGCTGTTAAACTGTACAAATGCACTCAGAAGTACATGTTTATTGAAGAGACCTCTCTATTGTGGAACATAACAAGAGTGTCAGGAGGAGGCCTACTGGGAAAAGCTTAGCATGCATAAAATGTAGCCTACTTAAACAAATAATTGGTCTGCGTATGTACATTGATTAGACAAAGCAATTATTCAGCAGTGAAAACAATACATTAATGGAAGGATCAAGAGGATAGAGCTGATGAAAAATCCATTGCTATAAATAGCAAATAAATGCTTTTCGTTAAGCACTTGGACACATTTTAGACCATTTACTCTCAAGTAGAGTTAATAAACACTCTTTTAATAGATGTATATACTGTAGCATGTAGGCCTACTAGATCTTTGTTACATCTGTACTATAAATATAGACCAGGACAGAAGAATGAAGAATGTTCAAATATATTGAATAATACCCTGTCTATATTGGAAGTCCATCTATATTGATGGAACGGTCGGGAATACTTTGCTTACATCACTTAGACTAATAGCTAAGATTCACAGTGATCCTCATTCCTCAACATGATTTAGTAGAGTCTTTGGCTCATAGAGCCTCTGCCAGTATCAGTATAGATCAGTTGTTCCCAAACAATGCGTCAGGACCCATTTTTGGGTTGCAAACCATTTCTATGGGTCGTGAGTAAATATACCTATGTTCCCTACAATATTTTTTAAAATGTAAACATTAAGATTTTTCAGAACAAAACAAATTCCAAACAATTTTCAAAAGAATTTCAGGGGGAAGAATCTAAATCTGAGAATAGCAGATCTACCTGCTTAACACATGGCGACACATAGCAAGCTTGTAGATCGGCTATTTTAACTATTTTTGGAATAGGACTCAAGTGGTTAACTCACGCATTTTGTGAGTTTTGGTCCCGGGGTGAAACCAAATGTATCTTTTGGGTCTTGAGCTGAAACGTTTGGGAGCCACCGACATGGATTGCTGAGGAGACCACAATCATAATGGCTCCATAATATTGTCAAACTTCTGCAACTTGAGATATATATTCCCCAAAACCCCCCAACATGCTAATAAAATTCTGGATTTAACTGGTAGATCTGTCAATTCACCTGGTCTGCCGGCTGCACACTTTCATTAAAACATCAATGATTTAGGAGAAGAATCTGGTCCATTTTCAACAGAGCCATTTGGCTTCCCCATGGGTTAGACTAAAGTATGACTCCCAGTAATGAGCAATACAATCACACTGCAAAATGGTCATGAGCCGTGTTGTATTGCGAACAAAGATAAGGGTTTTGGGGTGAGAAAACTAAAGTGGAGACAGTGTTATTCTAGTATATTGGTTTTCTGCTGAACACAATCATTGTCTTTACCATGGGGACAAAACTGTGTTTTAGGTCAACTTGGATCAGATTAACATGAACATTCTAAAAAGATAACCATACCATATTTAGTTTTTAACTGTCTGTTTCTCCTCTACTGAGACAATGACTGCCATGTATTGAATAACAGAATATGTTGCCTCTGTAAAAATGTATGTGTGCAAATTGGGAAACTATCTGGGCCACAGTGTGCCAGATATATGAGTAGGCTTTGGGCACAAGGAGGAAAGAAAGTGTGTCTAAAGCTAAAACTACATTTTTCATCTTTGCAGCCAGTGCAACTTGTTGAAGGGGATAATGAGGTGACACCCCCCCCCCCCAGAACATTGTTCTCACTATGGTAATTAAGCCTGGTTTAAACTTCTTGTGATGCTGTGAGCTTGTGCATGCAGCACACACAAAAAGTATGAATAATTAAGTAGACTACTCTGCTACATCAATTAGTAGCAGAAATTATAACTGCTTTAAGTTGTTGTTGTTCTTCCCATTTGTCATTTACATGAAAATACTTGTGTGCATTCAGGTAAGGTGACTCCTTGCCAAGTGTTTGTCCTGTTGCAGTTTAAAAGTAGGATAACCAGAAATATAGGTGCGGTGGTCCACCTCACCTATATATTTCTGGTTATCCTACTTTTAAACTGCCAGCGGTGGTACATATACTGTAGGTATACTAGACAAGAAACCGGTTCCACAAGCTATAATAAGTGACTAATTTAATAGACACACAGAATAGCCCTTTCTGACTTATTATTGGACTGTGACAAGTGACTACAGGAGACACTATAACTTTTGCCAAAATCAACTCAAAATACACTTATTTTTAAATGAGCCTATTGATTAGCCCAGGCCACTGCATGTATAGGCTACTGCTGAAACCATTAGTTTTTCCTTGTCATTAGTAGGCTACTGACTACAGATTTATCAGTCTCATCATCAGTAGCTAGTCCAGAGGCTGGGACTGGGAGACTGTAGAATGCAAACACATTTTTTCCAGACTAAAAATCTGACAGCCACACTGATCAAAGATTGAAGATAATACAAATGTGCATAACATGGAGCAGTGTTGCACCAGCGCATCAACTGAATGTTGGCCTACAATTTACAACCATTAAGGAAGTTTGCCATAATAAATGTATATTTTCTCACCTTTTCTCAGGTGTTGCTGGCGGGCCGCGCGCTCTCGGATCACAAGAGCCCACTTTTCTGCCTCCGCAAGATTAGCGCACGGGTCCTCCTGGACCCCTGAGACCCCTGGGACCCCTGAAACCCGGTAGCACAGCTCCACTCTCTGCCGCGACCCCCCGGAGCTCATCATCCATCGCCTCTTCAGTGGGTAAAAGTAGGCTGAGAAGTACGCTCCTGTGTCTGCGGTGTCATCCCCGCCATGAGCCCGACACCCTATGCAGTCCTTTAGGCTGAAGACCACCTTGTTCTGGGATGGGACCTTCTGAACCGTGAGGTCCCTCTCGGTCAAGCTTAAGGCATATCTGACTTTTCGGGGGGTGCCCGTGAATTCCCCGTATAACACGACCTGGCTGCTGGTGGAGCCGTTGCGGCAGGACGAGTCCAGTTCTGCTTTCTCTGGATCCATCCTGAAAGGAAAGGAGAGTCAGGAGACGGGGGTCCGCAGACCGGCGGAGGGGGTACGGGATACCACGCACACACTCATACACTCACTACACTCGGGGGGGAATGGGATGCGACTGAGCAAACTCTCCGCAGGATGCCAGACTGCGACTGACTGTAGGGCTGATAGTTGTCACTGCGATATACGGTGGTTGAGCCCGTTGGTGAGCCAGTTTATCCAGTTGGAGAAACTGGTCGCACGTCGCCACCTAGCGACGGAATGAGAGAATGACCAATGCTGCTACTGTTGAGCGGCTGCCTCAGTGCCTCTTAATGAAAATTCCCTGTCGCCCGCAGATAGATACCCACTCTCTGTGCACATGATTTGTTGGGGGTCCGCAGTTGACAGTGTGAGTGAAGTGACAATTTAAGGACATTCAAGACCTATTTAATACCTAAAAAAGTGTATCAAAAGGAATCAACAAACTGTAATTGGCCAAATAATATATAATGTATCATAAAGAAAGAGGCAAACATTTTGAAAATAGCAGATCTACAACTTCTACATTCCAAGTGCTTATCAGGGTGGGGGGTCCCCAGTTCAAATATGATTATTTTGGGGGTCACGGCCTGAAAAGGTTGAGAAGTTGAACCACTGAGATAGAGCAGTGGTTCTCAACCTTTTCAGGCTGTGACCCCCAAAATAATCATATTTGAACTGGGGACCCCCCATTTTGTTTGACTTGGTTCCACAGATAAATATTGTGAAAATTGGCTATTTATTTATATCTAAATGGTAAATCTAAATTATCAGTTAATGCTTTGAGAATTGTTGTGTGATTGATTTGACTAATGAGCAGAATTCCAGACTTGATTTGAATAGAAATGAGGGCACATAATTTTCTATGGTTGTTTAAAATTCTTTATATTCTACCCCCACTGTGAGAGTAGAGGGCCATGAGGTTGTGTCTGAAATGAGATGATGCTTACTTGTCATTCTAGTCTAGTATAATAACTGGTTTGGGAACAAAGCTGCACAAATCGCATGGCAGTGCTCAGTGAAACAGCTGCACTAATCAGACATGCCCTTGCATGTGAGTTATTATTATTATGGAGTTGGAACAATGTATTTTCAGGAGGAAAGACATCTCACCTGATTCTATATCACTTGATAGCAACAACTTGGCATGCCCAACCTCCTTCTCAATCTCACTCACCTGATACCAACTCCTCCCCTAATTTACCTGTCATGGTCGTGGATGATAACTCCTCCCATGCTCACCTGATTTGAGTCACTTCATGATATCTCACCAATCAATCACTGAGGTGTAGACCTCCTATGTCTACCTTCTGCATTATATTTCCATATATCCCTCCTCCACCCCATTCTTCTTTTCAGTTCTCTCCTCTACCATTTAGCCTACTTTTTAGGTTCCAGACTTTTACGGGTTTTTTTTTTAAATGAGTCCATCGCAGCTCAATTTGTCTCATTCACTACGAAACCAAGGACAAAGATGCAGGGTTCTCTGCCCCGTCTTGGAACCCTCTCATCTTCTGAATCACAGTTTCCCCACCCCCTCCTCGTCATCCCCATTCATCCCCTCTCCCCTCATCCCTCACCCCCCTTCATCCCTCACCCCCCCCCACCCCTCATATCTCATCCCTCCATCTCACCATCAAGTGCCAGGTGAACGGTGAGACGGGCACCCCAGAGGATGACTTGACACCCGAGGCCGTAGAGCTGTGCAAGAAGTTGGGCAGCGAATCCTTGCGTGTCTCTGAGATTGCTGGTGGCAGGGACTGCGCTGTTCATGCTGCCATCCAGGAGGGAATCAACCAGGTCAACGAGAATGCCACCTCCAACGCGCAGCGCATCCAGAAGTGGATCGTCCTGGACCATGACTTCTCCATCATCGGGGGAGAGCTTCGTCCTACCATGAAGCTGAAGAGATCGGTGGTCATGAAGATGTACAAGGATCAGATTGAGAACTTTTACAAATAGGTGGCCACTCCCAACAACCACCTTGCCTCCCAAGTAGAACTGCGTGCTAGGGATGGGCCCAGTGCCCATGACTACTGAACAGGCCCTACCACCCTTACCCACACAGAATGTTCAACTCCCAGTCTACATGTCAATACCAATAGCAGATAAACCTTGTCTATGGACATCCAAGGGCAATGAGAAAGTGACACTGAGAATGGCGTAGTCTGGCGTGGCCGCTGAACCCCCACTAACGGTCCACTAGAAGTTCATCTCAGATGTGGAGCGATTCACTGCTCTTTCACTGCTCTCGGCTGGAAGGACGGCGAGCAGCAGTGAAAATACAGACGCTAATATTTCTTTGAACTTTTGGCTATCGATACAGGCTAATAATTTATACGTTGGGCATCTCTACTGAAAAGCAACACTAATGTAAGTATATGGTGTGTAAGTATATGGTGTGTTCTATCTCCTTTGTAATGTAATGTAAATGTTTTAGAAGAGACATTACATGAGGTAATAGTGAACTCTCCCCATTGCTCAATACATATAGATCATAAACCAAACCTTTGTACTGGCTGGGTCCAGAGGTAATCTATTAGTAATGGAATTGACTGGTTGAGTGCGGCCTGCTTTCTGCTGCTAAAAGGAAGTCCCTTGAGAATGTGGAACAAATTGTGTCTCTTCTTACTTTCCTCGAAGTCACACAGTAATGGTGACATCATCATATCACGTTGCCTAAGAACGACTTACAGTAGTATCCTAAATGGAGAAAAAGAAGAACATAAAAAAGTACATAAGTCAAGTTGTACTTGACTTATGTACTTATGCACTTACTAATCAGGACATCACAGAATAATTTATAATTGCTGCAGCCCAGACTGCACTGGTGACCTGACAACGTGATCTAGTTTATCATCAGGCCAGGTCAGATTGTAAACATGGAACCTGGTAGAGTTTGGGAGAACTGTATCCACTGAGTGAAAATGGTGCCATGCTGGTGCTTTCTTGGCTGTAAAGATGGCAGTTGGTTACCATAATGCTTTTACAGGCTGGCTTTTTTGGAGATATGTTGACACACCCTGTTTGGACAGTTTCTTAGCAGGCTAGAAATTGGAGATCACTATTTCTACCAACTGCAGAAATTACAGACATGTAGGAGAAACATACATGCATATACTTTAGTTCTAAAATCACAGAATGTATCCTTTAATCAATACAGTAGACTTTTAACTGCAAAATCAAAGACAAAAGGTGCAGTTAAGACACATGGTATGGTATATGACAGATCTGATACAGCTTGATCACATGACTTCAGAGATGATGTGTACCGATTTGTGTGAGTTTTGAACAAAGGTCGTAGGAGTTGTATCAAAATGTATGTTTTGAACACACGAAAATCTAGTCTGGCACAAATGGCTAGGGCCTGTATGTGGAGTTGCATCATGATCCAAGGAATCTAGGGGAAATTCCGATTGTATGACCTACAGTTCGAGAGTTATAGGCTAAAACGTGATTCGGGCCGAGGTTCTTGCACGCCTACTGGGAGTGTACGTGCAACGTTTCACGCGATCAGGCCAACGGTGTCGGAGATTAACTGCTCACAGACACAGGCACGCGCGCATGCACGGACACAAGCGAAAACAATCTCCGGCCTTCAGCCGTCCAGCCTTGCGGAGACAATAATAGGTGACAATGTGACAAAGCTATAGCAGAGTAAACTTGAATGAAGAAATTAATGATTTTGCTCCTCATTAGTAATGGTTGCCATGGTTACACTCCATAGTTCCTCCCCGTGCACAGCTCTGCTGACTCAGGGCCCTGTTTCTTAAATGGAGAGGTCTTTAAAATCAATAGTTTTAGTAAATTGTGGAGTGAGTGAACACTGATGTAAATCAAAGTCACTCTCCTTCTCGTCCCCATCAATCCAGTGCCGTTAAAATAATCAAGCAACAGACATCTCATCACTGCTACTCTGAGTCACAATACTTTTGGAATAAGGAAGCCTTAGAATTTGGGGGTTCAGTTGGAAAGAGAGTGGCAATGGAATTGTATGAGCCACAAAACTGCTTTTTGTGATTTGAGTCACTTCCAATAGAGTACCTAAGTCCTGACGTCACTCCTGCTACCCCTGGGTCACGGAAGTATTTTTTCTATTGGAAATCCCATAGGGAAATCTTAGATTGTGTCATATAAGACCTGTGTTCCAAAAATAAACAAATCAGCCATTGTTGTACGATGAAGTATAAAGTACGGCTTGAGTTGTTAATCAATTCATGGATATAATATATTATATCCATGAATTACGTATATAAAAAAACGGGCTTCTTGATAAATCCATTAATCAAAAAAGAAAAAAATCAATAGTTGCAGTCATAATGTGTCTAGGGACAGAGTGTGATGCAATGCTGTTAAACTATGCAAATGCACTTAGAGGTACAGGTTTATTGAAGAGACCTCTCTATCGTGGAACATAAGAGTGTCAGGAGGAGGCCAGCTGGGAAAAGCTTAGCATGCATAAAATGTAGCCTACTTAAACAAATAATTGGTCTGCATGTATATATATTAGACAAAGCAATTATTCAGCAGTGGACACAATATATTAATGGAAGGATCAAGAGGACAGAGCAGATGAAAAATCCATTGCTATAAATGCTTTTCGTTAGGCACTTGGACACATTTGAGACCATTTATGCTCAAGTAGAGTTAATAAACACTCTTTTAATAGATTAGCATGTACTAGATATTTTTCAGGGACGCAGAAAAAAAGAAAAAACCTCCAACATTTGTACCAAATTTACCAAATTAACCGTAATAAAGTAACAAAAAAAACAAAAGAGTAACAAAACCAGGAAAAAAACACACATTTTCACAAGTGCCTAATGTCCACCACAAGCTGGAATGGTGGTGACCCCTGACTGTAGTGCTAATAGTTGTCACTGAGATATATGGTTGAGGGGCTTGAGCCTTCTTGTTATAGGGACTCCTTTTCTCCTGCAAAACAAAAAAACGAGAAAATGCTTTTCTCCTTTTCTCTAGCAAAATGAGTAAACAAACCCCTTTCTTCTTTTCTCCTTTTTTAAAAGTTTTTTTTTACTGCAAAAGGAATTAACAGACTGTATTGGTTATTTCAACTGTTGGCGGGCTTGCTCCTGATTGGTTAATGCTCTGTCAATCTTTTTCCCTGCGTCTCCTTCAAAATAACAGTTCCCCACTGCAGGTCACATAGCGACGCATTGTGATCCTGAAGATCTTCTATTTTTTCTTACTTTCAATTAATTCATTAATTTAAAACTTTTTAAAATACATAATTGATAGATATCAATATATATATATATATATATATATATATATATATATATATATATATATATATATATATATATATATATATATATATATATATATATATATATATATATATATATATATATATATATATATATGTGTGTGTATATTATTATAGAAAATAATCATAATAAATAAATATTCATATTCATATTATGCCTTATCTATTAGGGCGGCCATGCGCAATGTTAGTCTCTGCCAGCAGGGGGGAGTGCAAGACTTTGCCATGGGCAAGAGCTGCTTTGATAGCTGTGTTAATGTGTTAATATATGGGGGAGTCATATTCTGAACATCACTTGTACGCCAAACAAATCTGTATGGAGTTTAAGTATACTTGTTCCCACTTCCTCTGTCTTTTTTAGGCACAATTACATATTCAATCATTTTCTTAAGAAATCTAATTTAAAGTAAGAAATAAGGGCTGGGCTGTCCAAATTAGTTGCGTAGAGTTACTTGCCCTTGTATTAGGAGTTAGAGTGAATAATGAATCTTCAGAATCTATGCTTAAAAAAAAGATGCGCACCTTAGACAGGATTTCTCTCTCAATGAGCCACAGGTGGACCAGGAAACTAGTCCGCCATCTCTGCAGACTGTGGTATGAAAGCCAATTAATGTCAGGTAAGAGTGGGTGTTACTTTATAAAAGTGTGTGTGTGTGTGTGTGTGTGTGTGTGTGTGTGTGTGTGTGTGTGTGTGTGTGTGTGTGTGTGTGTGTGTGTGTGTGTGTGTGTGTGTGTGTGTGTGTGTCTGGAGCAGGGGTCTTCAACAGGGGGTCCACCACAGGGTGGACCCCATTTTTGTTATAGGAGCTTGTTTTACATTAACCGGATGAACCCTAGCATTCTGGGGAAAACATTTGCAGAAAATAGCAGATTATCTGTTGGTGAAGAGATTCGGTCTAGAGGGGGAAAAGCAGATCAAATACAGAGCGAAAAGTCAAGTTGAAGCTATTAACAAATTTGAAACCCCAGTGTTTTTCCAGACACGTTTATGTTCTTATCTTGTTTTTTGTTTTCTTTTTTTGATTTATCACACCCTGTGTGAAGGTAGCGGCGCCTTTGATTGTCATCGATATGTGTTTATAATGTGTTTATAGCCACGTGTCACGTGAAGCTTGACCAATCACTTTGTTGACGTGTCTGACCGTTGACGTGTCTGACCAATCAGAACGTTGACGTGTCTGACCAATCAGAACGTTGACGTGTCTGACCAATCAGAACGTTGACGTGTCTGACCAATCAGAACGTTGGCGGTGAACACGGACAAAGTCAGGTATAGAGCAGGATCCGCTCGCGCCGCTAATAATTTAATCTAAATCTAATTAATTTAATCTAAATGAATTAAATGAAAGTAAGAAAAAATAGAAGATCTACAATCTACACAATGTCATCTGCAAACATCATGGTCCATGGGGATTCCTGTCTAACCTCATCCGTCAGCCTGTCCATCACCATATGACATATGCATGACATCCCAAAATTACATATACTAGTCCATACCCGGTCGACGCATCCGTGGGGGGATATGCGCACATGATCTGGCAACCCGGGAGGCAGTTCGTCCCATAGCTCGCGGGGCCACAGCTGGGCAGCCCCGTAACCATCATCTTTTACACAAAAACGCTAATAAACAGCTGAGATTTGGTGAAATCGAAAAACAGGCTTCGCTGTTCCGTGCACATGGTAATGGTCAATGGCTGTGTGCAAATTCAGATCAATTGCACCAGCCACTGAGGAGAACCGGGCAGAACACATTTTGGTCTCACCACTACAGACAGATGTTACTCAAATTATAGGAGGATGCGGGTAATGCAGCCATGTACTGATGCACTGCACCTGTTGCTGATCTTCATGACCATGTTGTATTGCTATTACTATGACTGTACTATGACTATTGCCATAAGTGTATTCCTGCAAACAATTGAACTATTCTATAAAGCTAAGAACACATTCTGCCAACAGATGGCAGTATAAGATCCTAGGAAAAAAGCAGTTTGTATCACCATGCTACAGCCAGTCAAGTTAAATTATCCCTTAGATGCAAAAGACTGCAATTTATGAAGTTACTCTTCATTGTTCTATAGATTAAGTTGACCTCACCTGATATGTTTTATCATCAATTCAATTTTGATGTGAGGCTGAAGAGTAATTAAAGTAATTGCTCTATGTTCATTATTGCCACAGTAATCAATCATTTAAGATCGTTTGAGCAAACCTGAAACTGGTCATGTCTGACTTCTCCTTGCTCAAATCAAAGTCACTTCAGTGTTCTTGTTTCCCTGAATGTGAGCTAATGCTCCAGGCAGTGGCACATGATGCACAGAGAAGAAAAGAGGAGGTGGAGGGGGAGGTTTGCATTTATGCAGATGGAAATTATCGGTCCCAGTAAACACCTGGGCCCTGAGGGTAAATGAGATGATCTTATTCACATGCAAGTCTTGTGCAGCAAAATGTAGGCCTACTGCTTCGAAAAGGCAATGGTTTTCATGTGCTCCGATCCGAAAGATGGGTAATTATGGTTTGGGTTGTGAAAAATGTTCTCTTCATGTCTGAGGCTTTCAAGCTTTACCTAGAAATGGCTTTGAAAATATAGCCTTTTATTTAACCTTATCACTGCATACAAATCATCGCACAAAGGCATGACAAAGGCATGACAACAAAATATGTTTTTCATGTTAAACTGGTGGAAGAATGATCATTTCCTAAAAGTTATTGATTGAAAATGGGATGGCACAGCTGAGGAGCAGGAGCATAGACTGCAGGGAGAGGCTTTGTAAATGGCAGCAGTTCTCCAGCTGTGTGTAGGAGAACTGTCTGTGCATTAGGTTCTTTTGAGGCCAAGAGACTCTCCTGTCACTCCCACATGAACTTCAGTACTTGTAGCTTGGAGAGTCCATATTGGCTCCCAAGATGCTGAATGCAACCATTTTCATCGCATAATTTCAACACTTGTGCACCAATTAGCACCAATTACAAGTCACATACATTGTGACAAGTGACATTCACAACCATCTGGCTTCATCTCCTGAAAAGGGCAACTAACTGCTATTATGCTGTAGCGACTATCAGTGGTTGTCGTGATGGTGGTGTGCTGCCAGATGTGACCCTATAGCATGCATATTCATGTTTCACGTTGAATGCATCTATTGCTTATATGGTATAAGACTGACTGTGCCACCCTTTATCTTATGACCTCTACCAATAATCCTTAAGTGAGGGAACCAAAAGTCCTGTCCTTGTGATTTGCATGGCCTCATTGTTAAAGTGCACACACTGTAACCACCATCGTTATTAGACAATATTCTTGTTCATTTTTACCTCAATTAATTTGTCAATTATATCTATAGAGGCCATTTCCACAAGGCATGCAGATGGGCTAAGGCCTTACCCTACAGCTACGTATGTTATGGGGAATCACTCCAGTGTTTGTGGGTGTGATTGTTGGAACATTTTGTAGCAGCTGTATTCGAGTGATTCTATGTGCACTGATATCTGTCACAAAAGGAGCAAAGCAGCCTTGTGAAATGAATAAATCAACTTGCCTGTTTCGATTAAGGGGAGCCCATTTCACCCTTTTGAACACAGCTCGGATTGTACACAGTACTACACACACATTAAATATCACGGCCAGTGGGCATTAGAAATGTATGAAATGTCTCAAGGGTGAATTTACTGGGATGTGGGGATTGGTGCACAAGACTGGGAATTGTTGCTTATATGCTTTATCCATACCAGGCAACAGTCAATATAGGGAGGTGCCTATCTTGCACGGTTAAAGATTGTTTCAGATGTTGAACCTTCATGTGTCGGTTGTGACACTTTCTTTTTCTTACATAATCATCCCAATTCAAACAGGCATGGGTAAGCAGCGTGCTATGCTTCTTACATAACGAATAGCCTACCTAACCTTTTCATCAGACACATTTTGACATGCTCTTTTTTTCTATGGTCCTCTGTGATGTCTATTCCTCCATCTAGGTGCGGCTCCTTCTTGTCTCCTGCTGGTAGATGAAGTGGCACCGTGGCAGTAATGAGAGCAGAAGATGTCATGCTGTTTGAAAGGACGCTTCACCACTCTGACACCCTCTCTGAGCCACTGAACGCTATCTCACCAATACAGCCTTCAAACCAGATGATTTCCACTTGTGCGTGCGTGTGTGCGTGTGCGTGGGCGTATGTATTTATGCTTGAATGCACACACATGCAACAGTAGGTCTTCATGTCTTCATGTCTTCATCCCGTCTCCAACTGGTGCAAGATTTTGCTGCTAGCTAGATTGATAACTAAATCAAAGAAATGCAACCATATTACACCCATGACCCCAGGACTTGGGCATCTAAGCCTATGTGCTACGCGCCTTAACCACTTGGCCATCAGTGCCCCTGTGTTTTTATTCTTTTTTTCTGTTGTTGATTTTATTTTATTTCATCAGTTTATGTAAAGCACTTTGCAACCTTGTTTTGATAAGTGCTATATAAATAGTTATTATCTTTTGTTACATTTCATATGAGCCTGAGTGAGCACAGTATGAAAACCTCATGATGGACACTCTTTCGTTGTTTCTACTGTAAAGCTCACATCATTATAGGGGGCGATGGGGCATCAAAATGTTGAGGTTCTCAAAGCTGTCAGCCAGTCATTAACGTGTTTTAAATTGCTTCTGATAACGTATTATCTTAAGGCCTTTTCTTAGTGCTAATTTGTTTTATCTCCTTTTTTGCTTAATTTATCCTTGCCTATTTCCTTTTCATGATATTTGGATTTGTTTTATTTCATATTTCTTATAAAGACATTAGTTGGTGAGACAGATGAGTGCCATGACCTAGAAAGAGGGAAGCTGAGCAATTTCATGTCTCCTACGTGTCTGAAATGTTCAAAATAGGACATATTGACACTTGACTTGTACCATGAATGAATACATTTGATATGGTACAGGTATGCCACTTTAATGCCTGAGCCTTCTACCCACTTTTCAGAGAAAATCTTACATCATACACTAATATACAAAACTTGCAGGCTGTGGTAAATATGTTTGTTGATGATGGATAACATTAGATGCCAAAATACTGATTGTCTGAATGCACTCCTTGCTCTGACCTTTCACACAGACTACTAGTCAGTCTCGTAAGAGTTAATCATTCAATATTTATTCTATTAATTTACCTGTGTCAGAGATGATCGGAATGAAATGTTATTCTCATCAGAAGATCTGTACAACTTCTTGTTAACAACACACCCATTGAGCCGCTGGGATTGTGTTTGGGTATTAGACAATCTGGAATTCTCCAAATGGGTCAAAACATATATGTATATGATTGATTTAGATATAGACAATATTTTCTTTTCAGTATAAGCATATCTTTTATGCTCCAACTGCTGTTAAGTTATTATTGTCTCCGCCAGGAGACATTGTTTTCACTTTCCACATGTCAAGCTAACATTGGTCAAGCCTCACGTGACACGTGACAATACGGTGAAATAGTGTAATCTGATTGGCTAGTGACGTATAGCGGCCTATAAATACATGTGTCACTTTGAAGGAGTTAGCATCTTCCAAAGTGAGGTAAGACAGGAATAGTCACGTAATGGCTGAGAAATGGCGGATACTGTAACAATTGGATAGGACACTTACACAGACAGGACAGATAGGACACTTACACAGACAGGACGGATAGGACACTTACATAGACAGGACGGATAGGACACTTATACAGACGGATAGGACACAACACAAGTCTGCTGGCGGAGACTTGTGCTCCGAGGAGCACTTTTTCTAGTTATTATTATTATTATTATTATTATTATTATTATCCATATTGAATGTGGAAATCATGTGGAGTGATATTTGAACCCTTAACAGCAAGTGTGATGTTGCAATGATAGAAGAAGTGGTCATATTTTTTGGAGAGTTGATGAAGGGAGGAGGAATCTGCTATGCAGACACCATTACTCCCTATCTTTATGCCGTGGCTTCTCTCTGTCTCTGAGGTCATTAGGAGTCTTCTCCCCTATCATTAGATTACCTCCCTCTGCCAGAACATGCAGGAAAGCTACAGTATACTCATTATGCAAGCTGTCCTGCCTTGCTAGGCGCACAGGAGCCACCCTTTCACCTTGTAATTTGAGACCCACCAGCTCATCAGGACAGGAAGGAGTATATTGAGATATGGATGTGTCGCCGCCACTATCGGCAGATCTTTATGTCCTCCACACAGCACACCCCTCGATTACACAGGCAAATTTAGAGTGCACAGTTGGCAGAGGCGATGTTCCCTGGGACATTTTAGACACATTATTTCCCCAGGTTTCTGCCAGAAGCACATCATGACTAGGAGTTGGTACACAGTGATGATGACAACAAAAGAGACATTCATGATAATAGACTTCATAATAGACTTAATAGAGCATATGGAATGACTGCGGCATATTCCTGTCACACTAATGATTTTCGGTCCCTTTTCAGGGATGGCTTCGTGGCCTGTTTTCCCCACAGACGGTAAACAATTACAACCTGGCGTCCCCAGGACAACAAGAACAGAACAACAATTATGACAACAAGCATTCACTAGTTCATCTAATTAGCCAGGAAAAAGACAGGATATAATTTGGCGCAAAGGAAATGAACCAGTTCACAAAGGGACAAAATAAAACATTAGTGGTTTATGCCATTTACAGGAGGTAATTAAACACAACTTCTACTTTACTTTATTGTCACATTACAAGTTTACAGGTGTAAAAGAGTGGGTGAAATGATTTAGTATGCAAGCTATCCAAAATTGCAGTACATTTTTAATTAGAACAGTTTAAATAAGAATAGAAGAATAAGAAGTAAAACACAATATCAAATATACATAAAGTGTGTGCAAAAAAAAAAAATCCAAATTCAATGAACCCTGGTTCTATATGCTTCATGATAGAATGTTGGAGGGTAAAACATTTACCAGCTGAACTGATATGTAAATCAATGTGTGGTAGCAATGGCAGCCATTTTAGTCTTGCAGGAGAGGAGTGAGGGATAGAATAAAGTCACTCCAATGGCTTTGCCATGAGGAAGAGGAGAAGGATGCCCAGCAGGTAGCAGGAATATTTGTTTTTTATTACATTAGATCTCATAGGTTCCGTTCCAGTGAAGAAATCTTTGAAATTTCCCCATAATGCAAGCTCAACGTCTCTGTTTGCAGAGTCTGATCCACGTTGAGTCCCTTCAGTGGGAGGATGAACATCTAGAGCTGCCTGTATGGATAAATTGTTTTGATGGAAGAAAGCTTGCCGTCAGTCTTAAAGGAAGAGGGATATCGGTGTTGGCTGTTCCCGTTTATATGGCGAGGATATTTCTCCAGGGAGGCACTCTGAGAAAGATGAAATGTTAAGTCAATTTTGAGAGATCAACACCTACAAGGAGAATTCAAAAGCAATTATGTATTTAGTAAAGACTGTCTAGTCATCTTGGGTTTGGAATGCCAACGTTTGTGGACCGTTGCCCTATACTGTATGTCGCAATACTGCCAACAGTCTTTATCAGTTGGCACAACAAAGTCAATATTTGATCTCAGGAAATAGCCATGCTATAATTCAAAGGCTTACATCCTAGAATCAACACTATCACAAACACTAACAAGGTCATTTCCTGGGACATATTTAGTCTTAATACAATAAAATAAAAATAAAGGCTTGGATGAACTCACCAGTTGCCTGGCCATAGAATTGAGAACACCTTGTATATCTTGAACCCACAGCTGTATGAGAGAGAGAGAGAGAGAGAGAGAGAGAGAGAGAGAGAGAGAGAGAGAGAGAGAGAGAGAGAGAGAGAGAGAGAGAGAGAGAGAGAGAGAGAGAGAGAGAGAGAGAGAGAGAGAGAGAGAGAGAGAGAGAGAGAGAGAGAGAGAGAGAGAGAGAGAGAGAGAGAGAGAGAGAGAGAGAGAGAGAGAGAGAGAGAGAGAGAGAGAGAGAGAGAGAGACTTTAATAATTTAGAGTTGTTGCCAAGCGGAATAGATAAATGCCCACTTATAACGCACAAGACCTTGCTTTGCAAACAGGTTCTTTTAAACCAAATTATTTAAAAAGCTCAATTTCTTTCCTTGACCTTCACCCGTGTGGCACACTTTACTTTAGTTGCTGTACATGGAGGCCCTACTCCATTGTTTTCTTTTTGATATATAGTACCTCACAACTACACTAGCCTGCACCCTTTGATTTACCTAAAGTTTCTAGTTACAACTTATTATTTATTTATCATCTAAGTGTCATTAATCAACACTTGCGTCATTGTATATAACTCAAAGGCTTTGTACACCTACAGTACAGTAATAAATAACAGACCATCTAAATGATTTAGAATTGGCTGTGTTGCTCGGGTTGCCGGGGAGAGAAAACAGGAGGAAACATCACACACAGTAGCAGAGGGTTCATCTAAGTTCAGCTCACACGTAAACGATGGAGAGCTAATTAACTCAATAATGTTTCCAGAAAAGAAAACACCAGAACACACCTTCAAAATATGAAATGTTAACACTGCTGTGTACAATAAGAGAGATGGAGAACGAGACAGACAGTCGCCGGCTAACCTTGTTTATACTTTGTCACATGACGACATTGAGTGCCGAGAACAGCCTATCTAAGCTCACAAAGTATCCTGACGTGACGCCCTGTGAGCTTGTAGATCTACTATTTTCACAAAAGACTGTGTAACATGTTCTTACCCTGTGACTTTGTCTTTTCTCTATGCTCCATTCCCTCACATCCCTCCACTGTGCTGGTAGACAGGCATCAGCTGTCCGTCTGTCCTCTGCCCCTGCCATGATGAAGAAACCACTCTCAGTCCCAGTGTTGGGTCATTGGTCTCAGTACATCCTCATTCAGGTGACTGACACACTTTCCACAATGGAATTTGATACCAGAAACTGATACTCTCTCACACAGTGTCAATGTTTGAGTGGGGTGGTAAATAAACAAATAAACAAACAAACAAACATGAAACCTCTTTTCACACAGTAAAATGTGTGCAGTGTTGAATTTTCTTTTATACTGAATGTAGAAATAGGCCCATTTGGGTAATTTTTTTCACTCTCAGTTAAAGGTGAGATTCAGATCTCCTTCATGAAATAACAAATTTCTACCTCTCAGCCAAGAGGCATTCCCTGCGTGTCCAGGGGATATTTCACGTATGAGCTTCAGGCAGTAGCACTAGCTTTTCTGCTCCCTTCTTTGGCTCCCGGTTGCTGCCCACACCAAATACAAAACACTGATGTTGGACTACAAGGCAGCCAAAGGCATGGCACCCCCATTATACTTTAAGGCCTGATACAACACTACAAGCCTTCCCACTCACTTAGATCAGCTAACACAGGATCTCGGCACATTGTTTACAGCATTGTTTACTTACTAACTACAAATCATAGCAGGGCACGCTATCGTTCCCCCCTCATCACGAAAATTAGAAGTTGACAGCTATCAACTACCTGTTTCAGGGAGTCACACAGGTTGTGTCTTTCTGCAGAGGTGTAGAACATTGCATTACCTGCGGAGGTGTACAGTATGCTTGAAGTACTGGGGATCCTCACTTTGTTGAGGTGGAGGGGCTGCTCTCAATGTTGCTCATGTTTTTCTCTCCCGGTTCATCTGTGAATCTGAAAGAAATGAGGCAGAGTTGGAGAGGGGACAAGAATATCTAAGTACATATTAGTAGTATAGTAGTAAGTACTGTATAGTAGTAAGTATTGTTATTTGACTTAAATACCGTACTACTCCAGAGGAAGATTACTTGAGTTGATAACGTGTGAAAATAATGGAAGAAGGATGAATTGCTCTGAGGAAAAGTTATTTTGTTTTGCTTGATGCAGGGGCTTCTCGTTTTCATTTTATCATTTCAAGCACAAAGCCTGTTAAGTATGAATAGTGCAAAATGCAAAGTAGTGCATCCCTGTTTCTAGGTACTTTGTCAGTTTGTAGAGGATAGGGCTAGTAGGCAATTACGCAGAAATGTCTGTTTGCAAAATGTATGTCTAAGATATAGACATACAGTATGTCTATATACAACTGGCACAGATTTGACTCACTCCAGTCAACTTTTAAAGTCAACGTAGGATTGTGGTGGAACTGCATTTTTCTAACTTACTGTCATAGTATATCTGCTGAATGACTGAAAACAGAGCAATTAGAGGGCTTTGTTGTGTTTTTCAAATACACTTTTTAATAACATACAGTAACTGTAGAAGTTAGAATTTTCATTTCCCCCAAAAAACTTCGAAGGAGATCTTGATTTATGTTCTCCTTCAAGATGAAATGTTAGCCATGGCTCAGATTAATTATTGACATCATAAGTTGCTCTGCTAAATGCCTAAACTGTAAGATTTGTTGTTGAAATGAATAATGGTCATTGAAATAGATTGATTAAGATGTTATAAGATTGTGATGATGTACTATCTCCTATTAAGGAAGTTAAATTATGTCTGTGCCGTTCTGTTCTGGCTATGCTCTGGCCCATAAAATGCCATTAGTCTATGTTTAACTGTACTATGAATCAAAGAAGACTGAGCTATTTTTTGTGACTGTTGGCAGTGTACAATCCACTAGAAGGATTATTATAAACTAGACCATACCCGGTCGGCGCAGCGCATCCGTGGGGGGATATGCGCACATGATCTGGCAACCCGGGAGGCAGTTCGTCCCATAGCTGGGCAGCCCCGTAACCATGGCGACAGTGTTTGACACAAAAACGCTAATAAGAAGCTGAGATTTGATGAAATTGAAAAACGGGCTTCACAGTTGCGTTCAGATGGTAATGGTCAATGGCTGTGTGCAAAATCAGAGCAATTGGTCCAGCCAGTGAGGAGAACCGGGTATCTTCACTCACGTACTCACCACCACTACAGAGGTTACTAGAATTATAGTATGATATATAACCACTGGCCTGTAATACAATAGAGTTTATGAGAAACATTAACTCAAAATCCTCATCGTGGCGCTTTGTGTGCTTATAGGACAGCGATTTTTGATATTTTAGAAGATACTTTATTGAAGAAAATAAATTCCCCAAAATAGATTATTTGATTAAAATGTATAATCGTTTTAATAATCAATTGAATCAATTAGTTCGATAAACTGTTACACCTTAATTGCGAGTGATATGGAATTTTGAGCACTGAGAGATACTGATGTTGTTCAAAAACTATTCTGATCTGCTGTTTAAAATGTTTTCACTTCAAGTGACTTGCAGGACTTTTGGATTGGGCCTTTAATAGAGAACACCAGGGGCTATAAAAGAGAAGCTCTATATAGACCAAAAAACATTAACTTGGCTCAAGATTATTTGACAATGCTATACAATTCTTCTTAGAATTTACATATGGTGTTTTGATGTGCCATTCAGTGCGTGCGAGAAAAGAATAAGTCACCACTCAACACCACAGACTGTAAAAGAAAGGTCACCACACATGAAGTATCTGTGGATTTACTAAATACAAAAGCACAGGCTAGAATTGAATGTCATAGCCTAATACAGCGCAGTCTTACGTTACTATGGAAACACTGGACATGACCTGAAGAAGATCCACAACGGATCGAAACGTTGTTGTCAGCTAAATAAAGATGTTTTTGTACCTGCTTTGGTGCGCGGGCTCTACCTTTTTGAACTATGGAAACACTGGACATATTGCTTTTTCTTCCTGTACCCTCCTCCCAAAACACTGAACACGCAGTCACCACACACATAGGCTAAATACTGAATATGATCGACCTATGTACACAATAAGTCGTTTAAACTATGTATGTAGACTCTTGTACTCACCAGTGACCAGTGGTGGACAAACGGAATACATTTACTTGAGTACTGTACTTACAGTGGTTGTACCTTCAGAGTGTCAGGGGTGGCACCCCTCTGGCGCCTCTCTGGTACCACCTACTTTTGCGGTACCGCTTTTTTCTCTGTGGTGCCACTAGATGGCGGTAGAGAGCAACTAATGCCCAGACACAGGCATGTTGTGTCTATTTGAGACAGGGCTGCTTCCAGTCAACAGAGGCTGCAGTTGAAGCTGAACTTGTTGAGAAGTGAAACAAATAATTGTATGGGTTATATTATCAAGAAGTATTTTGGTAAATTGCACTCAGTGGGCTTTGAAAGTAGCAATTATTTCTTTAAACACAACTGTGTTTCATGGTGGAAGAAGTGCACAGACATTTTACTTAAGTAAAAGTAGCAATACCACAATATAAAAATACTCTATTTTATATTTACTTATTTTTAAATATACTTACCAAAAGCTAATGTTCTACAATGTTTGAAAGTAGCCGATCTAGCTTGTAGATCGGCTATTTTCAAATGGCTGTGGTATAACATAGGGCTAAAGTGGTTAATATGTATGTTTTATTATATAACAATTTGTATCTGCAAAGTAACTAAAGTTTTCAAATAATTGTAGTAGTGGAGTAAAAGTACACTATTTGCCTTTGCAGGTGTAGTTACACTTCCAGCTGTAACAGTGCAATGTTACTTGAGTAAAAGTACAACGGTATTGGCATCAAAATATACTTAAAGTACCAAAAGTACTAAAATGTTTTAAAGTAGCCGATCTACCTTGTAGAACGGCTATTTTCAAATGGCTGTGGTATAAAATAGGGCTAAAGTGGTTAATATGTATGTTTTATAATATAACAATTTATATCTGCAAAGTAACTAAAGCTTTCAAATAATTGTAGTGGAGTGAAAGTACAATATTTGCCTCTGCAGTTGTAGTGGAGTAGAAGTAAAAGTACAGTAATACTCCAGTAAAGTAAAAAAACACCTCAGCATTATGCACATGTAAGTTCTAGGCGCCCTAACCTGGAATCAAACCCTGCTCTGTAACTTGTAAGGCCACTCTCTACTCCACTACACTACTGGTACAGTGATAAATCTGTGGGGTCAGGACGTATATCATTCTCTATGTTCTGTGCACTACTCCTTGGAAAGTCAGATAAAAAGCTGGCAGCTCCCAAAGCTGCTACTTTCTGAGAGTAATAATAATAATAATAATGGATTTTATTTATAACGCACTTTACATTTTGTTACCAAACCAGAGTAACTTTACTAGTGGATACATACATTTTTAGGCTACCCTCTCAGAGATAAATCAACAGAGATTTTATCCTCACACACGCACACATTTGTATTTTTGTTTGACTACATGTTTTCAATTGCACTTTGTTTTCATTACATTTTTTGAGTTTTTCTCTCTGTCTTCAGTACTATGGGCATCGACTGCATTTTTAAGGTCAACCCCAAATGCATCAAATTCTCTCTGATGGGATGTTTGTAAGTCTGATGAATCTTTCTGATGCTTCTCTGTCAACGTGAGTTGAGTCCCGTTCCTTCATTAGAGCTTTCATAACTTTTGATGAATGATTAAGCAAAGCTGATTCGGAATGATTAAGCAAAAAATCTGAATCAGTTTTCATTTCTGTCTCCACACAGCCGATGACAACAGCAGTTGTAGCAATGCAACGTGTTGTGAGCTTGTAGATCTGCCATTTTCACTATTCTGAGCTTGTTGAATATTGCCCCTGACTACCCTTACAATAATACAACTAAAATTAACACTGAAACTAATTTAAAAACTCAACTAAAACTAAGCCTTTTCACAAGCTAAAAACAAAACTAGCAAATCCACTTAAAATCAAATGAAAACAAACTGCAATTGAAAAAGTGTGCTTGTGTGTGTGTGTGTGTGTGGGGGGAGGGCAAACTCCTGGGCTCTAAGTCCATTGTGATGACAATGAAGTGTGGCTACAAACAAAAGACCCTGGCCAAGGTGCTAAACCAGTTAATTTGCATGTCGTTGACAGACAGACTGATAGCAAAGATTTTCTGTGGATCCCAGCAATTCTTCAGATGAAAACTCTCATTCTCTCTCTGTTTTTCCAACCATGAAAAGTTTTTTGATTGATTGAATACTTTATTTAGAAGTCTGCAGACAAAGAGCACATGAAAGTACAGTTCAAATCCAAGGTCGACTAAATAGGAAGCTGGCTGCTAAATAGGAATAAGAAAGCCATATGGCTTGTTTAAATTGGGGTCCTTAGTTAGTTAGTACAATATACTCTCCTGTGTTCATTTAACTCTGTTTCACATTCTAAAACAATATAATTGTGCCAGACAGTAGTTTATATTATGCTTTTAGTTGACTACTATAGTTACTAGTTACTGCTCTCAGACAGTAGCAGCTTTGGGAGCTGCATGCTTTTTATCTCTGACTTTCCAAGGAGTAGTGCACAGAACATAGAGAACGAGACATGACCTGACCCCACAGACTTATCACTGTACCAGTAGTGTAGTGGAGTAGAGGATGGCCTTACAAATTGCAGAGCAGGGTTTGATTCCAGGTTGGGGCGCCTAGAAATTATTGAATAATGTTGAGGTGTTTTTTACTTCACTGGAGTATTACTGTACTTTTACTTCTACTCCACTACATCTGCAGAGGCAAATATTGTACTTTTACTCCACTACAATTATTTGAAAACTTTAGTTACTAGTTAGGCTACTTAGGCTAAGTAACATTTTGAACACAGGCCTTTTAGTTGTAATAGAGTATTTTATTTGGGTTCCATAGAACCTTGGGGAAAATGATGAAGTGTTTTCTTTTTACTGTACTGGAGTATTAGTGTACTTTCACTTCTACTCCACAACGCCTGCAAAGGCAAATAGTGTACTTTTACTCCACTACTACAATTATTTGAAAACTTTAGTTACTCTGCAGATATAAATTGTTATATAATAAAACATACATATTAACCACTTTAGCCCTATGTTATACCACAGCCATTTGAAAATAGCCGATCTACAAGCTAGATCGGCTACTTTCAAACATTTTAGAACATTAGCTTTTGGTAAGTATATTTAAAAATAAGTAAATATAAAATAGAGTATTTTCATATTGTGGTATTGCTACTTTTACTTAAGTAAAATGTCTGTGCACTTCTTCCACCATGAAACACAGTTGTGTTTAAAGAAATAATTGCTACTTTCAATTCATCCTAAGGACTCATTCCCTTATTTTCTATGTTTACAAAAAATAAAAATAACATTAACTTTAAATGCATTCACCCTTCCCCTGTTGCTAATACTGTACTGTAGAGTTCATGGACTCACATGTGCCACATGGTGGCCGTTCAGCCACACTACACCTTAAAAAAAGGTGTCAAATGCGGCACCACCAAGTAGTGGTGGTACCACAGTGGCACCACAGAGGCACTCAGATGGTATTACTGCCATTCTCAAGTGCTAACCACTGTAAGTGCATTTTTGGAGTATCTGTACTTTACTTGAGTATTTCTATTTTTGGATACTTGACGTTCACTCCACTACATTTGACACAGAACCCGTTGATGTCAGTTGCATCTCACTCTTTTTACAAAAGTAAAGCAGTCCATATACTGTAATCAGCTAATTAGCTTTACACACAGTTTGAAACTAGAACTCACAAAATGATTGAATATCACAATTTGAACCACGTTGTAGGAAGTAGGATAACCGTCAGACTGGAAACTGCTAGTGCACACACATACGCACATACACACACACACGGACACACACACGCACAGATGGACAGGGGTGAAAACATAATCTCCCCCTCCCTGCGATGATGATGGAATCCAAAGGAGGCAAAACAACGACTTACTTAGCTGAACATGGCGAGCTATTACAGTAACATTAGTTATAAACCAGTAAATGGACAGTCATGCAGTAGTATTTCTAAACAGAAAACAAAACCAATTTTAGTGAACTTAATCAAGTCCCTTAAATCTATATTTTGAATCCATACCTTAAACTCAGACATCACCTAAACATTTAAATGTACTGTAGCTTGTTTCTCAGCTAGTCGTTTTTGCTGTGTATGTTAGCATGAGCAGATTATGAACATTTACAGCGTCTAACATTAACCTGGTTAATCACACATTTGTAACAGCTTTTTATGTTTATGAAAACAAGATGACACAAAGTACAAATACAATATTATGTTTGTGTGCATCAGACAGCGATAGCAATGGTATGACAGTTTACATTTTCACATTTATTTGTCACGGAAAGATCACACAATTAAGGAACACAATTAATTTTGTTTTTTACAAACATCCTGGTCCACACACACTAAGTTGCATACATTTACACAGTTACAGTTTACAGCTCTCGACCACTTATCACGTCCAGTGTAGCAAAAATAACGGTTAATAAAATTGCTCAAGGACAATTTATCAAAGGTAGTTTTTGAAAGAATTAAGGGAGGCTTATTCACTCGCTCCCTTTCCCCTCTAGTCTGAGGCTATTTCCCTAACCACGGATCCAAAGCAGCAGCAGCATCTCACAAATTAGTTTGACCTTTAGCGATGGGAGGTAAGGTAAAAAAAAGAAAAAGAAAAGAGAAAAAATATTACAATTAGACATATCACTGTTCCATTTTAGCTTTCGTGACAGTAGTGAAGGGGGACTTGTGACCGGCCACTCAGGTCAAAATCATGACTTTTTAAATATGAATGCAGGCGGATGAATTGTTCAATTACATGTGCTTGTTGCATATAGGCTACTGTACATCATTGAACTTGGGATCTAAATAACCATATATCTGATAATCTATCATTGCTGATTTTGCATTGGTGTCACTGAACCTGTCTTAACATGTTGTAACTTGTTTGTTTTGTCTGCAACTGTTTTCAAAACAGTCATGTCTAAAAAAGATTACAAGCTTTTATTGTTGTTATGGCAGTCAATGAAATCCCCTTGGCATTTACAATAAGATAGTGAGCGGATGTGAACATAGCATGGCTGCCTTTTCCTGGAGGGGCGCTTCAATGACAAAACATTCACCAAGGAGGTTAATAGACTGAGAAACATCAAAACATTTCACTGTTAGCTATGTTTGTTTCCCAGCACATAATTCCCTTTTAATCAATTCAACAGCAAGCCTGGGTGGTCTTCACACCATTGAATTGCTTTGTTCCTCTCTGCCTGGGGGTTTTGAAGCTCTGAGGGAGAAAAGGTCTCCTGAAAAATGGCTCAATTTGGATGTCAAACTCTGGCATCATTAGAGCGTTTAATCCTCACTATTATATTAGTGTGAAGAGGGCGATATCTGACAAACTGTGAATAATGACAGAAATAATACTGAAAATGTTGACGGCCATGATGATTGTGATTATTGCACGTTTAATTCATCAAGGGCAAATTCTAAAATGTAATGTACTATTTTTCCAAAATATGAGCACATCTAGAATGAATGTTAAGTGAACACTATATCTCAACTGATTCTCAACTGAAGTATTTAGCTGGTACTGTAGGCTACTGTATCTCTCGCTACTTTTCTTTCTTTCTTTTTTTGGTTTATAATATACTGTATGAATGGATAGTATACTCCAGTCAGTGTGACTTATTGATTTGAGCCATTAATCGCAGTACCAACTGAGAATCTGGTTGTGAATTAATCAAATACTCTGCTTCCACATGAACTATCATCAAGGTACTTAACAAGTGTGCACCTGCAGCAAAGACTGTGGTTATGGGCCTACTGGGCCGCTCTCAGGTGCTGATGAGTGAAGAAGGATGATATTGAAGATGTGATTGCATGACAGGGAAAACCCTTCCCTGGAAAAAGATAGAAATAAAGTAAACTTACGGACTGACACGAATGTTGAAATGCCGTCGCAGAAGGAGAGCCAGGGTTGAAAGCACCATGATTGTTGTGCACATGATCCCCCCAGTGGGTTGACAGGGCTTAACAGGAGCCGTCCATTGTTACTATACCCTACCGATGCTTCCCATAGGTTCAAAAGAGGTGAAGCATAAACCTTTAGCTTTAGTACCACAGCGTTTACCTGTCACCCTATGCTGTTTGTCTTGCCCTGCCCCTCACCCAACTGCCGTGTGAACCAGAACCAGACAGGATTAGCCAACAGTGGATTAGATGAGATGACGAAGTGTGTTATATTGAGGCCAGGCAGGGGCACTATAATACAGACATAAGCTACACTGTGATGTGTGGGCACTTTGTATGTAACACCCATACTGTAGGTGCTGTATGCTCAGGCTCTTGCATCAAAAGGAAAAGGAACTGTCCACTGGCGGTAGGTAACATTGGGCAAAAAGCATGGGCTTTCCTTCGATCATGAAATAATTAAAGTAGATTGTACATGTTCTGCTTGTACTTGTGTATAAAGTTATGGCATTAGGATAGTAATGCCCAGCATGGAATGAAGCCCATCTGACATGGGAGATGACCGGCTGTTCATAGCCACAGTGGAGGAGGTGCTGCTGTATGGGGCTGAGACATGGACGCTAACAGTACAGCAGGAAAAGGCCCTGGATGGCGTCTACACAAGAATGGTACGAATGGTACTTGGTGTCACATGGGCGGGCCACATCAGAAACGTGGACCTCTACGGGCGCTTTCCACAGGTCACAGACAAGGTCAGAGAGAGAAGGATGAGGCTGGCAGGGTACCCCGAACTGGTGGCAAGCTAACCTGGGATCAATACCATTTTCGGCCTTCTGATCCAGTCTGGAGCGGAAATAACTTTACGTCATCAGGCCACCAGGCGGCGGGAACCCACGACTGGAACGAAGCGCGTCGTGCACCTCTAAAATGATTCCCCTAGTTTAAAATGTGTTTACTTTGGTATATAATAGTTTTGTTTCTTTTGGTCTAATAATCATTTGGTATATCCACCTCTCATTCTCGTAGCATGACTAGCGAGACTAGATTAATTGATTCGCATTATGTGGGGAACAAAAACAATGCAAAGCCAACCAGAAGAACCCACCACCGGAACCTGTAATGGAAATTCAATTTATATTCCTGCTTAATTATTGATTTGATATTATTAACTTATTATTCATTCATCATTCCTCTTATTTGAATATTACTTCATACTATATGACTGGATTCTAAATTATTGCAATTATAACTACACATTGTTATGATCATGTCTGAACGGGGTGCCCTAGCATGGAACGTAAGATAAGGAGCCATCTGCATTAGTGTTTACTGGGAAAGGAGAACTGCTTCGCCAAAATACTGCATCAGGGTCGTCTGATTACATTTGTATCCTTGGGGTTAACCTTTCATCCTCCTTGAACTCTGTATGTAGTTTTCACAAACACTGGGTTCAGTGTCAGTCTCCTGTCGCTTTCCGAGGCACCGGACGCTGTCCATTTTCTTTTATTACTTTGTCTATTCTCATTTCAATCCATTACTTTCTGTCATTTTCATATAATCTTTTCAATATATTATTGTCATCTGTTGTATCAAATAAACCTACTAAAGACATCCAGTTGCAATTCTTCATTCTCTCACTGAGGAAATATTTAATTTCCACAACAGAACCCTTTTTTTGGTTGCTTTTGTCTATACTGGATCACGTGTCTCAGTTTAAGAATGAATACCAGGCTTTTCTCTGCGGTGGAAAGCCTGGTGACGCAAGGTTAGGTGGCAAGCAAACTGACACTGACACTGTGGGAGCCAACACAAGGCACAGCTAGGAAGGGAAAGAGGCACAACACCTACGCACTGTAGATACAATGTGGCACGACAGCGGTGCTAACAACACTGCAGAGCTCAAGACCCTCATGCTAGACAGACCTCTGATATATACATATATATATATATATATATATTTATAGACAGATAGAGAGATAGATAAACTATTTGTTTTTATGCTGCTGTTCTATCATTCAGACGTTCATTGTAGGCTGCTGTAATCTGGGCCTGGACGTTTATTACCGACGCACGCTTAAACGTTTTTTGGTTCCTACACCTGCTACATTGGGGCGGAACTACTCTTTGGTGCACCGTGTTTCCGCCCGGACCGACGCAAAATCACGGCTGTTTTCTTTTGGTCACACGGACGGAACTGTTGTTTATAAAGACGATAACGTGGTTAATAATGTTTTCTTCGGGATGTACATGGCACGAAAATTAAGGAAATATTAACGTGACTGGGGTGGCAAAGTAATGGAATACGGACATTACTGCGAGTGACTGCAAAGAGATAGTAAAAATGCCAAATGTACCATTAGCCATTTTGGCAAATAGATACCAAAAATAGACTTCACAGCCCTACTGAAAAAAGCTCAGCTTAATGGCATTGATCATCAACAGGTTCTCAAGAAGGCCCATGTAGTTCTGATCACCCCTGCAGAGGGAGAGAGATAATACAGTAATAAGAAAATGAAGGCATCCTTTGTTCCAGTGGCCATTGGTCTGCTGGAATTGGACTGCTAGAATCCTACAGTATGTCCAAAACCAGGCTGTGCCCTACCTCTTTCACCTCCTCCAGCTGCATGTCCCGCCCCGTTCCCTCAGGTCCAGTGATGCCGGCCTCCTTGAGGTCTCCATGACCAGGCTGCCCCCTCCCTCTGGAATGCACTCCCCAAACACATCAGAGATGCCCCCTCCCTCCCTTCAAAACCACCCTGAAAACCCACCCGGCCGCGCACACACGCAAAGCAACTTGAGTACTTAGAAAAGTGCTATATAAATTTCAGGTATTATTAGCATTATTATCCGTTGTGGTATCTTGGAACCTTGGTGCTGTCACGGGACCGGCTGCAAACCGGTTCGCGTTTCCACCAGTTTTAAGCACCAGTTTTAGGCGACATAGCTGAATGGTTAGAGAGCCCGCCTTTTGAGCACTCCAGGTTCCATTCCGCGCCTGGCCAGCAATGTGCCGGATATGACCGGTCGAACTGTCCATTTCACGGGGGAAATTCAATCGACAATGACAGTTTCCCTTTTCTTTTCTTTTTTTAAATGATGATTTTTCGCTTGCTTTTGCCATTGTGTATATCGCATCTGCATCTTCCAACCTGCAGAATAGTGACCAACTTTGGTTGCAGTTCCGAAGCAACTTTAAGGGTTCTGAACCAATTCGTTTTCAGTGGAAACACTCTGAACCGGTTCAAAATTAGGTGGAGAAAAAAATAACCGAACCGGTTCAACCCCGGTGGAGAATGGGGCCTCAGAGTTATGGGGGTCCTTGAAATTAGAAAGTTTGAGAGCCACTGTTATTCAACGGGAGCATGACTCTGCTGTCAGCGGCCTGTCATGAAACCTCTGGAGCTTGAACATCACATTGATCTGAGGTGCACCGCAGTGTCATTCAGGAGCATCAAGTGTCATTCAGTGTTGTGGCGATGCATCTAATCTAGAGCTTTGGGATGTGTGTTTATACCGCCTAAATGTCAGTGCCACCTCTTTTCTTTGCATCAGTTATACCACCTAAATGGAAAATTCAGGTTCCCTCTTTGAATTAATGGTTAGCTGCAGAGATACTTAAAATCAGCAGATAAGTCTTAGACAGCCACTATTTCTGTTGATCTGCATGCTGCAGTTTTTTTGCGAGTATTTTTGTGAATTATTCACACATTTCTCTGGTTATTTTCTATAAATATGACCAGAATAGAAGTAAAGAAGTGTATAGTGAATATTGTTTGATTTCAGCTGTAACACTGAGAAGATAGTTGTAGTTTTGTAATGGACCGGCTGGCGGCTAAATAGTAGGCTATGTCATTTAGTGGATGCCTTTATCCAAAGTCCTTTACAGTGTTTAAAAAGAAAAAATACCTGGGCACTTCAAAAGAGACTACTCAAATAAAATACTGGAGCACTCGACTGGGTCTGCACGTTTTATTAAATTGCAGGGGTGACTGACATTTTGACTTGCGTCTTCCTCTGATAGTCAAACAGTGTGTTTATGCTGCATGCTACTATACACTGTCTGCAACTGTGTTTGGTTATAATTAGAACAATTGGTTAATCTATCCTCATATCTCTGAAGCTGATGACAAAGTTGACAGAGATGCACATAGTATGTACATGTAAATGCATGCATTTACACACATCTGTTCATGTATCTTTATCTGTCCTTCTCAGGCCTTACCTGTGTGCGCGCACATGAATACATTGAGATTTGTGCATTATTGTGTCCAGGGCTCACCATGGGAAACTGTCCAAACGGCTCCCTGTTGCAATTAGCACTGCCTAGAATGACACATACTCCTGGTGGCAGGGAAATGTGTCACCATGGTGACAAGTCGGTGTCCTGCCAGCCAGATGAGGCAGGACACTGGGAGAAAGAGTCTGTTTACTGACTGTTACATACAGTGTTTGTTACCTGCAGGAGTCTAGTTGAAAGTGGAGGAGGATGTAACGTACTGTGGATTAGAGTTTCTGCTAGGTGTCTAGAGTAAAATGGAAATGCCTTCATTAGGGTACTTATTTATTTCATTTGTAGAACACAAAGTTCCAGAGACAAGCTGCAACTTATGATTCATAGTAATATGCAGGAATAGAAGTGTAAGATTCACTTTGAAAACAAACCATGAGTTCTAACTTCACTATAATGGCAAATAGCCAATGATGAGTTCAGTATGCAGTGCTTCTTTTGCCTGGTAGTTGTACCATTAAACTATTGGGAAAAAAAATGTTATACCAAATCATCATGATACAAAAACAGACTAGACTTTGTGACACATTATCATATAATTTGTAAAACAAAAGATTATTTTAGCCATCTGACGAAAGGATGATGTGATGCTTATAGAATACATTTCTGTGTGGAATTGAACACATTTCCTCCTTACTACTTGTACTGTACCTCCCACTGGGGCCTCAGATAAAGAGCCTTGTTGTGAGCTTCAGGCAGCCAACAGGCAGTCATTAATCATTGATTAAGACCATTTACATCTCATTTGATTTAATCATCTCCGGTTCTTGAAACAGTGGGACTGTCAAACACAGTATCTATCTGCAGTGAACACCTGTGGGCAGCGGCTGTACCAGGTTATTTGTGTCGAGTTCACCAGGGGCAGAACAGATAAAAAAAGAAACGTCAGACTTCACTTAGAGATTTGTGGATGTGATTTGCTCTCCAGGAACAGTCTCAGTCCCAGTATAAAAATGCACATGTATTTGACAGGTTTATAGAAAAGGACCAACTACATAATATCAGAGAGAGAGAGAGAGAGAGAGAGAGAGAGAGAGAGGGGGGGGGGGGGGGGGAGAGAGAGGGGGAGAGAGAGAGGGAGAGAGAGAGAGAGAGAGAGAGAGAGAGAGAGAGAGAGAGAGAGAGAGAGAGAGAGAGAGACTGGTGACAAAAGGCTGTAGTTTGTATCTTATGTAATTATCTGAACACATGTATCTAATCAGTCTATTAGAAATACAGTATCAAATTACAGATATATTTATTGATAATCATAATTTGTTTTCACCAGGTCTGCAAAGGTACAAGTCTGTGTGTGGTAGGCTGTGCAAATATGCTGAAAACACCACAAAGCCACTGCTCCCTCCAATAAAGTATGCAATATTCAATGATATACATACATACATACATACATACATACATACATACATACATACATACATACAGTATTCAATACATACACATAATTGTTATAGATATAATTTATAAAAATATAAGGTACTAACTTTTAAACGGAACAAAAACATTTAAAAACAAAAGCACATTGTTTCACTTCCACATACACTATGATGCCCTTATTTGATGAATGTGATCATAAGCACACACGGATAGTCTATAAAAGGAGCACAGGAGAATGTGGCTATGATCATTTTAGAATTAATACAATTATACATTGGGGTAAATGCTGCTGTGGCACACTTGTTATGCAAGAGCATGGCCTTAATTCTCCCCAGCCACATTAATGGAAGGTGGAGTGCATGTGTGCGTGTGTGCGTGTGTGCGTGTGTGCGTGTGTGTGTGTGTGTGCGTGTGTGTGTGTGTGTGTGTGTGTGTGTGTGCGTGCGTGCGTGTGTGTGTGTGTGTGTGCGCGTGAGAGAGAGAGAGACTAATTGACTGAAATTGCGACTTTGATTAGGTGTCTGCACATAGTTATGCATGTGTGCGTTTGTGTGTGTGTGTGCATTTATATTGTGTCTTTTTGTGTCCGCAGGTTCTGTTAGCGGACACATCTTTCAAAGGAGGATCGTGCTGACAGACAGACGATGACTTCACAACTGAGCAGATGCAGGACTTCACAACGTATAACTTGAGTGAGTTGTTGGTTTCCCCGACTGCTTACTTAGGGCACAAAAAGGCCTGATGTCAAAGCATTGTTTGCCACCCAACTTTTGTTTTGAAATGGGTGACTGATGACCAACAATAATTGTTTGAGGACCTTCCCTGCCTCCACAGCCACCTGCGGCAATTTGGAGTTTGTTTCAAAGTTAGGACTCCATCTTATTTAGCCTTGAATTTAACTGAAACCTGGACACTGTTGAACTCCAAATGTATATTAACACAACTTTGTAATGGAGATAATCTTGGAAATTAAGTTTAGTTGAAGACCAGGTATACCTGTGGTTGTCCCTCCTGTTACTGAAAAAGAACAACACAATTATTTACCTCTAACATTTAACAGAATATTTTGACAAACCTTTTCCTACAACTCAGTGAAATACTGTAGTGCAATATTATTTTCAAAAACTGATCTAAGGTGATTTTACAGAGAATACTGTATATCTGCACCGGTCTTTTCCGCCGTAATTGCTCTGGGTCTCAATGAAGCATTCTTAAGAGAAATGCCGGATGTTATGGCTTATTTATAACTTGTTTGATACAATGCGTCATCTGCTATTTTCTGCGACCGATGAAGTATAAATACAGTATACTGAATGAATGACTAGAATAGATGAAGAGGAGACTTACCTCCTCATTAGTACCAGATGCCGTTGCCGAGGGGGACCAGAAGGGAGGTCCTGGACATCCTCAGAGCAAACGCACAGGGCAGATTTGACTTAATGTCCATCCTAAACAGATTTGCGGTCTATCTTTGGGAGTTGAATGGAGAGTGACTTGGATCTGAGGACCTTACACAACAGCACACGCTGTCCCAAGTGACTAACAATAGCGGAATTTATGGGAAGTCGGTAAGATAATTTTATAGCCACAATATGCAGGGGGACAATTTCAAGAGGGATGAATGCCGATGGCAATTGGCATCTCCCTTGTTCACTGTAAACAATTAGGAATAAAAAGATGGCTAAAATAGAGGAGTAATAAAGGAGTAAAGGAAAGCATCAATTCAGCTGTCCACAATTCCCCTTTTTACATCCTAACATAATTAACTACCCTGTATCAGAGCTGGGAGCTCACATGCCAGATTGTGTATTTCATATATTACTTGGGGCACATTCCTTGTCTTAAGATTCCAAAGTCTGAAGGACGTACTGATAGAAGTTCAAAAGCTGCCATGTTTTTCCAGAGGCCTCTAGAGTGAGTTTCATAAACCCTTAATAGAGTGTTTAATGCATCATGTCTCTCTGATGTGGCTTTGGAATTGTAAACCAACTGGCAGTCCTGTAAATATTAACATAGGGGAGGTCATAAGGCGTGTGCATGTGTGTATTCCAGGTATGTGTTCTCTCCAATTGCTGCATCCTATCACATTTGCACAATACATGTCATGGTTTGTTTATGGAGGGTTAGCAGTTGGCAAGAAAATGTACAAGCATCTCCTTTTGGGAGTTTGAGACCAGTGTAACTTTGGCCAAAGTGTGGTTTCGTTAAGTGTTTCCACTGGCCCTCTTCAACTCATCAATGAGTCAAGTCGTAAACAAAGGTAGACGAGTATGCACACTTGCTCACTGAACATCTATACAAACAACACCTCAGTAAGGATAAACAGGACTGCAAGAGCACAATGCATCAATAGAGAGAGAAGGGGTGAATAGAAGCCACAGAACACAAATATAATCTATTAACAGTCAACAGTTCCATGGTCCTGTTATAGCTGAGGCTGTCTAACCTCATAACCCACTTCTTAATCTAAAACATCAACCAGACACCTCACCTCCTGGGGCCATATGTATCAAGGGTGTATACACATACAAATTATGTATGTATGAAAAGGAAACGACGTGCGAAGGTGCGTACCTCTCTACATAATCTATAGGAGGTGTACACTGATGTCCAGGTTATTACAGTATATTCTGGGGCAGGGTCATGAGGTGTGATCTGTGTAACGTCTGTGTATTTCAAATTGGTGCTTTCTGTTCCCGATCAAATAAGAATGGGCTACTTTATTGCCCATTCCGTATGTTTAGGCTGCAGGCAATATATCTTCGATTTAATGCACTTTCCCTCCCTCAGGGGCAGTCATTATGAATGAATGGGATCATTCATTTCTCAAAATAACAGCAAAACAACATTTGGGAATCGCTGTCTCCCTAGATGATGGTGACGATGCCACTGACAGCTGTTTGGCCCAAGATACCAGCCATGTGCTGGTCCAATGGAGAGTCTCCCCTTCTCCTTCAGTGACTCTTGCCTTGTGGGCACTGATCTGCTTTTTGGCCTCAGTTTTTAAGTGCCGACACTTCCTTTTATTTCTTCCACAATGCATTGTTCTGAAACAGCGCTATAGCGTTACGGCACAAGCCAATGTCTCCCACTCTTCTTTTTCTTTGCCAATACTACACTACACGTCATATACAGTAATATTGTTTAGCATTTGTTACTGTACCTCCTCACCTAATGTTTTGATTTTAAAGTCTGTTAAGTTATGCTTTCCCCCCTACTGTTTTTTCAACCATTGTCTTTGACATTTTAGACTTTATAGGCTATTAACGGGTTCATTGTGGGAGTTTTTCCAACCATTTAGGGGTAAAATTGGGAGTGGGTACTGTACGTGCACGTGCACATAATTCCACACCAATTTCTCCCCCAGATGATAACAAACTGGTGTATGTTTTTTCATACATCTGACATGAACTGCACAACCATGTGTACTATGCATAGTGTAGATGTTGCGCAAAATTTCATGCATATGGCCCCAGGTTACATTTCTCTTCCTATTCTTAAAAATCTCAACGCTTTGGCATATGGTTAAGTCCGAAAACTAAGCGCTTGCCTTCTTTCACTGTTGTTTCTTATTTGTTTCGTTTTTAGTTTTTTTTTACAGAAATGACCTAAAATACACTCATTTGTTAACACTTCAAGTCCTCATACAATTCTTTTTGCCGTCTCTATATTCTTTCGTACACATCCTTCAGGAGAACCCATTCACGCATCATTTTCCTTTACTCAATCTATTCCCAATTCCAGAAAGTCCTTTCCCTCTCACACAGCTGAACTGTGGACCTGGACCCAGCCCGCCTCTGTGTAGGCCCCTGTCACATGCCAGTAGACTGCACCCATCAGTTTGCTCCAGATGATTTGCACCTCCGTTGTGAAGCATTCTGGGAAATCTTCCGCTAACACTTCTAGCATCACCCCACTCAGGATCTGGGAGAGGGAGAATCTGTATTTAGTACAGTATGTTAAGTAGAATGGGGTGAAATATGATCCTACTATGAATAGGATTGGTAGTTGAAAGGCCACAAAATATGATAGATGTACTGTAAAGGTGTAGAGAGAAAGAAATACAATGATGGGAGCAAGTCAGATAGTAGCTATGGGAAATTCAAATAGAAAACAATGCGTTTAAAATGTGTGCTGTTCAGTGTTGTCGTATAGCTGCATCATTTGCATGTTCTAGCTATGGTACATCAAGCACTGGAGAAGTTGCCTCGGCCTCTGAGAATAATCAGTTTATATAATGGAAATCACATAAAATATGAACATGGAAAACAATGAAAAATATAGCTGCAAGCAGCGATAATACGGGGCCAGTGAGAGAGAGACAGACAGACATGGAAACTGGAGAGGGAGAGAGTAATGGAAACTGGAGAGAGAGAGAGAGAGAGAGAGATGGAAACTGGAGAGAGAGATAGCCATGGAAACGGAATAGATTGATGAGAGAGAGAGAGATGGAAACAGAATGGATAGATTGGACATCTCAACCTATTGCCATTAACAGGAATCGAACTCTCAACCTTCGGACTAATAGGCTGCAACACTACCTATAGTGCTATAGCTTTGTCCAGGCTGATGTTGTCTGTTGAAGATCATAAACTCTTGCCTTCTGTCATGAACCAAGCCAACACTAAGATCACTCGTTCACAAACCATTTACCAATAGAGAAATTGTATGTCTCTTCGCTACCGAAAACAGTGAAAGCAGCTGATCTACAAGCTCAGAAACACGTTGCTATCTGAAAAGTTTTGAGATTGTAGATCGGCTATTTTCAGAATGAAGTATGTCATTGAGAAATCGTACTCTCAAATAAGCATTTGAGGTTATCTTTACCATTTGCACATGTATTCATTGATACAGTCATGTTGTTTGCAATTCAACTTAAATTAAGTCTGCATCAAGTGAGGCTTGAACTGGCGACCTTGAGATTGTGAGGCACTCATTTAAGGGAGACGCCATTGGACCAACAGACAAGGAACTATGAAAAAGGAGATGACACAGATGATACAGTTTCACGCAAATAGCTGAAAAATCCTGGGTTTAAGTGTTTTTCAAACTGCTCAAAATTGCGGACAATCTAAGGGCGGAGCTTACTGGTCAAAGCGATACATGTGTTCCTCATGAGTCAAGGCACAAGTGTAAGCAAGTTTCACGACTTTCGGCCAAACGAGGCATGACTTATGCCTGTTTAAAGTTTGCATTTTCGAAAAATTGCTATAGCGCCCCCCTTTGGCCAATTGGAGTAAGATTGGTTTCAGTGATATTTGGAATGACCCTCTACATTTCTGCAAAGTTTCAAAGAAATGTGAGTCTGCATGTATGTTTTAGGCGCAGGAGCCAATGACTGTTTTACATATAATTCAAAATGGTGGGCGATCTAAAGGTCAGAGGTCAAAAGTCAGACCACAAAAGTTGTCGGGCATGAAGAGACGCATGTGCGTATCGAAGTTTCATGGTTGTAGGTCAAACAGGGCATGAGTTGTACCTGTTCAAAGTTGGTACTTTCAATTGAGTGCTATAGCGCCACCCTTTGACGAATGAGTGTGAGAATTATTTCTTGGTAGTTTTTCATGAGCATCTACCATATGGCCGAGTTTCGTAAAAAGCGTATGCACGGTTAAGCCAGAACTGGCAAAAACAAGTATTTTTCAAACTGCTCAAAATTGCGGACAATCTAAGGGCGGAGCTTAATGGTCAAATCGATACGTGTGTTCCTCATGAGTCAAGGCACATGTGTAAGCAAGTTTCACGACTTTCGGCCAAACGAGGCATGACTTATGCCTGTTTAAAGTCTGCCTTTTCAAAAAATTGCTATAGCGCCCCCTTTTGGCCAATTGGAGTAAGATTGGTTTCAGTGATATTTGGAATGACCCTGTACATTTCTGCAAAGTTTCAAAGAAATGTGAGTCTGCATGTATGTTTTAGGCACAGATGAATAATTGTCATAAAACTGTAATAGTTAAAATCTATCTCCTCCTGGGATTTTTGAGCAATCTGCACGAAACGTTTAACACTTGAACTTTGGACCACTGCCTACAAAAATTTCCAACGGATTTTCCATAAGTGAAAAAATGCAGAAGTTAGGAGCCAATGACTGTTTTTCATATAATTCAAAATGGTGGGAGATCTAAAGGTCAGAGGTCAAAAGTCAGAGGGTGAAAGTTGTTCAGCATGAGGAGACGCATATGTGTATCCAAGTTTCATGGCTGTAGGTCAAACAGGGCATGAGTTGTACCTGTTCAAAGTTGCCATTTTCAATTGAGTGCTATAGCGCCACCTTTGGACGAAAGATTGTGAGAATTATTTCTTTATCGTTTTTCATGACCATCTACCATATGGCCGAGTTTCGTAAAAAGCGACTGCACGGTTCAGCCAGAACTAAGATTAGCCTTGAATTGAGAGGGAGCGAAAAACAATTCGTAATATAGCTGCAAGCAGCGATAATACGGGGCCAGTGAATAGAGAGAGAAAGAGAGACATGGAAACGGAATAGATTGAAGAGAGAGAGAGTGACATGGAAACAATAGATTGATGAGAGAGAGAGATGGAAACATAATGGTTTGATTGGACATCTCAACCTACTGCCATTAACAGGATTCGAACTCTCAACCTTCAGACTAATAGGCTGCAACACTACCTATAGTGCTATAGCTTTGTCCAGGCTGATATTGTCTGTTGAAGATCATAAACTCTTGCCTTCTTTCATGAACCAAGCCCCTGTTTCACTAACACTAAGATCACTCGTTCACAAACCATTTACCAATGAAGAAATTGTACATCTCCTCAGAACCAAAACTAGTGAAAGTAGCCGATCTACAAGCTCACAAACCATGAAAAGTTGTGAGATTGTAGATCAGCTATTTTCAGAATGAAGTATGTCATACGTTGAAAAAACGTACTCTCAAATAAGCATTTCAGGTTATCTTTACAATTTGCACATGTATTCATTGATACAGTCATGTTGTTTGCAATTCAACTTAAATTAAGTCTGCATCAAGCGAGGCTTGAACTGGCGACCTTGAGATTGTGAGGCATTCATTTAAGGGAGACGCCATTGGCCCAACAGACAAGGAACTGTGAAAAAGGAGATCACACAGATGATACAGTTTCACGCAAATAGCTGAAAAATCCTGGGTTTAAGTGTTTTTCAAACTGCTCAAAATTGCGGACAATCTAAGGCCGGAGCTTACTGGTCAAAGCGATAGATGTGTTCCTCATGAGTCAAGGCACAAGTGTAAGCAAGTTTCACGACTTTCGGCCAAACGAGGCATGACTTTTGCCTGTTTAAAGTTTGCATTTTCAAACAATTGCTATAGCGCCCCCCTTTGGCCAATTGGAGCGAGATTGGTTTCAGTGATATTTGGAATGACTCTCTACATTACTGCAACGTTTCAAAGAAATGTGAGTCTTGCATGTATGTGTTAGGGGCAGATGAATAATTTTCATAAAACTGCAATAGTTAAAATTTTACACATGAACTTAGGACCTTTGCCGACAAAACAAAAGCGGCGGATTTTCCATAAGTGAAAAAATGCAGAAGTTATGAGCCAATGGCTGTTTTTCATATAATTCAAAATGGTGGGCGATCTAAAGGTCAGAGGTCAAAAGTCAGACCACGAAAGTTGTCGGGCATGAAGAGACGCATGTGTGTATCGAAGTTTCATGGTTGTAGGTCAAACAGGGCATGAGTTGTACCTGTTCAAAGTTGGCACTTTCAATTGAGTGCTATAGCGCCACCCTTTGACGAATGAGTGTGAGAATTATTTCTTGGTAGTTTTTCATGAGCATCTACCATATGGCCGAGTTTCGTAAAAAGCGTATGCACGGTTAAGCCAGAACTGGCAAAAACAAGTATTTTTCAAACTGCTCAAAATTGCGGACAATCTAAGGGCGGAGCTTAATGGTCAAATCGATACGTGTGTTCCTCATGAGTCAAGGCACATGTGTAAGCAAGTTTCACGACTTTTGGCCAAACGAGGCATGACTTATGCCTGTTTAAAGTCTGCCTTTTCAAAAAATTGCTATAGCGCCCCCTTTTGGCCAATTGGAGTAAGATTGGTTTCAGTGATATTTGGAATGACCCTGTACATTTCTGCAAAGTTTCAAAGAAATGTGAGTCTGCATGTATGTTTTAGGCACAGATGAATAATTGTCATAAAACTGTAATAGTTAAAATCTATCTCCTCCTGGGATTTTTGAGCAATCTGCACGAAACGTTTAACACTTGAACTTTGGACCACTGCCTACAAAAATTTCCAACGGATTTTCCATAAGTGAAAAAATGCAGAAGTTAGGAGCCAATGACTGTTTTTCATATAATTCAAAATGGTGGGAGATCTAAAGGTCAGAGGTCAAAAGTCAGAGGGTGAAAGTTGTTCAGCATGAGGAGACGCATATGTGTATCCAAGTTTCATGGCTGTAGGTCAAACAGGGCATGAGTTGTACCTGTTCAAAGTTGCCATTTTCAATTGAGTGCTATAGCGCCACCTTTGGACGAAAGATTGTGAGAATTATTTCTTTATCGTTTTTCATGACCATCTACCATATGGCCGAGTTTCGTAAAAAGCGACTGCACGGTTCAGCCAGAACTAAGATTAGCCTTGAATTGAGAGGGAGCGAAAAACAATTCGTAATATAGCTGCAAGCAGCGATAATACGGGGCCAGTGAATAGAGAGAGAGAGAGACATGGAAACGGAATAGATTGAAGAGAGAGAGAGTGACATGGAAACAATAGATTGATGAGAGAGAGAGATGGAAACATAATGGTTTGATTGGACATCTCAACCTACTGCCATTAACAGGATTCGAACTCTCAACCTTCAGACTAATAGGCTGCAACACTACCTATAGTGCTATAGCTTTGTCCAGGCTGATATTGTCTGTTGAAGATCATAAACTCTTGCCTTCTTTCATGAACCAAGCCCCTGTTTCACTAACACTAAGATCACTCGTTCACAAGCCATTTACCAATGAAGAAATTGTACATCTCCTCAGAACCAAAACTAATGAAAGTAGCCGATCTACAAGCTCACAAACCATGAAAAGTTGTGAGATTGTAGATCAGCTATTTTCAGAATGAAGTATGTCATACGTAAAAAACATACTCTCAAATAAGCATTTCAGGTTATCTTTACCATTTGCACATGTATTCATTGATACAGTCATGTTGTTTGCAATTCAACTTAAATTAAGTCTACATCAAGTGAGGCTTGAACTGGCGACCTTGAGATTGTGAGGCATTCATTTAAGGGAGACGCCATTGGCCCAACAGACAAGTAACTGTGAAAAAGGAGATCACACAGATGATACAGTTTCACGCAAATAGCTGAAAAATCCTGGGTTTAAGTGTTTTTCAAACTGCTCAAAATTGCGGACAATCTAAGGGCGGAGCTTAATGGTCAAATCGATACGTGTGTTCCTCATGAGTCAAGGCACATGTGTAAGCAAGTTTCACGACGTTCGGCCAAACGAGGCATGACTTATGCCTGTTTAAAGTCTGCATTTTCAAAAAATTGCTATAGCGCCCCCTTTTGGCCAATTGGAGTAAGATTAGTTTCAGTGATCTACAAGCTCAGAAACATGTTGCTATCTGAAAAGTTTTGAGATTGTAGATCGGTTATTTTCACAATGAAGTTTGTCATACATTAAAAAAACATACTCTCTCCAAGAAGCATTTCATCATTACCTTTAACAGTTGCACATGTATTCAATGATACAGTCATGTTGTTTGCAATTCAACTTAAATTAAGTCTGCATCAAGTGAGGCTTGAACTGGCGACCCTGAGATTGTGAGGCCTTCATTTAAGGGAGACGCCATTGGCCCAACAGATAAGTAACTGTGAAAAAGGAGATCACAGAGATGATACAGTTTCACGCAAATAGCTGAAAAATCCTGGGTTTAAGTGTTTTTCAAACTGCTCAAAATTGCGGACAATCTAAGGGCGGAGCTTACTGGTCAAAGAGATAGATGTGTTCCTCATGAGTCAAGGCACATGTGTAAGCAAGTTTCACGACTTTCGGCCAAACGAGGCATGACTTATGCCTGTTTAAAGTCTGCCTTTTCAAAAAATTGCTATAGCGCCCCCTTTTGGCCAATTGGAGTGAGATTGGTTTCAGTGATATTTGGAATGACCCTGTACATTTCTGCCAAGTTTCAAAGAAATGTGAGTCTGCATGTATGTTTTAGGCACAGATGAATAATTTTCATAAAACTGTAATAGTTAAAATCTATCTCCTCTTAGAATATTCGAGGGCGAATAACACTTTTCAGCCTATTTTATTTGTCATTCATAGTTACACGGGGAGTAAGTTGCAATACCGTCTGCCCGTCAATAGGGGGCGATAGAAAGATCAAACTAGGAAAATATAATAGGAGAAGAAGTAGTTGTATTACCACTCCAATCCACTGGGGGGATGCGTTTGTTGTAAAGTTTAGTTGAAATGTAAGAAGAAGATAAAAAGTAGGCGGTTGGGTACCTTGTCAATCAAGAGCGGGGGGCGGGGAATGAATGCTATTGGTTGTGTAGGTTGTCAATCAAATCATTGATTGGGGGGGGGGGGGGATATTATTATGATTATTATTATGTAGGCTATGTATTTCCTGCTCATTTATGATGTTACCAGAATGATAGGCTGACATAGACAGGCAGAGGTGGATACTATACATTCATGAAGGGGAGTACTGCTTGTTTGGAAGGCTGTAGCCTAGGTGATAAATTCCTTAAAGTTACTTATCTCCAGAGGAGAGAGAGAGGGCCTCAGATGACATGGGGGGTGAGGGGTATTGGTCAAGTGACTTCCAGGACACCCATGGGTCCGCTTCTTTGGAAGGCTGTTGGTCATAAATACCTTAAAGTTACTTATCTCCAGAGGAGACAAAGAGAGGCTCAGATGACATGGGGGGGGTGACGGTAGGCGAAGCGTGCTATTGGTCAAGTGACTTCCAGGACACCCATGGGTCCATGAGGATAGAGGGAGAGACTGATTTTTGGAAAGTTTCATTCCAGTTGAAGACGTCAGAATTGTGAGTAGAGGAGACTTGATGATTATATGTGCTGATTATGTTTATTGTTTATGTGAAAATCCAGGGAGAGTGGGAGGGAGAGTCTTGTAACAGTGTTTTTTGGGGCCCACCGTGTGTGTGTGTGTGTGTGTGTGTGTGTGTGTGTGTGTGTGTGTGTGTGTGTGTGTGTGTGTGTGCACACTTGTGAACAAGCCATTCTTTAAAACCACAGAACTCTCCAAAGTGCAAATGTTTTCATATGTGGTGCGAGGCGTTGTGAGCTTGTAGATCGGCTATTTTCAAATAGCCTAGGTATAAAATTGGGCTAAAGTTGTGGTTTGATTGATTGATTGATGTACTTTATTTAGTGTTACGACCCTTTAGGTCTAGTCTAAGGATCGCAACATAATGATGGAAACCACAGCACTTGGATGTATTAAATTGTATTTATTACTCAAGAATGGCAGAAGTAGAGTAATAATGAATACAATGCGTTTAGTGAACTTGGAGTAAATAACAAAGCAAATGAATACTACGACAAAATACTAGAATGAATGAATAAACAAAAGAATGGAACACAAAGAACTAACAGAACAGAAGACTCCTCAAGAGCAGTTCTATTGGGCAACATAGTCATTGGTAGTTCATAGAATATGTGGTGGTGGGGGAAAGGAGGGACAGAGTCTCCGCTCGCACTAGTGAGTGCATGGTGTTTCCCCAACAAGTGTCAGATACGAATGAGCCTTTGTCGGACATCTGCAGCCGGCCTGTCAGTCGTAACCATGGAAACGGAGCAAGCAGGCCAATCCGTGGGGGTGATCACTCCCCACGTGCCGATCCGTCGTCAAGCCACGCCCCCATGCCACGGGAGCCGCGTTGCCATGTTCGGATATTGTAAGCGGCTTGGGGGCACTATTGGTGGTAGTTTGTTTTTGGCGTTGGTTGTGAAAGCGCAGGTGGGTGTGGGGACGCGTTGTGAGCTTGTAGGTCGGCTGTTTTCCAAGAGGCAATGTATATGTGTGAAGGCGCTTTGTTTGGACTTCTTTTCATACACCTTGTTGCTTGTAGGGCTCTCTTTGTTTGGCCTTGTTTTCATAGACCTTGCTGCTTGTTTATTGCGCGAAGCCTGGCAACCCAGGTTGCAGCGCGATGTCCCATTGTTTGACACATAAACGTTAATAAGAGCTGAGATTTGATGACATTGAAAAGGGGCAGCTTCACGACTACAAACAAACAAACAAACAAACAAACCAACAAACAAACAAACAAACAGAGGTTTGTCAAATTAGGATAGTATTAACCACATGAACCCCAGCATGGGGGGAACATAAGCCAAAAATAGCCGATCTACAAGCTCACAACACGTCGCTTTGTGAGCTTGCAGATCTGCTATTTTTGGTAGAGAGATTTGATGTTGACAGAAAAGCATTTAAGAAAACTAGGTCCGTTTTTACTGGAAATAGAGGGTTTAAGTAGGCTACATAATAATACAATAATAACTGTATTTAGCCTATATAGCACTCTTCAAAACATGAGTTACAAAGTGCTGAACAGCAGTTAATGTTTATTTTTTATTATACACGTTTTTTTATATATTTTATAAAGCTTAAGAGAATAACATAGTTAACAAGTAAGTTAATTCTGACGCGAACGGTCTTTTTACCACCTGTCTCAGTAGCAGGGAATTCATGTCATGGCATCAGGCCAGGTTTCATTGGTGAGGAAAATGGAATAAAAAAATAAATAAAAAGTTCAGTTGAACGTTTGAGAACCTTCAAAAAGCAGGTTTTTGAGGGATTATTTTTATTTATTATTTATTTAATTAATTTGTAAAGGAAAAATTGTAATAGATTTTTTATAATCAAATAAATTGATTTAACACTTTAATCAACCATATGTTATACTTATAAAAAATATAACACACAAAGGTGTTGTGCAAAATAACAACATGTCCCAAAAATATAAAAAGTTACTCTTAAGGCTATCATATAATGATTTACTTATATTGACTGTATCATAGCTGTTTCACTCATGATACAATGTCTCTTTATTATAATATTTTATAATATAAAAGTAAATAATATTTAGAGAAATTCAAAGTTTGTAGCCTACTTAAGATGTTGTGAAAGTTTAATATTTAGAGAGATTCTAAGTTTCAAACGCAAAAGTAGTGGTGAATTAAGCAACTGGATATTTATTATATTTAGACTGCATGTTTCCTTTAAAGTTTAATGCACGTCTCCCCACCCCCGCCTCCGCCCCCCCGCTACTGAGACCGGGGGGTAAAAAGCGGAACCCGGATATGCTTTTCCGGAAGCAACTCGGGACGGTCTTTCCCGTTTTTTTTAACATGGGAGTGGGTGGGACTTCCGGCGATATAGAGGGGCTCAGTCATAGATATATCTATGGGCTCAGTCATATGTGGGGCCCATTTCAGAGAGGAGCACTATATCCAAGGGGATCTCATCTCCCATAGACTGGGATTCCGGACCGGGTGAGACTTTTAGAAGACGCTGTGCCGTCTATACAGTGACCTGGCCAACCCTCTGGGAGTGGACGATCTGCTGCTGCAGTAAACAAACTTGGTTTATCTCGGGTAAGTGTGGATCTAATCTAACTAGCTTTTTGACGCTAACATGTGTTAGCATTTGCAGGACGTTATTCAATGTAGATAATCTGTAGGTAATGTTTACTGTCCGCTCATGGAGTGAGGGTGAGTACAATGCAGTGTTGAAGAGATGTTCCAACTATCAAAAGTAGCGGTGGAAAAGGTACTCAAATGTAAAAGTAAAAGTACTCTGTTACAAATAAACGTCCGGAATTAAAAATGTACTCACAAGTTGAGTACAAGTACAAAAGTATTGGTATCAAAATGAACCTCTAGAGTTCGACACCTTCGTGCCACTGCCGAAGTGGGGGTCGGGGGACCACCGTGGGCGAAGGGCTCCTTTTAGGCTTGTTTTCATATACCTGGTTGCTTTTTTCTCTCGCTAAACCTGGCAACACCGACCGCATGGGGCCGCACGCAGAACTGTTGTTTATGACGTTGTTTGTAATGTTTTCACGGGAGAGCCGTACATGCCCGTACACCGCGAGTAAAAGTACGCGCATGTTTGAAAATAGCCGATCTACAAGCTCACAACGTGTACAGTACTTGAATAAATGTACTTAGTTATTTTACACCACTGGTAAGCCGTCTGTAGCGATGCCAAAACAGAAGGGGAGACGGTAGCCATGCTTCACATGACGCTTGTATACAACCATGACGCTTGTATTGGTGCCGATTCCCCCTGGTTTATAGCGGTGTTCTATTTTTCTCTCACATGTACACACACGGTCAGATTTCAAATATAAAGAGCTTATCCCCGAGCAACGGATGTTACAAGGCGACCCGGACCGTGGTAAGTACCCGTATCTCCCGTATTGTTGAATCAAAAGCATTTTAATCCGATCGCCGGCCATTTTCTCCAAATTGTCTCCGATACTTTCAACCATGCGACACTAATGGTTGGGAGGTGTATTGCACTCTGATACATTACCAAAAAAATAAATAAATAAATGACCGGCGATCGGATTAAAATGTTTTTTTATTGAACAATATGGGAGATACGGGTACTTATAGCGGTCCGGATCGCCTTGTAACACCCGTGGCTCGGGGGTAAGCACTTTATATTTGAAATCTGAACGTTTATGTATGTGAGAGTTGAAAAAAAAGAACGCCGCTACAAACCGGGGGGACTCGGCACCCTGACTGTCATGGTATGACAGTGTCATCGTATGACAGCGTCATGGTATGACAGTCATGTTTCAGGGCTAGGGAGGATAGAAGCTACCAGCATTTCCCTGAACACTATAAGTATAAATGTTGGTGATGTGAGCCCTCAGCTAGGCGAAACTGAGCAGTTATAATGCTATTCAACAGTGGTGGGAAAAGTACTCAAGTTTTGTACCTAAGTAAAAGTATCAATACTGCAATGTAGAAATACTCTGTTACAAGTAAACGTCTGGTAATTCAAATTTACTTGTGTAAAAGTACAAAAGTATTGGCGTCAAAATATACATACTATACAAGTACTAAAAGTAAGAGTAGGCTACTCATTATGCAGAATGTCCCATTTCAGACGTTATCATAGTTCTAATAATGATTGAATACTTTATTACAGTTTGTAAAGACAAGCACAGGGAAGTACAGTTCAATACAAGGTCACAAGTTGTGAACTTGTAGATCGGCTATTTTCAAATAATCAAAGTTTAAATAGGGGTGAAGTGGCGTATGTTTTGTAATAATAATAATCTATCTATGAAGTAACTAGTAACTAAAGTTTTAAAATAATTGTACTGGAGTAAAAGTACAATATTTTCCTCTGAGGTGTAGTGGAGTTGAAGTAAAAAATACCTCAAATTGTTACATACATTTTTATTTGTACAGTACTTTAGTAAATGTACTGAGTTACTTTATACCATTGCTATTCAATGTCTGATATCCTATGTACATTTAGTATCATGTGTAGTAAGTGATCTATTTGCAGGCTCATGTGCAAATTAAAATGTTACAAATTGTTATCCACATGCAAATGCTTGAGGTACAAGAATATCATTGTGTAATGCAAGCTGTTTCCTAAGTCAGTGGCTCTCATTGTAATGTCAATGACACGTTAGGCTGCAGACCCCATTTGAAAATATGTTGTACTGTAGACTATCTTGTCATGTACAATTAGGGTTCCTACACAAGTATGGAAAGTCTGTAATAAGTGTTTTTCATGGCATTTCTTTGGAGCAGGCAGCAAATGTGTTTTACCACTGTGTAAGAGCACAGGCCTGAGTGAGATTGATTCCTTGAAAGCAAGGTTATGATCAGATCAAGTAGATTGCATATGAGCATCCCTTAGTTCTGTTACTGTAGTCTAGGGGTTGAAGATATACAATTATTTCCAATATTTGAAAAGGTTGAGAACCACTGAGCTAGGTCCACAGTCCGTGCCCTGCCTGCGGTCTAGGTGTTGGAAGTGTAATTAATAATAATGGTGAAATTAAACTTTTTCTCATTTTAATGGCTACCTCCTGTAAACACTGAATTCTCCTTTTTTTTTAACAACAGACGCTTCAAAGCCACTCAGCGACTCCTGACGTGACAGAGGAGCCTATGATGATGGAGGAGGAGGAAGCTGGTCCATCATCTGAACCCTCTCTTCCACCCTCTGAGCCACACAGGGAACACAAGGCAACTCAGTATAGCTACCGGAGACCACCACACCGTTCTTTGGGTAGGTTTTAATTTGCTTTGCACGTTTTAGCCAACAGTCTTTTTTTATAGAGAACGGTTACCCTTAAATTATATCAATTGTTGTTTTTTATAGGCATCCAGGTTATACCCCAGATGTTGTCCTTAGGGACACAGGCAGTCCCCCAAATGGTGTCTGTGGAAACACAGACAGACATTTCAAGCTTTGAGGCCAGTCCGATGCAAAGCCAATGCACCATCTCTCAGAGTGATAGCGAGCAGTCAGGTGAGGGGCCGTGCAACCAATTATAATCGTTATTGATTTGATTAAGCTATCATTTTTTTCCCTACCGAATGAATGGCCTATAACGACGTGAGGCTGCTGCTCAAAGCCCCAAGATGCTGTAGTGCCAGTCAAATGTTTGTAGAAATAAATGTACCCACTTGCCCTGCTGTATTACGAAACCTGATGTATAGATTTATGTACAGGTTAACAGACTTGGTGAACAGCATCATTGTATCACTCTCTAATCCTGCCAAGAGCTCTGTTAGGCTGTCATCTAAGCTATGGAGACACTGGCGCTCTAGCCTGTATGTGCAGAGATAAGGCTGAAAGTCCTGCCTTGTTTGTATATGCCTTGTTTATTTATTGTTTTGTTTTTATATGTTTTAAGTGTTCCTCACTATGGACCCCCCTGTGTGTGTCTTGAATAAAGATTGAATTGAATGATATTAATTGCTTCTAAAATCAGAATGTGTTAATTATGTTGATGAACTAATCGATGTACCGACTAATCATTTCAGCACCAAAGAAAGGTGATGACAATTGGGTTCCAGAGGCTGATGACGAGCTCTTCTCTGAGAACTCTGATGACTCGCCACACCTGGAAGCATCCTCTGCCCCTTGGTAAGACACACTACACAGTTACACTAATCTGTTCATGTCACGATACTGACTGTTCTTCAGTTTTAATCAAACTTTTTTTTTTTTTCCTTTATTTTTTCTCAGCTATATCGATAAGTATATAGTGTGCCAACTCATGGAGCTGTCTGCCACTTGCCCGAGCTGCTGTGAGGCCACGCAAGCCAGCATACTGAGACAGGAGGCGACATTTGTGAAAATCCAACGGGTAAGATTTTATCCTGCACCTGTAGAAAGACCTGGTGGCGTTTACCCTCTTGGAATGCGTCAATGTCATGCATTCACTTTTCATAGTGGACTTCATGTGTTTTGTCTGATCTTAGTGCAGTTTGAAGCGGGTTATCACTTTGCATTATGCTAGTGCTTTCAATCTGATTTCAGCATAACACCTTATGCTGAATGCTTTTTTCTTCTTTCTCACTTTATTCCTCAGCCATAAGAAAGTACACACAGACAGTACACCACTGATCATTTGAATATATTTCATAGGTCTGTTCAGCATGTGGATTCAAGAGGGTTTGGCGAAACCAGTCAATGCTGCACAGAAACTTGCCTGAGTGCAACCTGCAGTTGAGTGGAGCTGTACACTTTTCAGGGTGTATGCCCCAGCAGACATTCAGGATGCTCCAGCTATTTGGCCTACAGTGCACCAGCGTGAGCACCTACTTCCACCATCAGCGCTACTACACCATTCCCACCGTCACCCAGGCCTGGCAGAGCCAGCAAGCCAGTATCCTCAGTGAGCTGAAGGAGATGGAAGGAGGATTGATTCTGTCTGGAGACTGCAGGTTGCTCATTGTTATATTCATCATTAGAATATACACATAAGTACAACATTAATAATTTGTATTTGACATTTGGCATCTATCCATCATTTTGCTCTTGCCTTGTGCTTTTTACAGATCGGACAGTCCAGGGCACTGTGCCAAATACGGGACATACTCCCTTATTGAGGACCGGCTGAATAAAGTCATTGACCTTCAGCTTGTACAGGTCTGTTATTCATGCCTCACATTCTACTTTGTTTGTGTTTGGGATTCCCATTTGTTTAGGTTTGTTTTTTGTTTGTCTGTTGTGCTCCAGAGTTCAGAAGTTGCTAACAGCAACTGGTGTGAGATAGAGGGCCTGCAACGCAGTATCAAGTTACTGAAGGAGTAGGACTTGAAAGTCGCAGTCCTCGTCACCGACAGAAACCGCCAGGTACAACACACACACACACACACACACACACACACACACACACACACACACACACACACACACACACACACACACACACACACACACACACACACACACACACACACCAAGGGGCAAGTCTTACATATTTACGATGAGGCCGAAAAAATGTCCAGAGTGGCGCTGTTTTACCCTGTGCCGACCTGCGGTGTCAGAAAGAATTTATATTATTTTTGACAAACTTTAGACTAGATTTTCTTACTGTAATAAAAATACATTCTATATGCTTCCAGTCGCTAGTTTAAAGTCTCCTTTCAATCATCAGGATATGTGTTTTGCTAAATTATGGTCCTATTTATTTTAAAATTGACGATAAAGTAGGCTATTCTCTAGGAGGGGCGGGATGATTTACACACACACACACACACACACACACACACACACACACACACACACACACACTTTCTCTGGTGATAGTTGAATTGACAGAGAAATCATGGGGGATATTGGTGTAAACTAAGGGAGGCCACGTCAAGGGTAACCAAATAAATGTTGGCAGTGGAATTGGCGATATTTACCTCTGAAAGCTGTTGAATAAAGTCTCCTGTGTTTATAAGATGGCAATTTGGTTACAATGGGTCTCATGTGGCGATCAACTTGTGGCAATCAAGAAACTGAGAGGGGCTCTGTGGTGATAGTTAAATTACTTTTTGTAGTTTTTTCACTTTAGAAATAGAAATATTTGAATGTGAATACATTTCAAGTTTACTTGAAGGGTTAGTTAACTCATAAATTCTGCCATATATCTGTACAATTCAACCAATTCTGCAGGTAGCAAAATGGGTGAGAGATGTGCTGTGTGCTGAAGGAACACAACACTTCTTTGACATCTGGCATATTGCCAAATGTAAGTATTTGTCCTTGACACTGCATGGCTACATTGCAGGCAAGACCAATCACAGTAGTTCAATTTTGTCAGTGCGATTTTAAAGTGTGTGTGTGTGTGTGTGTGCATTAACAGCCGTAGGCAAGAAGTTGGATGCCCTTTCAAGAGAACGTGACTGTGAGGTTATAAAGCTCTGGAAGCTGTCTTTTGTGAACCACCTCTACTGGACCGCCGGTTCTACTCCCAGTGGCAATGCAGACATGATGGAGGCAAAATGGAGAAGCCTGGTCAATCATGCTCAAGACATACATGAGCATGACACTCCTGCATTCCCTGCCTGTCAGCATGAGCCATTGGAAGGAGAGGACAGAAACAAGGAGTGGCTTGAACCAGGTATCTATCGCTCAGGAATGTGCACAAGTTCACTTTTTCATGATCTGTTAGTTTGTTGATGGTCTGAATGAATATCCATGTGAATAACCTTTCACAAATATTCACAAAAAAAGCATATGATCAGGGAGAGATTGAAAAATCAGTTGATGCTGATGTTGTATGTGTGCAGGTTCATCAGCAGCTGTTCAACTGGAGGCTCTTGTGAGACAAAAACTGTTCATCAAAGATGTCCGGCAGCTATCTCCCCAGAACCAAACCTACTCTCTCTCGAGGCGTTCCACTCCCTGATGATCCGCTTTGCCCCAAAGCACACAGGGTTCTCTTTCCTTGGAATGCATAGCAGGTACTGTCAGACTATTGAGGATCAGTGTCGTAAGATAATTTGGTTTTGGCAGTAAAAATGTAAATTAGAAATGTCAATACATTGAAATTTCAGAATGATTAAGTAAATGTATTTTGAATGAAAAGATCTTATCCTCATTACAGTAGAATAAAGACTCACCGCACACTCCTGTGTACACAATACGTTTTTGCAATCGGCAGCTACGAGGGTGTGGCGACTCTTATCCCACAGTGTTTATTTTGTTGGCTGGCACCTTGCAAGGACTGGTGTGCACTTGCACCCTTGGTAACTGTGCCTTCATCCTCATCTCTAAATGGAGGAGAGACATGCGCAATCCACCACCAAACTTAGGCAGGTGCTAAGCAAAAAAATATAACATGAAAACTGAACGAGAACGCTTGCACACTGCAGGCTCCAGTTGTATGATTTATTTTATTACACCTGAGTGCTGCTGTGATGTTTCGGGCTCGCGAAACATCACAACAGCACTGTTCTTACAACTGGAGCCCACAGTGTGTGAGCGTTTCAGTTTTCATCCTCATCTCTGACATTAATTCTCATAAAATTATTTCTCATAAAATGTTTCTCCTTTCCATAGGCTCCTTTTAGCAGCTATGCATTACAACCACAATGGCAACAGAACAGTGGCCACTACTAGTGCTGGAGAACCACGCTACGCAGTGTCCTACCCGAAGTTCCGTAAAGGGCAACATGTTGTACATCCCATCAAAGACCAACCATCTTACGGTGTGTGTGTTCAATAACTATTTGGAATTATCAACAATTTGCATATTTGGAAATACTGCTATACTTTTATAATGTGTGTGTTTCAATATAATGCTCTCTTCTCTTCAGACTATGCATTTGATTTGATGGGCTCTTTGAAGGACCAATATGCCAGAAGTCCATCAGCCCTGAGAGCCGTCAGTGAAGGTTTGGCTGCTGCTGCTCCTGCCCCCATTGCAAGAACCTTCCAACAGGTCGACAAGGCTGAAGCTGTGACCCAGTACCTGACACAACAGTCCCGCTTTTCTTCTGGCCACCAGGATCGCTAGCTCTGCTGTCTCAGGCTGATGATGGCAAGGTTGTCATTTTCCAGACTGAACCACAGATCCAGTTTGTTCCCAAGTTTGAGCCGGAGAAAGAAGCCAAAGAACAGCCACAGGAGACATTGCCCGGTTTGAGCAGCCCAATTTACAAAGACTACCAGCGTAGCTTCATCCAGGAGAGGGAGAGAGATATGTTTGCAGACCGCACCATCAACTACAACATCTTCAGCTGTCTTTCAAGGAACCCCTGGCTCCCAGGTTGGATTCTAACCACAACTCTGATTCTGTCTGTACTGGTGCTGATCTGGATCTGCTGTGCTACTGTGGCAACTGCTGTAGATCAATATGTACCCGCTGAGAAGTTGAGCATCTATGGCGATCATCACTTCCTCAGGGCAGGAGGAAGAGGCTGGGCCCCTCCCCTCCAAAGTCAATCTGGACCAGTCTAACATCTAGGAGCCAATACAATTTTAAACTAGGGTAATTTCTTCCTAATAATATAAAGTTGCTCTTATCCCTTGGGTAAAAGACCCTTGTATCTTGCTGTCTAAATGGGAATAACTACTTTCAGCACATTTTCTATGACTGTTGTGTAATATCTTTCTTGCATTTGGAATTGAAGTGATGATGAGCAGGGTGTTTTTTCTGTATATTGGTATATTTGAGGCATTACACTAAAGTAATGGCGGTACAAGCCAAATAGCTTTTGGGGATTTTTTCCCTATTGTTTTCATGTTTTCATTAGTACTCTGTTGATGTACTTATTTTATTGAATATTGCTTTGTTAAACTATTTGTGACTTGAAGTAAAGATTTCCAGGAAAAGCCTAAACCATGTTGCTTTAGAGGAATGCATTGTTGTCTTTACTCTGAAAGCGAGGTTGCAGGTTTTACCTTCTAAACTTAACCTCTCCATCTGGTTTCCAGGCAACCATGCTCCTCACTGTATACATCATGGTCATGAACAAATAGCTGAAACCATGTCCCACATCTTAAATGGGTGCCATGTATACAGGGGACTCTACATAAGTAGGCATGACAGAATAGTGGATTTGATATCTAAAGATATCACTTCTATTTTCAGGTCCTCCATCATGCTGTATAAGCATTCTACTGTGAAGCCGAGCATGTTTAACCTGTGTAACGATGATTCTGTGTTCTCTAACATTTCAGCTAACACCCCTGATGTCATTGTTGTTAATGAAAACCATAGGGAGGTGTTCAGTCTTGAAGTCGGCTGTACTTTTGATTACAGCTTAGAGTAAGCCTTCCTAACCAAAGTGATAAAATATCATCGGCTAGAGCAGACCATCTCTCAGCTAGGCTACAGATGTAAACTTTTTTTTTTTTTTTATCTTCGGTAGTCTAGGACACATGCACAAGTTGGTTGTGAGGGGCCGGCCTCTCCAAAACACGGTCTCTATACCAGTGGTCATAGGTTGACATTCTCCACACAGACACCTGAGTTCAAAGACAGAAAAAAGAAAAGGTCACCGAACAAGTAGTAGCCCTACCAATGAAACCAACTGGCCTCTTGCGGGTCTGTTTCCATTTGTACAATGTCAGAGTGATTAACGTGATTTGAAATAGCAGATTGGAGACCTAGACATTATATCAATGGGGTCTGTGGCCTGATGCATATCAAACTGGGGGTCCTTGAAATTAAAAAAATACTGATAATGAGTTATTTAGGCTACATAACAACCTGGACTATTCTATTAGCAACAGCATTCAAGTAACAATCAACCTATTTGTAGGCTACTTTCTTTGTAAAATAAAAAAAAAGGTCAGGCATGATTCTCATACTTTTAATAAGGTTGACAGTGGTGTAAAGTAACGAAGTACATTTACTCAAGTACTGTACAATGTTGAGGTATTTTTACTTTACTGGAGTATTTCCAATTTTCAGTACTTTTACTTTTACTCCACTACATCTCAGAGGTAAATATTGTAGGCCTACTATTTTTGGAAAACTTTAGTTACTAGTTACTTTGTAGATTTCGATTATTATTACAAAACATAACTAACCACTTCAGCCCTACAAGCAGTGAGCTTGTAGATCTGCTATTTTCAAACGATTCATCAAAAACATTTTGTTCTTGTGAAATGGGACATTCTGCACCATGAGTACTTTTACTTTTGGTACTTTCAAGTACATTTTGTACTTTTACTCAAGTACATTTGACTTGTAACAGAGTATTTTTCTGCATTGCAGTATTGATACTTTTACCTAATTAATACATGTGAGTACTTTTTCCAGCACGTTATTGATACAATGAAACGTTTAAAGGCTATACTGTTGATAATGGCGTTTGTTTACCATGTCGTCTGGCCGATCCTCCACATGTTGTTGTTTCCCCCATGCCTCCATCTGCTGGCGATATCGAGGTCTGACTGCATCTGCATCTGCTGCTGCTCTTGGTTGCCTTACAGGCCCGAAATGGACCCTTCGCTAAGCTCCACCCACTCCACTCTGTGACTGGTGGTGCGAAGTTAGTCACACCCAGGCCTGGCAGCGCCTGGCAAACGTTGCTTCTCACCCATTGACTTGCATGTTAAATGATGGCTTTGCCCCAAAAAAATTATCGATCATTTCAGGAGCAAGAGCTTCAAAATCTCTTCTAAATCTAGTTAACAAGGCCTGCAGTAGGCTATGCACTGGACAAATGTGCATGACATTATTTCAATAAACTAAAAACATGGGAAATGTTAGAGGATACACGACGGTCGACTGTCACGACCGTCATGGATGAACTTCAACCTGGTGTTTGCACTTTCTCCATGTATGGGCCGTACATCTACATACACGTTCATATTTCAAATATAAAGTGATTATCCCATGGCCACGGATGTTACATTTATGTACGGGCTCTCAGAAGTACCCGTATCATCCGTATTGTTCAATAAAAAGCATTTTAATCTGATCGGTGGCCATTTTCTCCATTCGCTTTTAACTGAGCGACCCTATCGGTTTGTAGGTGTATTGCACTCTGATACACTACGAGACAATGGCCACTGATCGGATTAAAATGCTTTTTATTGAACAATACAGAATATACGGGTACTTTTGAGAGTCCCGTGCATAATTTTAACATCCGTGGCCATGGGGTAAGCACTTTATATTTGAAATTTGAACGTTTATATAGATGTACGGACCGTAATGGAGAAAGTGCAAACACCAGGTTAAACTTGATTCATGACTGTTACAGGAGTTTTCATGTACCGCAGGGTAAGACTGCAGTAGCAGTTAATAAATAGACGAACAAATGAATTAATATACTTTAATGTGCGGAAACCGAAACAGGCAGCGCTGTGATTCTGAATTTTGTTACGATTACGGTGATTAGTAGCCTATTATTGACACCACCTGGGCGAGTGAGTCGTGTTGTGTAACTTTTCTGACGTTAAGCTGTGTATGTGTTCAACAACACAGTCATTCAGCCTTGCAGTTTAAGTGCAGAATTCAGCTTGGGAAAAGCAGCCTCCAACAGGTTTGGGTACGTGGTTCATAGTCACCATTGCGTTATCGTGGTATTCCTATTCTTGCACATGACATGTTGCAAATGATTGTGTGTGTGCGGGCGAAATCACATTGACAGCTATGGCAGGTGACGAAAGCTTGCCAGACCTATGCCAGGCTAACAACGGTCTGATAGCGTCTGATAAGCTTTTTGAAAGGCTCCGTACATGTTTTTCGTGCGTGGACATTTTTAACCCTTTCTGAGCGGTATTTTCGGCGTAAAATGGAAAATAAATAAATAATGAAATTAGATACCAATGATGTAAACTACACATAATTGAAGAATAGGGTTTAACCTGCAAGTTGGCCTTTAAAGAGCTGGAGAGACGAGGAGACTCCTGTTACTGAACAAACACTTTATAGCAATGATTACTATCACAATATAGTGCTTTAACCTTTTAACAAAATACTTTTTGTTTTAACCAAAAAATATCACTTACCCTACCTTTAAGTAGGCTACATAATAATACAATAATAACTGTATTTATATAGCAGGGTTAGGACGGAGGGGAATTCATGTCATGGCATCAGGCCAGGTTTCATTAGTGAGGAAAATGGAATAAAAAAATAAATATAAAGTTCAGTTGAACGTTTGAGAACCTTCAAAAAGCAGGTTTTTGAGGGATTATTTTTATTTATTATTTATTTAATTTGTAAAGGAAAAATTGTAATAGATTTCTTATTATCAAATAAATTGATTAAACACTTTAATCAACCATATGTTATACTTATAAAATTTGCTTGGCCTGCCAGACCCCCTGCTTCCAACATTAGATATACTGTAATTTGGACTGACTTCATCTTGTGCAACACAGATTTCAACATTTTGTCCAGAATGCAATAACACATGAGTCTCATTTTCATGCTATTTAGATATCACATCAGGTACAGTGGTGGTAGTATTGTGCATATGTAACCCTGGCTTAGAAAGTCATTGTTTTGCATCCTCAATGACTTCATCTTGTGCAACACAGGTTTCAACATTTTGTCCAGAATGCAATAACACATGAGTCTCATTTTCATGCTATTTAGATATCACATCAGGTACAGTGGTGGTAGTATTGTGCATTTGTAACCCTGGCTTAGAAAGTCATTGTTTTGCATCCTCAATGAATCCATTATTGCATTTTTAAACCATTCTTTGTGTTTTCTCTTCAAAGGACAACCGAAGAGGACCATTTCTGTGACTCGCCCCGGGAGTGCGTCGACAACCAACCAAAAAACCCAAAGACCTTGCGATTAGACTTAATACTCGGATTGCTTTCGACAGGGGAGAGCGATCCGAGAGCAAAACAGAACGTTTCTGGACTCACTCACCCCGGCGTGAGCGGGACGCTCCCGGGGCAGAAGAGCAGACGAAGAGGATAAAACCCAAAGACCTTGCGATTAGACTTAATACTCGGATTGCTTTCGACAGGGGAGAGCGGTCCGAGAGCAAAACAGAACGTTTCTGGACTCACTCACCCCGGAGTGAGCGGGACGCTCCCGGGGCAGAAGAGCAGACGAAGAGGATAAAACCCAAAGACCTTGCGATTAGACTTAATACTCGGATTGCTTTCGACAGGGGAGAGCGGTCCGATAGCTAAACAGAACGTGTCTGGCCTCACTCACCCCGGCGCGAGCGGGACGCTCCCGGGGCAGAAGAGCAGACGAAGAGGATAAAACCCAAAGACCTTGCGATTAGACTTAATACTCTGACTGCTTTCGACAGCAGTCCGAGAGCTAAACAGAACGTTTCTGGACTCACTCACCCCGGCGTGAGCGGGACGCTCCCGGGGCAGATGAGCAGACGAAGAGGATAAAACCCTAAGGCCTTGCGATTAGACTTAATACTCGGATTGCTTTCGACAGGGGAGAGCGGTCCGATAGCTAAACAGAACGTTTCTGGACTCACTCACCCCGGAGTGAGCGGGACGCTCCCGGGGCAGAAGAGCAGACGAAGAGGATAAAACCCAAAGACCTTGCGATTAGACTTAATACTCGGATTGCTTTCGACAGGGGAGAGCGGTCCGATAGCTAAACAGAACGTTTCTGGCATCACTCACCCCGGAGTGAGCGGGACGCTCCCGGGGCAGAAGAGCAGACGAAGAGGATAAAACCCAAAGACCTTGCGATTAGACTTAATACTCGGACTGCTTTCGACAGCAGTCCGAGAGCTAAACAGAACGTTTCTGGACTCACTCACCCCGGCGTGAGCGGGACGCTCCCGGGGCAGAAGAGCAGACGAAGAGGATAAAACCCAAAGACCTTGCGATTAGACTTAATACTCGGATTGCTTTCGACAGGGGAGAGCGGTCCGATAGCTAAACAGAACGTTTCTGGCATCACTCACCCCGGAGTGAGCGGGACGCTCCCGGGGCAGAAGAGCAGACGAAGAGGATAAAACCCAAAGACCTTGCGATTAGACTTAATACTCGGACTGCTTTCGACAGCAGTCCGAGAGCTAAACCTGCCAGACCCCCTGCTTCCAACATTAGATATACTGTAATTTGGACTGACTTCATCTTGTGCAACACAGATTTCAACATTTTGTCCAGAATGCAATAACACATGAGTCTCATTTTCATGCTATTTAGATATCACATCAGGTACAGTGGTGGTAGTATTGTGCATATGTAACCGTGGCTTAGAAAGTCATTGTTTTGCATCCTCAATGACTTCATCTTGTGCAACACAGGTTTCAACATTTTGTCCAGAATGCAATAACACATGAGTCTCATTTTCATGCTATTTAGATATCACATCAGGTACAGTGGTGGTAGTATTGTGCATTTGTAACCCTGGCTTAGAAAGTCATTGTTTTGCATCCTCAATGAATCCATTATTGCATTTTTAAACCATTCTTTGTGTTTTCTCTTCAAAGGACAACCGAAGAGGACCATTTCTGTGACTCGCCCCGGGAGTGCGTCGACAACCAACCAAAAAACCCAAAGACCTTGCGATTAGACTTAATACTCGGATTGCTTTCGACAGGGGAGAGCGGTCCGAGAGCAAAACAGAACGTTTCTGGACTCACTCACCCCGGAGTGAGCGGGACGCTCCCGGGGCAGAAGAGCAGACGAAGAGGATAAAACCCAAAGACCTTGCGATTATACTTAATACTCGGATTGCTTTCGACAGGGGAGAGCGGTCCGATAGCTAAACAGAACGTTTCTGGCATCACTCACCCCGGAGTGAGCGGGACGCTCCCGGGGCAGAAGAGCAGACGAAGAGGATAAAACCCAAAGACCTTGCGATTAGACTTAATACTCGGACTGCTTTCGACAGCAGTCCGAGAGCTAAACAGAACGTTTCTGGACTCACTCACCCCGGCGTGAGCGGGACGCTCCCGGGGCAGATGAGCAGACGAAGAGGATAAAACCCTAAGGCCTTGCGATTAGACTTAATACTCGGATTGCTTTCGACAGGGGAGAGCGGTCCGAGAGCAAAACAGAACGTTTCTGGACTCACTCACCCCGGAGTGAGCGGGACGCTCCCGGGGCAGAAGAGCAGACGAAGAGGATAAAACCCAAAGACCTTGCGATTAGACTTAATACTCGGATTGCTTTCAACAGGGGAGAGCGGTCCGATAGCTAAACAGAACGTTTCTGGCATCACTCACCCCGGAGTGAGCGGGACGCTCCCGGGGCAGAAGAGCAGACGAAGAGGATAAAACCCAAAGACCTTGCGATTAGACTTAATACTCGGACTGCTTTCGACAGCAGTCCGAGAGCTAAACAGAACGTTTCTGGACCCACTCACCCCGGCGTGAGCGGGACGCTCCCGGGGCAGATGAGCAGACGAAGAGGATAAAACCCTAAGGCCTTGCGATTAGACTTAATACTCGGATTGCTTTCGACAGGGGAGAGCGGTCCGAGAGCAAAACAGAACGTTTCTGGACTCACTCACCCCGGCGTGAGCGGGACGCTCCCGGGGCAGAAGAGCAGACGAAGAGGATAAAACCCAAAGACCTTGCGATTAGACTTAATACTCGGATTGCTTTCGACAGGGGAGAGCGGTCCGAGAGCTAAACAGAACGTTTCTGGACTCACTCACCCCGGAGTGAGCGTGACGCTCCCGGGGCAGAAGAGCAGACGAAGAGGATAAAACCCAAAGACCTTGCGAGTAGACTTAATACTCGGACTGCTTTCGACAGCAGTCCGAGAGCTAAACAGAACGCTAAAAGCTTTCACGACTGGGTGACGGTAAGTTTCTTTCTTTCACAGCGAAGAGATGACCAAGATCGCGCAGTGGGCTTGCTGCGCCTTGACCGCGTGGGGCGACGCGGGCGCACCTAGCGTCCAACGAGTCGACGGGAACCAACGTGCCCATGGCAGTGTGGCGCGACGCGCCTCGCTCCCGGGTGTATGGGACGCGCCCATCTTTTTGTTTTCTCTTCGAAGGACAACCGAAGAGGACCATTTCTGTGACTCGCCCCAGGAGTGCGTCGACAACCAAAGAGGAGCCCCGGGCGAACGGGGAGCGCAGATGAGGAGGACGACCGACGAGGAAGATTTCTGCGACTCGCCCCGGCGGCGCGACGTGTCGCGCCTCGAGTCAGGCGCAAGCCAGGCAGTTTGGCGCGACGCGTCTCAGTCCCGGGTGTATGGGACGCGCCCATGAAGAGGAGAAAACCAAATAGGTAGTTGAGTTTCTTGAGGAGAAAACCAAATAGGAAGTTGAGTTTGGTATTCCCTTATGCTTTAAAAAAAAAAAGAAAAAAACGTGTATGTTTATTTGACCTTACTTATATATTTTTTTGCTTCAATTGTAGCATACAATATATAAGTAAGGTCAAATAAAACGTAAACATTAACTGCTGTTCAGCAGCACTTTGTAACTCATGTTTTGAAAAGTGCTATATAATAGTTATTATTTTATTATTATGTAGCCTACTTAAATCCTCTATGCTCAGTAAAAACGGACCTATTTTTCTTGACACTTTTTTCCTGTCAACACCAAATCTCTCTGCCAAAAATAGCCGATCTACAAGCTCACAACGCCGCTTGTAGATCGGCTATTTTTGGCCTATGTTCCCCCCATGCTGGGGTTCATGTGGTTAATACTATTCATAATAATGTAATGGTGTTTTAATTTTGTCAAGGCACCTTGACATAAAATATTAATATTATCCAGTGATATCAAAACATTAGCTAATGTTTTCATATCACTAGATAATATTAATATGTTAAATTGTTTGTGCATAATGTTTTGAAAGCTGAAGAGAAGTCTAAGAACAGCATCAGTGCATGATTCTTTGCTGTCCACCTGCTGGATGGTTTGTATCAGGCACAAAACATTTTGCATCAGCACTGAGTGTTTAAACTTTTCTTTGTCCTCTTTCCACATAATGTTTTAGATGTGCCACTTGCAACATAAGATCCTCCAGAGCTTCTCAGCACCTTCACTTTACCCCTTGAGGCTGCTATTTCCACTTCAAGTACAAGTTGCTCTTTTTTCTTTCATATCAGTTCCTCTTGCTCCTCTAATGCATGTTTCTCCTTTAACAGGTGTTGTCTTGCAATTAGAGCTGCCATGTCAGCCTCCTCAGCGCTAATGCGTGCTGAGGATGATGTTGAGACATTAGATTTGGATTTAATAGAGCTTGGCCTACCAGACCCCCTGCTTCCAACATTAGATATACTGCAATTTGGACTGACTTCATCTTGCGCAACACAGATTTCAACATTTTGTCCAGAATGCAATAACACATGAGTCTCATTTTCATGCTATTTAGATATCACATCAGGTACAGTGGTGGTAGTATTGTGCATTTGTAACCGTGGCTTAGAAAGTCATCGTTTTGCATCCTCAATGACTTCATCTTGTGCAACACAGTTTTCAACATTTTGTCCAGAATGCAATAACACATGAGTCTCATTTTCATGCTATTTAGATATCACATCAGGTACAGTGGTGGTAGTATTGTGCATTTGTAACCCTGGCTTAGAAAGTCATCGTTTTGCATCCTCAATGAATCCATTATTGCATTTTTAAACCATTCTTTGTGTTTTCTCTTCGAAGGACAACCCCATGAAGAGGACGACCGACGAGGAGGACGACCGACGAGGAGGATGATTTCTGCAACTCGCCCCGGGGTACGACGCGTCTCGCCTCGAGTCAGGCGCAAGCCAGGCAGTGTGGCGCGACGCGTCTCAGTCCCGGGTGTATGGGACGCGCCCATGAAGAGGACGACCGACGAGGAGGACGACCGACCAGGAGGATGATTTCTGCAACTCGCCCCGGGGTACGACGCGTCGCGCCTCGAGTCAGGCGCAAGCCAGGCAGTGTGGCGCGACGCGTCTCAGTCCCGGGTGTATGGGACGCGCCCATGAAGAGGAGAAAACCAATTAGGTAGTTGAGTTTCTTGAGGAGAAAACCAAATAGGAAGTTGAGTTTCTTTCTTTCACAGCGATCTGCAACTCGCCCCGGGGGCGCGACGTGTCGCGCCTCGAGTCAGGCGCAAGCCAGGCAGTGTGGTGCGACGCGCCTCGCTCCCGGGTGTATGGGACGCGCCCATGAAGAGGACGACCGACGAGGAGAACGACTGCGAGGAGGACGACCGACGAGGAGAACGACCGACGAGGAGGACGACCGACGAGGAGGACGACCGACGAGGAGGATTTCTGCGACTCGCTCCGGGGTGCGACGCGTCACGCCTCGAGTCAGATGCAAGCCAGGCAGTGTGGTGCGACGCGCCTCGTTCCCGGGTGTATGGGACGCGCCCATGAAGAGGACGACCGACGAGGTGAACGACCGACGAGGAGGACGACCGAAGAGGAGAACGACCGACGAGGAGGACGACCGACGAGGAGGATGATTTCTGCAACTCGCCCCGGGGTACGACGCGTCGCGCCTCGAGTCAGGCGCAAGCCAGGCAGTGTGGCGCGACGCGTCTCAGTCCCGGGTGTATGGGACGCGCCCATGAAGAGGAGAAAACCAATTAGGTAGTTGAGTTTCTTGAGGAGAAAACCAAATAGGAAGTTGAGTTTCTTTCTTTCACAGCGATCTGCAACTCGCCCCGGGGGCGCGTCGCGCCTCGAGTCAGGCGCAAGCCAGGCAGTGTGGCGCGACGCGCCTCGCTCCCGGGTGTATGGGACGCGCCCATGAAGAGGACGACCGACGAGGAGGATTTCTGCGACTCGCTCCGGGGTGCGACGCATCGCGCCTCGAGTCAGATGCAAGCCAGGCAGTGTGGTGCGACGCGCCTCGCTCCCGGGTGTATGGGACGCGCCCATGAAGAGGACGACCGACGAGTTGGACGACCGACGAGGACGATTTCTGCGACTCGCCCCGGGGTGAGTTTCTTTCATTCACAGCGAAGAGATGCGCAATATCGCGCAGTGGGCATGCTGCGCCTTGACCGTGTGGTGGACGGGGAGTGCAGACGAAAAGGAGAAAACCAAAGGTGAGTCTCTGGTGAGTTTCTTTCTTTCACAGCTAAACAGCGACATCTGTGACTCGCCCCGGGGGCGCGTCGCGCCTCGAGTAGCCTAAACAGCTAGTACTGTAGTTAAGTACAACTCTGAGGTATTTTAAATTGTCAATACTTTTACTTCTACTTCTACTCCACTACAGCTCAGAGGCAAATAGTGCACTTTTACTCCACTAAAATTATTAGAAAACTTTAGTCATTATTTATTATTGCAGATATAAATGAAGACATACATTAACCACTTTACCCTGTTTTATACATAGACTATTTGAAAATAGCAGATCTCAAGCTCCGTGTTGTGAACACGGAGCTTTTAGATCTGGAGAAGGAACGATGAAAGGGTCCTTCTCTGATTCCAGGCCCTGGAGAGCCAAAGCTGTTGCGATTGGCACTCGGGCGCTTCGGCTCAGAGCGGGACCTAAGGTCTTCGAGGGAGCACCGTCAAGGCGAGGCCTAACTTACTTTTTATATGTGTGTAGCCCTCCCATCCACCTGGCTCATTCACATGTACTAATGGAAAGCATGGGAGAAACTATAGTATGATACACCAACCTTTTAGCTTCTGAGCCCCCACCCTGAATACACTCAGAGAACTACACATTAAATAGAGCGCTTTTACGCGGTGACAATATCTTGACCATCAATAATATACACAAACAATGACCACAAGTACTCAGCACTTTAAGTATAGGGTGTTTATTTTATTCACCACAACCCAACTCTAATAGGTAAACAAACAGTTAACCAAAAATATCAGAAAGAAAAGAAAAAGGAAATGACCCAGGATTTTAGTTCACAAAGTCTATGGTACCATCGTCGGTGTTGGAGCTCATTTGATGTCACACTTAATCCACAAAGATTGTCATTTACTCACAGTCTCTGTCTGTAGGGATGGGAAAAGTGATTCCCCAGCAGAAACACACACAGCCCAGGTCTGACGTCCTTCTCTTATATGTTTACTATTTCATATGTATGTGTATTTCTTTCTATATCTGTACTGTCAGTTTTACAAAACCCTGCAGAGACTTCAGTAAATTATCAAGAGAAATCAAGCCTTGTTTTCTTATTGGAGGATCCCAGGATTGTTAACTAGCTGTCACATAGGCACGTGTTGCAAGGGCAGTATACTCTGTATCTTTGTAATGTCTAGGAATTTCCGGTGTCCACTGGGTAACATACAGAGAAACACAAACGCTCAAACAGGCAATTCAAATTAGGTTCAAATTAGGCGGTCAGTAGGAACTGGTTGTAGCGAACAAGGGTGAGGACCAAAAGGAAACATGTTCTCATTTCCTTTAGGTTGCCTTGCAGCTCTCCGGGCAGGAGCTCGAATTAGTGCTTTCAGGGCAGCAGCTTGAACTGGGACAAGGACAGCAACCGGGTAACGCGGATTAGAAGATCCGCACACCCTGACCAGTGGTTCTATGTTGCAACTGACATGAAACACGCAGACCAGGCCACCAGGTCTATACCGGCAGCCGATCTACAACGTGGCAGTTGGTTCTCAGGCCCTGCCTTCTTGTCACAGTCCAACACAAAGGACACATCTGAATCCAGTCTCTTCAACCTTGTTGAGCCTGAAGCTGGCGCTGAGATTCGCCCTGAAGTCACAACTCTGAGTACCAAAGCCTTCACGTCTCAGTTGAGCTCTGAACATTTCAAGCGATTCTCATTCTGCAGAAGCTCAAGCTTGAGAATACTCTGTCAGACAATAGGACACCTCATGTGTCTACATCCTTCAGAGGGACCTCAGACAACACAGGAAGCAAAGGACGGAAACGTTTCCTAGAAACAGTTAGTGAGCTTTCACAAGCCAAAGACTTGCCTATAGGCAAAAAAAAGTCCCCTTTCACCAGTGTTGGTCTTGGTGTCTTTAGACCTCGGACCAGCATGACACTTCATACGAGAGGAAGTAGTGAAGACAGCAAAGGCTGGGCTTCACACTTTACCTGCATGTCTACCAGAGCAGCTCACACTGGTCCGATTGAATCCATGCCACCTGATAACTTCACGAAGGACGGAGCTGTCAAGATGTTTCTGAGGCCAGTCTCAGAGATAGTAGTCCTCCTGTCACAGGAGACTTAATGAAAGAACTCTTATGTTACTACTTGCATCCAAGGACATTCCCTTATGGTTGATATATTTGTAGTGGTACAATGTTAATATACCAAAGCGGGGAGTGTGCTGCCTTGGAAATGGCAGAATGTTAAGATTCAAGGTTTAAAAATGTTTAAATAATTCTGTCATTTAATAAGTCAATAAGTTAAGTTAAAAAGTGATGCTCATTGTAACAGATCATATTGTCTGTACTGCTATCTAGTGGTGGAGGTAAAAAAAATATATACAAACTAAAATAAAAGTGAAACGTCTCCCACGGCCCGCGCCGATCCTAATCGCTGCAGCTTGAGAAAAACTCTTCGATGTCCTCAGAGAAGCGTACCTTTTTCATATGGCTATCAGTAATAGTACTGTGTCGCGAGGAGCGCTTTGTGAATTCTGAGCACGGCACAAGAGACCTGTCCAGCCAAAAGGGGCTGGTGTAGTCCAATGGTTTGGTAGTGCACAAAAAACCTTTAGCCAGTTCACAGATCATATTACATATATATTCTATTTCAAATGTGTTGAACTGAACACCCCTCCGCGCCAAAATGTGTGCAGTAGCCGGGTTGAGCTGGAGTTACGTAACTCCTTTATGGATTCTGATCGTAGCCCCAAAGGTCTGGTAACTTCTCTCCACAACGGTCTCTGTTCCATTTTTCACTGGTGAAGAAACCTGTTCTACCGTGATCGGGACAGAGATCTTCGTGTTTGGGAGCTTGTTTTATCAGCGCCAAACTGCCAAAGTATTTGACACAGTGACCAACTCTTGGGTCAGATACTCTGACTCGCCTTTTGAGGAGAAGCGAGTGCACCAGTCAATGTTTGTCCACGATGATAAGCTGTACGTAGGTTTTGGCATGGATCCCTACGAGAAAAAGTTCTACGACGATCTGGTGATGTTCAGCCCAGAGACCGGCTTGTGGACGAGAGTGGGGACCACGGAGAAAGGCTGGCTTGAGAGACCATGGAATACGTGTTCAGTGGTGGATTGCCTCTTGATACACAAAGGATCTGACATTGATGATGGAAGGGGCAAAAATGTGTACAAACTTGACGCTCCGCGCAAGTCAGAGCGTAAGAGACGCAAAACAGCAAAATGTGTGAAAGGCGTCTAGTTCTCTTTTCTTTTTTTCGTTTTCGTCACTCCCCGGAAACTCATCCCACAGCGATTGTGCTATTCTTTAAATATATGGAAAGCCCTGAAGTTGGTCATGTTTTTTTTCCCTGCGTTTTCACCGACGAGGAGGACGACCGACGAGGACGATTTCTGCGACTCGCCCCGGGGTGAGTTTCTTTCTTTCACAGCGAAGAGATGCGCAATATCGCGCAGTGGGCATGCTGCGCTTGACCGTGTGGTGGACGGGGAGTGCAGACGAAAAGGAGAAAAACCAAAGGTGAGTCTCTGGTGAGTTTCTTTCTTTCACAGCTAAACAGCGACATCTGTGACTCGCCCCGGGGGCGCGTCGCGCCTCGAGTAGCCTAAACCGCTAGTACTGTAGTTAAGTACAACTCTGAGGTATTTTAAATTGTCAATACTTTTACTTCTACTTCTACTCCACTACAGCTCAGAGGCAAATAGTGCACTTTTACTCCACTAAAATTATTAGAAAACTTTAGTCATTATTTATTATTGCAGATATAAATGAAGACATACATTAACCACTTTACCCTGTTTTATACATAGGCTATTTGAAAATAGCAGATCTCAAGCTCCGTGTTGTGAACACGGAGCTTTTAGATCTGGAGAAGGAACGATGAAAGGGTCCTTCTCTGATTCCAGGCCCTGGAGAGCCAAAGCTGTTGCGATTGGCACTCGGGCGCTTCGGCTCAGAGCGGGACCTAAGGTCTTCGAGGGAGCACCGTCAAGGCGAGGCCTAACATACTTTTTATATGTGTGTAGCCCTCCCATCCACCTGGCTCATTCACATGTACTAATGGAAAGCATGGGAGAAACTATAGTATGATACACCAACCTTTTAGCTTCTGAGCCCCCACCCTGAATACACTCAGAGAACTACACATTAAATAGAGCGCTTTTACGCGGTGACAATATCTTGACCATCAATAATATACACAAACAATGACCACAAGTACTCAGCACTTTAAGTATAGGGTGTGTATTTTATTCACCACAACGCAACTCTAATAGGTAAACAAACAGTTAACCAAAAATATCAGAAAGAAAAGAAAAAGGAAATGACCCAGGATTTTAGTTCACAAAGTCTATGGTACCATCGTCGGTGTTGGAGCTCATTTGATGTCACACTTAATCCACAAAGATTGTCATTTACTCACAGTCTCTGTGTAGCTGCCCCAGGTTCAACAAATGTCCACGCCTCATACAGATGTCTTTTCTGGTATTTTATTTCCACAACTCTCCAAACTCCTCCAATAGTAAACACCATAAGACACCGTGAAAACTATGAAAAGAATAAACATACATTTGTTTAAGGTTATTGAGTCCACAGTCATTGTAAAGTCCTCTTGATTATCAAGTCCACACAGGTGCATCCAATTATTGGCATGTTACACTGAAGTCTCAACAAGTTTACATTTGCACATTTTGATAACACACATACACAGATACATCACAAATCAATGAAAGGCACAACTACAATAAGCATTTACCGTGTGCGCCTCTTGAACCATGTGCAGAACTTTGGCAATATTATTCTCTCTCTCTCTCTGGAGTTTCTCATAGACGTGACCTCTCTGTGTCAGCTCTGCTTGCATCTGACTTGATTGACAAGCTTCACTCTGACCATGTGACTCTGCCCAATTTACCGTAACCCTCTAAACAATGGGCACAGCATTTTTACCTTAACTGTTGTACTATATAAACCCTTTTAACATATTTATTGTAACTTTTAGTACTATTTATTCATAATTAAATGAATCTTTTTAACCCAGTGTGTACATGAACTTTACATAAACAAAACATATTTATAATTATAACTGAAACCACTGTCTCTCCATCTGGGACAGTTACACTCCCACCAAATTACTGTAATTCTTTAGTGTACATATTATAATAAATTCAGTAATTTCTTGAACCAACTTTTAACTCTCAGGTCAAGACCTTTAACCTTTTCTCACAGGTAAAATGAAATACACCAACTTTTACTCCACACAGGTAAGTATGTACAGGTTGTTCACTTAGAACCCATTTTCATTGTTTCCTATCAACACAACCAACTTAGGAAAAGGACCATTAATCAATACCCCTTTGGCACATTTCTAGGAAGGGAATAGGACCTCTAGTGGGTCAAACACAGAGGCTACATTAGTGAGTATTCCGCTCTGTGTTACTGGTTTCTCATTTGTGTCTTTGTCTGCATGTATTTGCAGATTTTGCACTTTACGTTTCCTTTCCACTTCCGGTTCTGGTACCACTTTGTAAGTGCAGTGGGTCTCTTTCTTTGAGGCTTCCACCTCCTCTTCCAGACTGAGTGCTGTGGAACTTGTGTTTTCTGTCTCAAGCTCTTTAACTCTGCTGTTCTCTGTGTCTCTATTGTCCTCTGTGTCTCTGTTGACAGGAGCTGGTGTCATTGGCAGAAGTTCTTTAACTGATATCCGATTACACAGACCAGTCACATCTGTTGACTTTACCTTCTGTGGTACGCTGCCAACTATGCTCCAGCCCAAGTCCGTCTTTATAGCATATGGCTCGTCATCACCTCCTGTGATAACTCTCCGTGGCGCCAATGCTTTAGAGCAGTCGTACCCTATTAGTAACCCCACCTTGACATCAATCAGCCCTGACATTTCGTATGCTATGCCATCCAAATGCTTCCATCTTCTGGCTGTCTCTGCGGTAGGTATTTGTGAACGCTCATGTGGGATAAAATCCCTGGTGTAGGCAGGTGGCAAGTCTATATAGTTGTCTAAGTCAAGTCCTCTAACTCTTAGCCCACTAACTCTCTCACTTTTGACGCTGGAGTCTTTTCCCATCATAGTAGTTAGCTTTAACTTGACTGGTTCCATACCTGCCCCAATCTTCTCACACACTTCCTTGTTTACAAAGGTGTTGCTACTCTGGGTGTCTAATAGGGCATACACTAGGGATTGTGTTTTAGGGGTGGTGGTCGAGGAAAGCCATACAGGTACTATCATGGATGTGCTCCCACCATCACCTGTGTTTACACTGCAAGTAAGGGAAGAGGTACTTTCTTCTACTTGCTCAACCTGAGAAGATGATTTGTCTCCAACAGGACGGTCTTCATGAAGGGGTGTCGGATGATATTTCTTACATATGTTGCAAGTGGCTTTTTTCTTGCAGTCCTTTGAAATGTGTCCTCTTCTTAGACAGCCGAAACATAGGTTATTGTCAAATACAAACTTTTTCTTGTCCTCAACAGATTTGTCACTGAACGTCTTGCATTTGAAGATGAAGTGACTCTCTCCACAGCATGTACATTTGACTGTGTTTGAGGATGCTGTTACTTCCTCATCTTCGGAAGCCTCCTCCGAGCTATTCTCCTCTGCACTGTGTGTTTTTGCCACTGTTTTTGGCTTGTCTCTGGAGCTTAGGTTTGTGACAAACACATTTGCCTTTGGGCGCGTCATGTCTCTAGATTGCCTCTCTTCAGTATGCTTCAGCGCATGGAAGGAGGTTATTGGATTGCACGCGATATATGCTTCTTGTGCAATATACTCAGCAAATTCTTTAAAACTAGGGTAATCTTCATTTTCTTTTAGGCATTTTGAGACTATGCGATTCCACCGAGAGGTAACCCAATCAGGTAGTTTTTGAAGCATCTCTTGATTACTTTCACAGTCGTTCAACACTTGAAGCCCCTTTACATGTGGCATGGCATTGCTGCAAGCTTTAAGAAAATCACCGAACTGTCTTAGTTTAAATGACTCTCGAGAACCAATCTTTGGCCAGTTCTTCAGCTTATCTCTGAAGGCACGCTGGATTATGAACGGGTGACCATAACGCTCATTCAGTGCCTCCCATGCCTGACCGTAGGCTTCCTCATCCTTTCTGAAGAAGCTTCCTTCCAACACAGATCGTGCCTCTCCACTGACATATTTTTGCAGGTAAAAGAGCCTGTCTGCTGTATTTGTGCATCGGCGCTCAATTAATGCTTTGAAGCTCACACTCCACTCTAGGAAGTTCAGTGGGTCGCCTGTGAAGATGGAGGGCTCAGGTGCAGGCAGTCTGGTAAGCACCATTGTGTCATAAAGGGCTTGTACTAATGACACTTCGTTGTTAGTACTGTTTGATTGTACATTGTCCTTACATGTTCTTTCACTTTTTATCTCTTTCTTAGGAACTGCATGAGGAAGAACCACTTTACTACAAACTGATCTCTCATCACAGTCGGCTTCAGAGTATGCCTTAAGCTTGGCAGTTAGTACTTGAATATCCCTCTGATTTTCTAGCTTTTTAAGCTCTGCTGCCATAGTTTGTTGCTGTGCGGCCATAGCTTGTTGCTGTGCTGCCATATCTGCCGCCATAGCCTGTTGCTGTGCGGCCATAGCTTGTTGCTGTGCTGCCATATCTGCCGCCATAGCCTGTTGCTGTGCTGCCATAGCTTGTTTTTGTGCAGCAATAACATCCTCCATCTGCATTTCTACTTGTTTGGCAGCCAATTCTGCTGCATAATCTGCAATTTTTGCTGAGACACTTGGGTGATCTGATCCATGTTTTGAGTGTTGGGAAGTCCCTGCTATGGACTGGGCGTATTCTTTATTAAACACCATATTGAGTCTTGCTCTTTCCGCGTCTGGATCAAACTCTTCCATTCCATTTTCAACCAAGCGTATTTTCATCAGCCTCATCAGGTCATTTGTTAGGTGTACGCAGCCATCTATTTTCCGCCTAATATCCGGAGACGGAGCTGATAATGTTCTCATACTATTATACACATCTTCCAATTGTTTCTCTAACCCTTCAACACTGTCCATCATCTCATTCAAATTCAGGTCAGAGCATTCAAGTTTCAGATTTGCACGTGCAACTCTAACGTCGTCTTTCCAATGTCCATACAGTGAGTTGAATTTACTCTCCATTTTAGAAATCTCTTGTTGCTTCAGCTCCTGCATTTTTGGAGTGAACCTTCTCTCTCTATCGGATTTCCGTGGTTGATCTTGCTTTGGCGTGGAGGTAAGCTCCTTTTGAGACACTTGAAGTATTTGTATTTCAGCATGAATTTCACCTATTAGTGTCTCCAGCCGTTCTCTTTCTTTATCATCCGTTTCTGTTTCAAGTTGTTCTTTTTTTCTCATCACCTTGAGGTTTTCCACTGTCAGCAGGCATAATGCTGTTGTATGCTGTGCTGTATTTAACATCAACTTATTGTACAAGGTGCTCATAAACCTCAAGTGCAATGAGTGCAAACCAAAACCCAATACTGTATAGCAATTCAAAATAATCTTTGTGTGCACTCTTTGATTTACAGCAACTCTCAATTATCAAATGGCAATTAACAGTCAAAACACATAAACAATATGCATAGCAATGCAACATCAATACAGCAAAATAACAAATTACAATGTTTGTAAACAATCTTTCTTTCTTTTCTCTTTTTTTCTTTTAACCTTTTTTGTTTTGTTTTTGTTTTTATCTTATCAACTCTTCTTCATGTGTTGCACTGTCAAACCTTGACGTCTGGGGTGACGATGCAATCCTGCACTCTCTTGGTTGCAGCGATGTGATGAAAACAGTCATGCGCACAAAAGCCTCTTGTAGAGCTGCAGTGTACACTGGGCAACGCTGCCCTCCGTGGGTGACACTGCGGTACTGCAGCTTCAGTTGTTCAAGGCAGACTGTTCCTCTCCTCTCCGTCGGACATTCCTTCACCAAACGTTAGAGCTCTGTCACTCCTTTTACTTCCACGTCCACGTTGGTGTGTTCCGTTCCCTCTGGGACCACGCTGGCTTGACGTTCTCTCTTGGGGGACCACGCTGGGCGTTACGTTTTCACTGTAGCTGCCCCAGGTTCAACAAATGTCCACGCCTCATACAGATGTCTTTTCTGGTATTTTATTTCCACAACTCTCCAAACTCCTCCAATAGTAAACACCATAAGACACCGTGAAAACTATGAAAAGAATAAACATACATTTGTTTAAGGTTATTGAGTCCACAGTCATTGTAAAGTCCTCTTGATTATCAAGTCCACACAGGTGCATCCAATTATTGGCATGTTACACTGAAGTCTCAACAAGTTTACATTTGCACATTTTGATAACACACATACACAGATACATCACAAATCAATGAAAGGCACAACTACAATAAGCATTTACCGTGTGCGCCTCTTGAACCATGTGCAGAACTTTGGCAATATTATTCTCTCTCTCTCTCTGGAGTTTCTCATAGACGTGACCTCTCTGTGTCAGCTCTGCTTGCATCTGACTTGATTGACAAGCTTCACTCTGACCATGTGACTCTGCCCAATTTACCGTAACCCTCTAAACAATGGGCACAGCATTTTTACCTTAACTGTTGTACTATATAAACCCTTTTAATATATTTATTGTAACTTTTAGTACTATTTATTCATAATTAAATGAATCTTTTTAACCCAGTGTGTACATGAACTTTACATAAACAAAACATATTTATAATTGTAACTGAAACCACTGTCTCTCCATCTGGGACAGTTACACTCTGTCTGTAGGGATGGGAAAAGTGATTCCCCAGCAGAAACACACACAGCCCAGGTCTGACGTCCTTCTCTTATATGTTTACTATTTCATATGTATGTGTATTTCTTTCATTATCTGTACTGTCAGTTTTACAAAACCCTGCAGAGACTTCAGTAAATTATCAAGAGAAATCAAGCCTTGTTTTCTTATTGGAGGATCCCAGGATTGTTAACTAGCTGTCACATAGGCACGTGTTGCAAGGGCAGTATACTCTGTATCTTTGTAATGTCTAGGAATTTCCGGTGTCCACTGGGTAACATACAGAGAAACACACAAACGCTCACTTCAGGCTTCCCGTGAAATTCAAATTAGGTTCAAATTAGGCGGTCAGTAGGAACTGGTTGTAGCGAACAAGGGTGAGGGAGGTCGCGCTACAAGCCAACCAAAAGGAAACATGTTCTCATTTCCTTTAGGTTGCCTTGCAGCTCTCCGGGCAGGAGCTCGAATTAGTGCTTTCAGGGCAGCAGCTTGAACTGGGACAAGGACAGCAACCGGGTAACGCGGATTAGAAGATCCGCACACCCTGACCAGTGGTTCTATGTTGCAACTGACATGAAACACGCAGACCAGGCCACCAGGTCTATACCGGCAGCCGATCTACAACGTGACAGTTGGTTCTCAGGCCCTGCCTTCTTGTCACAGTCCAACACAAAGGACACATCTGAATCCAGTCTCTTCAACCTTGTTGAGCCTGAAGCTGGCGCTGAGATTCGCCCTGAAGTCACAACTCTGAGTACCAAAGCCTTCACGTCTCAGTTGAGCTCTGAACATTTCAAGCGATTCTCATTCTGCAGAAGCTCAAGCTTGAGAATACTCTGTCAGACAATAGGACACCTCATGTGTCTACATCCTTCAGAGGGACCTCAGACAACACAGGAAGCAAAGGACGGAAACGTTTCCTAGAAACAGTTAGTGAGCTTTCACAAGCCAAAGACTTGCATATAGGCAAAAAAAAGTCCCCTTTCACCAGTGTTGGTCTTGGTGTCTTTGGACCTCGGACCAGCATGACACTTCATACGAGAGGAAGTAGTGAAGACAGCAAAGGCTGGGCTTCACACTTTACCTGCATGTCTACCAGAGCAGCTCACACTGGTCCGATTGAATCCATGCCACCTGATAACTTCACGAAGGACGGAGCTGTCAAGATGTTTCTGAGGCCAGTCTCAGAGATAGTAGTCCTCCTGTCACAGGAGACTTAATGAAAGAACTCTTATGTTACTACTTCCATCCAAGGACATTCCCTTATGGTTGATATATTTGTAGTGGTACAATGTTAATATACCAAAGCGGGGAGTGTGCTGCCTTGGAAATGGCAGAATGTTAAGATTCAAGGTTTAAAAATGTTTAAATAATTCTGTCATTTAATAAGTCAATAAGTTAAGTTAAAAAGTGATGGTCATTGTAACAGATCATATTGTCTGTACTGCTATCTAGTGGTGGAGGTAAAAAAAAAAATACAAACTAAAATAAAAGTGAAACGTCTCCCACGGCCCGCGCCGATCCTAATCGCTGCAGCTTGAGAAAAACTCTTCGATGTCCTCAGAGAAGCGTACCTTTTTCATATGGCTATCAGTAATAGTACTGTGTCGCGAGGAGCGCTTTGTGAATTCTGAGCACGGCACAAGAGACCTGTCCAGCCAAAAGGGGCTGGTGTAGTCCAATGGTTTGGTAGTGCACAAAAAACCCGTAGCCAGTTCACAGATCATATTACATATATTCTATTTCAAATGTGTTGAACTGAACACCCCTCCGCGCCAAAATGTGTGCAGTAGCCGGGTTGAGCTGGAGTTACGTAACTCCTTTATGGATTCTGATCGTAGCCCCAAAGGTCTGGTAACTTCTCTCCACAACGGTCTCTGTTCCATTTTTCACTGGTGAAGAAACCTGTTCTACCGTGATCGGGACAGAGATCTTCGTGTTTGGGAGCTTGTTTTATCAGCGCCAAACTGCCAAAGTATTTGACACAGTGACCAACTCTTGGGTCAGATACTCTGACTCGCCTTTTGAGGAGAAGCGAGTGCACCAGTCAATGTTTGTCCACGATGATAAGCTGTACGTAGGTTTTGGCATGGATCCCTTCGAGAAAAAGTTCTACGACGATCTGGTGATGTTCAGCCCAGAGACCGGCTTGTGGACGAGAGTGGGGACCACGGGGAAAGGCTGGCTTGAGAGACCATGGAATACGTGTTCAGTGGTGGATTGCCTCTTGATACACAAAGGATCTGACATTGATGATGGAAGGGGCAAAAATGTGTACAAACTTGACGCTCCGCGCAAGTCAGAGCGTAAGAGACGCAAAACAGCAACATGTGTGAAAGGCGTCTAGTTCTCTTTTCTTTTTTTCGTTTTCATCACTCCCCGGAAACTCATCCCACAGCGATTGTGCTATTCTTTAAATATATGGAAAGCCCTGAAGTTGGTCATGTTTTTTTTTCCTGCGTTTTCACATCAGCGACACCTCCTTCCTTCACATGGTAAACTGTCCTCTCTACAAGTGTGCTTGTCACGGTCCGCTCCTCAGCCCTTGGACTTTGTCTGTGTTTATTGGTTTTGGACTTTTACTTTGTATTCCTGTTCTGTTTTGGTCTTGTTCTGTGAAGTTTGTCCTGAAGTCCCTGTGTGTTTGGTCCCTTGACAGTTTGTCATCGTATTTGATGTGGTTAGTTCTTGTCCCATGTGTTTTCCCAAGTCTTTGACAATTCCTAAGTGTATGCCTAAGTCCATGATTCATTCCCGGTGTGGGTTTTTTGAGAGATATAAACATCTTGACTATTCACGGCTCGTTCTGTATCTGTCATTCTGCATTTGAGTCCTACTGCTCCTGTACCACACCTTGACAGTACGAACTGACCAATATGAACTCAGCAGAACGACAACGTTTTCGGCAGAAGTTACAGGACTTAGACTCTGCTGTGAATACCTTCACAAACCCCAGTCTAACTGACTGGGGCATGGGCTGGTCACTAGCAGGCTGGGAAGCAGTGGGGCCAGAACTGGACAGCTGAAAGCCATTCAGCCTCTTCTGGAGCGCATTGAGGCGAGAGAGAAAGTGTCTCACCCATGGCCGCTCACCAAACCATTGCTGGCTGGGAGGTGAAGCAATGAGGCCATTCACAGCAGAGTCGATCTCCTGTACCTTCTGTCAAAAAAGCTGTCGTTCCGCTGAGCCCCATCTCAAAATGTTCTTCTGGTCTAAGTGGTGGGACGTCTGATAAGTCCTGTGCAGTTCCTGTGCGTTTTGGTGTATGCATGGCACGTGCTGCTGTGTGGTGCTTGTGACACATTAGTATTGGGTTCCCATAAACTGAGGTAATAATTACTTCTCAGTGTTGTCTTAAGTTATCCCTCCGAAACCTCCTCCAATGAGCTCGAACAACCGGCGACTCCTTCTCTACTTATAGGACTCGACTCTGAGCAAACAGGTCAAATTTGTCTAACGGTTAGCTGAGAATAGGGAACTGCTGATCCACAGGAGAAATGCCCGGGACCTATGCTGGCAGAGGGATGGACTGGCAGAGGGATGGACCACCACAAGAAGATACGTACGTGCCTACATTGAAGTTCTTCATATTTTACACCTTTCTCTTTGTAACGGTTTCCGGTCAACGTGTGCTTTAGTTTTTGTTTCGACGGCCAGATAAATAATGCTGCCTCTGTCTCTCTTGCCTTACCATCCACAGGAGCCATCAGCAAACACTTGATCGGGTCGTCACCATCGGAGCGGGCCAACATAGACCGACGGGGATATGGCCTGGCGCAGGGAACACGTCGGGTGGAAGCCAGAGCTGGCAGTGGCGTGACCCACCACAACAAGATACGTGCGTGCCTACATTGAAGTTCTTCATACTTTACACTTTTGTCTTTGTATTTTACCAACGGTTTCCGGTCAACGGGTTCTTTAGTTTTTGTTTCAACGGCCAGATAAATAATGCTGCCTCTGTCTCTCTTGCCTTACCATCCACAGGACCTATTCTGCCACGAACGCAGAGGGTGGGAGGAGCCATCAACGAACACTTGTGAATCGGGTCGTCTCTATCGAAGCGGTCCGACATAGACCGAGGGGGGAATGGCCTGGCGCAGGGAACACATCTGGTGCTAGAAAGAGCTGGCAGTGGCGTGACCCACCACATCAAGATAAGTACGTGCCTACATTGAAGTTCTTCATATTTTACGCCTTTCTCTTTGTATTCTACCAACGGTTTCCGGTCAACGTGTTCTTTAGTTTTTGTTTCAACGGCCAGATAAATAATGCTGCCTCTGTCTCTCTTGCCTTACCAGCTCTTGGAATAGAGAGGTCGAAGGGTTCCACTTTGGCACCTATCAGGCTGAATCGAGTCACTTTGACTGGCGAGCGAGATCCACACAATACAGACACGGCGGGACCCATGATAGAAGTAGGGGTCGCACCAGGTCTGATGAAACACGGCGTCTAAGGTCTGTTAGCAGCCATTGGAGTCCAGAGCGGAATTCTAATCACCGACGGCGATCAAGAGGGCGCGCCAGAAGAGAGAGAGGGCCAACGCGGGCCAGCCCAACGGAATCCGAAACACCTTCGCTGGGGACATCGCAAACACGTCCAGGGAGTGGTAGGAGCCATCGGAAACCAGAGCGGAATTCTACTCGCCCACGGGGATCGAGAGAGCGCGCCAGAAAAGAGAGCGAGCCAACGCGGGCCAGCCCAACGGAATCCGAAACACCTTCGCCTGGGACATCGCAAACACGTCCAGGGAGTGGTAGGAGCCATCGGAAACCAGAGCGGAATTCTACTCGCCCACGGCGATCGAGAGAACGCGCCAGCAGAGAGAGAGGGCCAACGCGGGCCAGTCCAAACGAACCCGACACACATGAGAGACGCACTTGGAACGAGACCGGTACTGAGGACTCAGGCACAAGTGCATCCGACGGCGAGGACACGGGGGTCTCAGAAGGAGATGAGGAGAACGGTTCAAACCAGACAACGAGGAGGGACTCAGTCCCACGTGCTTCGAACGAGACCGGTACTGAGGACTCAGGCACAGGTGAATCCGACGGCGAGGACGCGGGGGTCTCAGAAGGAGATGAGGAGAACGGTTCAGACCAGACAACGCGGAGGGACTCAGTCGCATGTGCTTCGAACGAGACCGGTACTGAGGACTCAGGCACAGGTGAATCCGACGGCGAGGACGCGGGGGTCTCAGAAGGAGATGAGGAGAACGGTTCAAACCAGACGACGCGGAGGGACTCAGTCGCACACGCTTCGAACGCGTCCGGTACTGACGTCACTGCTACCACAGCGGGCGATGAATACCATTCTAGAATCCCGGCTACGGCTACGGAGGTCGAAGAAGGAGTCGGGGTTTATGCAACTGCTGTCCCTGATCAGCTTGAAGAGACAGCGGCTCAGCAAACTCCGGGAGGAACACAGCTGGTCCGGAACGAGATATTGGCTTTCCCCGAGCTAAGCCCAGAAGACGCGAGTCAACCGAGCGACGTTCTCTTTGGGAACAGCCAACCCGCCTTGTTTGATGAAGGATCAATGGCTTTTATTGATGGATTGTTGGAAAACGCGATGTCAAAACATGACCATGAGCCAAGTTTGCCAATGGTCTTCGGAGTTTTGACTGATGACCAGCGCAGTGAGAACACTATTCCAATTGCAGAGGAACATACACTGCCTGAGCCATTATCGGATGTGCTTGGGAACAGCCAACCGGCCTTGTTGGGTGAAGCCGGGGTTTGTGCAACTGCTGTCCCTGAAGAGACAGCGCGTCAGCAAACTCAAACTTCTGAGCTAAGCCCAGAAGACGCGAGTCAACCGAGCGACGTTCTCTTTAGGAATAGTGTTCCCATCAGTGATAGTCCCATAGTGGTTGAAGAGGGAGATAGACAACCTGAGCCGGATCATGAACAGCACCTGCAAGCTTGTAGCGTGGGACAAAGACAGGACCCGAGAAGCGGAAACTCAAACAACGAAACTACGGGTCAAGTCAGAACGAGTGACCCATGTGAGCTGTCCGAATCGGACCGAATAGTAAGCACACAGCAATTACGGGTGGTGCTCTGTCAGCTGTCAGCACTGTCCCACAGCTCTAACCGCAGACAGGTCTCAGAGAGGAGCCCTAATGAGAGCAATGAGACTGAGATCGCTGCGCAGACCTTAGTCAGTGTGGAAAATCTGGATGGCCCTTGCACAGAGCGAGCCGCCAATACCCCGAAGATACGCGAAAAGGACACCAGCAACGTGAAAAACGGTTCGCGGGACGCTGAGGCTGGGCCCAGCACGTCTAACGACAGTGTCCCAGCGAAAAAAAATCCCAGAAGCCAGAACCAGCCCTCTGCCGAGAACAAAAAAAATATTTCGAAAAAGAGAAGAGGGGAGAGGGACGCTCCAAAACAACCAGCGTCAAGGACCGGGGAATACAATTCGCGGGACGCTGAGGCTGGGACCAGCACGTCTAACAAGAGTGTCCCAGCGAAAAAAAATCCCAGAAGCCAGAACCAGCCCTCTGCCGAGAACAAAAAAAATATTTCGAAAAAGAGAAGAGGGAAGAGCGACGCTCCAAAACAACCAGCGCCAAGGACCATGGAATACGATTCGCCGGACGATGAGGCTGAGCCCAGCACGTCTAACAAGAATGTCCCAGCGAAAAAAAATCCCAGAAGCCAGAACCAGCCCTCTGCCAAGATTTCGAAAAGGACCAAGAAAGACAATCAACCGAACCCGAGGTCCCACTGCAATTCCTTGCAAAAAACATTGTCAGATGATTATGAGATCGATCTAAGCATCCTTAAAGGTTTTGATTATAAGGAACTCTGGCTGGATGGCACTAAAGAAATTCTCAAAATGGCATCGTGCCGCAAATGCGGTCACCTGTTCACCAGAGAGACAAACGTGGACGATCGTACTCACTACATTCAACTCAACCGAGCATTGAGGTATCCGTGCATGTGTATGATATGCCTCAACTGTGAGGCGGCAGAGAAAAGATGTTCACATATGAATGGAACGACGGAGAAATATAAGAAAACGCCATGCTTCACAATCGACGCTATTATCAACAGATGTTTGTTTGTGCCGAAACATAAGTGGCAAATGGAATTTCGTCCGAAGGACAGTAAAGATGTCCCAAGCGAGCGGGAGAAGTTGGTAGAAGACTTCATACAGAATTCGGACAGCGCGGGCCCCAACGTTCAGGAGATCGAAAATGGTAAGTGTCGCTCTCACATCGAACCCTTTTTCCATAATCGCTCCATAACCAATTGAATCTGATTCCTGATCTCTTCTCTTTTTGCAGCGTACGCTGTCCTACTTCAGGCTAAGGACAGGATGAGCTTCAAATGCTTGCAATTACTCTCAAAAAGGATGGCTGTAAGATACGTCTGCATTCCACACCTACCTGGCTTCTGGAACCACATTGCAATTGGACATCGCCTACCCACACAAGCGGAGATGTTGTCAGAGGAAACTGAGCTGCTGAAACTCTTTCACGTGTCCCTCAACGGCGCAAAATTTCACTGGTGTGCGTTCGTGCTCAGCACGGTAGTGATTTTGGCGATGTGGCTCGTGGTAGACGAGAAGATAGTGACGCTCGACAAAGCTGACCAAGCTCTCCATTGCACCGCATTACAGTCCACGTTTAATCAGCTGGCCTACGCTCTGAAAATGTGGTTTCGTTCTCACTACGAGAACTACGATAACAGAAAAGTGCAGCTTGTCATTGGTTGCCAGGACATCGAAAAAATGAGCTTGGTGAACTTCTTGAACAAGATCTGCAAAGAACTTGAACTGGACCCGGGCTCTGAAGGGCCCAAATCCTATCCCGTTCTTAACGAAGAAGAGACCAGGTTCGACCCTGCCAAGGCTGAATACATCGAAAGGCTTTTTTCTAATCCCAATGATGGGGAAGCTAAGACCGTATATCTAGACGAGGAGATCGAGGCGATCATACCTTCAGTGACCGACAGAAACCTGATGACCCCTGATGATGATGATGACGATGATGAGCCCAACTACACCTGTCCTGCAAGTGTCCTACAAGTTTACTAATGCAGTGACATCCATTCTTTGTTATCGTACTAACAATGTAGTGTTAGAATACAATATATCTAGATATATATATATTTTTTGTGTTTTTATGTTTCTCTTTATATCCACATATAACTTCTTTTATGATGTAGTGTCAGGATAGAATATGGAAAATCGTCCATGTTGATATTATATTGCTTAATACTTAATACTGTGCCTATATTTTAAAAGAAATGATGTAAACAATATACAAACAGTGTTGTACTCCTATCTACAAGGCAATGTCATTTGTGTTTTTGTGTTTGAATAAATAATTGATTTTGACACCTTGGCCTGGTCTCGGAGATTGTGCACATTTTAAGGTGTGGAAGACTTTCTTAAGATGACACTACTTCTATCCCAAATAGTGTGCTAAGGCACATACAGTCATAGAGCCAGTTATGAAAACGGGACATAGAGGACCTAACCCATTAAGACCGGGAACGCATATGTGTGTCATTTTTAGATTTCTCCTTGTAGATCTGCTGTTATTTTTTGAAGAATCGTGAAAATTTGTGAAAATCTTTGAATATATCTTTTTTTTTTAAACGAACATTTGTGACTCAAATCTTTGCTTCTGGGGATTCTACAAATGTCTTCTAAATCAACTTCATGTCAAGGACCCCCAAGTTTACATGTATTTGGCCGTGGACCCCCATCTCAAAATATGTTGTTCCAGGGCCCCCCCAGAAGCAAAGATTTGAGTTACAAATGTTCGCTTTAAAAGAATATAAATATATACATTTGAACACATTTTCTCGATCTTTCAAAAATAGCCCAAAGTGTAAAATAATGCTTTTTAGCTCAAATAAAAAGATGCGTCTTAAAGGCTTAAGTTCGAAGACGCTCAGCTGTATACACACTGTACTGTGGTCTATGACAAACAGGAAGCAGCTCAAAAAATGCTTGTTCACACGGTTACACTACCATGTCTACAATTCCCGTCCATGTCAGGGAGAGTTTATAATAATAATACAAATAAACAGAATGAATACTTCATGTGGTATGTACTTCTTTATTAAAGTTAGAATGAACATACGATACAACTTCACATGGTAACAAGTTTTATTTAGCAATCTGTTTCTTCTCGCCATGTTCTGACAGTTGCGCAAATACCACCTGGACACTGCAGTACGTGTAGTTTAGCATTGGTTCAGGGCAAACCTTTGAATTATTTCTATACATGATCAGTGGAGTCAGAGTCGTCGCTGGCGATATAAGCCATTTCGACCCTCTTTCTGTATTCCACCAGATCCTGGGGATACAGTTCGCAGGAGGCAAATTTACAGTTTGTCATCCTGATGTTCTCCCTGGATAGGACACGTGACAGTGCAACGTACACTGAGGGCTTCAACTGTGAGCGTTCGTAGCCGAACGGAGGATGGTAGAGCACGTCGCCTCTGATTGTGCATCCCTGGCACTCATACGTGTTCATTGCCACCAGACAGGACAGCGGGTGGGTGCACACAGACCAGCCAAGGTAATCCATGGCTGTGGGTGACACCACATACTTTGTGCCGCTCTGAAGCCCCTTTACCGTGAACTCGTACCAGTTTTGCTTATCGTTGTGCCCGATACTGACTATCGTGCCCTCTGTGTCCCTGACAGAATCAGTGCATTTCCTGTAGCCCCCATCCTTGTGCGAGATACCATGGGGACCAGCGTGCCACAACAGTCCAACCCGGCAGCCCCGCCATAGCTTACGCACCCTCAGGTAGTCTTCTTCCTTGGGCTTGGAATTGGAGTTGAAGCGCGGCACTGCAAACAGTTTGGGAGCAACCTGCGCAGCGTACCTTAGGGCATCAAAGCGTGAATGCTTTGCATGGTTGTTGCGTACCAATTTCAGGTGCACGGGTACCACCGCCGTGGCACCCAGTCGAGACTCTGTGTCTTTCATAAACGCTTTGGAGTACTCCGCCTGCTCATCGTTCTTATGGAAAATCCGCAGGCTGGCAGGATTGAAGCTCGGATCCATCAGGTCCCCAATGGTCACATTGCACCTGCTCTCGAGGACGCGCCGCGACTCGTCAGTGACCGTGTTGAACTGCAGATACGTAATGGTCTCCGAGTACCCTGGGTCTCGGAACTGTCTGCGGTTCACGAAAAGCGGCGTTGACACGGCCAAATTTCTCTCGAACTGGCTGCCGCGCGCCCAGATGGGCTCATGCTTGCCCACGGGCTGCAGTTGGGACACACTGCCCACGAAGGCTATAAGGGGTCCTCGCAAGGGTCCGTAGAACAGGGCGAGGCACTTCAGCATTATCTCCACCGCGTTTTCACTGAGCATACCGTATTCGTCCACCACCAGCACATTGACGCCAAGGAAGGGTGGTGCTTCGCTCATTGAGCCCAATGACATCCATGAGGTTGAGGACTTTGCCCTCTTGAATAACCTGCTGCATTCGGCGCAAGACTCGGGCTTCGGTTGCGAGCACTGTGGGTGCCTCCGGTGACCCACGAGTTGCGGCTCCAACCGCTGCTCACACAGCTGCTTGTACTGGACGATGACTTGCTTGTATGTACTCTCGTACAGTTGGACAAAGTCCATTGTCGAGAGATTGTCATCGATCAGCCTCTTCTTGATGCCCATCATCCTGTGGAAGGTTGTCACGGATTTGCAGCCGGTGGAGTCCATCAGGTTCGCTGCAGCCTTGTTGGTCGGGGCACTCACGTGGCAGCTAACCCCCATAGCCTCCAGCCGCTCCTGCAGCATGGAGACCGCGTAACTCTTGCCGCAACCTGCGTCACCACTTAGCAGGGTCTGAGTAAGCTTGTTGCCCCTGCGGAGGTGTGCGGCGATCGTCGACGAAACCCACCACTCCTGGGAGTAGCGAGACATTGCTAGCATGGTTTTAGTCTTTCTGTCCTCGGTTTCGAGACAGGACTTCTGGGACAGAGATTCGTCATGCTCGCAGCGGGTCTTCTTGCTTGGGCCGGGCATTGAGCCCAGGGAGCATTTGCGCGGGCGGAGCTGGGAGTAGAGTGAAGTTTGAGCACGGGATGTGGCCGATGAGGCCTCTGGGGTCTTTACAGGTGCCTCCATACCTCAACCCAAGTACGTGAACTTTTCAAAAGGCACTCGTTTCGGGTCCTTTTGATGGCGATTGGTCCCGCCTACTGGCTGATGACCCTCCAGGAAGTGATCTATTCTGTCTACGGGCTGCTGCCCCCCAAACAGGGGTAGAAGCTGCTTGTTCTTACCTGCCTTGCTGGAGATCCCTCGGGAGGTTGTGAACAGGTCAAGGGAAGCGTCAATGAGTAGGGGATCGTCCATCCTTCCAGCTACCACCTTCGACGGGTCTACGCTCGGCGCTAGCACGTGGTGGCCCTTCAGACTGTCTAGCACAGTGAATAAAATCGAGCTTTTGCTAGTCATCTCGGACTCCTCGTATGGGCTATCGTGAGGCATGTGCGTTTGTTTATGGCTCTCACGGACCTTCAAAGCCCGCTCAAGGTGCGGCTTGAACTTCTCGCTAAATTGGTTAACCCTGTTTAACAGCAGCGAGGTTGAATAACCTTGCGACCTGAGGTTTGTGTTGCATATCTGGTTGGTGGTACCGCTTTTCAGTGGGAACGTCAAGAGGCTCATCAGGACTTCGATGGCGATCATGTAGACGTCGTACTCGAAAAGAAGCCAGGCAAAGTCGTCAATGTTTACGTGCGTTGCCACCACCACTTGCTGTTTCTCTTTGCCCAGGAAACCAAAGTGGCCATCATACCAGTCTGGTAAAGCAGCAGCCAACCGAACGTTAAGCATGGTCAACATGTGGATGAACGAGTTGCTTGCCTTGTTTCCAAACAGCCTCATCTCGAACAGCTTCTGCATCACGCCAACAGGTGTCACTCGCTCGCCCGGCCTGAATTGGTATTCTTCCAGTAGTTGCACTGACAAGTACCTGCACCCCGTCCAGTCCTGCGCAACAGAGGACTCAGGTCTGTTCGAGGCAGGCTCTGCCATGGGATCAGGTGAAGGCTGTTCGAGCCGCAACAGTCTGGTCTTAATGCTCTCACGCTCTGCGATTACCTGCTGCAGCTCTAACCTGGTACTCTCTAGCTCGGCTTTACACAACTCAAGCTCGATTCCCTGCTCTGAGCTGGCATCAGACGTCTGAACGGTCTCGGGCCTATGCTTTCTTAACAGCTCAAGGTCCTTAGCTAAATCGTCAGCCAGCTTGCGTTCCATGTGCAGCTGGGCTGTGAGCTCGAGGATGTTAGCCTTCAACTGTTCCACGAGCCGTTTTAGATCTTCGCTCGTGTTGGTCAAGTCTGGTGGACTGCTTCTCTTAAGGATCCTCCTTCTCTCAAGGGTAATTTGTTCCATGGTACGGCTCTATGCGCTAAGGCCAGGTAACCACAGTGAATATTGTTACGTTACATCCAGCACTCTCCCTCACACACACACGCACGCACACACACGCACACGCACACGCACACACACACACACACACACGCACGCACAATAATGCGGAGAGTGACTAGGGACTGTTGTATAATTCATATTTATTTCAATATTTAGACATGTAATCTCGTAACAAAGCACTGTTCAGAACAGGCCTCTGCATATACCATAGGTTATTTTTTTTCTTCTTCAAGACGGGGCTCAGCACACCTTGTAGGCTACATCTTGGACAAAGTTCCAAATCTGACCATCTGTTGTTTCAGCGGTATGATCAGTGGGAGCCTGGTACCCGGCCTTCAGAACGGTACTCGCTGCGGGATTCTGAGTTGTACACTGTTCCTCAGCTGCTGCCAAGGGTACCTCGGCGCCTGATGATGAGGAGGAGGAGTAGGAGGAAGGGACTGAGGAACTTTGTTCCGCGAGCTCAGAGATGGCGTCAACTCGGGAAGTGTTTTTCCTTCTCTTATAGGGTGGTTCTTTGGATATGTCTTCAAAGGTATCTGGCTTGGTGTCAGGTGGGCGCAGATCATCTATGACCCTTTTGACAACCTTACTCAGCATCTCGTGCTGTTCAGCCTGCTTCGCCTCTGCCTCCTTCTGCGCCTTGTAGTCTTCCATCTCCTTCATCAGCTCTCGCTGATCCTGGCTGAGCATTACCTTCATCACCCCCTCGCGCTGTTCCTGTTTGGAGATTGCTTGGATGCGTTCTGAGCTCTCAGTCGGTGTGTACCAGACCCGGCCAGAATCCGGCTGTACTACGTGCGGTTGAGGATAGTGAAGAAAGGGGGGCAGCAGGACGTTGGAATATTGCGGAGGATAGCATAGCGCCTGGACAGCGGCAGAATTGTACTGTTGCTGCTGGTAGGGCGGGTGGCTAACAGCCTGGAACGGAACTTGAGAGGGGTTAGCCAGGTGGTGTGGGATTACCTGTGACGACGTTGGAAGTGGTCCGAAGCCCTGCAGTTGCTGAACGGGGACCTGATGCGCTAAGGACATAGGAGCGACCGAAGCAGATTGTTGTTGCTGCTGCTTACCCAAAGCGTTTTGGAAGCCAACCTGAGACTGTGACTGTTGCTGCTGCTGCTGTTGCTTAAAATTATTCAACAATTCGATAATGGAGTCCACGTCATGGATCTCCATGGGCTCCGTGTGTGATCTCTCTGTTACTGCTGTGGTGGGGTCTGCATTCGTTAATACGCCTGCGCAGAGCTTTGGTCTGTTCCCGGTTCGCTTGTAGTTGTCTTCGGCGCCGTACCTGTTGTATTGGGTCTCGGGATGACCCGGGTCATCTAGACGTTGCGTTAGTATGTGTACCTGGGCCATAAGACCAGACAACAGGTTGCTCAGAGCGGCAAGCTTCGGCTCGCTGTGTTCCAGCACAGAGGAGGTTGAGGTTTCCGACGGGACTATGGGGGCTGACAGGCCTGCTTCCAGGGCCTTGTCTTTGACTGTCGCAAAGCCCCGGGATCTCATCTTGTCTGGGAGTGACTTGGTTTTGTGCACTTCGCAGAAGCAACCAGGCCTCATGGCCACCGTCACAAAGCTGCACTCATCTGTTACGGGCCCCATTGAGTTCTCACCCGTTGTGCCAAGGCTATAGCTACGCGCAAAGCACTGGCCCTTCATGTACTTCATCACCGTGTCTGTGTACTCGTTGCGGTGGCACTTGACACAGCAGTAGAGGAAGCTCTTCTCAGAGCTCCGGCTGTGCACATGCCAGTAGCACTTGACATTGCCCAGGTCGTAATTTGTATCGTGCATGAAAAAGGCCTTGCCAGGTTGCATTTGGCAAGTGGCCGAGTAGGCTAGCTCGTTGGTGACCTTGTATTTGGCTCGTGACTCTGGGTTCGGCTCACATCCATCGTCGCCAAACACGCAGCACACACCGACGATGAATTCATCTGTGTCACCTGCGCTTGCCAAGAGCGAGTCCAGGAAGGCATCGTAGTCTTCTTGGGTGGTGCCATAGCAGTCCACACAGAAGATGGGCACGAAAAGTGACTCGTCTGACCGAAGCTCTGCATTTGACGGAAACACGTTGCTGTCCCGCTCCACGTACTCAGTCAGGGTCATGGTGGCTCGATCTATGATGGCCCGGCGCTTATCGACCTGGGTGAGCTTGAGGTAGATGTATTTTCCGTCATCGCTGAACAACGGACCCACCTTGAGCTGGTCCATGACCGTCACCCTTTAGATACTGAGATCCAATGTCACATTGTGGCCCCAGAGGAACTCAGAATCGAGCAAAAGCAGCAGCTGTAGGGCCTCATCCGAGATGTGGTTCACGTTCTCGATCGTGAAAAAAGGACCCTGTGTATTAAGTGTGTTGAGGCTCTCTGGGTCTAGAGCTTTAAGCAGTTGCTCCAGCAAATGTACAGTGTGCTTTTGCAGCTCAACCTCAAGCTTACAGTTTTGGACCAACAGTAGATACCTGAATGACGACTCAGCCGCAAGGGCCTTCCAGGACTTGCACCACTTGCAGTACTTACTGGAGACGACGCAAAATACGTCCCTGTCACTCGTGCGAATCACACACTTTTTCCAATCGGGCAAGGCCTTAAGCCAGCTTCCACGAATCTCGACCGAGCTGCTTATGATAAAGGAGTGCAGACCTTTCAATGGATCGCCCTCGGTATCATTGTCGGGTCTCCGACCGTTCAGAAAGGTCAGTGCCGTATCGGTCGAGGGGTTCATCGCACCCAGGACCAAGTCGGGCCAGGGAAAGAAGTGAGCCGAAGTCGCAAGATGGCAGATCAGCCATCGTTAGTATCGCTCAAAGGCGCGAGTCCCAGTGCGAGCTGGGCTACGTGGCAGAGGCTGCCCACGACGAGATCTTCACCATCTTCCCCTCGACCCCAGCACCTCGCGGCGCCCCCTGGGAGGACCACACTGAAGCCGGAGAAGCAGCTGAGCTAGATGCTGAAGCCAGGTTCTTGAGGAAGGAGTACCCAAGCCTATACTTATCGCTCAATAGAGAGACGATCACATCTGTCAAACGTAGGATGCTATTGTGTGACTCAAAGTGCTCCCTGTGTAGCAAGCTTGACAAAAACACACTAGACTCCCTGGAAATTGAGGAACCAGGCAAAGTGAAGGAGTACCTGGAATCGCTTAACCTGCACTTCAGCACAGCGGCCGTGAACACTCACCTGGCTCATGCCATCCGAGAGGACAACTTCCTTGGCGTGGTGCGCAGCATGTCCGTAGATCTGCTGAGCAAGACCTACTCGGTGGCCGATGCAGCATCACGCCAATTGATGTACTGCGTGCGCACAGAAGTGGGTCGCACGTGCCTCGCTCCTGACAAAGAAATGCACAAGATCTACGAGGGTATCATCAAAAACTTCAATGCTCAGGTGAACACCTACCTGGCACTCTGCAAGTGTGCACAGAGTGAACGGAATCGAGGGCGAGGTCCAGCCGATCCCCTTACTAAGGTGCTTACTAAGAATCCACTGGAGACCCGTGGCAGTGAACAACTCTGACCAAATGCATGCCACAGCCTGGCTTAGCACTGTGCTTGCTGTGGCCCTCTCGGTAGGTGATTCATTTGCTGTAAACCGCTTCAATTCTGCTGCCACGGCACCCCGAACCGCCTACGGCTACGCACCCTACGTCTTGATCAATGTGGTTATTTGCAACGCTGACACGAAATGGTGCCAAGGCAAGAGTGAGACAGGCTTTGCACTGGCCAAGGGGCGTTATGATATGAACATGGACCGCTGCACACACTACTGCCCCAGCAAGATCCTGGCCTACTGGACGCATGGCGAAAGTCCCGGTACACTGGTGAAGGCAAATGACACCTTCCTCGGAGCTTACGTGAGGACCCTGAGCAGGACGTCATGTGTTGAGGTACCTGCAGGCTTCGCATGCTCCGACCGGATTGTGCGCAGCGCACCACTCAACTCTGTCTCTATCAGGCTACATGCCAACAAGCACAACGCAGCATATTACTTTGGTGACAACCCAATGGCCGACTGCGAGCCAGGTCCACAGTGTTCCGCGTACAAGCTGCTGAGGCGGACTCTGCACACAAAGAAGAACGCCACGTGGCTAGCCTCGGACGAGGTGCTCACACTGCGCAACTCTTTATACGGCTGCGTTCTCACTTACGTGGGAGCCGGACCCTCGGAGAACATGGCCCTGTGCTACACCCAGCTTGGAGACCATTGCTTCAATGCCAACGGCGCCAGGTTCTGCATCGGAGCCGATGATCACCGCGGGTCCGCCATCGGCATCACAAACTACGACGCAAGCACTTCGGCGCCCACAGCCGTATGCGAACTCTACAGCTCGGTAGCAGAGAGTCATCGGCCGCACAATCACATGCCCACGCCACGGGAGCAACGCAACGCCATTGCCGAGGCCTCATGTGACGTAACCATGCTTCCTGTGGATCGTGCCGAATGCGATCACGGTACCTTTCGCATTCACCTCAACATGGCTGTGGCGGCCGAGGTGTCTGAGTTGGCGCCCTTGATACTCAGAGTGCCCTTCCATGAGTGCTCAGTCATGTGCTTGGATTTTGCCCATAATGCTACCATTGCCACCATCTACAAAGTATACGTGGCCTCCTTCTCATCTGGTGTAATGATCGACATTGGCGGCTGGGGCCAGAGCAAGTGCGCGTACGCGTCCTCCAGTGTGAGAAATCCAACGAAGCGGTTGAGCCTCTTGGCGAGTGAGCTGCGGCGGAAGAAAGTTAAACGGGTCTTTCTCGGGCTACCCCTGGATCGAAATCAACTTGATAGGCTAAATTTAACTGCGCTCCTGCCCCTGTTTGATCTCTTCGTGATGCCCCCTGGCACCGCTGATTTAAACCAGTTCGAGCGCTGCCAGAACCTATGGGTGGCGCCGAAGGGTGGCGGTGCTAAGGATGAGGGGGCCTTGGCCTACATGAGTGGTTTGATCAACAAGGGAGTAAGGGCAAACAAGCTAATGTTCACCATCAACCTCATGGGTCGCATGCGGATAGTGGCACACGCAAACCCGTCCGATTTCAATGACGTAGACCTTCCGCTCGCAGATCTGGAGAACAACCCTGTGTACATGTGCAAGGAGGATCACGAGACCAAGTGCTGTTCGGGTACGATTACAACCCTATGGGCTCGCAAGACTTGGGTAAATGTGACATTGAGCTCTACCTCCTTGGAGACACTCAAGCGCCTCCCAGAACTTGTGGCCACAACATTAGGAATCAACCAGTTCGTCATCACGCCACTCAATGCCGATTTTGAGCGCACCATTAGGTCCCACACTCCAGCTCTGTCGGGCGTGACAACAGCGGTGCACAGACTCAGAGACTGGAAGCGACAACAAGTCTTGTCGGGCATCTCCATCGCCTCAGGGATCTCAGAGGCTCGGCGATCGAGGCGAGCTGTGGACAACGATGAGCTCCTCCGGGATATCTACTTCGACAAGCCTGAGAGCGGCTACAAGGACCCAAGCTCAGGCTCCAAGAAGGTCATGGACCCCCAGTACATCGTGGGCATAAGCAACAACCTGGTCTGCTCCGGCGTTATCGCAGTGCACGGGTCGCTGGGTATCTTCGACACTCCGTATGTGGAACTTTACAGTACGAGTTATGACAAGATCTACATCGCTGACGTTTACAAGACCTTCTCCTGCACACCTGGCCCACCCGCGGCCAAGGCGGCAATTTCCATTCGGCCTCCCCAGCTGGCTATCAACGTGAACACGTTGACCCCAACTTCGGACCCCAACCACTACATGGTGGGCATCCTCGACACAGACAACATGGTAGAGTACACGCCGCCCGTAAACAAGCTCTGCCAGGCTTACAACACTGGAGAGTCGACACAAAGTGTCAACGTGTTCATGATCGACAACAAGTACGAGCTGCAAACGCCTGTGGTGGATCCCTCGCGCGGGATCATCCTCAAGCCCGCCAAGCGCATATACTTTGTATCCAACTTTACCCCGGGCGTCGATTACATCAACCTTAATGTGAGCTGCGTAAATCACGACGCGACCGCGTTGCAACCCTGCCTCATGGCCATATGCGGCGCAAGCAGTACATGCCGCATCAACTTCTCAAAAATCTGCGACAATGCACACCAAATCCTCGACGTAGCCCGGATTGCCGGAGGAATGATGCGTGAGGGCCTCGAGGAGCTCTCAGTCCAGGAGCAGAAGGCCAAGAAAGACTATAACATGGATGACGCGGCTCCGTTGCCAGGGTACGACCGACCCATGAAGCGCACAAAACGCTTCATCTCTCCGTTACTGGGCGGGACGGCCCTCTTAGTTGCCATCCATACCGCGCAAAGAGTTGCCGCTTTGGAGAGCCAGCTAGACCTTACGAAGAACACGCTGATAACTGTGTCGAACAGGCAGGTGGAGATCAGCAACAAGCTTGAGAGGAACATTGCTCTCATTGACAGACGCATGAACGAGCAGGAGGCCAACCTAAAGAAGAATTACGACATCAGCAACCGCAACTTTGCTACGCTGCGCGACACGCTCATGCGGAATACAGAGATAGCCTTGAGAGACACAAACGAAATGTTCTCCGTCACCACCAGCTTTCAGTTGTGGTACGCTCAGACCCAGAGCATAACACATCAAATGTCACTTGCGGCCATGCATATAAGGTTCATGGCGCTCGGCGTGGCAGACTGCCTGCGCGAGATTGAGAAGGGGCGCTCGGGTAGCTGCCGCAGCGGCCTGTCAGTGCTGCAAAACGAGGGATTGCGCGATTTCCCAACCGTGAGCGCAGCACTGTACAGGAACAGGAAGCTTTTCATTGTCCACCAGGTGCCAAGCACCATAGATATGGCAAAGGTACAGGACGTAATACCTATGCCCAAGATGAGTGACGACGGGGTGCCATGCTGGCCTGACTACAGAGTCTGGCTCATAAATGATACCTTCTACGAGCCTTCAGAGTGCCACAACAGCTACTGTCACAAGCCCGAGATCCACACCAGATACATGCGCTGTCTGTCTGACACCAAAGAATGCAAAATCTTGTGCGCCCGCTGTCACAGGGGCGTATGCTATGAAAACGAGAAAATCACCTGGCTGGAGGGCTCTGCATCCGTCGAAATTCCGACCCCTCCACTCAAACCCTTCTCCAGGCCCCATATCTCCGATGGACCCATCTCCTTCTCCAACTTACTCAAGGACGCACTGCCCACGATGCCAGAGTTCGAGATACTCAAAGCCATCAACACCAGCGTTCAGCTATACGATATACGCGACGATGTTGTGAACATAAGCAAACTGTTGGCCAGTTACGAAAAGAGCTACAAGGAGATCTCCGTAACCCGCCTAAGTCTTTTAGGTTCGCTTTCAGGCCCTTTCAACAACGCCTTGCTGTGGACCAGCGTCACCCTGCTCACGGTCTGGTGCACGGGTATCAGTGCTTGCGTATTATTTTGCCACAGGACTCGAGGTGTGGCGATGAGGAGGAAAGGACTGCAGAAAGTACGCAAAAACTTATAGATGCATAGAATAATAACGGTCATAATAACAATTATAATAATATTAATAACAATTTATGATAACGTGTGTGAATGTTTGTGTGGTTTTGTGAAACCCTTGTATGGTGCATTGTGTAAAACCTTGTATGGTGCATTGTGTATTCCCTTGTCTTTGATATGGCTATGAAAAACTTGTGCAAACCAATGTAAATAAATGTTTAAAAAAGAAAGAAAAAAAAGCATTTTTGTGTGTTTGTATGTGCGTGTGCGTGCATGTTCGTATTGACCCCAGCCTCATAAGGCTGATATAACCCTGATGTATTCTATTCTAGGTATAGGTTAAGTGCCTTATAAAATGGAATTACAAACAAAATAATCACCAGAAATCTTTGCATGAAATAAAATGTGTCTTTAATATTGCCAAGGATAATAAAAATCAATCGATCTTAAGTAGTTGTCCCAACTTGATGTCGTGAAACCGTTCCAATGTGCTCGGCGAGGCATACGTTTCTCGTGGCTGTACAGGCAGATTGGGTAGGGACATCGAGCTCCTTTGGAATGGTACCAACACCCCTGTTTGGCCATGATGGACTTTTTCTTCTCGATTTGCCAGTTTTTAGCTTCTGACCCATCCTCGAGCCACTCAACAGACGGGATTATGAATGGTGAATCCACCCTGCACATGGGGCAGCCCCATCTCGTGGATTTCTTGAAAGCGAGACCTTTTCTCCAGGTCACGATGCAGGCAAGGCAGTAACAGTGTCGGCAGTTGGGGAGAACGCCAAACTCGCCCACGACCTGTTCCATGCAGACAGAGCAAGTCATGATCTCCATGTTCCCTTGTTAGGAGCTGTGGTGTCACAGCGAGACAGACCAAGCGGATGTGGAGAGATCTGACCGAGCGATAAAACAGATAGACTGAGGAGTGTATTCCCTTTTAAATAGCGCTCTTTGTCTCACGTCTGGAGGTAGCAGGCCTTCTCACATGCTAGTCACGCATGTCTAAGTATATGCTCAAGATGTGTTTCTCCTTTTATTTGAAAGACATAAAAAAAAAAGAAAAAGATAAACAGGACACACTACAGAGCGAACGACACATTTAGTATAGGCAGTTGGGATTGGCTGTGGGTTGGGTAAAACCAAAGAGAAAGAAAAAGCATTCGTGTCTCAAGTACAGCAGACTTGGAGAGGCGTGCGGAAATGCTTTGCAATTCAGTCCTCGAAAACTACACCACGGGGAACAGAGGGAAACATAGGCGAACCGCCACATGGTATCCAGCAGTCTTCAACCCACACAAAGCCCTGCTCGAGCAGCTGGTCAGCGCACGGCTTGCCGCACAGGTCCGGAATCGAGTCTATGGTCTCCTCCATTGACTCTAGGTTGGCCCAGCAGTGATCACAATCATCTGCCCCGCATCCGGCGCCGCCTCGAGTTAAGTCACAGTCAGTGTCATCAGTAGGCTTTGTGGGCAGCTTTTCGCGGATGTGGAGACAATTGTGCGTCTGTCTTGATATTTCAGGCGTTGACATCAAGTTTTCCTCGTGCGAGGCAGTCTCGACCGAAGACTGGCTAATTGACAAAAACGGAGTTTGGGAGCTACAATGGGAGTCCGTCGGCTGAGTGAATTCAACGCTTCTAACTGAGTTAGGGTTACTGGTCTCACACAAGGACATGGTCGCGTGGCTCAGCCAGCATGTCATCCAGGATTGCGGTGACAACTGCCGGCAGTGCCAACCTGTTCCTTTCGTTAGTTCTGCGGAAGAGCGACTTGATTTCCTTTGCGTCGCGGCTGATGAACTTGGAGAGGTTGGACCAGCGCTTATGCGGTGCTAGGTCCTTATCAAAGAACAGTATGGTCAGGGTCTTTGGCAACAACTTCTTATACTCTGGTCCATGTTCGACATGTGGGTGGAGACAGAGGGCCAGGATCACTATCATTGTAACAAGCTCTGTCCAGAGCTTCTGCTTGACTTGCGCTGCGTTATACTTTGCCATTAAATCATAAACGAACCGCGGTGCTGTCTGTGCTTGGAAGATATGTGCGAATCCTGCGAGCGTGTGAAGTGTCGCTTCTCTCACCGCAGTCCTGAGGGCTGACCTTGTGGGGCGTGTGGTGCGGCCCTTGTCTATCATTGCCTTGGCCCTCCTGGATACCAGGACCATCCAGGAGTTAACGCTCGCAGACACGTTGCTGCTGCTGCTGTCCTCATAGCGGGCCTTGAAGGTGCGCGTGACGAGCGTCACATATAGCGCCACCAGCACTGGCACACTCACCTTTAGCAGCTTCTCCCTCATCTCGATCAGGCCGTCAACTGTCGCCTTGCTCCCGTTGCGAGAGCCCATTTGCTTAGGGCAGCAGTAACCCGGTTCGGCGCTGGGCTTACCGGGCAGGTAGTCCAGCCCGCGGAACTCGACTTGTGGCTTTTGAAATGTCAGCAGGGCAACAAAAGGGCAACCGTCGGGACCGAAAGAATCGTGGGCCATCAAGGTTGTTTTCCTGCATGAGCTCGGCGAACACTCGTGCACAGAGTAGTGTTGCTGGCAGACATACGCGTCTCCATGTTGCACAAAGGGACATTTGTTCCTGAGGCACATTTGCGTCCATTCGGGACTGTCTAGGAAGTCTGCGTGGTAATGTATGTTGAGGCGACAGGCGGAGGACTCCTCCTGAGGTCTGTGTCTCCTTGACCTCTTCACCCGCTCCATTGTCTATACTTCACCGCTGCTTCACTCTCTCGCTGCTGCTTTGCTACCGCTTAATAGGCTCTGCTTCTTCACCATGCTTGCTTTATTTTCTCCGACCGCCGCCCCTCTCGCTCGTTTCTCAGGCAATGTTCTAACTTTGGTCTTCTCACACTTTCACAGGCGAGCCGTGGGCAGAGTCCGGATCTGACACTGGTAGACGAAGTGGGCTTTGTGAACGCGAAGGTTCTCCTGGCAGTGCTACCCAACATAGCGTTCCAGGGAAGGAAGCAGGTGCACATCACCAGCCACGTTGGGAGCTCGTCATGGATCAACAAGGTGGCGGAAATTCGCACTGACAGAGGCGAGCAGGCCTACCACGTCGTGTCGCAGAGTTTCAAGTGCAGGTACCATGCCAAGACACCGGGCTTGACGTGCTGCTGCCTAGGAGTTTACTGCCCACAGCACATCTCAGTCGACAACCACCTCAAGCAGCTGATGAATATGGTGTCACCCAGGGGCTTTGAAAACGAAGTCACCGGCAGCGGTGAAGGCCTCTCCACAGACCTTAAGACCGACATCACCACACCGTTCGAGCGGGCGGTTATAAGCAGGTTCATGCATAACAACATTTCCATTGCCGAAATATGCAAATCGTCGGTTGTCCGGGCCTACTTGTGCTTCGACCCAACATTTGGAGGGGGATCTAAGTCTGGTGCCGGGCTTTGTTCTGCAGTCGAGCTGGCTGACGGGAGACTAGTGGTGAGTTTTTTTTTTTTAATTATTATTTTATTTATTATCATTATTATCATTACTATTTTTCTAGTGGGGGGAGGGGGTTGCTTTGTTGTGTATTAGCTTTGGAGAGCATGTCGTGTATCAATAGATCACGAAAGAGGTACCTGTAGTCCACTGGGTCCTCCATGTCAGCTGAAGCAGCGACCTCGGCTGAATCAACAGGTGGGGAGATGCATAGCAGCATGCATATGTAGTGGCATCGGGTGACTTGATCCTGGATGATCAGTGTGCTTTCCAGGTCTGGAGCCGCGGACGAAAGCGTGGCGCACGCCTGATCCCAGGGTCCGCAGTGGCAGCCGTATCCCTCAAGCTCCCTGCGCCACGCTATCATGGCCATAGACACAATGAGACGCCTGTGGCTGGGTGCCTGAGACAAGGCTTTAAGCGGAGCCAGGTACTTGAGGGGGTTCATACGCACCAGCTCGGCCGAGGTCATTGCGGCCAGGGCTGTCAGAGCCCAGCAGCGGGGCCGACAAGTGTCGATACAGTAAGCAACAAGCTGCTTTGAGACGCTGCCGTTGAGCATTAGCGAGATCACTTTCAGCAGCTCCTCGGGAGTTTCGTCTGCCGGCTGCTGGGAGTAGGAATTGACTTGCATGTAGGCCTGAGTTATCCTAGCAGGTGAAGAGTTAACCACCCTGGCGTACGCCTTCATCATCTGGTTCTTATCCATGCTTGAGTAGAAGTTGAAGTGCCTCTGGAAGGAGCTGTACGCTATCATGAATTCAAACTCTGAAATGAGCGCTGACCAGGGTGTCTCTGCGAGTCGCTCCACAGCCCGTGCTGCGTCTCGACACTCTCCGCAGAGCATTTCTGACGACCGGTGGTGAGACTGGAGAACTGTGATGGCCTTGGGGAAGGGGATGGGGTGATATGATTAATGCTGGACCGTGAACTTTCAATACCCATTCACCGTGTTCTTTCTTGTCTGCTCTCCTCAGATCATGGCCCTGGATGAGCTGGAGATCAGGGAGCTGGAGCAAGTGGGACAGGTGTACGCCTCGTTGCTGAGCGCCCACGCAAGGCTTCTGCAGGCAATGTTGCCGCTCGTGCACTGGAAAAACGTGAAACTAATCATGATCTTTGAACAGAACACGTACTTCAACCCGCTGGAGGATGTTAGAGCCCTTGTAAAGAGTGAGCTTTGTGGCTCCGGGCTGCAGCTGGAGTTCTATCATAAGTATTCTCGAACCAACCGTAAGCCCATGCTGGGTAAGCACGTGTGCAGGAAGGTGAAGTTGGACATGGTGCTCACGTGCTTGGACTACATCCGCAAAGACAAGCTGCTCTACTGTGATATGATCATGTCCCTTGGCTGGGCTGTACTTGCCCAGGCTACGAGCAAGGTCAGCAGCCTAGTGGCCACACTGGGTGGCCCTTGTGGCATCGTCTCCGGCTCTAAAGACCTCGGCTCGGCCGGCATGGACGTGCATATGTACCGCAACTCGAGCCGTGGCCTCAACACTTCTGACAGGCTGCTAGGTAACTTGCTGGAGGCGCCTGGCCAGCTAACGCTGACCAACAAGCAACTCATAGACGCACAGCACGTCCAGCATGGTAAGGAGATGCTGGGAAAGCTGAGGGAACAGATGGTCCTCGTTACAGTGCAGGAGTCAGATAAAGGGGGAGGCAGCAAAGTCAAAACCGGCGGCAAGAAGTCCGTCGGCGGCGAGTACACCAGAGATGACGTTTTCTGCGCCACGCTTCTACTGTGCCACAGTAGAGATGAAATAAAGGACTGGACTAAAAACTCTAACATAAGGCTTGTAAATTAATCACAGTTTCGAGGCTTGGGCTGATGGACTGGCGATGAAACCGTTGTTTGCCATTGGGAGAACTATGATAATGATAATAAAATAAAAAATTGAAAACAAATGTTGTTACTTGACTACATTTCTGTCTGTCTGTCTGCCTGCTTATGTTGGCCTCAGACTACCTTTCCCAGGCCATGAGTGTCTCTGACTAACTAGCTCAAGTACTTCCACCATATTCCCTAGAAGAAAAATTACACAACTTCACACAGGACACACACACACACACACACAAGTCACATCAGTTCACTTTATTGTAAAAGAAGATGATACATGATACAAACAGTTTGTCTACTTTATTAAGTGACCACGCATTCCTCTTGGAGCCGTTAGTGACCACATCGGTCGGTGGGGTCTACGGTTTGAGCTGCATGGTTTGCATGAGTCTGTCCAATTACTTCCGAAGGTACACCGCACTCGCCGTTTCCGAATTGTTGATGCCCACGCCTGCGGCTGCCAGGGACATCAGTAGAATAGGCTAGCCTTCTCGTTCTTCTTCTCGGGCTTCTTGAAATGAGAGATCTTCTCTTTCGCAAGGGGTCCTTCATGGTGGTTGGAAGTGCTGGAGCAGAACGCGTCATACCTTGAAGAGTACAAGGACCGCTGATCTTCCTCCCAGTACTCGGCTCCATAGATGTCCCACTCGCCATTGAGGTCAACCGTGCTACACTCAATCGGCTGCATTTCGGGTTTGTGGTACTCGGCATCATTCTTGGGCACCAAAGCTGAATCGTTGCTCCTGAATCGACCTTTTCCCACAGGCGCTCTTAAATCCTTCATGGAAAAACTACCATTTTCCTTGAAACTGTCAAGGGCGGTAAAGGAGGTGGAACACAGTTGTGATATCTTGTGAAGAAGCTCTGAGTAATGAGCAGCAAAGTCCTCACCGTAGATCGCCACCTGCTCTGCCGGCATGCGGATGAACCGGACAAAGCTTAGTCCCCTCAACATGGCAGCATGATGAGAGGCACCCATAGCAGTCAGACACTTGAGAACAAGTGGGTCGTACTGAGACTCGGGTCCATTGGTTCCTTGGTTACGTTCCATGGCTTCTAATCCACAGAGAATTCCGAGTTAGTAGAGTTAGTAGTGTTCCGGACTCACGACCCTGCTAACATGGCCATCGTTGTGAGCACCCTCGTGAACAATCTGTGCCGCAGCGAGAGAGCATACCTGAGTTCAAGGGAATCACTGTTGACCAGCCACTCTGCATCCAGGAGCCTAACCTTCGCGGTAAGGTATTCGTCACGTGTAGTTTGGGTGTAATGGAAGTAGGTCCAGTACAGGGGCCTCAGCTCTGAGAGTAGCGCCTCGCCATTGCATAGGATTGCGCACCCGATGAGCCTCTCCGGCAGTGATGCAAAGCTTGCAGCATAAGGCTGTGAAATCCTGATCTCTGGAGGAGGCCGGAGGGGGTGGTTGGCGTACACATTGTGGAAGGGCTCGCCGCCGTCCCCTGCTTGCTGTATAGCCTGCGCGCACAGTCTCGCAAGGTGGGCGTCGGCTTTACACCGGTCCAAATACATCTTCTTGTAGCTTTCCGGGGTCCCGTGAACGGCTTGCTCAACCACCGCGGCATTTCGCAGCATCCTGAAAGCCACATCCTGGGCGAATGTGGACACGCGGACGAGGGATCCGTCCATCCTCTGCCAGAAACTTTTAACAGGCTGGCTGGCTAGGTCGCTGTGGAGTTCGCATGTGTCGATGTCCGTGTCGCCCATCAGCCGCCTACTTACCATAGGGGATGTGGCGTCAAGACACAGGGGACCTGTGAAGGCCCAGCAGTACCTGAAGTAGATCTTGACCGGCAGTGCCACACGCTCGATGTGCGCTTCCCTTTGGCAGTTTGCAGACGATCCTGGCGTCACGAGATCACTCCTGAGTATGTCTCCTGGAGAGCACAGGACTGTGGCCACGTCAACGCAACAAGTATCATCATCTTCCTCGTCGCACAGTGGCGCACAGCATCCGATACCCAATCCGGACGTGTTGAGCTTGGACCCTTGTGAGATGAGCTGGCTGCTGACTGCCTCGGCGCCTGACATACTAGGTGGTGACCAAATGGTGGCACCCTGCTTGGCTGTCGACTGCATAAGGATTAGGTTGAACAAGTCGCTTGAAGACGAGCGTGACAGGCAGCGCGCTCGGAAGCAGCTACTCGAGTACAACCGGATCAGCACTGACCGCACAGCCTTGGCTCATATGGTACGCCAGTATGGGAAGGAGGAGACCAAGAAACGCATCGAAGAGCTGAAGCTGTGTGGGGCAAACCGGAACGATAGGTACAGCTCCGTGATGGTCCGTTTCGGACGCATGGTAGACCGGGTGTTTGAATACTTCACCGTTAAGCGCATGCGTATGGAGCCCTTTCAGCTGGAGTTGTTCCGTGGGGTCGCGCTGGGCATCACCAACAACCAGTTTGGGGACTCGCTATTCAAGTACAAGCATGCACTGCTCGCCAAGATGCAGCTGACCCCTTTGGGTTCAGAGCGCTACGACTATAACCGGCCAAGCGTCTCACATGCCCGCGTCATCGACGCTCTGTTCGCCCGCTACGCAAACCCGTACACACTGTGCCTAGCCCCTCGTCAGTGTGGCAAGAGTATGGTGATGAAGCTCATACTCGCAGCAGTCTTGCTTCACCTGGAGATAAACGTAATGGTCCAGGCACAGAACGGTAAAATGTGCACCTCACTGCGAATGGGTGTGGAGACCATGATGGATGACATGCAGGCGCTGCCTTCCTTCATGCAGGTTGAGATGTACATCGAGAGGATCGGTAGCCCTGAAAACAGGATCTACAAATTCAATGGCGAGTACAGGGAGCCTGCCTACGCACACTTTCTGTCCTCTGGAAATGACGTGAGTGCTGATCTCCAACTCTACTTTGCATGCCTTTGCTCCGCTTTGCACGTACCCGCTCTGTTACGCATGGCTATGCTTGCTTTGCTTCTCACACCTCTCTCGCCTGTCCTTTTTTATTTTTTTTTTTTTTTCACACCCTCTCCTCTCCTCCTGAATGCATATATGTCTACCAGTATGGCTCTGGTCCCTTACAATACCCAGAACAGCACATAATATAACACCTATTGTGAGCCTATTGTGAGCCAGATTACAGGTCCAGAATGAAGAGGGCCAGGAACCGAGAGGAGGAAGAGCCCATCGTCCACCTGACCAGATCGTGTGATGGTGTCTCATGGGATATGTGGAACACACAAGATGATCTGCTGAATGTGCAGGAGGATCAGATCCTCAGGGGCAGGGCCCTTGCCTCCCATATGAGCTGTCTGACCCCTGTCCGAGTTGTAGCTGCGAGAGCCTTCTCGATCAGGGGCCAACAGAGTTTCTGCTGCTCGCTGGGGAAGGACGTCACGCTCCATTTTGTCCCACAAGCCGCGTCGACCAAGGAGCTGAAGGCGCTTGTGTCGGCCCAGGGCATAGCCCCGGTCGCCTACCTCCGATTTGGGTTTGTGGACCCAGAGGACCCCGAGCTCTCACTGGGAGTGCGGGCACATGAGCTATTTGGCGTGTCCGTAGCTGAGATGATGAACATGCGTTACGACATCAAGCACCACTGGCCCTTGTTCAGCCGCGCCCTGACAATATACTATCAGGAGCCGTCTGCAGACGATCTCCCTAGGGAGCATGAGATGATTGGGTCTGATGGGCTTCTACACCACAGCAGCAAGCAACATCGCAAACTCCACAAGGTGCAGTTGGAAGGGGACGACCACATGCGATACCGTGAGTGGAAGTACTCGTCACGAACAGCACCGGGTGTCCATGGGGTTACCTGCAAGACATCTGGGGCTCAGGCAGAGACTGAGGACGAGGTGGAGGTCGAGCTTGACGCAGCTGATTTGGCCAATGGGACCTCGAACCATGAGGAAGAGTCCACGGACGACTGGTGCTTTGACGGCCACTCCGACTTGGACAAGTCTGGCCCGGCGCTGGACCTGACGGTGCAAAAGATTGCAGACTTTAACAGCACGCCCTCGGTTCTGACGGACACTCAGATAGGGGCGGAATACAAGTTGAAGTTGGTGGGAGATGTTGACTTTGACTACCTGGTGTCTTACTGCATGGGAGCCAACGTTACGGGCCTAGGGGGACTGCCACACCGCAGCTCCTGGGGCTCCGTGAACCCAGTGCTGCTGATGGATGACTCGTGTCTCACTCAAGAAAAAAGGCCGACATACGTGGTGACGTCTCGCGCCAACCTCAGTCGACTTAGTTCGGACAAGGAGCTGTGTTACAATGAGGTTTTTTTGCCCAGCAGGCCAGTGAGCAGGCTGAACCTAGACATTGATCTTAAGTGCTGCTCGGTTCACCACAAACATCTCTCAGTGAAAGGGAATGAGCAAAGCACGTTCAAGCTAGGCAGGCTGATTGCCATCAGCCTGATCTCGGCCATAACGGACGTACTGAATTCGATGTGCTCATCGAGACATAGTCCGCTGAACTATGAGGATGTGGGAAAGGTTGCTGTGTACGTGCGGGAATCGAAAAAGTTGAAACTCAGCCTCAGGATGCTCTGGTACCTGCCAGTGGAGCTGTGCAGTTTAAGTGACATCAACGCGTACCGAAAGCTCATCGAAAATCTGGTTTGCAGAGCCCTCTGCTACGAGCTCCTGTCCTATCCGATCTCCAACGATCCAGCGCTTTTTACGTGTGGCATGTGCAATATAGTCAAAACCAAAGCTACAGTTAGGAAAATTGAGTTTGGTTCAGAGTGTCTGCTTGTTTCGTCTCCCAAAATGCCCCGAGAGTCAGCCGTGGACGCGGGCCCGTATGTGATCAGGAAGTGCGTGAGGTTGCCCAACTGCCACAAGAGAGATGCTCAGGGCACTGCAGCATTCAAATACGTGACCACGTTCAACTCAAAGTATCCTGAGACGCACTCCGAGAGTCCTGATGCCACTTCCGTTGGACTCTCGTCCAGCCGGATCCTGCCCGACGTGACCTCGTTGGGACCAGGGTTTGATAACGTGCTCGTCGGGAGTGAGCGAGCCCCGGGCAGGCTGTCCGCAGTGGCGCAAGGCGACGAGCAGGTCCGTCAGGCTCAGGTTGCTCTTGAAAAGCTGTGGGAGGTACCCACCACAGTGGCTACGTTGATCACCGGCTTGACCATTGTGCGGGCCATAAGGAAGTCGAAATACATGTGTCCAATACACAACAGAGTCCACACATCTGCCCTACTGGGGGCCTTTGTGATGCCAAACGGTTTAAAGCCCCATTGCTTTGTGCCGAAATAACGCAATTGACAGTCATGCAAAATAGCATTTACACAAACCTTGGGTCCACATGGAATTGCGAGTTGAGAGAACAATGCAAATGTCTACCAACCACTGTGCTGTCACCAGTATGAGAATGCAGGTGTGCTTTGGCTCCCACTGACAGAGTTTGATGAAGAAACACACAAACACACACGCACACGGGGCCCTGCACCATGACGTAAGTGAGTATGTAGCTTTGGTTCTACATTCCTAGACTTTACCTACTTACACTTTGAACAGACATGTTCGACATCGGCACTAAGTGCAGGCAAGCCGAGAAGATCACAACTAAAGAGTTGAATCAACCTCATTTTAAACCCTTGAGCCTCCGGACTGCCTGGGTTAGCATTTCTGCTTCTGTTTCAGTTCCAGAGAACGCCGTCTGACCATGGTACCCACCAACAGCACCACACTCTACGAACTCTTCTCCGAGATGACTCGTGAAGACGCGATCCGGTGCGGGATACTGACCGCCATGGCGCTCAGCGTGGCACTAGTCAGCTGTGTGATGGTCGCATGCTTCAAGGTCAAGAAATCCTGACTTGCGTGATGCTGGAGATCCTGTTCTTGCTTGAAGATGCTGTCTGTACCATATGTAAAAACAATAAAGAAACACTTAGATAATGTACTTTTGGGTTACATTGTTTATTATTATTATTACCCTTATCATCATTATTATTATTGTTATTAATAAAATCGGGGGGTACATGCCTACAGTGGCTAAGGGGCTGCTACCACACATATACCCCTCCCCAGCTACTAACCATGCCGGGGCAACTGAGTCTCAGAAGACAAGGGTGCTCAATGGGCGTGTGGGACTTTCATGCAGAAGACTGGGAACGCTTTGGTGTCATAACCGCCTTGGCCCTGGTGGCCACAGCGCTGTCCCTGATTGTCATTGGTCTCATTCGACTCACCCGTAAGGCTATGGAGCGAAAGGCTCGCCTAAGTGCCTTCTCCCTCATCTACCGGGCGGTACCAATGCGATGCACCGATGTCTACGGGAACACGACGAGAAAAGCTGCTCCAGAAGCAGACAGTGAAGAAGAGACCTTATGGGACGAGAGATCACCCTCCGTGTTGTGACAACGACTGTGAGAAGAGGAGGAGGCGAACGGGACACGGACCACGGATGTCTTCTCCATGCCAAAATATTGTGTCTGTGCCAGTAGTAATAAGTAATAAGTAATGATAATAAACAAACACTGAGACAACCCTGTGAACTGTGTCTATTTCCTTTATTCTATTTTACCTGATGCTAGAACACTCAAAGTGAACAGAAAGTTGACAGGAAACAAAAAATGTTTTAATTTTCTCATACTTTATTATTGTTGTTATTATCATTTGTTTTACTTTTATGCCCAGACCTCAATAAACAAAAACTGTCCAGGAACTCTGATAGATCATTGCTCAAAGTTCCGTCCGGATCCCACAAACTCGCACTTAGTTTGCCGTCGTCCTGCACCCGAGTTATGTCGTTGAGGCAAAATAACTCGCTGTCTGGTTGTGTTGGGAGCTCTCGCTCCTCGGTCATCAGAGATGAGTCCAAGTCTGAGGCACTGGAACAAAGATATACATTAAGAACCCTGAGTGCCTGGGAGCATCTATGAAATGCACAGACAGTTGCACGGTTGCAGTGAACCACATCGTGGCTGCACTCCTCGGCTGCGGGCTCCTTTAAAACGTCTCCCAGGGGCCGAGGTTCTGTGACAGCATATCGCAGATGGTTTTGTGCTCTCGTCCTCGAAAGCACCTCGCTTGAGTTTTTCAACAACCTAATTGCTTCCTCGGTCAGAAACAGAGGAAGACACGTATTATTGGTTCTCTCCTGCTTCAGAAGGCCGAGGCCTACCAACACGAACAGCACTTCTTGCAGCCGCTTATCTTGGAAATTGAGTTTGTCAGCAGTGTCAAATAATGCAATCACGCTCACGGCAATGGCTCCCATTGGTTCGCTCACATCACGGATTCGGTAAGTCCCCGTGTACTTGTACCGTTTGCGTTTTGTTGTTTCCTCGAGCCAAGTCTTCTCCACAATGCCCAGAGACAACATTACACAGACCACATTCCGCACGACTTTGTGCTTAATTCCTAGAAAATGTGAAATTCTGCAAGTTGTGAAGGGTACTGTATTCTTTATCTGACGCAAGATAGAATGGGCATGTTTGCGCCATGTTCTGAGCTGCATTTTTGTCCTAGGCAGTTTGCTGGGGCTTGCGTGTCCAGCGGAATTCAATATTTTTGTCAAATGCAGACTTGCTGTGCGTCCAAAGAGTTTTTTGTCTTGTTGCAGCACCGTATGCAAGTCAGGCTCCTATCTGAATAGCTCCTCCCCAGTTATTAATCATGTGAACTGGGTAAATACCTCTGGTCGTCCAATCCCATAAAGGAACTTCCCCCTCGACCGGGCATGCCCTTCTACCCTATATATAATTACCTAACATGCATATTAAACTTACATTTCTGTGGACACTCCTGTATACACATCATGACCTCTACCAACTGGCCAAAGATCCATGCATGGAAATGGACTCGCTATACTGATTCTATCTTGAGGTACATAAGGAAGAGAACACCCTTTACATGTAAAGAAATATCAGCATGTCTGAACATGTCAGAAAACGTTGTGTCGGATACGGTCCTTGTGATGTTGGCCGTGGGCATGGTGAGAAGAAACGGAAAACGATATGAGTATAGTGACACTCACCGGATGTGTGATGATACGACAACGGGTGTCGTCGCCGTGCATGTGATGGGATTTTTAGCAACTCTTTGCAAATTTCCGCTCTGTCACTATCACGTGAAACAGGTTGTGATCGTGTTGATTGGTCTTGGTCTTCTTCAGCAGACAAATTCAAGACAGTCACTTAATGTGACCCTGACCAAGAAGGGTTGGAAGACTATCGAAAACTCCAAAGAAATGCTGTCTAGCTTTGAGTGGAAAAAAATCATTTTTTAGATTTACCGTAAATTGGAAAGGTACTGTTTTCATCTTGAACTACATCAGGACTTCGCCCGGCTGTACATTGAAAGATATTGAGAAATGCTCAAAGCTCGGCCGAAGGACTGTGTCAGTACTGATCCAAGTAATGTTGGCTTTGGAGATCGTGGAGAGGCACATAGAAAGACCAGCAGGCTTCTTGTACAAGTACTCGGGTACTTACAAGCTGTGCGATAAGCCTAAGTCACGTACAGCTACCATGACAGTGTGTGCTATGGTGACCTTAGACGCTCTCGGTAAAATTTCCTTCTGTCATGAGGGTGTTTGTAGAATAATTTCCACGTTGGTCAGCCTTGGTGTTTTGGAGCTAAATGACCAGCTGCCCTTTCCAGTGATTCTGACCGAGGTGGGAAGGAAGATCATGGAAAACTCCAAATGCATGCTGCCGAGGTTGCAGCAGGAAATACAACTCGGCTGCGTGTGTGCAAAGCTATTCTGTCCGCCTGATGACGATGCAGATAATCCGCAGCCAGGATACACTATCGAGAAGCTCACCGACGAGGAGCACCACGGTCGGCCCAGGGGTTTCGAATTAGCCGGAACTGTGCTTGACAGCTGCTGCGGGCAGCTTCAGTCGTGGCCCGATCTGAGAGCTGGGAATGGAGGATGGGATGACGTTCCCGCTGGAACGGCGTACGGTGAGAATCTCCGCGCCGAGAATCTCCGCCACGGTCGACCCGCTGGCTTCGACTTAGCCGGAACTGTGCCTGAGAGCGGCTGCGGGCGGCTTCAGTCGTGGCCCGATCTGAGAGCTGGGAATGGAGGATGGGATGACGTTCCCGCTGGAACGGCGTACGGTGAGAATCTCCGCGCCAAGAATCTCCGCCACGGTCGACCCGCTGGCTTCGACTTAGCCGGAACTGTGCCTGAGAGCGGCTGCGGGCAGCTTCAGTCGTGGCCCGATCTGAAAGCTGTGAATGGAGGATGGGATGACGTTCCCGCTGGAACGGCGTACGGTGAGAATGCCCTCGCCAATGACGTTCCCGCTGGAACGAGGTACGTCGCAGAGCTCCCCTCCGAGAATCACCGCCACGGTCGACCCGAGGGCTTCGAATTAGCCGTAACTGTGCCTGAGAACAGCTGCGGGCGGCTTCAGTCGTGGCCCGATCTGAGAGCTGGGAATGGAGGATGGGATCACGTTCCCGCTGGAACGGCGTACGGGGCGAACCCCATCGCCAATGACGTTCCCGCTGGAACGACGTACGCCGCAGAGCTCCTCTCCGAGAATCTCGGCCACGGCTGGCCTGGGAACTTCGACTCAGAGGAACATCGGTTCCTCTTCTGCAGTTCCGATCTCGAGTGTCTGGAGCAGTTGCTAGAGAGTGATGACTCTAAGTATATTCATTTGTAATCTCTGAAATAAAGTCTAGACAAAAGTCAAACCATGGTCGTTTCCTGTCCACTTTCTGTTGTTGCACTACAAGTATTTCAGCTCAAGGTTACTGAAAGGTCTCACAATGTGATTTGCTTATCTGACCGTGCGGTTCTCTCAGGGAGGCCGGTGTTTCTTAACGGGGCTCGATTCGCTTTGTTTTGTCACAGGTTCGACAAAACCTCACTAACCATACTAACCATACTAACGCTGCTAATACTTCTGCTGGGTTTGCTAGGGTCAGTTTACAATGATTCGGGGAGAGGACAGAGATCGAGGCTCGAGCCAGACTATGCCTAAATTGTAAATTGCAGTGGTGGAAAGAAACTAGGTACATTTACCCAAGTACTGTACTTAATTCTGAGGTATTTTAAATGTTCAACACTTTTACTTTTACTTCTACTCCACTACAGCTCAGAGGCAAATATATACATAGGTTATTTGCAGATATACAAGCTCCGTGTTCACAACACGGAGCTTGGGCATCCGTAGAAGGAGCGATGAAAGGGTCCTTCTCTGAGTCCTGGGCCTTTGTGATGCCAAACGGTTTAAAGCCCCATTGCTTTGTGCCGAAATAACGCAATTGACAGTCATGAGAAATAGCATTTACACAAACCTTGGGTCCACATGGAATTGCGAGTGGAGAGAACGATGCAAATGTCTACCAACCACTGTGCTGTCACCAGTATGAGAATGCAGGTGTGCTTTGGCTCCCACTGACAGAGTTTGATGAAGAAACACACAAACACACACGCACACGGGGCCCTGCACCATGACGTAAGTGAGTCTGTAGCTTTGGTTCTACATTCCTAGACTTACACTTTGAACAGACATGTTCAGTTTCCAGAACTTTCCAGACACTTGTGAAGGGCAGAGTAAACTAAAGTGTTGTGTCTTTTCTCTCTGTCTCTCTTCACAATACACCAAAGTGATGTGCAGAGTAATCTAAGGTGTTGTGAAAGTGTCGTGCTTCAACTGAGGCACAACTGAGGCAACACATGTGTGGAGTTTCCAGAACTTTCCAGACACTTGTGAAGGGCAGAGTAAACTAAAGTGTTTTGTCTTTTCTCTCTGTCTCTCTTCACAGTAAACCAACGTGTTGTAAACCAAAGTGATGTGCAGAGTAAACTAAGGTGTTGTGAAAATGTTGTGCTTCAACTGAGGCAGCAAGTGTTTCCAACTTCTGCAACTTCAATCAGCACTACCAAGGTGTGCTTCAACTGATTTTTCCAGTTCTGGTCAAACTGAGTTCATTTGGACTGAACTCAGTTTGACCTGATCTCAGTTTTGTCAGAATACTGCTTCAACTTCCAAGTGAACTCAGTTTGACCTGAACGCAATTTGACCTGAGAACACATTCAGAGAGAAAACATACTGCTTCCAGACAGAGAGAAAACAGAAAACTCCAAACACTTGTTTTCTCATTTGAAGCACATAGTCTCTCTCAACAGTAAAGCCAAGTGTTGTAAACTAAAGTGATGTGCAGAGTAAACTAAAGTGTTGTGAAAGTGTTGTGCTTTGGTTTGCTTGTCTCTCTTCACAGTAAACCAAAGATTTGTCAACCAAAGTGATGTGCAGAGTAAACTAAAGTGTTGTGAAAGTGTTGTGTCTTTTCTATCTGTCTCTCTTCACAGTAAACCAAAGTGTTGTAGACCAAAGTGATGTGCAGAGTAAACTAAAGTGTTGTAAAAGTGTTGTGCTTCAACTGAGGCAACACGTGTGTGGAGTTTCCAGAACTTTCCAGACACTTGTGAAGGGCAGAGTAAACTAAAGTGTTGTGTCTTTTCTCTCTGTCTCTCTTAAGTAAACCAAAGTGTTGTAAACCAAAGTGATGTGCAGAGTAAACTAAGGTGTTGTGAAAGTGTTGTGCTTCAACTGAGGCAACAAGTGTTTCCAACTTCTGCAACTTCAATCAGCACTACCAATGTGTGCTTCAACTGAGTTTTCCAGTTCAGGTCAAACTGAGTTCATTTGGACTGAACTCAGTTTGACCTGATTTCATTTGGACTGAACTCAGTTTGACCTGATTTCAGTTTTGTACAACACCTCTTGCCTCATATGAAACACACTTTGGTTTGCTTGTCTCTCTTCACAGTAAACCAAAGTGTTGTAGACCAAAGTGATGTGCAGAGTAAACTAAAGTGTTTGGAAAGTGGTGTGTCTTTTCTCTCTGTCTCTCTTCACAGTAAACCAAAGTGTTGTAAACCAAAGTGATGTGCAGAGTAAACTAAGGTTTTGTGAAAGTGTTGTGCTTCATCTGAGGCAACAAGTGTTTCCAACTTCTGCAACTTCAATCAGCAGTACCAAGGTGTGCTTCAACTGAGTTTTCCAGTTCAGGTCAAACTGAGTTCATTTGGACTGAACTCAGTTTGACCTGATCTCAGTTGAAACACACTTTGGTTTGCTCGTCTCTCTTCACAGTAAACCAAACTGTTGTAAACCAAAGTGATGTGCAGAGTAAACTAAGGTGCTGTGAAAGTGTTGTGCTTTGGTTTGCTTGTCTCTCTTCACAGTAAACCAAAGTGTTGTCAACCAAATTGATGTGCAGAGTAAACTAAAGTGCTGTGAAAGTGTTGTGCTTCAACTGAGGCAACAAGTGTTTGGAGTTTCCAGAACTTTCCAAACTACAAAAACATATTATTCAACTGTTCAATACAGTAAAACATCACTAATTACAGTCCAGACTTTGAAGGCCTCATGGATGTATGTGATACCGTTGGGGTTTCAGTAACAAATCCAACTTCTGCAACTTCAATCAGCACTATCAAGGTGTTCTTCAACTGAGTTTTCCAGTTCAGGTCAAACTGAGTTCATTTGGAGCTTAGGGGTGGGTCTCTTGGGATCTTGACAGTATATAAGGACGACTGTCTTTACACACTTCCCACCCGGGATCACCCGACGCTCCCGGGTGGACGGGGGACGCAGACGAGGGACGCAGACGAAGAGGATAAAACCCAAAAACCTTGCGATTAGACTTAATACTCGGATTGCTTTCGACAGGGGAGAGCGGTCCGAGAGCAAAACAGAACGTGTCTGGCCTCACTCACCCCGGCGCGAGCGGGAAGTTCCCGGGGCAGAGAACAGACGAAGAGGATAAAACCCAAAAACCTTGCGATTAGACTTAATACTCGGATTGCTTTCGACAGGGGAGAGCGGTCCGAGAGCAAAAACAGAACGTGTCTGACCTCACTCACCCCGGCGCGAGCGGGAAGCTCCCGGGGCAGAGAACAGACGAAGAGGATAAAACCCAAAAACCTTGCGATTAGACTTAATACTCGGATTGCTTTCGACAGGGGAGAGCGGTCCGAGAGCAAAACAGAACGTGTCTGGCCTCACTCACCCCGGCGCGAGCGGGAAGCTCCCGGGGCAGAGAACAGACGAAGAGGATAAAACCCAAAAACCTTGCGATTAGACTTAATACTCGGATTGCTTTCGACAGGGGAGAGCGGTCCGAGAGCAAAACAGAACGTGTCTGGCCTCACTCACCCCGGCGCGAGCGGGAAGCTCCCGGGGCAGAGAACAGACGAAGAGGATAAAACCCAAAAACCTTGCGATTAGACTTAATACTCGGATTGCTTTCGACAGGGGAGAGCGGTCCGAGAGCAAAAACAGAACGTGTCTGGCCTCACTCACCCCGGCGCGAGCGGGAAGCTCCCGGGGCAGAGAACAGACGAAGAGGATAAAACCCAAAAACCTTGCGATTAGACTTAATACTCGGATTGCTTTCGACAGGGGAGAGCGGTCCGAGAGCAAAACAGAACGTGTCTGGCCTCACTCACCCCGGCGCGAGCGGGAAGCTCCCGGGGCAGAGAACAGACGAAGAGGATAAAACCCAAAAACCTTGCGATTAGACTTAATACTCGGATTGCTTTCGACAGGGGAGAGCGGTCCGAGAGCAAAAACAGAACGTGTCTGGCCTCACTCACCCCGGCGCGAGCGGGAAGCTCCCGGGGCAGAGAACAGACGAAGAGGATAAAACCCAAAGACCTTGCGATTAGACTTAATACTCGGATTGCTTTCGACAGGGGAGAGCGGTCCGAGAGCAAAAACAGAACGTGTCTGGCCTCACTCACCCCGGCGCGAGCGGGAAGCTCCCGGGGCAGAGAACAGACGAAGAGGATAAAACCCAAAAACCTTGCGATTAGACTTAATACTCGGATTGCTTTCGACAGGGGAGAGCGGTCCGAGAGCAAAACAGAACGTGTCTGGCCTCACTCACCCCGGCGCGAGCGGGAAGCTCCCGGGGCAGAGAACAGACGAAGAGGATAAAACCCAAAAACCTTGCGATTAGACTTAATACTCGGATTGCTTTCGACAGGGGAGAGCGGTCCGAGAGCAAAAACAGAACGTGTCTGGCCTCACTCACCCCGGCGCGAGCGGGAAGCTCCCGGGGCAGAGAACAGACGAAGAGGATAAAACCCAAAAACTTTGCGATTAGACTTAATACTCGGATTGCTTTCGACAGGGGAGAGCGGTCCGAGAGCAAAACAGAACGTGTCTGGCCTCACTCACCCCGGCGCGAGCGGGAAGTTCCCGGGGCAGAGAACAGACGAAGAGGATAAAACCCAAAAACCTTGCGATTAGACTTAATACTCGGATTGCTTTCGACAGGGGAGAGCGGTCCGAGTTTCTTTCTTTCACAGCGAAGAGATGCCCAAGATCGCACAGTGGGCTTGCTGCGCCTTGACCGCGTGGGCCGACGCGGGCGCACCTAGCGCCCAACGAGCCGACGGAAAACAATTTGGTTTCCAATGGTTAGCCTCTCGCTCCCAACCCCAGGGGCTTGAGTGAAGCCTTCGTTCGGGCGCGCCCCCAGCTGCTGGTTCCCAACCACCCCCCCACAAAGGGGGACAGAGGGAGCCAGGGCGGGGTCACCTTTATTTGTTTTCATTAGCGCAAGGAGCCAATTGATCTCGATCCTCTCCCTAACGCAATGCAGACTAAACCCAATGCAAACCTGCTAACCCGCCTTTGCATGCTTCCTCTTCTTCCGCTACTAACCATACTAACGCTGCTAATACTTCTGTTGGGTTTGCTAGGGTCAGTTTGCAATGATTCGGGGAGAGGACAGAGATCGAGGCTCGAGCGGAGGCAAATATATACATAGGTAATTTGCAGATATACGAGCTCCGTGTTCACAACATGGAGCTTGCATATCCGGAGAAGGAACGATGAAAGGGTCCTTCTCTGAGTCCAGGCCCTGCAGAGCCAAAGCTGTTTTGCGATTGGCACTGTGGCGCTTCGGCTCAGAGCGGGACCTAAGATCTTCGAGGGAGAACAATCAAGAAGAGACCTGACAGACTTTCTATTTGTAAGTATGTGTTTTATTTTTGTTGTTTATCCAGTTGTTTAACCAGACATATTCTGGTTTAAGCTTGTTTTTGTTTACGTTTATTGCAAACTACCTTTCACAGAATTGTGTTGTTTCACGCTAAAATACTGCAAGTCTGAGTCCAGGCCCTGCAGAGCCAAAGCTGTTTTGCGATTGGCACTGTGGCGCTTCGGCTCAGAGCGGGACCTAAGATCTTCGAGGGAGAACAATCAAGAAGAGACCTGACAGACTTTCTATTTGTAAGTATGTGTTTTATTTTTGTTGTTTATCCAGTTGTTTAACCAGACATATTCTGGTTTAAGCTTGTTTTTGTTTACGTTTATTGCAGACTACGTTTCACAGAATTGTGTTGTTTCACGCTAAAATACTGCAAGGCGGGTTTTGTCAGTGGGGTCTGTCATTGAAAACCTTTATTTATTGTTGAAGGTCCATATCGGCTCTCCTCAAATTGAGACCCCAAAGGCAAACGTAGGTTCACAGATCGCAACACACTACACAAGTTCATTTCAGACACACGTACTGGTTGAGGTTGAGGTTGGTGAGGTTGGTGCGTAGAGCCTTCAAGACGCTGGTGATGGTCTGTCGGGTGCTGCCGTACTGGTTGATATCCAGGCTGGCTACTCTCCTTAACCTTCAGCTGGATATGCTGTGTCTCTTTGTAACGTCTATCAATTTCCGGTGTCCCACTGGCTAAAACGTTCACTTTTATGCATAATACACTGTCTGTTGCATAATCTGGTTATGTTTCCTCTTGACAGAAGTTTTCCTGTTTGTAACGTCTATCAATTTCCGTTGTCCACTGGCTAAAACGTTCACTTTTAAGTATAATACACTGTCTGTTGCATAATCTGGTTATGTTTACTCTTGACAGAAGTTTTCCTGCAGAAAACTGGGCGGATCCAAATCACGTTTTACGGGTTTTGTCAGTGGGGTCTGTCATTGAAAACCTTTATTTATTGTTGAAGGTCCATATCGGCTCTCCTCAAATTGAGACCCCAAAGGCAAACGTAGGTTCACAGATCGCAACACACTACACAAGTTCATTTCAGACACACGTACTGGTTGAGCTTGAGGTTGGTGAGGTTGGTGCGTAGAGCCTTCAAGACGCTGGTGATGGTCTGTCGGGTGCTGCCGTACTGGTTGATATCCAGGCTGGCTACTCTCCTTAACCTTCAGCTGGATATGCTGTGTCTCTTTGTAACGTCTATCAATTTCCGGTGTCCCACTGGCTAAAACGTTCACTTTTATGCATAATACACTGTCTGTTGCATAATCTGGTTATGTTTCCTCTTGACAGAAGTTTTCCTGTTTGTAACGTCTATCAATTTCCGTTGTCCACTGGCTAAAACGTTCACTTTTAAGTATAATACACTGTCTGTTGCATAATCTGGTTATGTTTACTCTTGACAGAAGTTTTCCTGCAGAAAACTGGGCGGATCCAAATCACGTTTTACGGGTTTTGTCAGTGGGGTCTGTCATTGAAAACCTTTATTTATTGTTGAAGGTCCATATCGGCTCTCCTCAAATTGAGACCCCAAAGGCAAACGTAGGTTCACAGATCGCAACACACTACACAAGTTCATTTCAGACACACGTACTGGTTGAGCTTGAGGTTGGTGAGGTTGGTGCGTAGAGCCTTCAAGACGCTGGTGATGGTCTGTCGGGTGCTGCCGTACTGGTTGATATCCAGGCTGGCTACTCTCCTTAACCTTCAGCTGGATATGCTGTGTCTCTTTGTAACGTCTATCAATTTCCGATGTCCCACTGGCTAAAACGTTCACTTTTAAGCATAATACACTGTCTGTTGCATAATCTGGTTATGTTTCCTCTTGACAGAAGTTTTCCTGTTTGTAACGTCTATCAATTTCCGTTGTCCACTGGCTAAAACGTTCACTTTTAAGTATAATACACTGTCTGTTGCATAATCTGGTTATGTTTCCTCTTGACAGAAGTTTTCCTGCAGAAAACTGGGCGGATCCAAATCACGTTTTACGGGTTTTGTCAGTGGGGTCTGTCATTGAAAACCTTTATTTATTGTTGAAGGTCCATATCGGCTCTCCTCAAATTGAGACCCCAAAGGCAAACGTAGGTTCACAGATCGCAACACACTACACAAGTTCATTTCAGACACACGTACTGGTTGAGCTTGAGGTTGGTGAGGTTGGTGCGTAGAGCCTTCAAGACGCTGGTGATGGTCTGTCGGGTGCTGCCGTACTGGTTGATATCCAGGCTGGCTACTCTCCTTAACCTTCAGCTGGATATGCTGTGTCTCTTTGTAACGTCTATCAATTTCCGATGTCCCACTGGCTAAAACGTTCACTTTTAAGCATAATACACTGTCTGTTGCATAATCTGGTTATGTTTCCTCTTGACAGAAGTTTTCCTGTTTGTAACGTCTATCAATTTCCGGTGTCCACTGGCTAAAACGTTCACTTTTAAGTATAATACACTGTCTGTTGCATAATCTGGTTATGTTTCCTCTTGACAGAAGTTTTCCTGCAGAAAACTGGGCGGATCCAAATCACGTTTTACGGGTTTTGTCAGTGGGGTCTGTCATTGAAAACCTTTATTTATTGTTGAAGGTCCATATCGGCTCTCCTCAAATTGAGACCCCAAAGGCAAACGTAGGTTCACAGATCGCAACACACTACACAAGTTCATTTCAGACACACGTACTGGTTGAGCTTGAGGTTGGTGAGGTTGGTGCGTAGAGCCTTCAAGACGCTGGTGATGGTCTGTCGGGTGCTGCCGTACTGGTTGATATCCAGGCTGGCTACTCTCCTTAACCTTCAGCTGGATATGCTGTGTCTCTTTGTAACGTCTATCAATTTCCGGTGTCCCACTGGCTAAAACGTTCACTTTTATGCATAATACACTGTCTGTTGCATAATCTGGTTATGTTTCCTCTTGACAGAAGTTTTCCTGTTTGTAACGTCTATCAATTTCCGTTGTCCACTGGCTAAAACGTTCACTTTTAAGTATAATACACTGTCTGTTGCATAATCTGGTTATGTTTACTCTTGACAGAAGTTTTCCTGCAGAAAACTGGGCGGATCCAAATCACGTTTTACGGGTTTTGTCAGTGGGGTCTGTCATTGAAAACCTTTATTTATTGTTGAAGGTCCATATCGGCTCTCCTCAAATTGAGACCCCAAAGGCAAACGTAGGTTCACAGATCGCAACACACTACACAAGTTCATTTCAGACACACGTACTGGTTGAGGTTGAGGTTGGTGAGGTTGGTGCGTAGAGCCTTCAAGACGCTGGTGATGGTCTGTCGGGTGCTGCCGTACTGGTTGATATCCAGGCTGGCTACTCTCCTTAACCTTCAGCTGGATATGCTGTGTCTCTTTGTAACGTCTATCATTTTCCGATGTCCCACTGGCTAAAACGTTCACTTTTAAGTATAATACACTGTCTGTTGCATAATCTGGTTATGTTTCCTCTTGACAGAAGTTTTCCTGCAGAAAACTGGGCGGATCCAAATCACGTTTTACGGGTTTTGTCAGTGGGGTCTGTCATTGAAAACCTTTATTTATTGTTGAAGGTCCATATCGGCTCTCCTCAAATTGAGACCCCAAAGGCAAACGTAGGTTCACAGATCGCAACACACTACACAAGTTCATTTCAGACACACGTATGGTACAACTCTTCGGATATGCGCACATTCTGCACCACTGGTATATTTTTTCATCACGTTAGTTCCTATCCACAAAGTTGCGCAGGTTGAAAAGACCGTGTGGGCTGAGAGTAACTTTTCACTTAGACTGTAGCCAATCATGCCTATCTAATAACCAGGCCACAGTGCTAACTCGGCACTATGTGAGCTGCCAGAACCGCTCAGGCATTACGTCTTAAAGGTCGGTGATGATTCAGTGACACTTCTCACCGGAGGTTGGTGCGTAGAGCCTTCAAGACGCTGGTGATGGTCTGTCGGGTGCTGTCGTACTGGTTGATATCCAGGCTGTACTCAGTCCAGTCCGCGAAGAACTCCATGGTCCTTCTAGTTATTTACTGGCTACTCTCCTTAACCTTCGGCTGGATATGCTGTGTCTCTTTGTAACGTCTATCAATTTCCGGTGTCCACTGGCTAAAACGTTCACTTTTAAGTATAATACACTGTCTGTTGCATAATCTGGTTATGTTTCCTCTTGACAGAAGTTTTCCTGCAGAAAACAGACATAGAAGGCGCAGCACTAGGGACGAAAGTAACGAGTGTCCCAATGGTACAATGGTACAATCGTAATTAACCCTGTACGGATTCACGCTCTAGTAAGGCCTGCCACTAATTTTACAACCGGGGACCCGCTCCCCGGAGTTTCTTTTATTTCCCACGTTGCAGGTCCATGGACTGTCAATACGGACCCCCAGCTGCGGCTCAAGACTGTGACTGCGGACCGGACCTCTCCATGGAGCACGACCGTGGATTTCGACTACACTGCACTATACCCATGGAGCACGACCGTGGATTTCGACTACACTGCACTATACCACTATACTATATATACTGTATATACGGGTCTCTTCTCTACATGTAAAGTGTCTTGAGACAACTTGTTGTGATTTGACACTTTAATAAAATTGAATTGAATTGAATTGAATTGAGTGGTTTACCAGAGCCATTGCTCTTACATGAGTGGTTGGGCAGATCCAAATCACGTTTTATTTTGTATTTATCCTTTCCAGTCACAAAGAGACAAAGACTGATGTAAGGGTTTACTTTTATTGTAATCTAGGTTTACACGTACATAAAAAAGGGGAAGGGGGGGGTGAAAAACATACAGAGAAACACAAACGCTCACTTCAGGCTTCCTGTGCAATTCAAAGTAGGTTCAAATTAGGCGGTCAGTAGGAAATGGTTGTAGCGAACAAGGGTGAGGGAGCTCGCGCTCCAAGCCAACCAAAAGGAAACATGTCCTCATTTCCTTTTGGTCGCCTTGGAGCTCTCCGGGCAGGAGCTCGAATTAGTGCTTTCAGGGCAGCAGCTTGAACTGGGACAATAACCTTCGGAACGGTGTTCTATCTTGATATAACCCCACGGCAAGGTATCACCGAAGAGGTCACTGAGGCAGGTCTTACACGTCATGAGACGATTGTAGTCATTGTCCGTCAGCTTAGAAGAGATGGCATCCATGGCCCGTAGAGCCGTGCTTTTGTTGGGATGTTGAAACTTTTCCATAGTGAACATCTTCAGCCAGCTATCTTTATCGATGTGTTTATCACTCCTCTCAAAGATGCATGCCAGGCCGTCAACTATCATTTCAACCACAATCCGTAGTTCGAGAGGGGTGGATTTGTCGTGGTGCTCCAAGTGATGTTTGTTATTCCGGTAGTGCTCGGAGAAGCCCATCTCTGCCAGTCGCGTGGTCAGTTTCTGTACTTCCTCATCACTCCCCAGGCCAGGGTTGTGGGCGGGGCTGGCGATACCCACTTCGATGTTATTCAGCTCCATGAAGATAGCCATGATGCCTGAGTAAGCAGCGGCTTCCACCTTACTGGTCTTGCTCAAGTCGTGGGACATGAGGTCATGAACGTAGCAGCTGTCCTTCAGGAGCGCAACATTCCCTCCTTCAAACTCCTTTATGCACCTGGATACAAGGAGTCCAATAATTTGCACGTAGATGCAGTGCGTCAGCGTAGCCCGATGATGGTGTTCGACCGGGAGCCCAGTGGTCAGCGCTTCTTCGCAAGCATCGTTCCACTTGCCACGCTTGGCAATCCTGGCAAGGGCCTCTGACAGAATCGTGGTCCGGTGTTTAGTTTCGATGCCAGGTCTCTTTGCTATTGTTTCGAAAAGTTGTTTGGTCTTAGCAGGCTGGTAGGTGTGACGTTCAATCCCGAGGGGGTCCTTTTTGATTGTTTTTGCTGAAGCCTTGTGTGAACCCATGATGCTGTGGAGGTGCGAGCTTCTTAGGATCGGGTCTCTTTGCTAGACCTCAAAATCCAAAGTCCCATTAGTACGGCAAAGGTGATGAGTATCCCGAAGGTCAGGGTCAGCACTACCCACAGAGAGACAGCCCGGCATTGGTGTATAACGTGCTCCTCGTTCTTGCCACCGGGGCGAGCCTGAACCTCACACTTGTACCAGTCATTTTTGCTGTTGGCACAGGGGTCCTGGGAGAGAGTAAGGGTGAATTTGTCAACGCTGTTATACTCGGTCAGATCTGTGAAGAGTTGCGACCAACCAACATCATTGATCACCAACAGGGGGAATTTTGAGTGTTCCCTGATCCTGTACCAATGCACGGTCTTGTAAGAGCTTGCATTGCTCAACGGGCACGTCAGCTGGAACATGGGAACCGGACGCGTGATCGACGTTGGACCTCTCGTCGCCGACATAGTAGTACGGTCTTCCGTTCTCCAGGTCTCAGAGTCAGCTGCCGAAACCGTCTCCGTCTTTTCTCCGTTTCCCACAGCACTGTCTGTCACGAACTCGCCCACCGCCGTGACCGTTACCACGCTGTCTTTCGCGCGGAGCTCAATTGTTGAGGTTTCATTGAGAGGCCTGGTACTGAGGCTCACAAGGGTGGAAATTAAAAGGATTACCATGGTTGTAGTTGTGGTGTGTCTGTGAAGCTAATGTTTAAAAACAAATTGAAATAAGGCTAATACCGTGAGGTATGCAGCGTCACAATGCGCTCAAATGCAAGCCGTTCCTTTTTATATGATGGCGTCGGGTCTTCGTTGGAAGTGAGTGAGATGGTCTACGAAACCAATGAGAAGACCAGTGTGGATGGAGCACTAGACTCGCTCTACGGGACTCAATACGTTGCTGGACGGGTCCAAGTACAGGAGACAAATACTTTTGCCAGGGTTTACTTTTATTGGTAATCGAAATTTACACAGACACAGGGGAATTATAATGGCAATACACAGGAAAAGATACACAAATACACCTCAGGTTTTCTTTGCTTATATTTTAAATAACCAGGTTACGGCTCACTGCATCCACATGTAAGGGTTGTTGTGGCCTAGATCAGTCCATCAGTTCCTCATCGCTCTTGGTTCCCGACCCATTGCTTCCACACCAAGTTCGAGTCTGGTGCTCCACCAAAAAACTGGAGCTTAGGATTCTTCTTATGGAAGTGCTCTATGACCTCAGGCACCTTGGTCAAGTCGGTATACTCAAAGTACCTCGGCTCTTTAGCTGTGGTCCTGGCGATAAAAGCTCTTCTTTTTTTTTACCCAAAAAATAATGAATAATAAAGACATTAAAAAAGGCCACACAAATGTATTCATTGTAACCTGGTTCTTTATTCATGACGAACACACATGCAAATATATGTTTTAAAAGATGCCATTCTAGCTTTTGGTAAAGCTATCTTTTTTGTTCATCAAGCAAAGAGAACTTTTTAAGCTTTCTGCTGGATTTTCTTGCTACTTCCCTCCTCATCAGCCTCAGATCTCATCCTCTGATGCTGAAGGCGCTGAGGTAGATGATCTAACGGAACCACCCATCTCATTCTCTGATGACGGAGGCGCCTGGGAAGGCGATGCAGGAGTACCGTTTCAATCATCAACCCTGTCCACCGCAGCCACATCTTGGCTTTCCTCTGTTGCAGGTTCTGCCAGTGGGGCTATTTCCTCATCTTCTGCTTCCTTTAGTTGTTTGCTGACTCTTTTGGACTCACGGCTGGGTGCAACTGGGACTGACTTCCTTCCACTTCTTAGAACTCTGGTTTCTTCAACTGGTTCTTCTTTGTCGTTGTTCATTTCAATTATAACGATATGCTCTGACTTTTGGATACCATCACACTCTCTCCCATCAGACGCATTTTGACCAAGCTCCTCATCCCGTGATTCGAGCTCTGGCATTTCGCTACTATCAGAATCGCTCCCATCAGACGCCATATCAGCTTCGTCATCGGTGGTGGGTTTTGTCGATTCGAGCTCGGATTTCAGCTGTTTGCCCTGTGCCATGATTCGCTCCAAAGTGCTGCCGCGGATGTGGTGGAACGAGGATTCTTATAATTCACTAGAGTTCTGTCTAGAGAATGTTAGAATATACAGAGTGAATAGCTGTTAACATCTTTCACCCTCTTATAGCTCTATGGGAAAGGGGAGGTGCATCGATAACCGTGGAAAGACATGACCCAGAGATGTCAATTGTGCGAGATGTTAACAATTCAGAATTCCTGTGCTCAATACATAAAAATGTACACAAAAATCACAAACTCCATACATTTGCTTTGTTACCTTGTTGAAAATGCAATAAGACCAAAACTCATTTCTTTCTAGATATACAGCCCTTTCCTTTCTCTGAGCTCAACCAAATCGGCGTTGACATGTTCAAACACTCCACATTAATGGCGTCGCACCACTGCGCGATTGTTAACACCCAGGTACGGCTGCACGATCAACATGGTGGCGAACCTGCTTCTGGCTTTAACGTCGCTGCTGGCCAACCCGGCCAACCCAGATCAGGCCTGGTATGTCACTGAACTGCACAAATGCATGTCCCTACCTGGAGTAAAAAGCGTGCTAAAACTGTCCAGAATCGCATGCGGCAAGAACAAACACCTGTACGCGTGTTCCAAAACTGAGGCCAAATGTAGGTACCGCTGCCCTCTGGGCCAACCCAGCCAGCTAGACACCCATACTTGCACTGATGTCTGCCCCGAAGGACACCACGTCGGCCGTAAAGTCAACTCGGAAATCTGCGTACGTCACAAGAGGTGCTCTGATGACCAGGTCATGATACTCAAGGGCAGCACATGGCATGACACCGTGTGCAGCACAAGCGGGGAATATCACTCCGAGAAGTTGGTAGCCGTTGCGCCATCCTCACACGGTCATGAGATCTACACCGCGATGAACGACGTGACGCGCCTGTGGATACGGGACCTGTCCGAGACGGTCGTGAAGGAACTATGTGCTAAGAACAACATAACATCAGCCCTGTGCTGGCACAGCTACGAGGAGCATGGGAACTTTCGAGACGCTGAAAACCTTTACAGCGAACTGCTCAATTTGGGGTTTAAGGGATACGCCAAGCAGTTGTACCGCAAAGTGATCGAGCCCTTTCTCAAGCAATCCGTTATCGGCGTGAAATTGCCGAGTCCGTGGTGGCCCCGAGATACAGAGGAGCTCGTAATACCAGCCTACCTCGCGACGCTGCCGGGAATGCTGACTGAACACCAGGTCAAGAACCTGAGCCTGACATGGAGTGCAAAAGGCTCCGATGGTACCCAAGTGACCCTGATCGATGTAGATCAAGGTGCCTTCCAGCTCCCAATCAAATCCATGTACTCTTTGGGTGGAGGAGAGGACGCGTTCAAGCTGCGGAAGGGTTACGTAGAGGATTCAGTCTACCTCCCACTGATTATCAGTGACTTCAGCTGTTTAAGACAGCGCAGCTTCGAGCTGACCCTGAAGCTCAAATCAAAACTCGGTGCTGGTGATGAGGTGATCTTAAAAAGGGACATTCCCGTCAACTGCCACTGGGAGCCAGCGATTAGCGAACGGTGCAAATGCGCCCAGGCGATCGACGACTACATAAACCCACTGGGCCCGTGCTCACCAGCTTGCCTGATCCAGGCTGATGACCTGACCCCCCAGCCGGGTTGGACTCTCACGGTGTCACGCGCCCCCCCTGATCCCGCGACCCCACGGACTGGCAGGAGCCTGTTTGGCTCTACCTCGCCAAGCACAGAGCGCTTCTGTCTGATTACCGAGTTTGCGTTTGACTTGCGCCATGGCCCTACGCATTCGAGCCCCGCAGCGCCATTTGACATGCAACATTGTGACACAGCCCTGATCGAGTTGCGCATTCTCAACGGCGAGACGGAGTCCATCGCGGATGTGTCTCACAATCGCAAATCTGGGGAGTCGGACCGCTACACACGCAACCTGTACATCTCCGAGAATGCAAGGAGGACCATAGCCACCGTAACAAGACAAAGGTGGCGGACCCGTCTCGGCATTAAATTCCGCTTCGAAGCTAGGCCCACGCGGGAGCAGATCGCCTCGGCCTTCAACTGGATGCTACAGCTAAGCCACCTGGGTGACGGTGATAACTCGCGTTTCCTCGTAGCCGTGGTCGAGATAGCCGTCGAGGAGGTCTCAGTTCAGGGCTTTGAGGCTCTGCAATTCCTGTATGGTTCAGAGCTTGAGATCATACCCGCCGTCAGGGCTTGTGATCTGGCAGAGGTCCTGCGCATCAGCAACCGCATGCCGCATGGTGCCCACGCTGTAAGCCAGAGTGAGGCCTCCCAGGCCGAAACTTTACTGACACGGCTCGGTGAGGTGGTCACCAAACACGGGTTATTCCTCGACACCGAGACCATGGGCGTTTTTGCGCCCGAGCTCTCCCAACCGACCAACTGCCGCAACATCAAGCCGGGTCGCTGGACATTGGGTCCCAAGGCCGGTTCTTCTCTCATGATTCCATCTGTAGAAATTTACCCGGAGCGGACGGGCGTGATTCTCTTCGAGGAGATGTGCCGGCGTAGCAACAACCGTGCCGGAATCGTGGTAACGATGCCCACTGGTCGTTACCGCCAGGCAAAATGCTCCTCAATTAAGGTGTTTAACAGGCACACACAGACAGGTCCCGATGACCTGGTGTACACCCATGCTGAGCTGGACGATATCGCACAGGATATGTCCAAGTGGGGCGTTCGACGCTACTCCCTGGGCTATCTGGATCACACGTATGGAATGCCAGGCATGGTCGGCAAGTCGACTTTCAAGCTGGTGTCAGACAGCATTCTTCACCAGGCTCACCACCACCGCAAGCTCCACTATGTTTACACCGAGACCTCTGGCGAAGGCTATGCGTTTTATCCGCTCACCAAAGTATATGGCGTGTACAGACTCGACGCTGGCATATTTTTCCAGCAGGCGGACGCTGGCCCCAGGACCAAGGGCTTTGTCCCCGTCGCTAAATGTGAGCCTCAACTCCGGCTGGGCTTAGCTTCCGAGATGAACCTGGGCGCTGAGCAGACGGAGGCGGGTGCTACAGTATCTGATACCATAGATGTCGTTGACGAGATCCCCTATGGCGTGCGTGCCGTGCCGCTCCACAATCTAGGATCAGCTCCCAGCACATGCGCAAGACGCTTAGACAGGTCCTGGGCTTTCGTGAACCCCGGGGGCCAGAAGATCTCTGTGTTTTTCCTCGACGGCAAGGGCGTTCAGCGAAACCTCCGTTTCGCCGCCCTAGACACCACACTAGGAGCGCACGATGGCGAGCTGTGGCCCGGTGAAGTGGAGACCGGTAGCCGCTGCTACAGCTTTGTGAGCCGCGCCAAGCACACCACGAGGCTCACTTTCGTCTACCCTGTGCGGCCGGATGCTCTGGTAAGCTGGGTGGCAGACCTCGGCAGGCCCGAGCTGCGGGAACTCGATGGTCCCCAAGGCGTCCCATTGGTGTCCTTACACAACGACTGGAGTGCCGGTCTTGGGCATTTCGAAGAGGAGATGGAGCGCCGCATGCTACTCTCGCACGCAGCCGCGTGCCTTAAGGGTGCCCCGGTCTGCTTGGCCCTAGCTGATTACGCTGATTCATGGCCCCAGGGAGGGCTCGGAATCCCGGCCAGCGTAGAGACCTTGGATAGCAACACCACGGTCACCTTCGAGGTGTACCACGGTGCACGCCGCTTTAGGGTGCCATGCAATTTAAAGCCCTTCTCCCTGGGCTCCGTGGAGTCCACGGTGCCCTTTACGCATCAGCCCCTCTTCACGGACAACGGAATTGATGTCGCCGTGGCTCGGTATAAGCAGATGGTCGCAGAAGTGCAAAGAGCCACAAAAAATGTTCTCCACTCCCTGGACAATCTACACTGTGGTGGAAAGCCTGCATCCCTCCCGCGGCTCTCGGTCAGAGCTCTTTTCCGTGTCGAGAAGTGCCTGAGCTCGGCTGCCACTAATATATTAAGGCTTGAAAATGAGCTGCTCCAGTCCGCGATAGGCACCAAGAACTCCAACGTGATCATCGCGCCCGTCACAAAGACCTTAGCAGCCAGGGTCTATGCCATCAGCGTCGCAAGCTTAATCTTGACCGTATTAATCAACTCCGCCACAGCTTTCCTACTCTACTTTGCTCATAGGGATCGTTGCAGGGCCTTGGGACATAACAAAGTCAAATGATCTATCAACCGGGCTTTACAGCGGTACCACTGTTCCGCCTTTGCACCTCTGCTGCAGTGTTGTTCGCGGTCATAACAGATGCTTCCCCATCTTCCAGGGCACGGTCCCACGATTCCCTCCACGGCCCCTCTACTCCAGCGCCGGAAAGGGAGGCTAAGCTAGAACCCGAGAACGAGAAGGATGGGTCTATCACACAGTTGCTAGACTACAGAGTGATCCTGCCGGCTGGCAGGTGGAATATTCGTACTTCTTCAGAGCTTGTGGTCTACGTGTTCTCCCTGGGCTCCTTGTGGAAGAACCTCAGCATCGGACCGCAGGACGAGTGCTCGGTCAGCATGTGCAAGGGTATGGTCAACGTGTCTGAGAGTCAAGTGTGCGACTCACTTTGCTATACGGGGAAATGGAGAGAAACTAACACAATTCTCAGGCACGCCAAGGCAGAGTTCAACAGGGCTGTGGCCAAGCTGGATGCCAGCATCAGTGATATGGAGGCCCTGTCCGAAACTCACCTGCACGAGGGCTACGATAACTTCGCTCTCGACGTTATGGTCCTACGCAAACGGTTGCGCGCCAAACATGGACCAGCTGGCACTGTAGACGTACTGAGGCCCTATCGGGAGATGATCGGGAACGTGACCAACGACTTCAGCCACGGCCAGACGACAAGCTACTCCTCAGGCACCATCCAACTCACTGACCAGCCGAGCTACCGGCTCGAGGACTGGAGGAGCGAGGCGCTTCAGGCAGCCGCGCGATTTTCCGTGGCTGCGACAGTACTGAACGGGGCCCAGCGTACGCTGGCGACCTGCTCCCAGGGCCTTGTTATGTCGGACATGACAGGCTGCTTCCCAGGCCTGCACGGCGGGTCGGAGCTATTCACCGATACTCCACTCCTCAACGTGGTCCGCACCGGCTATGAAGGCATCGTGATCGTTGCAAGGCGCACCCGGTTCAACCACAGCAAGCTCTCTCGCTGGTACATGGCCTTCGCCGATGTTCGGACCGGTAACCAGACCTGCTGGCTTGAGCGGCACATGGTCACGGACGGAACAGTAGACTACGCTGAGCCCTTGTGCAACGCAAGAGGCTTGTGCGACGCGCCCGTGCGAGCCGACGGGGTCGCAGCGTCCTGTGAGCCCGACGAGGACATGTGGCTGGGTCCGTTGTGCCCTGTGGTGTGCGGGGAGCGCTGCTTCGGCCCCCTGTGCTACAAGCCCGACACCGGGACCTACAATCTCAGGTCACCGCCGGGCATGCTGCACACACCAGTGAGCGGACTGGCGCCACGTAGTGTGCACAAGCCTATGTGTGTGACCAGGACCAAGACGCTCACGAGCCCTGAGTTAGCCGACGTGGCGGAGCAGGCCGCGAAGCAAGCCGACAGCGTGTCACAGCTGGTCAACCGCGGAGTGGGCACGGTCGACAGGCTGCTAGAGTTGGAGAAGAAAACCAACGAACTCGTAAAAATAACAAACAGGGAAAATCAGAGTGACTGTGGTAGGATTTCTGAGCAGCGGTGCGAGTCCCTGCTGGGCAGCAGTGGCTGGATGAGCATCGGCGCACTGGCGGTCTCTCTCATTTCATGCCTCGTCATTGCCATACAGACCGCCGTCTCGTTCGGTTCCAACGAGAGCCCAATGCTATCGAATAGCAAGAAACGCAGGGCTTTGTGACCAGAAACTCGCTGTGTTTACACTGTTCGGAAGCGCTTATGCTCCCCGGACACTCGCGCCACAGCGATTGTGCTATTCTAAATGTATGGAGAGCCCTGAAGTTGGTAATGTTTTTTTCCTGTACTTTCTGAGAGTGATAGCGAGACGTCAAATAAAAACACACTGAACCCACAACGTTTGTACTTGTTTTCATTTCTTTCATTTAGGGAGCTCCTATCCTGTCAGCCGGGGCGGGTCCTACAGAGCTCTGTTGCTCAAGTATATATTGGTCTGTGTAAGACTCTGAGTTGTAGAATATACGCCTTCCCTGATCTAGCTCTAGAAGCACAACACCTGAAATAATTTCAGCAGCAATGGACAAAGCCACAAAGATGTCATTGGAGCTAATGCAACATTACGTGCGCACCAATAACAACATTTGCATTTGCCCGCTGGGCTTTACCAGCGTCGCGGCCCTGCTGTTATTTCGCAACGAGTTCCTAGAAGCGAAAGAAGCTGGTGTCCCTGTCCCTGTGTGGACCGGTGAGCCGCTCAGGCGCAGACGCTTGAACGACGACATCGGAAACTCAAGCTCAACTAAGACAGCCAACTTAATGTGGGCCTACTACTGTAAGGAGATTCCTGAGGAGCTAATGGAGCTGCTCACTCGGCAGTGCGTCTACGTGGTTGTGAAATCCATTGAGTCTGATCTAGAGAGCAAGGAGCTTGTTGACCTGTTAAATGAGTTTGCCGAAACATACACTAATGGCATGATCAAAAACATGATGAACTCCGATGATGTTGACGGCGCTAGACTAGTGCCAATGAACGCAGTTTACTTCAAGGGTACTTGGAAGACAAAATTCAACAAATTTAACGCGCAAGACCGAAGTTTCTTCTACGAGCCAAACTCTGAAATGCAAGTCCAAGCCATGTGTCGCACGGAGGAGTCTGACACCCCAACGCGGATTACGGAGGACCGACAACTCTTCAGGGTTCTTCACCTGCCCTACGAGGGCGAAGACAAAGCTGTCATGCATATTCTGATACCTCAGAGTGGGTTAGAGGTTCAAAACGTGTTTGAACTGCTGGGCCAAGTGTGTGACATAACGCCCTACCTGGACCTTGACCTAGCAAAGTACGCTCATGGGTATAAAGTGGTGTTGCCCAAGTGGCGGATGGAATGCGAACTGCCGCAAACTGGACGACCCTTGGAAGAATTGGGTGTGCCTTTCAGTGGGAAAACTAAGCAGGAGTGCATAGTGGTGGTGGATGAGGAGGGCACGGTGGCTCGCTCTGTTACTGGATCGACTTTTGGTTGCTTGTTTGGTGCCATGAGTAATACAAGGATTAAGGAGTTCATGGTCAATGTACCTTTCCTCTTTTTCATCACTAGGATTCGGACCGATGGCAAGAAGGGTCGCACTATACTGTTCATGGGAGGGGTGAAGATTCCCAAGTTTTGACTGGGGAACACCTAAAGTGTGTGTGCAAAACATATGTATTTTTATGTGTTTGTGATATGTATATATGTTTTTTGTCACTCTGTGGTCGACACCAACAAGCAAGATGGGGAAGGGGTGTAAGTCAACTATGATACCATACAGTCATATTACAATTTTTCATTAAGGTGCACGCTAGCAAAAAACGCTAGTCTTAAATAGATGGCCAGGATCCTGTTAGACGGGGCGGGTCCTACAGAGCTCTGTTGCTCAAGTATAAATTGGTCTGTGTAAGACTCTGAGTTGTCCCTGATCTAGCTCTAGAAGCACAACACCTGAAATAATTTCAGCAGCAATGGACAAAGCCACAAAGATGTCATTGGAGCTAATGCAAGCTCACGGACGCACCCATAACATTTGCATTTGCCCGTTGGGCTTCACCAGCGTCGCGGCCCTGGCGTTATTTCGCAACGAGTTCCTAGAAGCGACAAAAGCTGGTGTCCCTGTCCCTGAGTGGACCGGTGAGCCGCTCAGGCGCAGAGGTTTGAACGACGACATCGGAAACTCAAGCTCAACTAAGACAGCCAACTTAATGTGGGGCTGCAACTGTGCGGAGATTCCTGGGGAGCTAATGGAGCTGCTCACTCGGCAGTGCGTCTACGTGGTTGTGAAACCCATTGAGTCTGATCTAGAGCGCAAGGAGCTCGTTGACCTGTTAAATCTGTTTGCCGAAACACACACGGATGGCATGATCAAAAACATGATGAACTCCGATGATGTTGAGGGCGCTAGACTAGTGGCAATGAACGCAGTTTACTTCAAGGGTACTTGGAAGACAAAATTTAACAAATTTAACACGCAAGACCGAAGTTTCTTCTACGAGCCAAACTCTGAAATGCAAGTCCAAGCCATGTGTCGCACGGAGGGGTATGACACCCCAACGCGGATTACGGAGGACCGACAACTCTTCAGGGTTCTGCACCTGCCCTACGAGGGCGAAGACAAAGCTGTCATGCATATTCTGATACCTCAGAGGGGGTTAGAGGATCACAACGTGTGTGAACTGCTGCACAGCATGTCGGACATAACGCCCTACCTGGACCTTGACCTAGCCCCAAATGCTTCTCAGTATCAAGTGGTGTTGCCCAAGTGGCGGATGGAATGCGAACTGAAGCTGGGAGAAGCCTTGGAAAAATTGAGTGTGCCTTTAATTGGGACAACTAAGCAAAAGTGCATGGTGGTGGTGGACGAGGAGGGCACGGTGGCTGCCGCTGTTACTGGATCGAGTCTGTTTGGTGCGATGGATACAAGGGTTAAGGAGTTCATTGTCAATGTACCTTTCCTCTTTTTCATCACTAGGATTCGGACCGACGGCAAGAAGGGTCGCACTATTCTGTTCGTGGGAGGGGTGAAGTTTCCCAAGTTTTGACTGGTTGGTGCATTTACTTTTAATGAGCTCCACCCTCCATAGAAAGCAGCCGAACATGCCTATATAAAGGTGTTCATATCTCAGAGAGCTCAAATTTATGCTACCCCTTTGCTGACTGTTTCCTCTGTACTAACTCAGCAGCAGCAGAAGCAGCCCAACTGGAGGGATAAAGACAAAACATAGCCGAGTCATAACTAGCAGGTGAAGTGATCATGGCGCCAATCTCAAATTTGGACTTTGAGGTGGATTTGTTTAAAGCTTTGAGCAAATCCAAGAACTCCGGGAATGTCTTCTTCTCCCCCATCAGCGTAAGGTCCGCCATGTACATGATGATTTTGGGAGCGAAGGGCGATACTGCTAAGCAGATTGAAAGGGTCCTCTCGTACCATCAAGATGAAGACATCAACTCAAAACGTGCCATTATGGCATCTTCAAGACCCTCATGCACTTTGAAATTCGGTACGCTGTTGTGCAGGGAGACGAGTTATAATTTCAAAGCCGATTTCGAACAACAGATACGGAATGTGCACGGTGCCGAAATCACGGCAGCCGATTTCAAAGAATCCCCTGAAACAGCTCGAGTGCTACTGAACGAGTGGGTCGCGACAAAAACCGAACAGATGATACAGCAGGCAGTGCCAGAAGGTTCATTTACTGAGCACACTAAACTTGCTGTACTCGACTTTGTGTACTTCAAAGGGAACTGGTGTTTGCCTTTCGAAGAATCCGACACCCGGGAAAGGCAATTTCACATTACCGCAAATAGGAGTGTGCCTGTACTCATGATGCATCTTGAAAGTACCAAACTACCCTACCACCACTGCAAGGAACAAAGGTTACAGGTGCTGGAGTTGCCATATGCCTCGGGTGACATCAGGATGATCTTGTTACTACCCGATAAACCCAAGCACGGGGAAGACCCCCTGGAACAGCTGGAGAATGAGTTGACTGCTGCAAAACTCACGGATTGGCTCAAAAAGACAAGACCATGTGAAATCAACTTGTACCTGCCAAAATTTGCATTGAAGGAAACATATGACATGAAGAGATTTCTCATAGAACTGGGCGTTAAGGACTTGTTCCAGTCCGGTAAGGCTGATCTCTCTGGAATCTATGGTCACCATAGTCTCTGTGTTGATGTGCTGGCTCACCAAGCATGCATTGATGTCAATGAAAAGGGCTCAGAGGCCGCTGCTGTAACTTCTCTGATCCAATTTGATGGTCCAACTCGGATGGGAGAAGACTTCATTGCCGATCACCCCTTCCTTTTCATCATATGGCACAACAAGACCAATTCCATACTTTTCTTTGGAAAATTCTCATCTCCTTAGAATGAGCTTGATCTACGTACATGTTTTTTTTTTTGTTTAATTATTGAATAACTGAAAAAAATATCTGCAAGTAAAAAAAAAAGGTCGCTGTTTATGCATTGTAATTGCATTCCTGTAATTTGTATTTGTAAGATAGCTTAATAAAATATATCTGCAAGTAACAAAGGGTTTGTCTTTCTCATACTTTAACATTTTCACAGAAGGATGAAGAACTAGTCTCCTCATTGCCAGAGAGATTAGCATAGTACATGAGATACAGCAGGTTACGGGACTGCTGCTCAAAGCACTACGTAATGCTCTTCTCCACCTTCTGACAGCGACAAAGGAAGCGAGAACGGTCCCTTGCCAACGTTTCCCAGGGCCCGCGCCAATTTTTTTTTTTTCATATGGGTATCAGTAATAGTATTTTGTCGCGAGATGCTCTTTGTGAATTCTGAGATATCTGACATAAGTTTGTCCTTGTAGCTGGAGATCAATCTCTTACTGGGATATCCTTCATAGCTGCTCACAAACCCACTTGACAGCACTGCCTGATCCTCCTCCACCAGCTCAAAGACAGGATCCTTATGCTCCTTTTCCTGTGTCGTAAACCTGTGATGTGACAATAAACCTGATTCTGATTCTGATTCCGATTCTGATTCTGATTCTGATTCTGAGCTACAAGCAGACTGCATCATGTCCCCCTGCTCCAGGACCTTATGCTCCTCTTCCTTTGATGAACTAGAGGCAGAGAGCACTGCCTGGTCCTCCACCATCAGTACCACGGCATGATTGTTATGCTCCTCTTCCTGTGATGCAACCAGGTTCCTTTGTGCCCTGCTGCCAGTGCGCGTGGACAAAGTGTCAGGGCAAGAGTCCCTGCTGCCAGTGGGCGTGGACAAAGAGTCAAGTCAAGAGTAAAGGGACGGAAATGAGGAGAGAGAAACAAGGAAGAAGCAGTCTTAAAGTCATCAAGGAAGAACTTGACATCCAACCCGAGTGAAACAAGGATGAACCAGTCTTCAAGTCATCAAGGAAGAACTCTGACTTTTCTGCAATGAGGATACAGAGCGATTTGTGAACAAAGATGAACAAGGAAGAACCTGACATCAAGAGTCATCAAGGAAGAACTTGGTGAACCTTATCCGACTCTGACTTTTGTATCTGCGATGTCATATGTGTAATCCAAAACATATTGAACTAATGAAAATGAATATGGAACTAAATAAATAAATAAATATCTGCATATAACAAAGATTGTGTCTATGTGGTGTTATCTATTTTATTCTATTTTTTTTTTCTACATCAGGAAATACCCTTTAAACGCACACAGCCCTGTAACCCTGGTAACAGCCCCTTGTCCGGTGCACGCACCGACCCCCGATTTAAAAACACCCCCCCCCCCCCCCCTGACACTTGTTGTTGTTGTGTACGATTGGTTTATATATGCACGTACGTACGTACGCATTGACTTTTTATTTTATTTTATTATTATTTTTTTTTTTCTATTGGCTCCTTTTTGTCCTATTGGACGACTTCAACGTACAGGAACGCTGCGAATGCCTGGGCGAGGGCCTGGGTGAGGCAGGCAGGCAGGCAGGCAGGCAGGCAGGCAGGCAGGTGGTTTGTCAAGCCACCGTCCCGGAAAACGAAAGGAGGAGAAAGAAAAAGAGAAAAGAAAAACAGAAAACACATAAATAAACAACCGCGCCCTCCGGCGGGGGCCGGCGGTAAATACCCGCGCCCCCTGGCGCTCGGACACCATAGAGGGTGCCCCAAACGGGAACTTTTTTCACCCCCCGCGGCCGGAGCAGGCTCCGCGCTCGCATGGCCTTTTGCACTGGTAACAGCCCCTTGTCCGGTGCACGCACCGACCCCCGATTTAAAAACACCCCCCCCCCCCTGACACTTGTTGTTGTTGTGTACGATTGGTTTATGTATGCACGTACGTACGTACGCATTGACTTTTTATTTTATTTTATTTTATTATTTTTTTCTATTGGCTCCTTTTTGTCCTATTGGACGACTTCAACGTACAGGAACGCTGCGAATGCCTGGGCGAGGGCCTGGGTGAGGCAGGCAGGCAGGCAGGCAGGCAGGCAGGCAGGTGGTTTGTCAAGCCACCGTCCCGGAAAACGAAAGGAGGAGAAAGAAAAAGAGAAAAGAAAAACAGAAAACACATAAATAAACAACCGCGCCCTCCGGCGGGGGCCGGCGGTAAATACCCGCGCCCCCTGGCGCTCGGACACCATAGAGGGTGCCCCAAACGGGAACTTTTTTCACCCCCCGCGGCCGGAGCAGGCTCCGCGCTCGCATGGCCTTTTGCACTGGTAACAGCCCCTTGTCCGGTGCACGCACCGACCCCCGATTTAAAAACACCCCCCCCCCCCCCCCCCCCTGACACTTGTTGTTGTTGTGTACGATTGGTTTATGTATGCACGTACGTACGTACGCATTGACTTTTTATTTTATTTTATTATTATTATTTTTTTTCTATTGGCTCCTTTTTGTCCTATTGGACGACTTCAACGTACAGGAACGCTGCGAATGCCTGGGCGAGGGCCTGGGTGAGGCAGGCAGGCAGGCAGGCAGGCAGGCAGGCAGGCAGGTGGTTTGTCAAGCCACCGTCCCGGAAAACGAAAGGAGGAGAAAGAAAAAGAGAAAAGAAAAACAGAAAACACATAAATAAACAACCGCGCCCTCCGGCGGGGGCCGGCGGTAAATACCCGCGCCCCCTGGCGCTCGGACACCATAGAGGGTGCCCCAAACGGGAACTTTTTTCACCCCCCCGCGGCCGGAGCAGGCTCCGCGCTCGCATGGCCTTTTGCACTTAATAGATAACACCACTAATAGATAACACCACACAGACACAATCTTTGTTACATGCGGATTTTTTTATTTAGTTCCAAATTCATTTTAATTAGTTCAATATATTTTCGATTACACATATGACATCGCAGATACAAAAGTCAGTCGGATAAGGTTCACCAAGTTCTTCCTTGGTGACTTGAAGACTGCTTCATCCTTGTTTCACTTGAGTTGGATGTCAGGTTCTTCCTTGATGACTTTAAGACTGTTGTCCACACTGACCACAGCCATAGGGTTCCTATCCAGTGTGAATTCTCTGGTGTGTTTTATCACAGAGAAGCGTCGTCCATACTGATCACATCCGTAGGGTTGCTCTCCAGTGTGAATTCTCTGGTGTCTTTTAAGGTGGCTCATTTGATTGAAACGTCGTCTGCACTGATCACATCCGTAGGGTAGCTCTCCAGTGTGAATTCTCTGGTGTCTTTTAATGCTGGTCTTTTGAGAGAAGCGGCGTCCACACTGGTCACAGCCATAGGGTTGCTCTCCAGTGTGAATTCTCTGGTGACTTTTAAGGTGGATCATTTGAGAGAAACGTCGTCCGCACTGACCACATCCGTAGGGTTGCTCTCCAGTGTGAATTCTCTGGTGTCTTTGAAGGTGGCCCATTCGAGAGAAACGTTGTTGACACTGACCACATCCGTAGGGTTGCTCTCCAGTGTGAATTCTCTGGTGTCTTTTAAGGCTGTCCATTTCAGTGAAACGTCGTCGACACTGACCACATCCGTAGGGTTGCTCTCCAGTGTGAATTCTCTGGTGTCTTTTAAGGCTGTTCATTTGAGTGAAACGTCGTCCACACTGGTCACAGCCGTAGGGTTGCTCTCCATTGTGAATTCTCTGGTGTATTTTAAGGCCGGACATTCGAGAGAAACATTGTCCGCACTGGTCACATCCGTAGGATTTCTCTCTACTGTGAATTCTCCGGTGTCTTATAAGGTGGGACATTCGAGAGAAACGTTCTCCGCACTGGTCACATCCGTAGGATTTCTCACCAGTGTGAATCATCTGGTGTTTGTTAAGGCTGGCCATTTGAGCGAAGTGTTTTCCGCACTGATCACATCCGTAGGGTTTCTCACCAGTGTGAATCATCTGGTGTGTTTTAAGGCTGGCCATTTGAGCGAAGTGTTTTCCGCACTGATCACATCCGTAGGGTTTCTCACCAGTGTGAATCATCTGATGTGTTTTAAGGGTGGACATTTGAGTGAAGTGTTTCCCACACTGGTCACATCCGTAGGGTTTCTCTCCAGTGTGCATTCTCTGATGTCTCTTAAGTTTGGACATGTAACTAAAGAGTTGCCCACACTGATCGCAGCAGTGTTGTTGTGGTTTAGCCAAGCTTCTTTGTTCATTCACTGCTGGAGAGAGAGAGAGAGAGAGAGAGAGAGAGAGAGAGAGAGAGAGAGAGAGAGAGAGAGAGAGAGAGAGAGAGAGAGAGAGAAGTTACAACAAAGTTAGATGTCAAATTAAAAATAAATCACAGTGTATAAAAAGTATAAGATTGAGACAAGTAGTGAGACTACTTAATTTAAAACTTGAAAAGTAAAGAAATAAACCATTTGTACGTCAGAGCAGGGAAATTAAAAGTAGAAAGTAGGTAGAGAAAGTAACATACCATTTTCTTTGGGTCCCTCCTGTTCAGCAGAACTGTCCCTGGTTGGGTTGATAGTCATCTTCCACTGAATTCTGGAGTCCACAGTCAGATCTGATCAGAAATGGTTGATCTCCTGGAGGAGTTGTGGATAAATTACAACTACACACTCTTCTTATACTAGAGAGCCTCGGGTGGAGCCAGTAACTGCTTTGAATGATTGGACAAAGAGAACAATACAACCATCTCTCCACCAATCACAACCTAGCATACTTCTACACCTCCCTCCCTCTTCCCCCAGACATGCTCCATTCATGCGACCTTCTAGAAACTGTTGACTTTCTGTTACAAGCGAACCAAGAGAATCCATTTGTGGCCCAATTGATTTATAATCTTCATGTAAAGTTTCCAGAGGAAACTCTCAAATGAACCCAGTTTGACCTGAGAGAGAAAACACACACCACTTTGGTTTACTCTGAAGAGATGGAGAACTTAGAAAATGTGTCTGTAGGTCATGTGTTTTTTAATCAAAGACTACATCAACCAGTTTCCCTGTGAAGTTTTATAGAGATTTTTACTTGATGTGGTTGAAAAATAAAAAATGAGAGCAGAGCCCCCATTAGCAGACACACCAAGTAGCAGACAAAGGACAGATAGACAACCATGTTTAGCTCGATTGATTGAGTATTTTATTAATATTATTATAAGACATATTTTGAGACACCATTCTATCTTTTTTGTTCACATTAATGGTAATATGAATTAGATATTACAAATATTTCGTACATAAAAAATGTTTATGCTTGTTCAGGATATATTTTCACAAGGTATATATTCTATTTCAAAATCCTCCAATTCGTCCTCTTGAAAGAAAATATCAGTTCCATTGGGCACACCACTGGCTGAATTTTTTGAGTTTGCTTCACCACGCTCGAAGGATGCTTCCTCGCTGCGATCGACATCTTGGAAGGCTTTGCTCAAAATGTAGTAGAGCAAATTCTCAATAGCTGCCCAGATCGCTATCTCTTCCTTCCGACACAACGATTGCCTTTGGATGTGTTCGGCGGCATGCGGACCGAACGAGATCCTTGTCATTTTGTCAACCAGGTTCGAACAGCGCAGTGTAAAAATCACCTTGTCGCTCGAGCTGGCTGAAGCCAAGCCGGTTGTCTTGAGATCTTGTTGCACAGCAGATGAGAAATCATCCAAGCTCTTATCTATGGCATGCCAAAGAACGCTTTTCCTCAATAGTTCTATGTTCAAAAACTGTTTGAGCTCCGGGAAAGGGGTCCAACTAATAAACACCTTCGTGGGTCCTCGTCCATTCAGAAGGAAATTCAGATTCAATTGTAGCTGCAGTGTAAACCTAGGCAACTTCCTCCCGTCTGTAACTATTCTCCTAACCAAGGAGGCCATGAGAGGTTTCAGAGACCCCATTGAGTTTGAGGGGTTTTCCTTTGCCTCGAGCAGATATGGAAGGCCAAGGTGCGAGGAAAGAGTATGAACTATGCTTTCACTTTTCTTCTCCGTTTTGAGAGTCACACCGGCGTACGTCTCTGTCCTGGCGGTGGATTCCAACTCCGTCTCGCTACTGTCGAATACTCCCTCGTCGATGCGGTAGAAGGATTCAAGCAGTGTGTAATACATCAAAGAAGTTAGATCAGCCCATACACTTTCCGCTTGGACCATGGCCAGTGAGTACCTTCGGATATCTTCAGTTGCGCCTTTCCCAAACGTAAAACACATGCGATCTGCCGTAGGACTCAAAGTCTTCCAGAATGTCACATGATCGTTCTCTCTGTCGCAGTCGCAGGATTGAGCTGCAAACAAGCCGGCTTCTTCCAGATCTCGGCATAAGGCAGAAGCAAATTCTTTGCAGCTATTCTTCAAAGCCGATGCTAGCTTACCATGTTCGGGGAAGTCTTCAGGTCTAGTTTCAATATCTCTCAGAACATTTTCAAGCTCTGCACCGCGAGTCACTTGCAGTAGTCCTGTGAAAATATTCACGTGAACTCCCCATAACATAATCAATTCAGGGACCTTTGTCATGTCTCTCATTAAAACGCCTGTAAGACCTTTGAAGACATTGGTCAGCTTTGCCATGACTGTGTATGAATGCAGATGGTTGAGGGTTGTATATGTGGTACTTAAAGAATACCAGACTCTGTAAGACTTCCAGTCTTTATAAGTGCAACAGCCCCACCCCCGTGGGTTCGAATCCCACTTCTGACAGTGTTTATACCCCAGTACCCCAATTCAGAAAAGACACTTTTCTCACACACTGTCCCGCAGACTCCCCTCGACCCAGTCTGTACAGGGCGGAGCATCATGGACATGATAAAAGAGCTAAGGTCCGGTCCATAATGCCCAGAACAGCAACCCTTCGTTCGCATGATCTCAGAACCCAGGTCTCAAGCAACACCTAGAACGGCAGTAGCTGTGATTACATCAGAAGTCATGGAGAACACCACATGTGCGTTTAGACAGCTACTGCTGTCCGAGGAGTGGAACAGGAGCAAGAGCGTGTGCCTTTGCCTAGGGGGCGTTGCAGGCTGCGTGTCCCTCCTTCTGCGTCACGTTCAGTTAGACGAGGCGAGGAATGCGAGTCTTTCCACCTCCAAGTGGATCGACTCTGTGATGAAGCCCAGGGGTTTTACAGCCAAACTTGGAAGCTCGGACTTCGCGCGGATGACAGACATGTCTTTTGAATTCCAAGAGTGCGAGACCCAAAGATTCGGTATAGGGAACAAAGTGCATTTCAAGGGCCGTTGGAAAACAAGCTTTGACAAGTCGAAGACATCCAGTTGTGTGTTCCGCCTCTCGCCGCCAAAATTTGAAGGATGGGCTGAGGTAGAGGTCATGGTGCGCATTGAGGACAAGGACACCTCGACCCTGGTAACCGAAGGCTTGCAGTACTTCAGGGTTCTACATCTGCCGTATGCCGGAGACGACGCCTACATGCATGTCCTGATACCCCAGAGGGGCGAGGATGGGGACGTCTTTGAACTGCTGAAGCGCGTCCCGGACCTCACGCACTACTTCGACTTGAAGGACGCCAAACGGGCAGCATCTTACACTTTGCTGCTGCCCAAATGGCGAACGGTATCCGAGCTGCCTCTGACCAAGACAATGGAGCTGCTGAACTTGCCCTTAGGCGGATTGAGTTGGATGACTCAGACTTGTGTGGTGGAGGTACAAGAGGAGGGCTTGCTGTCCATGGACAATGAAAAAAAAAAGAAGGAATTTAATTGTGACCCCAGAACGTCTCGCAGATATATTGTGGACCAGCCTTTCATCTATGCCATCACAGCGTCTCAGACCACGGGGGTGAAGGGTCGCATAACGCTCTTCATGGGAGCGGTGAGGGATCCCCGGCCGTGATGGATAAAAATCATGTTTGCGATTTGCGTTTGTGTTGAAACAACAATAATAATAAATAAAAAATAATAACAATATACTCTGCTTCACACTGTTCATACTTTTGCGAAAGATGTCATACATTACATTTCTAAGTGCATTCCTATTGCCCAGCAGGGGCTGTGGTGGGGGAGGTGCTGAATCAAGCTGTGCTGTGCCACCCCATCCACTATAAAAGCTAATAGCTGGCAAAACAGACCTATGTGCTTTGCACTGCTGTGGTCCACACTGCTGCTGGACGCGGAGGATCCAGTCTGCTTGTAGCTCACCACAGGGAGAGAAGCATATTAGGATTCTGTCATGGAGCTGGACATGCTTTTCACTGACACAGGCATGAAAGCAAAAGATATGATAAAAAGAAACAAGATGAAACTTGATGTAACAGATCTTATTCAATAAAGCACAGTGAATGTGTTTTGGTGTTCAGGGTTTATTTTGTTCATTTCCATAATGTAAATATTTGTTATGCTGTCACTTATTAAGTCAACATGAATGTATGGTGCACAAGATCCTCAGCAACTATTCCGTCTGGCACGCCGCTGGCTACGTTGGTCTCGCAACGCACAAAGGCTCCCTCCTTGTTGCGACCGACCTCGTGGTAGGCTTTGGTCAGAATGTAGTACATGACATTCTCAATACCTGCCCAGACTCGTTTCTCTTCGGCCCGACCAAACGATTGATTTCGGACGGGTTCCGTGGCGTGCGGGCCGAACTTAATCTTTGCTAATTTGTCGATGAGGTTCCACCAGCGGAGTATAAAGATCACCTCATCGTCGGAGTTGGCTGAAGCCAAGCCGGTTCTCTTGAGATCTTGTTGCACAACAGACGCGAAATCAGCCCAGCTCTTCTTTAGGGGAGATACAATTCTCTCGTAGTGCTTGTCCCTATGTAGGTCAATGGTCGTCAGGATCTGGTCGAGCTCCGGGAAAGGCGTGTGAGAAACAATCAGCTTCGTGGGTCCCTTTACAAAATTCAGATGAAATTCTAGCTGCAGTAAAAACGTAGGCAACTCCCCCCCGGCTGTAACGATTCTCCTAACCAAGGAGGCCATGACGGGTTTCAGCCAACATGTCGAGTTTGAGTTTTTTGCGTTTGCCATGGACAGGTATGGAAGGCACGAGAAAAGAGAATAACCTACACTGTCACTCTTCTTCTGCTTCTCCGTTTTGTGAGAAGCACTGGCGCCCGCCTGCGTCCCGGCGGTGGATTCTGACTCGGTCTTGCCACCGTCGGATGCTCCACCGTCGGACGCTCCCTCATCGATGCGGCTGAAGGATTCAAGCACTGTGTAGTACATTAAAGTAGTTATATCAGCCCAGACCCGTTCCGCTTCGACCATGGCCAGCGAGTACCTTCGGATGTCTTGAGTTGTGGCAGGGCCGAAAGAAATGTCCATGCTTTTACATGTTACGCTGTCCAAACTCTTTCGGATGATCATTTGGAATATCACCTGATCGTTCTCACTGTCCTTCCCGTAGCAGGTTTCAGCCGCAAAAATGCCGTCTTTCTCCAGATCTCTGCGCAAGGCAGACGCAAAACTACTGCAGCTAACAAACATGTCCGATAGCAAAAGAGTGAATTCAGGGAATTCGTCCTGTCTAGCCGATACATCGCTCAGAAAGTTTTCCAACTTTGCAACGTTTTCATAATTATAAGTGAAGTACACAGATCCAGTGATGATATTCATATGAATTGTAAATCGCAGGAAAAACTCAGGGACCTTTGCCTTAGCTCTCACCGCAACGCCCGTATGATCTATGAGCGCATCCATAGGAGCAATGAGCTTATCAGTAGACTGTGGTCCCTTTGTATTTTCCATGGCTGTGTGCGAACACTGATAGGAATGAATAGTAGCAGATGTGAAAGCAAGAATGACTCGTGTGACTTCAGCTCTTTATATAGCTCTGTCGCCCAAGTCACAGTTCCCACAGAACACCCCCAATGATCTTCCATATATAGATATACATGTATATATTTCATCACTGTTACCTTTCGTTGGAAGTGAGCTGTTTTTTTTTCAATAAAACTCTACAGAACGGAGTCATGAAGAAAATACATATACCCCACAGAAATAAAGGAAATGAAACAGAACACCAAACATTGTTCATTATCGTTTATTGATAAGATATGGTTAGGACCCATTCAGTGTGACAATTAAGCCATTTTCATGCCGCCCCGGTGATAACATTACAGATGTTTACTCTTTTGCACCTTCTCTTGTGAACATACGCATTTGCCATTCTGCCATGTTTTATGCGGTGTCTTAGGCTATACGCTTAGGCTCATCCAAGAGTTTGAAGCTATCTTGTCCAGTCTCCCTCGGTTAGGGCAGCGGGGAGCGTTCCCCAGAGGGCTGTCAAAGCTAACTATGGGCTCCGAAGGGTCAAAGAGAATGGGGATGGCCGAGGCTCAGCGCCTGCCTGTCGCCGTCTGTCCCAGCTGCTCCTCAGCAGTTTATGATCCTGGATGGGTAGATGTGAAGAGGAGTGACGGCATTGTGGCCCATGAAACGCTCTGCAGCAGTGAGCAAGGCATCCGGGTGGTAGTGAGTCAGGGAAGGCAGCTTCTTGACGGCGTGTTCAGCGATATTGTGCACCTCATTGGGATGTATGTGCATGGCGTCAGAGCTGATGCGGTGTACAAACAGGCCGTTTTTTTTTAGCCTGTCTATGTTCAATTGCGTCCATCCGCTGCCTTTGTGGTAGACCTCCAGACAGTCGAACGTCTCCTCGGCAGTCATCTCCAGCAGGATGTTCGTCCTCAAGTCTCTCGTTAACATGTTCCCTTTCGGGTTCCTTCACCCTTCCTGTGAACCGTTTCCGATCCCTTATGTGCAAAGGTCTACGCCACTGAACAGTTCTGCTCGTCGAGGGCAAATTTGCAGCGACCCTCAGACTGCATTCCTTGTCCCCTTCCACTTTCCGTTCCCAGGGTGCTGCGGCGCGACTGAGCTCACCCATATGGCTGAGGCAGTGACGCTTGAGGTGCCAGTCACAATCAATTGTCAGGGCGCTGGCCTGATGGGCTGTTGAGGCTGCAATTTCCTTGTTCTTCCAAAGCAAGTTGACAATGTGGGTGGATGTTGACAGACCATACTTTGCCAGAGCGTGATATGTCCTGTCAACTCCCGCAGCGGTGACCTTTTCAGCAAAGTCTCTCCTGGAGATTATCGCGCATGGCAAGCAGTTCCAGAAGCCGTGAGGCAGCGAGTCGTTCGTGCCCGACCCTGCCATTCCGAGACAGTGAGAAGCCCACACTGCCGTTGTCGAACACGTAGATTCCGTCAGTGAGTGGCCCCCCTGGGCTGTCTCCGGGCCTGACGTGGTCATGGTTCACATTGCGCAGTGTGCAGTAGGCCGTTATGTGAGCAAATACCCAGATCAAGCCGCAGAGTCTTGTGTTATACGGGGTTGGTTCGACTGTTTTGATCAACTGTAGCCTCACTCCCTCTTCAAGTGTAAGACCTATGAGAGAGGACCTGTTGACAGCCGCAGTGCTAGCTACTAGGTCATTAGCCGTCTCTACGGGGAAGCCAGCTGCTAGCAAGTGCTTGTACATCACGATCCGCTGGGCCACCACCTTGTAGCGTTCCAGGTACCTCCGAGTTGGGTCCACGGTGTTTGTCCCCACCATGGCCATGAGCTCGCTGTTGGTGCCCGTGGACGCTACAGTCTTGAGCGTCTTACTGAGCAACACAATGCAGGAAAGGGCCCTTGACCTGTCGAGACACTTGCCTTCGTAGTCAGATTCCAGCACCTCGGATCGCGTCCTGCTTGCGGCCAAAGAGCCGTACATCTGGCACAGCCACGCGAGCGGCCACTCACTCAGGTACCGTGGACTTGACAGCTCGTCGAGCACATGTCTATGACTCTCCAAGTGGTGGTGCAGCTCCTTTGCCAGTGTCCGCTGCTTGGCAATTTCGTCTCGTCGCTTCATGTACTCAAGCTGCTCCATGAACATCAGCGGCTGGTTGCGGTCGAGCTCCGGGTTCTCATGGGCATCGGCCTCAAACATGGTAGCCGAGGTGCTGGCCCTAGTGACCCCGCGTATACTGCCACAGGTTTCGTAGCACCCGTCCCTAGCAGCGGCGCCTGGGACCCCTGACTGCGGGGGCCCGAAGATCTCGTGTCTGAGCGTTAGGTGGTGGCAAGTGATACCCCTCTGGGTCTCTTCCCATTTGTCCCTTGTCACTTCGGCCTCGTATACGCACTCGGGACACTCCTTGGTGTCAAGCGCGTCTTCCGGTAGCAGTGGATATCGCAACATGAGTGCATAGAAGCGTTCCAGCCGCTCCAGGCAGGCCAGCAACTCGGTCTCGGGGGCCATGAAGAAATCCCGCGACAGTGTGCGCTGCTCTTCGCACGCCCCGGAGAAAGTGACCGGCTGGTCCTGGGAGCTACAGATGGTGCGGCCGTACGAGACCCCCACGCAGATCAACCACAAGGTGTATTGGTCGAGGTACTCCGCTGAGGGAGCAACGGGGCTCGTGCGCGAGGTCCTTGGTGGTAAAAAGTCTTTGCAGAACTGGATCAGTGTTGGGCTCAGTATCCCTGTGCACCTCGCCTCGCAAGCCATATCGTAAAGCTCCGCTAATGGGCCTACCCTAACCGAGTCTTGCGCTTCGCCGTGGTCATGCTCATCCACTCGAGAGTACCCGGTACCAGCCGTTCCGCAGCATCTCGGATCCCGCACCATTCGCACAGACATAGCATAAGTCCAATCCACCGAGGATCACTCGATCCACTAGGAGCTTTAATGTCTTCGCGTCGCAGCAGAGTTGGCCAGTTGTTCTTTAACCTGTCAAACATCTCCTGTCCGTAACGAGTGCCAAACCGCTCGGGGAAGACTTGAGCAGGAAGCTTAGGCGGTTCGTAGCCGCTCGTCAGTCTACCCTCGAGTTCCTTGGGCAGAGGGTCGAACAAGTAGCGTGTTCCACACAGAGATAGCGCCACACCACCACGCACAAAGTCACGAGCAGTTTTGAGCGCGGCACCGCGACCTTTCTGCACAACCACTACGAGCCTCGGGTCCGGGCCTAGTGATAGGCCCGGGGACATCTGCTCAGCCAGGGCCAGCGACTTGGCTGCCAGGCACACCAAAGGGTTGTCGAAGTGCACCGAGAGCTCTAACGCAGGCTTCAGGCCGCAACCGTACAGGGACACTGCTGCCACACGACGCATAAGTGAAGAGAACTTCCCGGCTCTGTAGAAAGTTGTTACCCGACCGCTCTCGCCGATGTGGACCGGCAAAGTCTCAGTACTGCTCTCGATTAGCACGCAGCCCGCGGCTGCGTGCGGTAGCTGGGTGACAAACTCCACAATCAGTCTGGAGTTCAACACCAGACAGCCTCCACCTGCGTTAGAATCACACCATTCGCTCTTTACTCGGATAGAGCCGGGCTCGTCATCTCCCTTCCCGCCTCCTTCTTTCCCTTCCTCGAACTTGGTGAAGTCCTCTTCCTCTCTGTCTTCTCTGTCCTCACCCTCTGTGAAGAGCTGCTTTGACCGACGCACGTCAACGACCTCCCAGAACCTTAGGTCCTTTGCAATCAGCTGCCCGTCGGCGGGCCTGGTCCATGAGGGAGGCTCGCGCGGGTCTGCCGACCATGTTCGAGCTGCGACACCGACCGCTTTGAGATTGGGCTCGTATCGTCCAGACTCCCACCTGTACTTGAGCAGCGCGACCTTGGAAAAGAATCCGTCCGGGTTGTGAGATGACCATGGAACCTGCTCCCAGGTCTCGGGCCCCCGCACACCTATCGGAATGTCAGCCTCCTCGCAGAACCTCTTGAGGGCCTTCACGCAACGGATATGCACCGTGTTGCCTGGCCCCGTCCCTGCTTCGCCTGAGAGCCAGTCTGCAGCAGTCGCGTGGAAACCCATTTCGCCCCTGATTTCTGCTAGCCGAACAGATTCCTCGGTGGTGTGTAACACCAGATTCCCGTACGAGTTCACTGGCACAATGTTCTCTGAGCTCTCAAGCTCCACATTGAGGGCCTCACTCTTTTTGCATCTATCGTGACAGGACACCAGGTACGCGGTCCGCGAGCTGCGCAGTACGTCCAAGCTCCTGTGCAGCTTGCGTGTCCATGGTACCATGCAACCTTCATGCGAGTATACCGTAATGGTGCGGCACCGGAAAGGACCCGTTGCACCAGCAAACCAGACCAGCATCCTTTGTATGTAGCCATAGACGCCTGGCCGAAGGCACCTGATCTCCAACTGTTCATAAGTGTTGCCTGACAGCATTCTTGTGGCGAGGGCTCGCGCAAGTCCGGAAGCAGAACACACCTCGTACGTGTGCGAGACTCCATCTTCATTGATGTTGTCGTGGCTGCTAAGATCACTCTCCTGCTTAGCGTACCATTCGCCGGCTGCCACCACCGTGATCCTTTTGATGCTGGAGGTCAGGACCTTTGCACATGATGAACTCGAGGGCTTGTTCATAACCATGCATGTCCCACGGCTCCACGTCCTCTCCAAGCAGCAAACGAGTACGCGCGAGGCCAAGATGTCGAAACCGTGCCACGCTTGAGGCTCTGAGGCCCTTGAAGCCTCCAGCTCCAGAATTATTGCGCTGCCCTCAGAGAGCGGGTCGGGTGCAAACCTAGCTGGTGGACGATCCGCGCACCAGCTTGAGGCCGATCCTCGTCCATCTATCAGCCTTAGGAGATCCCGAGATACGGTGAGCTCAGCGTCCCAAGTAGAGTCGCTGCCATTCTTGGCAGGGGCCCTTTCAAATGTCCAATCGGCCTCGACCAGGTTCCTCCACGTCCTCTCGCACACGCCGTAGCCCTCCACCGGGTCCCTGCGGCCCGGCCGTACAAACATCTCTTCCAGTACAACTGTCTTATCCTTACACAGCAGCCGCTCGATGGGTGTCGGTTCGGGCCACAAGAACTCATCGCTGGTCAGCGCCAATGTCCTACTCGCCGAGGCGCTCTGCACCACGAGTGCCACTGACTCGAGACACTGCACCAAAGGTCCTTCGCCCGAAACGTGGAACAGAGGTGACTCTGCTGCGTGTGCAAATGTGTGACCGTCCACAACCGATATACCGGGCTGCCTTGAGACACCTGCCCGCCGACCTATGTGCCTCAGAAACCTCCATTTACCTATACTAGTCCTCACGCTGGAGGGCGCGTTCACCACAGGTTCAAACTCAAACACTGGTCCCAACGTCTCCTCGTAGGCCCGTAGCAGCAGCTCCTCCTCGTCACCTCGTGGCAACAGGTTTTTGGAGTCTTGTGACAGCTCGCACTCCTTCAGTGGACTATGGTCACAGCAGCGGCTAAGCAGCGGTCCCAGCCGATGGTCCCTTGAGCAGAGGAATGCCCCGATTAGATTTATCCTGCTGCCCCAAAGTTCCCGGGTTTGCGAGTCCGGTACAGCGCAAGCCCACGCAGATGCACCTCGGTGCCTGGTCAAGATGATCAGCCGCATCCATGACAGGGAGTTGACTCGACAGGTATCAGCCACATGTTCCAGGAAGGCATACACCGGAGGGAGCGATCCGCCACCGTGCACGACAAGCTCATAGTCAAGATCTCCTGGCACCATGGCCGGTAAGCAGGGGTGCGCGGCCCTGTAGAACGCATTCAGGCACACGCTTACGTCAAACCCGGCCTCGACTCCGCCGAGGTCGGTACCCGCCAGTACCCTGGCACAATGACCCAGCAGCACGGCCTCGTCTACGTGCACTTCGTACGCTGAGCCGCTCTGAGACGTGGCTCTGTCAGCGCGAACCAGTGCGAATGACTTCGGCTGCAGGCTCACTGAAAGGTTGAGTTTGTACTCGTGCAGAGGCTCGGGAGGACCCTCGATATCCGTAGGAAATGCTGCAATCTCCACCATGGGGAAGAGGGTACCATCTCCGATCGCCATTGTGGCTGTTTTGCTCCGGCTACTCTCGATCACCGGGCGCGTCAACCAGGTCCTCACGTCTCCACCTTCTCTATCTTCGTCCTCATTAAGAGTCAGCCGAGGCCCGTACCAACGCCGGCACCACTCAAACAGACGGCCAAGCCGCGGGTCAACGTAGCCCTTGGCTCCGTCGCTAGCCACTGCGGCCTCTCGGGCCGAGAGGTGTTCTGTGGTGAGTGGCCCGCCTGTGGAAGGATTGGCAGGTGCGCGTGGGTGGTAGTTGAGCTGAAAGAAGCAGGAACCATCCTCGTCAGGAGCTCTGCCTCCTATGGGTATATCGTAGAACTCATCACATAGCTCAGTCTTCTTTGCCGACCAGCGTGGCATGGGCTCCACGCCTTTCGTAGCAGGCATGAGAATGTATACTTGCTCCCTTCCATTGCGCCCCCCCAAAAGCCCGGCAGCCTTGAGGATCTTCAGGTTGACGAGGCCCAATGTTGTCACTCCTACAGGCTTGCGCTTACGGCCAAAGGCCGAATCATGGTCTATCAGCACAGAGTGACCTGTCCAAAGCCTAAGCCGAGGAGACCTGGGGACACCTCTCGCTACTGTGTCCAAGCGCAACGCTTCGTCGTCTTCGTTGGTCACACCCTTCATCGCGGACAACTGTTCCTCTAGCTCCTTGGGCATGGGAAACTCCTCAGACAGCTGAGGGGGCTTGGGGCATATCGGGCACACGGCCGGGTCGGCGGAGAACAGTTGCCTCAACTCACGCAGAGAGTCTCTTGACGTTGTGGAGAAAGCCAGGTGCCGGTGGCCTGGCTCACAGCCAGTCTCCACAGCTAGGTAGGCGAGCGTTAAGGCCTGAGCCTCGGCCAGTGTCAGCGATGAGGAAAGGGAGAGGCCGAGGCTCCCCCCATCTGCATTGACGTTGTACATTGAAGCTAGGAGCTCAAACGCGTACAGCATCGCAACGCACCCGGCAAAGTGGAGCTGCCGGGGCACTGATAACCTCATTGTTCCGGGTGACAGGCAAGCGGCCTGGCTCAGATTGTAATTGCAGCCCCGCTTGGTTGGGGCCAGAACGCGTCTGTATGCTACGAGGACACTCGGGTGTGAGTCAGCGGCTCCCAAGTCTCTTCCGCTGCCTGCCCGCGCCCCTTCGCCTTCGCTAGAGATCGACAGGTCAGGGCTGGAGCCAAGGTACACTCTGAATGCGGAGCGCTTCGAGGGCACCCACTCTATCAGGTGCCCATAGAGATCGGGATCTCTGTCGAACTTTCGAGGAGCCTGGCGCCCGCAAGCCTCAATCCGTGCTGGTCTCTTCGGCACGATCACCAGCAAGTCTCTCAGCGTGTGCCGTAGCGCGCAAACCAGCTCGTTGTTGGCCACCACGGTAAAGGCCGCCGGTAGGAGCCTGAGTTCGCGTAAAGTGACCTGTGCGGAGGTCAGGTCCGTAGTCCAAAGTGGGCACGGCCTTGGCAAAGGATTCGAGGACTCGAAGTGTCCCGGAGGGCTCTCACAAACCATTGGCTCCAATGACCTAAGATCGACAATAGTGTTCCCCGATGCAGTCACACACTTGAGTTTGAACTTGGTGCCAAGATCTTCGTCGCCGATTGCCAGAGAGCAGACGGTCTTGATGATATCGGTCCCGCAACTGGCAGCGAACACGAGACATGCATTGGTTCGCCACGAAGACACCATCCTATACAGTGACAGCCCGTCAGCTGCAACTAGCCTTGCGGGTCCCACGAGCTTTGTACTACGGGAGGGGCTGGGCGTCACAGTACACCGGACTCCCCACTCAGGCCAGGCATCTCCTGACGTAGTGTCCTCCTCGGCCTCTGAACAAACCACTAGGCAGGCGCCTGTGTCTGATCCTCCGTCGCCCCGATCCAGTTTAAAGACCACGTTGGGGAACAGGGCCAGTTTCTCTCTGACCTCGCTGTAGCAGGGCTCTGACCATGGTAGCACGAGGAGTCTCGGCGCCAGGTGTCCGAAGCGTCTGATCTCCAGTATCCTGCCCTGGCTATCGATCGTCTCGCGTATGCCGTCTGCCAGGTCTCGCTCGGTCATGTGACCAGTCAACAAGACGCCCGCGTGTTTGAGGCGGCCGTGGCTGTCTCGACATCTTCTCAGGAAGCAGGACCACCAATCAGCGTCTAACTTGATCTCAGGTTCGAAGCCAGCGCCGAACATGGCACACAACTCGTTGTCTGTGAGTTCCGGGCGGCCTAGCCTGAGGCATGTGAACACGTACAGCAAGTACCGGTCGCACAAGTGTACGAGCTGCGACCCAAGCGGAATCTTACCTGCATCCGTATTAATTAGAGGTATGGCCACTTCAGCCTTCCGTGACAAAGGGCTCTTCGGCATGGCTTTGTCTTTCTGGGTCCAGGCGCCTCCGGTGTGCAGGGAACCAGTGTGCGAGAGGCTCCTGAAGCTCTGCAATAAGATATTCGTGGACGCTGAGTCCAACTTTGAGTCGTTCAGCGATCAAGCGTCTATGGATTGGGATGCGGGTGCTCATTTAGTAGAGCTGCACTCAAGGGCCAACAGCGAGAGCGTGTGTTCAAACCCCGCAAGCATGTTTTCGAACCCCGAGAGCATGCGCTCCTACACCAATGTTGAGGACAGTATCAGTGGTGAACACGTAGCCCTCGACCGACTCGAGAGCGAAGCGACCATGTCCATGCATAGCATGAGCTCGGAGTCTGAGGACGTGGTTGGCTCCATGCAGAGGAACAGCCCCCGTTGCCTACGACAGCGGGTCGTCCGCTGGAGCTACGACACAAGAAAAGAGGGAAAAGCTTCCCTGACAGGACAATCTCACTTATCAGCCTCGAAAGAGTGCTTCAAGTGCGAGGCATACGCCAAGCAGTGCAACATTGCAGCCGAGCAATATGAGCGAACACTGATGCGCTACGCAGACGTGGTACGTGAGTTGATCACGGGGTTCACTTCAGCGATGACCTATTTCCCTATTCTGAAGACAGACCACCGTGGTGACAAGCACCTCAAGTACATCATAGAGGCGGTGCTGGGTCGTAACGACTTTGTCGCTGACATCGTGGCCATAGCGGCCCGCAGACGGGCCAACAGAACCTACGGTGAAGAATCTGTGGAGGATCAGGTCATGCTCTCCATGACAGAGGCGCTAAACTCTCAATTTACAGATTCCGAGGCCCTGAGGCACACCTTACGGTCCTACCAGACGCTGTACGTTCACTATATGGAGGTTTGGCGTGAGATGAGCGCTAGGGTGCGCGGTGATCTCCCCCTCATTGAGTTTGTGAGGCTAACAAGCAGCAGGCCTGGTGCGGAGGGAGCTGAGCCCTGGTCCGAAGCTCTGGCCTACGCCGCACGCATGGAAGGGAAGATGAAACTCATGGCGCCGACGACAATCCGGGACCTGTGCCTGGCTGACTTGAGGGTCGTCAAGCCCCTTCTGACAGCAGTGCCCGCGGGTTGCAAACTCCAGGTGCCTGTGAGAGCTGCGATGGTCTCCCTGGAGACCATCCGCTCGAGGCTGGAGAAGCACGCTCCGCAGTGGGCTGCCGACCTGCAGCAGACAAACCTGTACCTGGATGTTCTTGCCGACCTCACTCTCATGAGTGACCTGATCTCACTTGGCGAGATCTCCATCAAGAGCCTGGTATACGACCGGCGCATGCTTGTGGCCGTTGTGCGTAAGCTTTCCAGGGATGTCTACTCGCTTGGTGGTGAGCTTGTCCCCCCAAAGTGCTACTAATCTTGAGGTTCTAGAGGTGACCTCCCCACACACCAAACATGGACTCAAAATGTTGGATCCTGCCCTACTTGCCTGGCTTGGATGACGACACGAGTAGTGAGGAGGAAGAGGATGAAGAAGAAGAAGCAGGAGGAAGCCATCATAGTTCTCATCCTGGTATAGGCAAAATTAAAATCAACCATGTTGGGGAGAGCGTTACCTCAGCGTCGATCACCCCGGTGCTTTGCAGACTTTGTTCCAGCGCCCCGGCCTACAAAGATGTGGCGGAGTACAACTGGACTGCCACCGAGGATCACTCCGGGCCAGAAGGATCCTATACAAGGTTTTCCTTAGAAGAGATCAATGTCCTCGCACCCAGCCTGTACTTCTTGAAGGAAGGTGACCTGGTGCGGTTAAACGGCCCCGTTTTTCTCCACGATGCTCCGACTGTGGGTCAGTGGCTGTTCTCGCTAAATGACTGCCAGAGATCGTTGGAAAGACTACGTAAGGCTGCACTGTCAGCATATCAGCAGCCGAACCTGAACAGGATAGTCCTGGAGCAGAAGAACGACGACGGCCTGCTGGAGCTTGTGTCCAAGTGGGTATCAGACAGCAACGTGATCAAGCGCGGCCTCGAAACCTTTGGTGCTTTTGCCTCCGACGCCCTGCTCGCACCGGTGTTGCACACCGTACTCCGGTCCCAGTGGTTGGCAAAGCGCAAGACCCGGTTGGAGCAGAACAACGTCATGCCACGCGGCTGGGGCAGTGAGTTCTACGATTGCGTTGGGATGAACAAGCCTTGCTGTACCCAATGCGAAAGCTGCTTGGCCGCAAGCCAGGTCTATCTGGTCGTGCAACGTACCGGTCGAAATCCCTGGGCAACGTTGCAGGCTCTGAGGGCCATACCCTCGAGGATCTCGTTCTGTCTCGGAACCACAACCTGGGCAGCGGGTCTCATGGAGCAGGCCGCGATGGAGGCATCCCGCTCGTGCGACTGGCTTGTAAGGAACGAGGCCATGATCGAGTTCTGTGCACTGATGTATGACGTCCATAAGCCTCGGGAAGACCTACAATGTGACAACCTGAACATCTTCGCTCGATGCATCACCAGACACCGAATCGCATATGAACGCGATGCTCATTTACTGCAGGATCTGACCGCAGACGGGCTGGCAGCAATGTTCAGCGTGCTACACCTGGATGCTGACGGGCTAAATGACACCAAAGAAAATGTAGAATTCCAGCAGCATCAGCGCCAGCAAGTGACCATATCCCCGGCTGACGTTTTCAACCTGGTGCACGTGTCGGACCTAAGACTTGAGACACCTATACGCACTGCCGGAGAGGATAAGTTCTTGAGGGCAGCGACACCCATCGTGTTGACAGAGGCACAACCGCCGTTCTCAGAATCAACCCCGGCAGACCCAATGACCATAAGCGAGGTCCTGACCACTTGCTTCCCGATAATCGCTACAGAGCAACTGAACTCGCTCGATCCCAACACCGGCGGATCGGATCAGTTCTCGGGCAACCTGTGGCCCACGTTTGTCAACCGCACGAGACGGTGCTACCCGCTCTTCAGGGCACTAGCCTTCCCCACGCAACCCGCATCGACCTACCTGCTAGAGACGCTGGCGCAGGGCTGGCGGCTTTCTGCCGGGGTCCTGCACCGAGTGCCTGCAGCGCCCGGTCCCAGCCTGTGTGTCGAAAAGGCACACTTTGAAAGATACTTTGCTGCCCCGCTCAAAAGGCTGCAAAGCTGGGGTGTGATCACGTCCGAGGAGGAGTCGGCCATGACCGAGACCCTTCGGCGCGGGATCATGCCTTGCTTTGCCGGGTCCGGTGACAGCGCCCCAGACCGGGTCGTGAGTGCAACAACGGCCCTGGCCTTTGCAGCCTGCGGTTTCAGGATACTCGGCACGACCAGGTCCGAGGTTGGCCACACGGTCACTACAGCAGGGCTCTTTTACTTTGCGGCCTGGTACGTTCTTGTATACGCAGGCGCCTCACATCTCTACGGGCCCATTGGCGATGACATGTTACTCAATGGCTCAGACGCAGACAGGCTACTGCTCGAGACCATGCGGCTATGGGAGGACAACGGTAGCGTTCGAGTGGCGTCGTACAAAAGGACCGCTATGCTCTACGCGCTGAAGATCGTTTTTGGTCAGTACCTTGCTCCTTACACCCTGGACTGTTTCGCCGAACTGTACGGGGCTGGCCTGCAGCTCCAACTTCCCTACGCTAAGATGCTTCGCAGGACACCGGGAAGCGTGAGAACTGCCCTGAATAGCAGGGACGCCTGGTTAGCCATGAACGGAGGAGCCGTAGATCGACCCGTGGTGACGCTCGCAGCGCCTGGGAGCTCAGACGCCCACGTGGGCACCGTGGCTACAACCCAGGCAGCAGCCGACAAGGCCTCCGACTCCCCGTTCTTCTACCTGGGTCCAATAGACACTTATACGCTGAGTACCCTGGCGGGTCTAAGGAAACGCTGCCCTGTGGCCACGGCTATCGATGCCTGGGCTGATGAAGCTTACAACTTGTGGTACGGCACAGTGAGCTGGGTTGTTGACGATGTTCAAGTAGTGCTTAGTGGGCATCTAGCAAATCTTATTCAAAATGTACAGGATCTAATGATAAACGAGTCGTGATTCATGGGTTCGTGAGTGTGCGAGTGTCGAGCAACAATAAAGAGAGCGATGAGAGAACTGCTGATCTTTGTCATTTATTATTGCATGTATATATATACATAATTTTATATATATATATATATAAATATGTTGTATATGACAGGCAAGCAACAACTGTTATACAACATTGTAACAAAAAAGTGCACTGATTTTGGGTGCTGTATTGTAATGTAATTACTTTTATTACACAACTTTCGTTTAACTATTACAAGGTTTTATATTATCCGTAAAAAAAAAAACATTTTAAAACAAATCTTCCGTCCTCTGCAGACTCAGAGCTTTTTCGCTCCAGTCTCTCCTCCTTTGGAATCTTCTCCACCAGTCCCCTAAAGTTGTGACGTGTGAGGAGAACTGTCATTGGCATCGCAGTCTCGGAAGACCATAGATTTAATGTTAGGTCTTGTTAGGTCTATAAAAAAAATCAACTCAATCGAAGATCGACGACAGTGGCCGCTTTCAACACGTTTCAGCCATTATCTCTGGAACGGAATGTCCAATCTGCTCAGTTCAAGCCTGGGTACGCCTGAGGTGCAACGTATGCGGTGGCTGAGAAGACCAATGCGCGAGCCGCACACTCGGCCGCAGATGTCACACGTGAAAACCCGCTCCGAAGATGTCACCTCTGGAGCCGGGGAGGCCTCCACTGCATCCCTGGATTCTTCGTCCTCATCACAGGTCTTAGTACAGCGTCGGCTGTGGCGGACAAGACCAATGCGCGAGCCGCACACTCGGCCGCAGATGTCACACGTGAAAACATGTTCCGAAGATAGAGGCATATTGTCCATTACCGGGTTTGATGCCTTCTTCCTTTTGGTCACTCTCTGACTAGCAGAGGCCTCAGGCCCCCCCACAACTCTTCCTCCTCGTCTCCAGATCACCTCTGGAGCAAGGGATGCCTCCGCTGGATCCCAGGCTTCTTCGTCCTCGTCTTCAGATGTCACCTCTGGAGCAGGGGAGGCCTCCACTGGATCCCAGGCTTCTTCGTCGTCATCAGTAGAGACCACAGGGCTCTCTGTCACCTCTCGCGCAGAGGATGCCTCCACTGCATCCCAGGGTTCTTTGTCCTCCTCAGTAGAAACCATGAGGCGCTTCTTCTCGAGCATCTCTCTACCAGAGGCCTCGCCACTTGCAGCAGAGACTTCGGCGGCAGTGCCGTGCTCAACATATTCGCGGGTGGTGAAGGCCTCTTTGATCGACGGGGGGGCCACGTACCATTTGGATGAAGTGGGTACACCATGGCACATGGCCGAACACACACGTTCCCGCTGCTCTTTGCTGAGCTCACGCTGGGCCTGGTTAAAAGAGTAGGTATAAGTGCTGTATTTAAAACACAGCCACAAAGGAAATTGACACCAGGTGCAGTTGGATACTTGTTGTAATTCATATAATTAATCTTCCAAGCTTACCATAGTCGCGATGGAGGCACGGATGATGTTGGGTGTCACATTGTGCATTTCAATGGCGGCGAACGCCTCCCTCGTCATCTTCCCCAGGTCCAGCATCTCTCCACCGATCGAGTTGAAGAAGAAGTGGTCGGCGTCGGGCGCCAGAGAACGGTAGCCTGGTATATTTTTGCGGATTTTGCCAAACCCCAGGAACCAGTTGTACTCTTCTTTTGTCAGGACGATTGCTGCTTGGCCAAAGGTGCCGGAGGTTTTGTGCTTAGCCACCTATAGTTGTTAATTAACATGTCTCATCTTGTTACAGCCAAAGTTCATACATAATCAAATATTCAAATGAACAAATAACAAAATTTAAACACATAAATGTAAACATAATTAAGGCTACTAAATAAACACGTAAAGGGTTGGATGAATACATAAACAAAATATTAAATTAATTAACATATCATCATAAAACTATGAAACCGAACAATGTCTATAAAATATAAAGGTAACTGTTACATACAGAGATGACAACACGTTTCTCGTCCTGTTCTGGATTCTGCACTTCTAGGTAGGTCACGTGGGTGAGCACCCCTCTTCGATGGCCGCTTATGGAGAATATGTAACCGGACAGCCATCCAACGAAGCCCTTCAGTGCTTCCCTCCGCCTTGGCCATTTCGACAGTTTATCTGAAACACAGATTTAGAGAAAATAAAAATCGTTCTCCTCAGAGTTTTTTTTCTTTTTTTTTCTTTTTTTTTTTTCTTCAGAAGTCTGTCACCTTGTGAACTTACCCAGCCATTTGGGGATATTACACTTTGCCAAACTGCGAAACTTGTCCAACTGGGCCCTGCTCAGGAGCAACTCTGAAAAGCGGTCCATCTCAAAGTCAAACCATTTTTAAAACAATTATAATGAAAATAATAATGATAATAATAAGGGTAATAATAATAATAATAATAATTGCATACAAAAATTGTACTTACTGGCTTTCTCCATAGCTTTTCTCTGACGATGACAGAGCAGCTCCGCGTCCAGAGCATCCTGTTCTTTCTTTAGTAGTTCCAAAAGGGACCTGAAGCGGCGGGATCCCAACCTAACCTGAGTGGCAATAGAGACATAAACCAAATCAATTACGTCCTGTATGGGTGTATACTAATCTTTGGAATTCGTAACATGGTACATCACTAAACCACATGAAAAAAGGAGCAGCCCTGTAACACTGCTACTCTTACCCCATTGAAGGCCTGATCACGCACATATAGCAGGAACGTCTTCACATTCCACACTCTGGTCTTGATGGTAGGTATCGCATACTTTGATCTTAGACCTTTGAGCCACCTAAACAAATGTATACATAGACAAGAAATATAACTCATATGCCTTGTCGTCCTATTAAAGTAAAGGAAACATTAATGAATATAAACACAAATAAATGAGTAAAATTACCCTTGGATTTTCACAGGGTCATCTATATATGTAAGTGAAATGTTTGGCCTGTCTTCCCCACTTGACATCAAGTAAAGGTACTCCATTACATGCTTGACCCCCTGCTTGCAGTTCTCAACTTTTTTCTTTGGTGCGTTGGAATGTAGGCGACTGGTCAGCCATTGGTTGGTGAGTGTGTCTACAAGCATTGAATGGACACAAGCAGTTAAAAAAAAAAAAAAAAAAAAGGCAACACGGTCACAATTATAAAAGTTTACGCTGATCAACATACCGATTGTCATTCGCCCTGATCTGTTGACCTGAGAACTGGGTGGCGGATCACTTGGCTGAAAACACCTTTGGTCTCTCCCAGACTTCTTCTGAGGGTATTCAGCAGGGGTGCAATACTCACTGAACGGCCTTGCACGCCGTGCCGGAACCTATTTAACCAGGAGCACACGCAGGCACACGTATAGATTTAAAACTACTTTAAATTCGCACCTCAACAAAGTTTTCAAAGGCTCACACTTAGCGAATTAACATAGGAATAAGCCGAGACGCATATCAATTGTCCATTGTGTGACTTGCAGTGTAGGCGTTAAGCGACATGACAGCGACATGACATGCGTCACGTCATTGAAACAGAGTGCAAGAACATACCAAATGAGCCTGGTCTTGAGTGTCACGCCTCTGTCTTCTTGGTGTGTTTTCTGTGTCCTCTGTACCCCTCAGTCCGCTGGTCATGGCTCCAGTCAGTTGACCCTGTAAGTCTGACACCATTTTCTTCACATCATCTAGCTCACACCTCATAGAGTTCTCCTCTCTTTTCTTGTCTTGCAACTGTTTAAGGCGCAGACGGATTTCCAGCCTTTTTTCTTCGGCCAGCAATTCTTTCCTCTTGTCCTCCTTTATACATGGGGACAAAAGAGTGCCAAAGGTGCATTTGTTAAGATCAAATTTGAACTTTTCTCTGGAGTAGCCGCTTGTAATTTTATCTATTTGTTAAATCGTCACCGTCAAATCGATGTGCTTGTCAGCCAGGTGCACGTCCAGCCTTTTTTTATACTTCCCAGCACACTTTCCTTGGTGGCAGGGAAGTGCCCCAGCGTACCTTAATGAACAAGAGCTTTTCAGTATGGTCACATTGTGAAATAATAACCTAGGTAATTTTGTTTACGTAAAAAAAAAAAGAAAAGAACAAAAGTCAGATATAATATGACATCATATTTCATAATCATTTAGCCCAAAAGGCTTTTAACAATATATAACTATTGACATCAAAATAACCCTGTTTTTCAGTCATGTAACGTAGAAGAAAACCAACTGGCATTTCACGTTTAATTCCCGATTATTATTTTTTACTCACCTCCCATGGTCTAGGGCAAGACGAAGTTTACGCTCCTCATCATCAACGACATGATGGACAAACGTCATGTGTTCCGGTAGGTTGGTCAATACGGAATGGCAAATGGGGCATGTTCGAAGCGGCATCTTTTAAATCTTCCAAATATGTGGAATATACTTTACCCTATCAATTATGCTAGTCGTGAGGAAATAATCAAACTAGAATTGAAGTGTAAGTGTAAGTACCCATGGGGAGAAAAGAAATCAAACTGGAACTGAAGTGTAATTGTACCCGCACAGTACTTATAGACAGCTGCTTAGGACCGCTTTACAGCCCATTGTTCAGACTTTTCGTCAAATCCCGCCCTTTTCCAGCTTGTGTTCAGAGATCCTCCCCTCACAAAGGGTAGTGATTTGATCTCATTTCAGAACTGAGTTGTGATTGGGTGGTTCACTTAAATTTACATAAACCTTCAGTACAAATGTAAGCAGTTTTTAAGAGCCCAGTCCAACTCCTTCCATACACTCACCTAACACATTGCATCCAGTGAGACCTTGAACAGCAACATCATCTACAAGATGAGCAACATGACCAACACCGAAAAGGCAGATTGGGTCAAGGTGCGCCGGTCGGATCTGATTCAAAGGTGTTCTTTGCCACAAGCTATCATAGATGGCTTGATTGAAAGGGGTGCTATTAGAGGTGAACAAATATCAATCTTGAAAGTGGAAAAAACACCTCAAAGCATGATGAGAAAACTTTTTAGTTTTCTTCCGCATCGATTGTACTTGCTGTACGATTGCGTAAAGGAGCTCGATCTATTTCTTTTCGAAAGTCTCAACAAGAATCCCGAGATGAAAAGAAGTGAAAGAGCTTTTTTGGACAGGAACAACATCATCTACAAGATGAGCAACATGACCAACACCGAAAAGGAAGATTGGGTCAAGGTGCGCCGGTCGGATCTGATTCAAAGGTGTTCTTTGCCACAAGCTATCATAGATGGCTTGATTGAAAGGGGTGCTATTAGAGGTGAACAAATATCAATCTTGAAAGTGGAAAAAACACCTCAAAGCATGATGAGAAAACTTTTTAGTTTTCTTCCGCATCGATTGTACTTGCTGTACGATTGCGTAAAGGAGCTCGATCTATTTCTTTTCGAAAGTCTCAACAAGAATCCCGAGATGAAAAGAAGTGAAAGAACTTTTTTGGACAGGACTCACAGCACACACAGAGAGAGAGAGAGAGAGACTGAGGTTTCTACAGTTCAGGATTCAGTAATTCAGGTACTTGAACACCTGCAACGGATGGACAGTACACATTTTCAGGATTACAAGAATTTATTTAAAATGTACTTCCATGATGATGAAGAAGAGTACAAGGACATTAGCAAGTCAACCCGAGAAGAAATTGCTGCAATATATTCAGCATATCCTTATGGTGAGGCAACTCCCCATAAGCAGATTCTAGAGATGATGGGGAGGGATGATATTTCGGATGACAGAGAAGAAACATCAATCCCAGAGATTGCCAACACTAACGGACTCAGCACTGTGGCCTTGACTCATGAACAGGCATCTACTTATCTTTGCACGTGTTGCCAAGAGTTGATGGAGAATCCAATATTTTGTCCAAAGTGCACCAATCTGGTTGGATGTCAGAAGTGCATTGCCATATGGACAGGCACTCATGGACATAGAACCTGCCCGAAATGCAGGAGTGAAACTTTCAGCGATGACATGGTCCGCGTAAAAGGGAGTTAGAGAGAAACTCATCTGTATTTCCCATGCACACTTTGCAAATGATGTGAACACACTCTGCACAGCAGTACTACATCAGTTTTGACAATAATTGCTCAATAGCTAAACTGTGTGTTTATCCCGTTTTTTCAAGATTTTCTTTATTTTATCTATTTTTTGTTATCATTTTGTGTTGAATAAATAAATAACAAAGAAAACATCATTCAACTTGTGCCTGTTTCTTTTGTTGATGTGTTTATTTCTCACAAGTACAGACATTTGATATCGAGCTCATTGGTTTAACGCATAATGTATTTCTTTCAGAAGAAAGACTAAGCAGAGGTCCATAGCGGAGGTGGACAATCACACGGTTGTAGAATGTTAAAGGTAACTAAGAAATACGTTTCTATCCATTGGTACAATAAGGAGAGTTTGACAGTGTTACCGTGAAATGTATTCAAAAGATGCAGAGACATGTAAATAAATGATCAGAACATCTCAAATACATTAACATGATCACGTCATCATGTTCATCTTTTCTTTTTCTTTTTTTATGCATTTCTACTGTGTACTTTAACGTTTCGATTCAATCATTAAAAAATGACACCTCATAAGAACACCTGTATAAGGCTCCACCATGGTTTATTCTGTGTGCAGTGTTGTAATGGGTGGTGGTTGAGAACGAATAGTATGAGATGACAACAAAAGGTTTCAGATTAAAAAATATGTAATGAATGCAATTAAACAGTCGACTTACAATAGGATAGGGCACACTGAGGACAAAATAAAGTGTCAAAGCTATATCAGGGAGACATTTCAAAGGACAGGATCTCCGTCAGCAGTCTGTAAATGACCAAGATGCGAGGCTCCTGAACAGGCTTTTAACACTTTTCTCGACGCCTCTGTTGGCTATTCGCACAAAGATCACTTTCACCTCATAGTAGTAGTAGCAAAGTTTGGGTTCAGGGCTCTCCTTAAATATCCTCCGGTACATGAACAAGGGCGCCCACTTGAGCGCAGTCGCCATATTTAGTGTTGCTCCGTGCCCATAGTAAGATCCGCGAATGATCATCTCGGCTGCAACCATGGTTATGTTATCGACCCGTGGCACACCTGCCAGGGCACCTTCGGAGAGAGTGGTAGGGCTGCGGATGCAGTCGATCACCGTGGTCACCACTTTTTCCTGGAAGGCGAGTATCTTCGTCCTCATGGTCAACACAATATTTCTGGAAATTTCGTCAAAGAGCGTTGGGTTTGCCTCGGCGTCCTGGATCCCAAAGACCTCCACGTGCGGGAAGTTTTCTGTAAACACTTCGAGCTGCCTCCTGAAATCGGCTGGCTCGCCTTTCTCGGTGAGCCATCCGGCTCCGTAGCAGTGGTCTCTGAACGTTAGTTTACTTGAACGATGGTCCACAAACGTGGGAGCTACACGTTCTATGGTCCGCCAGTTAGGGTTACACGTGGTCAGCGCCCAGTCAAAGAACTCCGGAGCAGAGATAATGTTTCTCTTGGGACTGCACAGTGCTGAGATCTCGGGCACCAGTAGAGACGCAGCATTCGCCACATTGTCCGGGAGCCATCCGACGTCGTCGCTCAGGAGTTCCTCGGTGCTCCTGAAGTGTCTGGCAAGGTATTTTACTAGGTCAATCGTCACGGAGCCTCTACTCATGAGGATGTCACAGGGTAGCAGCTTCTGGGTCGGAAGAAGGCCCGCTTCTGATGCGGCCTTGAGCGTCAACAGCAGCTGAGTCATGTGTTCTGACCTCGCTGTTGGCTTTTCCGAAAGCGTTTTGTATTTCGTCAACTCCGCTATATTGGGCACCAGCTGTGCATACTGGAACACCAGTACACCTTTGGCACTGCTGCAAGATATTGTTCCACCATGTGGCCCGTTGAACACGTCGGGTATTGTGGCGAGGACGGTCTGTGACAGCTTAACCACCTTCAACTTGAACAACCTCATGTCGGCTTGGTCTCGAGCGGCCAGGGTCACGATGGCGACGGGAAGCTCGTCCTTCTTCTTTCTCCCTGTAATAGTAACACCTTCTGTGGTTCTCTGCTCCACATCCTGGGTCGCCTCCAAATCATTGGAAGCAACTACAGGGTCATTGAACCCTGTCACTACTGTACCAGCGGACACATCTGAAATCTCCTGTTTGTGTGAAGCATTTTTGCCCTGCGTGCCGCAGGCCTGTGTTTCTCTCTGGAGGCCACTGGGCCCTGCGGAAGTGTCGATGTCACCAGAAGCCCAAGTGATGGATGTGGACTGTCTAGGTCCTAACTTCGAAACCCTGCCGGGTGACTTGTCAGCAGGCCTCCGCTTGCCTTGGAATCGCTGGCGCAGAAGGGCACCCTTGGCACGGAGCTCCTCAACCTTGCTTTTGTACCAGTTCTCTGGCTGAATGTGATCGGGCGCCAGCCTCAGTGTGTCGAGGCCGTAGTGAATCTTGCACATGGGGTCGTACTTGGTTCCAAACTCAAAGTCCTTGTGCTGATATTTTGCGACGTAGCGTGGCACAGAACCGTCCGTGGGTAAGGGCTGGAGTGTTGTCACGCAACTAAGATCAGTGGTCAGCACCACGTCCGTGGTCCTGTAGGAGCCGATCGAGACCGACGCGGGCATATCGTAGTGTCGCGGTGGACACGTCGGGGATGTGATGTCCATCTCGGCACAGGCGTACCTAGGGGTGGAGAGCAGCACCGCTGGTGTGCACCGCTCCTGAGGGTACAGGGTGATGCACATCAGACCTATGTTTACAAACTCCTGGAAGCGGTCAGGGTTGAGACTGAGATTCCGGAGCCTGTTGTAGAAGGACTCCCTCACTTCTTTGAGCGACGGCCTGTGGTGGCTGTACCTCTGGAAGAGTTCGGAGGCACCAATTAGCTTCATGTGGGGCATGTCAAGGGTGGCTGGGTCATCGGGCCTGTAGCAGCCCAGCATGGATGTCAGCGATTCTGCATGCGTTTTCCTGCAGAAGCTCCTGCTGCCGGGGGCGGCGTGGCACCAGAAGAGCGATTGGGACAACCTGCACTCCCACATTACGCAGTACCAGCTGAACATATCGCTGCCGAAGCTGTAGTCAGCACACCACAGCACCTCGGGGGGCATGTTTACCAGGTTGCCCTTGTGCTGGTCTGGCGTGATGAATGTTCCGGCGGCGCCAAAGTCGCTGAGCTTAAAGACCACGGGGAAGGGAGTCCGTGACTCGCACGCTGACACCAGAATGTTCCTGCTGGTAATGTCCCTGTGCTGAACAGACCTATTGCGGAGATAGTTCAGACCAAGGAGCGTGTCGTACTCCACCATGAGCATCACCTTGCTCACCCTATCCGAGTTGCCCAGTGCCTTGGTGAACTCCTGCAGGGTGCACACGGCCCGCTCCATGATAATCACGGACTTGCCGCCTAGAGCGTATTCAGCGCCATCGCACCAGTAGCCACCAAGCGTGGTTACCACATTGGGGTGCCTGATGGAGGAGGCTAGCAGCAGTTCCTCCATCTGGCAGGCCACCTGGGCGTAGGCCAGAAACCTATTTCTGACCATAGGCACCGACCAGTCGCACAACTCAGGAGACAGGCCCGTCTTGGCCACAAGATTGGGCCCCAGGGCCACCGTAACGCCAAATCCACCATGGCCTAGCAGGTTATCGCCATCAGCCATGATCTCCATCAGGTCAAGGCTAGCGTGACTAGGACTAGGTCTAACGTCTGCCAGCAGTGTCCACGGATCCGGCAACAGATCAGCATCCACTCCGTTTGCACGCTTATGTATATAGCTCCTACCGAATCTGTCCATGATGGGGCCGGGCTTTGCCACAGTCCTCAACGTCTTGTAGCTAGATGGGTTGAACCCCTCGATCAGGGGCCTGTCCTCGTAGTGGACCTGCGCCAACGTGTACTCTCGCCCGTGGGCCGAAAAGTTTCTGTAGAGCTGTTCAACGGAGTTATCAGCAAGCACGCGGCAACTTTCAACCAAGGGGTCGCTGGGGGAACGGCGCCGCTTTTTGTTATGACCCATCACATAGAACAAGACCAGAGTGTTGGGCTCAACGTCGACTTCATCGCGTTGAACAATCGCCACGACCCACTTGGTCCTGGTTCTCACTTGTTGTTTCTTCTGATCCTCGGTGAAGATCATCACAGAGTTCGACAAGCCGTTTTCCCGGAAGAGACGTTGGAGCAACTCGACCGTGTTCACTGAAGGATCCGAGGCCTGTGCCAGGCCGACGGGTTCCGTGACCTGCATGCATGACAGTAGCCCAGAAAGGTTCTCAGCGTCCACCGTCTGCACGTGGTAGAATGAATGATTCCGTATCTGATTGTACAGCTGTTCGGTAAACTTGGACATTTTGTCCGAGGTGAGTATTTACTGCCTGTGTGTGAAACTAGGAAGCCTGAGACTCAGTTGTGGAAAGGTAAATAATGGTGAGCCTGAAACGGGACGAGCTAGTGCTGTCACAAGACGCGTCTCTAGAATTGTTCGAGATCCTCATTGTGGCTGGGGCTCCCGCAATGGGCCTGAGGCTGAACATATGCGGGGATGGAAATGCTCAATCGACAGTGAATCACCTGAGGGCAATGTGGCAGATGGCTGACTACTGCTATGTGCACCAGGCTGACTTAGAAAGGCTTCATCAAATGGATCTCAAGGCCGCGAAAGAAGACAACCTGAACATTCCCCAACCCATCATCTCGGATCAACGCAAGCTGAGATGCTACTACATTTACCTGCTGTTCCGCTACTGCATGACAGTGATTCTGACCTCCCGGAGGCGCACTTCTGCAAGGCTGTGCTGCAGTCCCAATAAGTATCACACTTTGAAAGACATACCACCCATTTGGCTTTCACAAACTCCTTTAGGCCCTTCACCTTCGGCTCCACCTCACATAGAACAGCAGCACACATTTTCACATCCCGACCAATATTACAGTGGGATAGACCTGGGCAAAGTTCATACTCAGAACCGCCTCTATCAACGTTATCAGCAGCAACAGGGACAGCTACAGCAGGAGACCCAAAGCCATGACCTGGAAGCAAGCATGTGGAATCATAAGTCGCATGCCGCCGAACCATCGGCAAGTTCGCTGTGGTCTCCGTATCAACAGCAATCGAAGATGAACCCGTTATACCAGACCCGTCCTAGGAAGGATGGAGTGGATTCGGACTCTGATTGATGCGGGCACACTCTGCAGCTTCAAGATCTCATCCAACCTAGATCCCCTACGATCTTGAGCGGGACCACGTTGACAGTAGACCCTGCTGTCATCACTACTACCCAATTGCACCTGGTCAGGACTTTTGAGGTGGTTGTAACTCTTGCACATGATGTTATTTCACCTATCTGTATTTGTGAGTAATAAAAACAAGCTTGACATAAGAATGTGCCTTATTACGAGTTACATATCCAATTACTGACAAACAACATTTTAGAGTGATAGTGTTTATTTTCATCAATTTAACATTCATCAGTGCAACCCCCCCCCCCCCCCCCCCCCCCCCCCCCATGGGGATTTCAGAAACTCCTTCAATACAGGGCTTATAGGAAGCTGCTCCAGGTTTTCCTCAGAGTACCAATGCCTCAATTATCATGAGATGAGAGACACATCCACTTCAAAAGAGGCTGTTGTTTCCTGTGAGCGATGGTGATTTTACCCTCATCTCGGTATTGGTTCAACAGAGAGAATAGGTTTGGGAACCGACGTTCGGGGTCGATGTCAAAACTGAAGCCCATGTCTTCCATCTGGATGCGTGTGTTCCTAGGACCTGTTAGAGTACTGTAGGAAAGTGTGAAAAAGTACTTCCGATGAGCACTGTCACGGATGAGAAAAGTTCCCAGAGGGGTACCTAAAAGTTGTCTGTGAGCCCCCTCTGCGCTCAGTGGACCCCAGTAGAAGCCACTGAGCTTCAGTGAAGATTCAGTGTCCTTGATTAGCCTGTATTGTTTTTTAGAGCTAAAACACCCAAGGTGGCTAGCTTCCGCCATGATGTAGAGATCCGAGTATGTGTTTCAAAACAGTCCATAAGATGCCTACAACGTTCTGATATATAGTTCGTGTAAGTCCGCCCCCACACAGGTGGGCGGGTTCATTGAATCATATGGTTGTTTCACATCTGAGAGTTTTTTGGTTTATTGATCCAATGAATATGACATTTTGCATTATAGGAAGCACCCACAGGCTATATAAACCTTGAAAGGACAGCACAGGTCAACAGTACACCATGGAAATCCAAGTCCTCACTGAAGCCGGTTACAAGCATTTCCGAGAGAGCATTGCAGAGATTGCTGGGCGCAGAGGGTACTCTCTCGAATTTGTCATTACATGCAAGATCGAGATACATGTCAATGAAGTCACCCTGAGTGAACTTGGATATCAAGGGTCCTGGCCAGAGCTTAAGAAGCTTGTGGAGATTATGAGGGCAAGCAAATACGTACACCTCGTTGAGATGTTTAAGGATGTGAAATCCGAGTGCAGGACCGCGGGGCTGAATCTTCCCTCTGAAGTCCCTGGCAGCCATAGAGAGATGCCGTGTGCCGTACTCCACGCGACCCTGGATGAGAAGTTGCACTTTACCATTCAAGCGGATTGTGACCCCTCATTAAAAAAGTACTGGAATGTCTGGCGGGCCATCTCTGCGGTCTTGTTTTGGCTGACCGAATGCGCTTGCAATGCCAAGCCTCAAACTGCACCAGAGTCGAAACGACCGCACCTTCGTTACACAACGAACCTGCCTCCGGATACGTAGAAAGCAAGGGAACTGAGCGACTGCTTGTGAGGATCTTACAACCGGAGGATGAAGAAACGTATAATGCGTTGGATGCAAAAACTACACTATCACACCAAAACAGGGAGGGAGTGTCTCAGACAAAGGCCAGAGATAATGGCATATTTTGCTACTTATACGGCAGTGAAACAGACGTACAGCAGCGAAACAGACGAAACGCATACTTTTTGTTTTGTTTATTTGTCTTTCCAGATTGTGGTGAATAAAAAAGATCAGTAAAATATGCTCATTGTGTTGTTGTATATAGTTTTATTTGTTTTATTTCTAACATATCACACACCACAAGTTTCAAGGTACCATTTGTCACCACTTGTGAACGCTCGACAAGCATTAGAATCTTTGATTCCTGCAAAGAAACTGAACTGGCTTTCTGTCTCATGCAGGCCTTTCCCCTTCGTCGCCACTTTCCGAATCCGGCATCAAAGCTCGGTTCTGTTTCTTTCTCCGTGTTCTCCGTACATGGAATATGGTACACCGCATTTTGTACACTACATAGTAGCGCTCAAAAGCTTTCTGTAAGATTGCCCTGATAAACATACGTTACCCATTATACAAATTGCAATTAACTGGGTTTGGGGAATGTCACCGCTCCCACAAAGAGTGTTGTGTGACCATTCTGAATAAGTGGGTCACGTCTCGTAATGAAGAAGAGAAAGGCTACATTTACGATTAATTCTTTAATAGTGGCACGTGAGCCAAAACAAAAAGGAGTCATGCACGTAACAGCACAGGCCACTGTGCCCTTCTCGCAATACAGTCGCATACAGTGTTCACATTTTGAATAGAGGTAATAGCTAATATGCCATGTATTCTGTACATATCACATCTGCCAAAATTGCTGGCCACTCCGTTTGTCATCCTCGTGACACGAGCTGCTCTCGCTTAGTTTTTCCAAGGACTCGCCATAGGTCTCATCGCAGCCAACAATGCTCTCAGGCTTGTGTGCTTCGGTCTTGCGAGCTTTCGCGCTGGGTTCCTTCGTAGCCTTGTGCTCTCTGCAGTTCTGTAAGAGTTCTTCATTGGACCGTGCACGCTTAACTTTTTTCCGCGTTGAACAGCGCTTCTCCCGATTGTGGAAGCGGTCTTCTTCCAAACCTCTGAACTTTAGTGAGGGTTGCTCGCACTTCCCAGCCTTGCGAGCTTCAACTTTGTGAGCCTTCTCACTGGGCTCCTTGTTCGCCTTGTACTTTCCCGTCTTAGATTGCCTGCTTGCCTTGTGCTTGGAGTCTTTGCGGAACTTCTTAGAATCCTTGCGCGCCTTGTCCGTGTGCCCTTTGTGCGCATCGTTCATCTCGGACCTGAGCTTCAGCTCATTCACTATGTCAGTCAGCCTGTCCTTCTTAGCAAGTTCAATGTAATGGTCCTGTTGTTGCACCTCGGAGTGGAGCGTGGTATTTGCGGGGTTCTTCTGGAACCAGGTTGTTCTGGACAAGCTGTCCTTCAGAGCGGCGCTCAGTTCATCTTCCGTGTTGTGCTTCAGGCTCTTGAAATAGTTGACCAAGTCCATCTGGTGGTCCCAGGTCCATTGTCGCAATATGGGGGCGTTCTTCTTTGCGAGAATGGTGTTTTGCACATCAAGCAGCGTACAGACCGCATCTCTCTTGGTCGGATTGCTGTAGATCCAACGCGGGTCCCTCAACAGGTGGAACAAGTTCTTGATCCAGCATAGCTCGCCGCTCTTAGCTCGGTGAGCACGTGGTAGCAGGAAATTTTCGAGCTGTTGTTCCTCTCCCATGGTGACCTTGCTATCGATGCCTTGACAGTGCTGCTGCACTGCCGAACCCATGGTTTTTAGGCACTTGTCGATGGCGATCTGGTCCTCTTTGAGCATACGCATAAACACCTTGGCGTTTCCCGCGAAGACCGTTGCCTCCTTCTTGACACGAGGCTTGGACTTCCTTTCTCCCCACTTTGAGATTTTCATCATATTCTGCCACATAGGGTGGGCCCTGATTGCATTCCCTGGAGTCTGGAACTCAGGGCCGAACAGCTTGGCCCATTGTTCAAACAGGGGATCACACGGAGATCTATCATTCTCGAGGCCCATCATGGCCATGCAGTAGTCCTCAGCCGCTTGCTGTAGCCCCATCCAGTTCTCGTCCATGCGTTCTCTCAGCTTCTGCATGTTTATCCTTTTGGCCAACACTACAAGCGATTCATCGTTAGCCATGCTGGTGCACCATTTCAAGTATGACTCTGCCTTTGCAGTATGGCTGCACAGGAGCTCAGCCACGGCGAAGGGCTCTGGGATACCGTGGTTGAGCAGCTCTATGCCAAAAGTCACCAACTCGTTGCGCTGTGGGTTTGTAATATCACTGTCCATGTGGTTGGGCATGGTGAATCTAACCCTGGAGTCAGAGTTCACGCGTTCGCTGAATCGTTGGAGAGCTTGTGCGTGGATCTCGTTGTGCAGTTCAGGCGGGCTCAAGAATTCGTGCCTTCTGGTCAGGCTCAGCAGGAGATACACGTGACAATATGAAAGTTTCCCTTTGCCCCGCACCACGGTGTGCTCCACGGCTTTCAGGAACCTGGGCGTTGTCGACGCATACAAGGTAATTTGCGTTGCGGCCTGCTCTTGGCTGACGATCGGCACTATACAATTCCGAGAGCGGTTCGCGTAATTGAATTGTAGGCCCTGTGTGGCTGACTCTGCAATGCCGGTTACGAACTTGGTAGTCAGTACCCCAGGCCGCAACTGAGTCACCTCGTACCAAGGCTTCTTGGAGTCAGTTGAGTCCTCATACCCATCGTTCAGACAGAGCATAGGCATCAATCTTCCTTCACCCTGCCCGGTATCCTGTCCAACCAGCTCACGGACCTTGGTTGGAGTGAAGAAGGGCGTCAAAGCCTTGCAGTGCGTCGGCACCTCAAGAGACAGATCCCAGAACTCAAACAAGTTGCCCACAATGAGCCTGAGAGCGGTGAGAGTCTCACTGTCGTGCAGCGCCAGCACCTCCTGGATGAAGTAGGCTGGCTTATCGCCAAACAAGCCCAGGGGCACGACGTACGTGGCAATAGTGGAGAGCGAAGGGTCGACATGCCACAAGTAAGTCCGGTCCTTGCAGTAAGTCACCACAGGTATGATTTTCTTGATGCCAGCTGTCAGGTACTTCTCTGGCAGATAGAAGAGGACATAGTTGTGCTCTGCCAGCAGATAATGCTTTCTGCCGGCCCGGTCGACCTGTGCAGGGTCCGAGAAGCACCGGAATCCATTACCTTGCTCTCGAATCTCGAACAGGTCCATCAGGGTTTTCACCAGCTCGGGTGATTTCCACTTTAGCTCCTTCACCTTTTCCAAGGCCTTGATCTTGATAACCTTCCTCAGGTTTATGTCCTTCATATGCATGCGCGTCCACTGTGGGTCACCCAAGATAGCATCCATTGCTGATGTCATGATTTTACGGAGTTGTTTGTACGTCGGTTGGTCCGAGTTATCACACCCAAAACATTGCTGCTCACTCCCATCGTGATGCTCGCTGTACCAAGGCGGGATCTTAGACAAAATCACTGTGAGGCCTTTGCTCCCAGCTTCCGAACCCTCCCCGGTAGCTTCCGATCCTTCGACCGCGGTCTCTGCTGCAGTATGCATCATGAAGATTTTTCAATAGCTTATCTCCGAATCCTGCCACTGCCACTGCCGCTGCTGCTGCATGTGAGGACGTGTGCTGATACTTATACCTCACAGCCCGGGATCATATGACCTAGCCAGAGGTTTGGTCATCTGAGAAGTTGAATTCTGAATGGAATTTGTGGTTGGAGAAGCAATGTGATATGTGATATATAATATTCACCCTCACCCCACATGACGACTAATTGTTACGCCGTCAGCTGGACTTTGGCAGGACTGCGACTGTGCCTTATGTGCACACCACTGAGCTTGATTGGTCATAGTTGAGCTCGAGGTGTGTTTGTCTTTGTGTAATTTTGTGTATGTGGTTTGAGTCGTGTTGTTAATAAAGCACAGTGTTCGGGTTCATTTTACTCGTTTCAAAGCATGCACCAGGTTTTGTTGTTGTTGTTTTTTTTTGTTTTCATAATATTCATTTGTCTTTATGGTTCATTGTGCACCCTAATCTGGTACAGCACTTTAACATTTGTGTTCTCAGGCTCAGATCGAACACCGCAGCCCGAGTCCAGGTGTTCCGATCTATTCAACCTACAAGTTAGTTCGGTGGTCACCGCCCACATGCAGGCCGATGGCTCTTGATCTTTCTTGACCATGGCAATGAAGTAGTCCTCCTCGTGGTGCAAAATAACGTACACAGCGTCACTTTTTTCAGAGCCGTAGGAATGGTAACATGAGCTGTACATCGAGAGTACAATTAGACGACAATCTAGCACCTGTGCCAGCTTGGCCATGTGATCACAATAGCAGCCTGACATGGATTCCTCAACCCTGTTCGAAAACAGTTTGTTCAGCTTGCACTTATCTGTGTGCAAGAGCAGTGAACATAGTGTACCACCCAGAACGTTTATGTTACCCAGGTAGACCATCGTCAGATCATCTCCGGCCTTGGAGAGCGCATCAAATACCTCTTGTTGCACACCCAAGCATTTGCCCTTCTCTGACTCTTTTTTGATATTCGCCACAGCTGTCTCCCACTTCATGCCCCTCGAGTGTTCGGATTTACCCCTTCGCCTTTGCTTGGAAACTGATGAGAATTCTCCATCGTTCGAGGAACGACGTTTGGTTGCGAATTTTACATGTGCAATAGGCTGTTGTAGCACTTCGAGATCTATTTGGATACAATCGTTGATACTCTGCTTGAGCCACTTGGCTAGGGAATAGGACTCTCCTTCAAAATTAAGGTATGACTGGTCCGTCTCGGAAACCCTGGCACATTGAGAGATGATGATCTGTTTGAGCTCGCGAATCAGAGTGTGCACCACTTGTTCTGTCACACCTAAGAGATTGGTTGACGCGCGCTGTTCGTTAGCCAGTTCTGGGAACAGCCTGTAGAGCGTTGACTTCACGTTATTTAGGTCCTCCATGACCATTTGGTTGCGCTTCTGAACTTCTTCCAGCACAGCACTGTCTTCTGCGTACCTTTGGTTAAATTCATGTATGGTCCTCTCGGCCAAAGATATATCGGCCTGCGCTCGGTTTCTATCGATGTTCAAGGTGTCTAGTTTGGTCTCAAGCTCCTGTTTTTCCTTCCACGCATGATCAAGAGCGGCTCGCAGTTGCCCATTGAGCTGATCAGCCTCGGCCATACGGTGCACAACTTCCGAACGGTACTGCGAAAAGGCATTTGTTTCCATCAGCATGACCTGGATACACTTGGAGGCCTCAACCTCCTTTGCTTCAGCGACCTGCTTTGCTCCATCGGCCTGGATGCGTCGCTGTTCCACCTCGGCTATCCTTTCATGTGCCTTACCAAGTTCTGCCTCGGCCTCAACCCTAGCGATGTCAGCTGAGTTCTTATCCAAGATCGCCTTGTTCATGCCTTCCACAGCCTCCTTCCAAGCGTCCTCTTTGCACATCCTAACTTCCTCGACGTGCTTCAGATCTTCCTCTGCCTCCTTCCTGGCTTGCTTGGCCTCCGTAAGCTCTGTTTGAGCTTTATCCCTAGCTTCCTTGAGCTCGGTAAGCTCCGTTTCAACTTTGTCCCTAGTTTCCTTAGTATCTGCCAGCTCTATTTCCTTTTCCTCGAGTTTCTTAATGTAATCGCTCTTGTCCACCTCGAACTGGGTCAGAGTTAAGGCCAGGTCCTCCTTCTTTCGCTGGACATTCTCCAACTCCTTGACTAGAATAGCTTTTTCCTTCCTTGTCTCGATCTCTGAAGTCATCAGCTGCACTGCGTACGCGTGGTACGCACCACACAGCTCCCGTGTGAACTCCTCCGACAAACTTTCCCGCACCGCAAAGTCCCTGTATTCGTTGAACAAGCTTACAAGATTGTGAAAGCCCTGTGACATCAGCTTGAGCTCATTGAGACCACAGCCTGCCTCGGAAACCGAGGGGAACGACTTGGATATGATATCCAAGAACCTGGCACGAAAACCCCCGCCAGAGATGAACGGATCTGGATGGTCCCTCTGAAACCCGAGTACCTTGTGCCCAACAGCCGATGCTCTCGTAGATATGGTCGATCTCGACTTTTCGGACCTCCTGAGCTTGGAGGCAAAAGGGTCCACTTGCGCTTCTTGCGTGGGCCCTGCGCTCGTAGCGACTGAGACACTGCCAAAGTGCCCAACATGCATCTTCTTCTGACTCGTACGAGCGATGCGCGGCACTCCGACCTGCGTCCTCCTCGAGCTCTTCCACCCCTGCCTTGTACTTTCGTTCGTGGTTCACACAGTACCTTGCGGGCTCCTTGCTGGTGCCAGGACACAGGACGTCGGCGCACAGGGTCGTACACGTGATGCCAAGGAGAAGTTTGTCAATCTGCTTCACTCCTGGGATTCTGAGAGGATCCGTGAGACAGGCTACACGAGGGTCCCGTCCGTAGGCAAAGCCGCAGCGCTGGCACTGACCCTCCAGGCTTCGGTTGGCTTTAATACTGGAGTGCAGCTGCTCGAGCGCTCCGGACCAGACCCTTGCCGCGCCGCAACAGAGAGCCGCCAGGCAGATGGCCCAGTAGTGCGTCTCGATGTACTCGATGCGCACTTCACACTTTCCCGCATTGCTTTTGTATCTCCTCAGCTGCAGCCCGTGAATCACCAGGCGTATATGCAGCAAGATGTCCTTATCTGTAGGTTCACAGGCTTTGTCACAGCGCTGGTTGATAGCTGAACAGGACAGACCCCCAGCGGGTTTTCGATGGAGGACAAAAGAGTTTCCCCAGGGTCGGGACAGTGACGGTTTGCCTGACGGGAGGGGAAATGACGCCTGCTCGTACAGGACCTTGAAGGCCAACGGTGCCGCGAGCGCGGCCATGGTTTGGACCATAGCGGCGTTGAGCTCAGGCCCGGCGGGCATGTAGGAGACTGCAAGTCTGAGGGCTGCGTAGACACGTTTCAGTATGTTTTTCACCTCGTGTTCGAGAACCTTGCCCATGTACGTACCCTGCTCATATCGGTCTCCCCAGGGCACATCGGAGGGCCTGGCCCAAGCTATCGGGGGCATGGGGAGGCCGCAAATGTTCCACACAGCGTGGCCTTCGCTCTCCTCGATGAGAGGTCGTAGGAAATGTTTGCCCGAGATCAGACCATGGAACCTATTCCCAGAGGGTGCAGTAACAATGAGCACCAGACAGTGTGTGGCAGGGGAGAACCCGTTGTCAAGATCTATGTGAGCGAGGCCATGTCCGTCGTGCCGCACGGCCTGTAAGTGCGGGAGCTCTCGAGCGAGCTCGGACAGCGTCACCCGAACGTATTCCAGCGAGGCCACCGAACGTGGATTGTTAAGGTGAACAAGCAGCCGCAAGGGCAATCGAGCCATGATCTAGCGTTTGTTAATTTTCTAGTGAGAAATAAAAAAAGTACGGAACCATAAACACCCTCTTCTTCTTATGGTCATGCTTCTTTGATGGAGTGATTTCATTGTCACCATGTACTTTGAGCATAATTTGAGCGGAACACAGCAGTAATTACAAAATTGAACAAATAGACAAAGTAACTCGGTTTACTCATGTGATAGGATATTTATTATCGTTGCACAGACATAAATGTGTAGCAAATAACATAACAGTGTTCCAGGTGGGTCACGGTGTCCTCTCTTGGCTAGGTTATTCCTGGTGCTGTCACTCAACTTCGAAACAAATTCGTGTTCACGAAGTAGCAACGGATCTTGTTTCTGAAGAATTTGATAACGCCCTGCGCATTCTTTAGCGTCTTGAGAGGTTTGCATAAGCCCGACTCGTACTCTGACACGATCATGGCATCCTTCTCTAAGGACACAGTGTAGATGTTGTTGCATGTGGACACCTCAAACAGGTAGCATGGGTCTTCGAATCTGTTCTTGTAAGTGTACGCGGCCGCGGGGTCCCTTTCCGTGGACGCTGCCCTACCTCCCCTGGAGGCTACTAAGGCTAGGAATTCTTGGACCGTCCGGCATGTAGGATTCTTCCTGGAATCATTTTGGCTATCAAGCGTGACATTTTTAGGGTCTATATCGTCACCCCACCACTCAGCGCCATTGTCCAACAGCTCCATCAAGTTCCTTTTCTGCATCACCAGATCGGAAATGAAGTCGGGTTCCTGGCATCCCTTTAGTTCGAGGGGGGTGTAGGTTCGTCCACCGACGTTGCGCGCTACACGCAGTACAGCCCAGAGAGACTCGCTTTCTCTTAACCCAATTCGGGCTTGGTCTTTGTCTGTCAAGCCACTGCAGCCGAAGCGAGTCTTAAGACCGTCCTTCTCGATGTGCACAGATATCTCCTTGATACAGTCACTGTCGTTGAACGTGACAGATATCAATTTGCAAAGGTCTTTATGCCCTTTAGTCTCATAGAAGTACTCCGAGTACACCAGATTGCCCGCTCCGCCTTTTGACAGGGCATCGTATACTTCAGTCTTTTCCGTCCGCCCCCACCAGGTTAGACCTAGCCTTGTTTTCACATCTGCCCACTGGTTTGACAATAGCTCCCAGGTGGCAGGCCAGCTGGGCTTTTTCAATTCATTTCCGGCCTCTTTCAGGCGTACAGGAAAGGCTGTCTTGTTCATCTTGGAAAAACGTATGTCACAAAGACTGGGTCAGCTTTAGTAAGATGGGGAAATATCTTCACCTGACACTAAGCTGGACGGCCTCTGGAAGGCTGATCAGACATTGCTTTATCATCTTCACTTTATTTATTAATCATTATTATTTTTAATGTAGTGATTGGTTTATTAATTTGTTTGACTATAAATGCGTTTGTAGTTTCTTTATTTTCATTTAAACATTGGACAAAAAGAAGGAGAACGAGGAGCACAAAGACAACAACAATAACAGTATCATATATCATAGTCACCACGGGGTAAAAACGGATCACTCTCTTCGCTCTCAGAGGTTTCAACCCTATTACCGAAAACATCCACCCTGTCCTCCTTCTCCCCATCCTCTCCCTCCCCCGCGTCCTCCTTAGCGGGGTATTTCTCGGTCAACTTGAAGCGCTTCTCCGGCTCCTCAGAAACATGATGCGCAAGCCTCTTGACCTCTCTGCGCTTGTTGTGCGTATACAATGGACTCACGTTCTCCGTCAGTTTGATCCCATGCATTTGTATCATGTCGACCAGGGCTTCGTAAGTCTCCTTCTTCATTGTGGGGAAGAGGGTGTTGAGCCTGGAGACTTTGCATCTGCGAACAACGTTCCGGCTGGCCTCCTCAATTACCCTGCCCAACATCTCTGGCAATGAGGTGTCTTCAGGCTCCTTGTAATTGTCAACGTGGTGCTCGGAGCAGACGTCCTCGTTTATGCAGTCGTTGCTCAGCAAGTCTATGCGGTAAAAACCTTCGGTCTTGATACCGGCAGATTCTTCCATCTTCTTTGCCAACCTCATGCAGCCGTACGGGGTAGGGAGGTTGGTATCTGTGAAGTTCCATAGAGTCATGTTGACTATCATCGGGGCCAGTAGCAGTGCCGGTTGGTTGGCCAACAAGCAATTCATAGGTGTGTTCACACCTTCGCTGGTGAACTTTATTCTGGTGTATGTGAGCCCTGAGTCAGCTCTTAGCACCTTGTCAACCTTGCGTCGCGTGTCGCCGATATACTGGAGTGTACCCTTTAACTTTTCAGGCAATGTGTCAAGATCCTTGTTTAGCCAGTCTAATTTGTCGAGTTGTATCTGCTGAAGCCAGCCGACGCGACGCTTGAAGGCTTTCCCTTTGATCTTGAAGGGGTCACCGCATCTGAAGTCCTGCAGCGTGTTCACGAGAAGAGAATTAGCCTTGGGCATCAGCGGTGTTGACAGACGCAAGATGTTGGTACAAAAAAGATCCAGACTCAGATCACTCAGATTCCACTCATACTGTCCGTGCATGAGTTTGCCCATCTCGGCAGAGAAGAAGCCCATGCCAAAAGCCACTGCCTGGCGGATTGACAGGGCCAAGGTGACATGGCACATAGGCATATTGCCATTGGTGCCGCAGATCTGGTAACAAAGCTCCTTGTCGAATTCATGTCTGTGAAATTTTGATTCGAATTTCGGCTCTTTTGGATTCAGGACGTTGCCCACCTCAGTGAATTCCGCTTCGTTGAAGCGGTGGTAGCGTAGATACATACCCAGCTGCTTCTTAGGTTGGCGGAACGCCTTGAGCTTTTCGCGCCAGTTGAACGGAGCATTCATCAGAGCGCCAACCTTTTTTTTTAGCTCACTCAGACTAGTCACAGTGTCCAAAGATATTTCGATGGTCTCAAACATGTACGTGCTCCTACTTATGCTCATCTCAACCGTAACGGTGCTGCACGTTTGGTTGGACCTCTGGTTGCCCCATTTGTTGGACCTTTGGTTGGCGTATGGTGTGGGCTTGAGAGACGTACCCCCCGTGCACACTTTGCCCCAATCTGGCTCTTGATCGCAACCGAAACCCGTACCGGAACACAGCAAGATCGTGTCACTCTTGTTGGATTTGACGCGTTCATATAGCGCCTTAACTTGAGCGAGAATGGCATTACGCATCTTCAACACGCTGCCATCCACCATATGCAGGTCTCCACACTGGCTGTTGTACCGGCATGGCAGCATGTTGCGCATTGTCGCAAACACCAGGCACTGCAGGTAGGCCATCATGTGGTCAGAAAGCAGGTACTTGCAGATGTTGAGGTTGAGGTCCCGTTCAAGGTCTCTGCCACCCATCACTTTCGTGGCCAATTTTACCCCAGTCGCGAGAGTATTTGCTCGGTCTCCCATCTGTGGCGCGTAACGCCACAGATCTCGATGCAGCTCTTCTTCTCTCAACCAATTCTTAGGGTTAAATCGCTCCGCCATGTCATGGGCGATCCATCTAAAGCCCTTATCGGATGGGGTGCAGTCCGTGCCTTGAGCGAAAAGGAAACCCCGGAAAAGACTGTAGACCCGACAGCCCCTCACGCAGACCGGCAGGAACATGGGCTTCGTCAAAATTGCAGCGAACATCGACTCGAGAAAATTGTACTCCAGAAAAGGAGCTGAGGCCACGCTCATGATCATCCCCAAGCTCTGAGGTGGCAACTCGAAGGCCAGGCGCCCGGCAAGAAATTGTGCCAAATAAAAGAACACCATGTGTCGAGGCTCTTGTCCTTTTGCATCCGTAATGGGCTCATCTGTGGCCAGCTCGTCCGCCGTAAAGTTGTCCAGCAGCTTCATGACAAAGGCAATCAGTTGAGGGGTATCCTCCTTTCCTGCAAGGCCAAACACGTTCCAGGGCTGCCACTGCCCATCCTTGTCATTAAGTTTATTGTCCGTCTCCTCTGAGGTCAGACATTCACTCAACGCAGAGTGGACAGCATCTACGCCTTGCAGTCTCACCAGGTTCTCCCAGATCATCTCCTCGTATGAACGTTTGGAGTAGTCAGTGAGATCTTTGCTAGCTCGACCGTTTCCAATATTGAGGAAGTGACCCAGGTGTTCCGCGTGTAGCACAAACACTTTTTTCGGTGCGGCGCTGGGGCAGTAAACATGGAACACGGGCGGCGTGTTGAGGAGGACGTGGGTCATGGGCAAGACCTCCGCTCTGTATTTGAGATCCAAGTGGTCGGGTCCAACCGTGAGGCAAAAGCCCTCCTCGGGGAGGCATACATCCAGTGCCTGGGCTCCGCTGCTTGTCATTCTAAGAGTCGTGGGGAATGTGGGCCAAATGATGCTAGAAAGGAACTGGTGAAGTTGCTGATGTGTAAAACCAACGCTCCGGGCTGTGAAAAGGCGTACGAAGTATGCCTATCTCTCTGGGACACTCTGGCCGCAGCGCTGACTTCGGAAGACGATGGCTGGTGTGCAAACTGGAAGCCAAGCAGGGAAGCGGTATCAGCGAGGGGGGACAAGAAGCCACTACTTAGATTGGGGCTGATGGCTCATTTTTACAGGTATTTATCAAGGAACCTGGGCCTTAATACCCTCCAGCACCTCACCCAGCTGAGGGGGGTCAGGGAGGCGGCTAGGCTCCTATACGTGGGCTCCGCCCCCACCAGCCAGCTAAGCTCCGAGGCAGGGGGGAACAGGAAGTCCAGAGCAAGCCAGTGCTGGGGCGTTAAGTGGCAAGCGTTAAGCTTTGTCAAAGGCAAACAGTCGTACTACAACACGCTAACCAAGGCCTTTCAGGTGGTGAAACAGGTCGGCTACGCGGGTTTGGCTAAGAGCGACCTCGAGTTGACACTCAGCTGCTACTTCAGACTGGCCATGGCCTACACCACCGACAGCCCGCTGGAGCTCGCGGCCGCGTATATGCCTTGGTTGAAGCCAGCGGTAGAACTGATAAACCGGGAGGACTTTGAAGAGCTGTCGAAATGCGATGAGCGTCTTCTGACCGAGCTGTACGCTGTGCTCAACTGCCTCGTGAACTGGATCAGGCCCACATGTGAGCAGGTACTGTCGGTACCCGGGCGGCCATGCGGTAAGCCTCGAGTTGGCGAGGGTGACCTTCGCTGTATCAGGTGTCTAAAGAACCAGACTTTCCGCTCGTCCGAGGTACGAGGCAACCCGAAGAACATTGACGTGGAATTCGACATGGACAGGATGTCTTTCGGCTCGTCCTGCTGCGGTGTCAGTGTCATCTATGTGCCCCTCTGCACTAACCTGGTCAACACGCTGACGTTCACCGACATGAAGCAAGTGTACACTACGTGCCCCTCATGCAAGAGGGTTGTCTTTTCGGAGCTGCTGGTCGACTACACAACACTCATCTCGCGTTGCGTTTGCCACATGGGGAAGAGATTCTCCAAAGGGGATCCGTCTATGTAGGATCACTCAGACAGGTGGAGTAAACACGCCAATGAAAACAGACACACAAGCCTCAGCTTACTATTAGCGTTTTGAACCGCAATCGCTGACAGGTCTGATCCCGAGTCAGAGGCCTGTCGATTCCAAAACTTTGTCAGACCAGGTGTTAAGGCAGCCAGACACACCCACCCCCGAAACCTCCCTCCCCAGGAATTAGGCTTCAAACCCCAAAAGACTATGAGTCAGAAATCTCTTAGGACCACTTCTGAGGGAGCGTCACTGGCAGTCACCCCTTCTGCGGACGTTTGGGAGACCATGAGCGGTATAATGCTGGTCAAAGAATCGCCAGAGACAAATACAAACGTTCATCCCTTTCCGGTGCGTCTGGACCCACAACACACAACTGCAGAGACGGAGAGGGTCCGCCTGATGGCAAATGAGGAATTAGATTCAGAATTATCTGACTCGGACAGCGACAGCTCGTACAGCAAAGGCTGGGACACCGACGTGAACATTCACACCACTATCAGCACCCAGTACGTTACGCCGCCCTACAAGGACAGTGACTACGAGCACGGAGAGATGGGCAATGATGGTCTGCTACATGGCTCGTCTCGATCGGAGAAAGACACAGCCATCTGCGAGGTCGAAAAGGACACTTGAACGCAGCCCAGTTGCGGGCTGGTATAACTGAAGAGTGTGTGTGTGACTGTTGTAATTGGTTACAGTCTCAACTATAATAAAGAAGTACAAAACACATGGAGTTTTCATTCTGTTTATTTGTATTATTATTATGAACTCTCCCTCACATGTACAGGAATTATAGAGAGCTGTTGCTATTTGCTAGTCTCCTCATTGTCAGAGAGATTAGCATAGTACATATTGAACCTGAGATACACTAGATATCGGTGCTGCTGCTCAAAGCAGTAAGCAATGCTCTCCTCCACCTTGTGACATCGACGAAGGAATCGAGAACGGTCCCTTGCCAACGTTTCCCAGGGCCCGCGCCGATCCTCACCGCTGCAGCTTACGATAAATATTTCGATATCCTCAAAAAAATGTACCTTTTTTTCCTCTTTTCTGTCTTCTCCTCCTCCTCCTCCTCTTTTGCTCGATTGTGCAAAGGGAAACTGCTGGAGCAGTGTGAACAGGGCGTAGGAAAGGCAACAAGGATTGGCAACAAGACATTGGCAAGGAGTAGTTCACAACAGCCCTGTCCAGCCAACCAGGGCTAGGTAAGTCCAGACCAACAGCCCTGTCCAGCCAACCAGGGCTAGGTAAGTCCAGACAAGAGTCAGCAAACCCTGTAGCCGGGTCCCAGATCATGTCCCAGATCCTTGTGTCACTGTCAGAAAAGTTATTGTTAGGAAGATGGCCTCCAGGAAACTCAATGCCTAACTTGATGTACTCTTCCAGTGAGTATTCACACAACTGAAGAACAATGTATCCAAAGTTCCGGTCCTTTTTAAAGTCCAGATATCGTACAATGGAAGGATCATCCAGCTCTGTAAGACGTAAAAGGTCTGTCTCTTTCTCCAGCACCTCATAGTCTCCTAGAAACATTTTCTTCACTGCAACTTTAGTTCCATCATCTCTTATCCCTTTGAAGACCCGAGTTCCATTTCTATTTCCCCCTATGAGGAATTCATCACCTCCCGTGTAGACATCCATGTGAGAGTTTGCAAGTGTGAGGGAGAGAGAGGACATTTTTCCAAGAAGCTCTTTGTTTTTCTTGGTGAGGTCTGTTGAGCCTTTGATCTCAAGTTTTCCCTTGATGTCTTTCCGGTCCCAGTCTTTCCTGAAGTGATTAACCAGCTCAGAAATACAAGTATTGACAGATACTTGTGGTATGTCTGGATAGGTTGCTCTACACATTGGACACATACACAAGGTCGCAGTGTCCCAGTAATGTGTGATACAGGTTGTGCAGTAATTGTGCCCACATGGAATTGTGACTGGAGCAGTAAACACGTCCAAACAGATAGGGCACAGAAATTGCTCTTTAGAAGGGATCGTGCCGCAAGAGGCCATTTTGTCAGCCTTGGTGAACTCTCATTAGCGTTTGAGAGGGAAACCCCAGAGCTGCAATGTTATATAGGAGAGAAACGTCCTCCAGGTGGGGGCCAGCTCCTCGCTGGCAGGGGAGGCGACTTCACAATGTTAGAGGACTGTCCCCAGTCACTGTAGGGTGTTTTCGTTCACATGACCATGACTGTAATACCTGTGCCCAATTCATAAAAATGTACAGAAGAATCACAAACTCCATACATTTGCTTTGTCACCTAGATTGCTTACTTTAATAAAGAAAGTACACACCACATGAAATGTGTATTTTGTTTATTTGTATTTATTTTATAAACTCTTCCTGACGTGTACAGGATTTATTGAGACACGACAGTGTAACAGTGTGAACAAGAATTTGCAGAGCTGTTTTCCTGTTTGTCATACTTTTCATTTTACACAGAAGTATGGATGATCCAAGCACCTCTCCACTGTAGGTCTTTTCTTTGGGTCTTCATTGATCATCCTCTCGATGAGATCCTTGGCAAGCACATCCTGAACATGGGCCAGGTTGTACTTAGCATCCAGAATGTTGCCTTCACACCGAGGATGTTTGCCAAATGGATGGTGTCCTCCAGACAGGAGGTAATACAACAACATCCCAGCCACCTTTAGAATGAACATGAACATTAGTGACAGTACGTGTTGCTTTAATTGATTCAATTATTCGCATAGTGAATAAGAACAAACCTGGATGTCAGCAATTCTTGTACCATCACTTTCTGTAAATACAGGAAGTTCCGTCAAGATGAGGGTCTCTTTCGCCATCCAGCATGATGATCTTGCTCCCTTACGGGCTTTATGTTCTGTTTGTCCTCTGTTGTCTGGTTTGCGTATTCCAAAATCTGCCAATCTGACCTTCCTTGTAACATCTGCGGGGTAAAATTGATAGATAAATTATTTTAAAAGTTTTAAATACTTAAAATGCATTAGGTGCTTGTTTTATTTATTTTTTCTTCTGTAGCTTACCAATAAATACATTCTCGGGTTTGATATTGCCGTGGACGATTGGAGGATTCTGATGGTGGAGCATCTTTAAGCCAGTGAGAACTTGTTGCGCAACTGCCTTTTCAGGAAGATGGCCTCCAGGAAACTCAATGCCTAACTTGATGTACTCTTCCAGTGAGTATTCACACAACTGAAGAACAATGTATCCAAAGTTCCGGTCCTTTTTAAAGTCCAGATATCGTACAATGGAAGGATCATCCAGCTCTGTAAGACGTAAAAGGTCTGTCTCTTTCTCCAGCACCTCATAGTCTCCTAGACACATTTTCTTCACTGCAACTTTAGTTCCATCATCTCTTATCCCTTTGAAGACCCAAGTTCCATTTCCATTTCCCCCTATGAGGAATTCATCACCTCCCGTGTAGACATCCATGTGAGAGTTTGCAAGTGTGAGGGAGAGAGAGGACATTTTTCCAAGAAGCTCTTTGTTTTTCTTGGTGAGGTCTGTTGAGCCTTTGATCTCAAGTTTTCCCTTGATGTCTTTCCGGTCCCAGTCTTTCCTGAAGTGATTAACCAGCTCAGAAATACAAGTATTGACAGATACTTGTGGTATGTCTGGATAGGTTGCTCTACACATTGGACACATACACAAGGTCGCAGTGTCCCAGTAATGTGTGATACAGGTTTTACAGTAATTGTGCCCACATGGAATTGTGACTGGAGCAGTAAACACGTCCAAACAGATAGGGCACAGAAATTGCTCTTTAGAAGGGATCGTGCCGCAAGAGGCCATTTTGTCAGCCTTGGTGAACTCTCATTAGAGTTTGAGAGGGAAACCCCAGAGCTGCAATGTTATATAGGAGAGAAACGTCCTCCAGGTGGGGGCCAGCTCCTCGCTGGCAGGGGAGGCGCCTTCACAATCATTTTGTCTTCCTAACAGCATTCTGTGGATTTGTCTCTATAAGCTTTGAAAACACCCTACAGTGACTGGGGACTGTCCTCTAACAGTTTAACTATGGCTGATCAAAATAAAAACATTATTTGACTATACCCGATATTCTCCAATGCTCTCTTGTGTTTTGTACCTACGATATACGGTATAGATTTTTCCCAAAAGGTATTCCTAGTGTATTTAAATTTGAAAGTTGTATTAGCCCATATAGATTCAAGCAAGAAACAACAGCCTGATTTGAAGGAGATGCGTGTGTGTGTCACAGCGTGTTGTTACATGTCAGAATGGCCATAGTGTTCTATGGTGCCTGACTCAGGTTTGGTCCCTTGACACTAAGGTCAAAAAGAAAAACACGCTATGGCTTAGAGTGAATGTTGTTTATTTGTATTTACTTCAATTATCACATCACACAGAGAAATTACGCAATTGTCCCATGCTGGGCAGAAAGGTCGATCTTGTCCAGTGCGCTATCTGTTCTGCAGCGCAGAAATCTCTGCTCTTGTTCGGTTCGCTTTATCTTCTTCCAGTAGAGAAACCCCAGTAATAATGCAATCCAAAGAGCAACAGCAATCAAGCCCGATTGTGTAAGCGCTGCGAAGGTCGTAGTTCCATTCTCTCCGTTTCTTTCACCACCTTCCAGGATGACAGTGCTTGTCTCAAGAGTGTAGTTGAGGTGTGGCGGGGGACCGCTCGTAGTTCCAGTCTCTCCGTTTTTTTCACCACCTTCCGGTGTGAGAGTGCTTGTCTCAAGAGTGTAGTTGAGGTGTGGCGGGGGACCGCTCGTAGTTCCAGTCTCTCCGTTTTTTTCACCACCTTCCGGGACGACAGTGCTTGTCTCAAGAGTGTAGTTGAGGTATGGCGGGGAACCGCTCGTCGTTACCTTCTCCCCGGTTGTTCCACCACGTTCCAGGATGAAAACGCTTGTCTCAAGAGTGTAATTGAAGAGTGGTAGGGAAACAATGCAGCTCACCTCCCCCCTGCCCTCTTTGATCACCTCCATCTTCCATTGGGAGACATAGCAGTGTTTAGATCTGGCGTCTCTTGCTTGTGGCACACGCTCGCGGACAGGGGAGACGACAGGTTCAAAGGGTCCCGCAGGGTACCGCCAAGCAATTCCGGGGGCTTGGGGATACCAGCACCCTGAATGACATTTCAAATATTTGCCACCTTCAATCGAAGAGATCACTGGCCTAGACACTCTGGCGACATACAGCTGTATTATCACAGAGCTGTTCAGGTTAGGAACGTAACACTCGTACTCTCCTTCGTCATAAAACCGCACGCTGGACAGCTTCATTGACAGGTTACCTCGAGACAAATGCTCAGCAGAGACGGCTGTCCGGTCTTTGTACAATGTATTCAGACCATTTGTAAGCACACGTCCATCTCGCAGGATATACACATGCTTTCGCTGATAGCCAGGTCTGGTCCAGTCCACTGACATCTCTTCGGCTTTAACAGGTGTGTCAATGTCAATTTGACAAGGAAGTGTTACATCGTCTCCCACTTTTGCCAGCACGGGGTAGAAGGACCCCGATACAGTGTGTTTTCCTATTGCATGTGTGATGCAGCAGCTGCTCCATAGTACCAGGGAAATCTTGAAATAAACCCAAGTGTACATAACTTACATATATGAATGAGGTCCTACTCAAAAGCAAAAACTTCTCAAGTGGCACACTGACCAGAATCACTTCGAATGACCAGGCTTTGTTTCAGCACCAAGTAGGTCCTTTTACAGTCACCGTTAACGTTTATATAGCCTCTTTTTTTGCTTGGGTGGGGGGGGGGGCGGGGGGTAAATCTCCCTCCCCCTATACTTAAAAGAAGCACACGCATAATGTAGCCTTGTATGTTCCAGAGTTGTAAATCGTCAAATTTTGATATCGGCCCCACTAGTCAGCATAGATGTAGGCAGCAAATTCCTCTAGTGTCATGTCTGATTCTGGGGAAAAATTCATGATCCTACGCCTCAGTATCACGTCCTCGCGCACCTGAAGGGGTAGCCTGAGCTTGTCAGCCTTGAAGTCCTCGTCCTTCTTGCCCTCGACCTGCAAGAGTTTTTCCTCCTCAAGGAGCAGGGTGTCATGTATGAGTGCCAGGGATTCGCCGTAGATCAAGTTCATAGACATCTTGCCCTGCAACAGCCCGATCTTTGCTGGGCTTTCGAACATGAGCTTTACGACGGCATTAGCATCAGTGACAATGGACAAGTTTTCGGCATACGCCCCAACGCATCGGTATAGGTCGGTCAGGTACTTTGCATCGCGACGGCACACGAGCAAGTGGTTGTGCTCGGTCCTGACCTGCGGCTGGTACGGCACCGAAGTTGCAGGTAGATGCAACAGGTCCACCAGGCCCTGCACGGCAAGGTTATCTTTTTTTAACATCACCCCTTTGCCGGGAGTACAGCAAACCGACCTAGGGAAGCCGAGAAGCTCACCAAGCCCTTGACCTGGGCACCGTTTTAACCACAGCCCCCGATCCTCGAGGACGTAGGATGCATGCTCTTGACAGCACGCGCACTCAAAGTTGAATATGTGATTCCGTAGCCCCTCCGTCATGGACAGGGCAGCACGAGCTTTAGCCTCAATGTAATCTGCTTTGGACATGACAAATCGGAATGCGTTGATCAGGCTCACCCTGTTGTCCTCCTCATCCAGGGAGTAGAGTCGTTTGAACGGGTGCTCATTTGTCCCGGAGGTGGGCGTCGGGAGCACACGCGCCTCGGTGCTGGGCACCCACTCTGCGGGGTGTTCGGAGGGCTCACTGGTGAGCACTCGGCGGGCCTTGGAGTCCATTAGGGTGAACTTGACAGGCACCTCTCTGTGGTCACCCTCAGCGTAGGCTTTCAGCTCGAGTCTGTCAACCATGAACAAAGGGCTTATGCCATTAATGCCCACCAGATGCTTCAGAAGGACATTATGAAACATGGGTCTGTTGGGCTCGCAGGCGGTCGTTTTTTCGCTTATAAGCACGTCGTGGATGCTGAAATCCATTGTGCTGCTCGGTACGACTTCCATAGTCAAGGCCACTGTACATGAATAGTCCTGGGGCGAACCAGAGAGTTGAAAAAGAAAGCAGATTTGAACTGGATTGCCGGAAATCAATTGTGCCACTGTTTTAATCTTCTCTCCCTCTTTTGCTCCACGATTGTGCAAAAGCAAACTGCTGTGGGTTTACTACTGCCTTAGTGCATTTAGCTCAAGGAAATAAGACCACTGGAGGGGGGAGGTTCCAAGATTGGCACTCTGCCTATATTACATTGCAGCTGTGGGTTTCCCCTCTCAAAATCTAGTGAGAGTTGACCAAGACAGAAACATGGCCTCTGGTGGCACGATCCCTTCTAAAGAGCAGTTTCTGTACTGTGCCATCTCTTCGGACGTGTTAACTGATCCAGTCATAATTCAATGTGAGACTGCGAAGCTGAACTCCACCCGAATCCTCGCGTCCAAAGCCGCGTGCAAAATCTTCGACAAAACCGAGGTCAAGCCCAAAGCAGCGGAGAAGTCCACGGAAGACGAGCCTCTACTTAAAGAGAACCCCAGACGCTTTGTCATCTTCCCCATCCAGTACCATGACATCTGGCAGATGTACAAGAAGGCTGAGGCCTCGTTCTGGACAGTTGAGGAGGTTGACCTGTCCAAGGACGGGCAGCACTGGGAGTCCCTGAAGGACGAGGAGAGATACTTCATCTCTCACGTCCTGGCCTTCTTCGCAGCTAGTGACGGCATCGTCAACGAGAACCTGGTGGAGCATTTTGCCCAGGAGGTACAGGTGACAGAGGCCAGGTGTTTTTATGGTTTCCAGATCGCCATGGAGAACATCCACTCCGAGATGTACAGCTTGCTCATCGACACGTACATCAAAGACCCGAAGGAGAGATATTATCTGTTCAACGCCATCGAGACACTAGAGTGTGTAAAGAAGAAGGCAGACTGGGCGCTCAACTGGATCGGGAACAAGGACGCTGCTTTCGGAGAGCGCATGGTGGCTTTCGCTGCTGTAGAAGGGATCTTCTTTTCTGGTTCCTTCGCTGCCATTTTCTGGCTGAAGAAGAGGGGGTTGATGCCCGGTCTCACCTTCTCTAACGAGCTCATCAGCAGGGACGAGGGTCTGCACTGCGACTTTGCGTGTCTGATGTTCAAACACCTGGTGAACAAGCCTTCAAAGGAGAGGGTCACACAGATCATCAAGAAAGCGGTGGCTATTGAGGAGGAGTTCCTGACCGAGGCACTGCCAGTGAAACTGATCGGTATGAATTGTGACATGATGAAGCAGTACATTGAGTTTGTGGCAGACAGGCTGATGCTGGAACTGGGCTTTGACAAGCTCTACAAAGTGGAAAACCCCTTTGACTTTATGGAGAACATCTCACTGGAGGGAAAGACCAACTTCTTTGAGAAACGAGTCGGAGAGTACCAGAGGATGGGAGTCATGTTCGGTAACGTAGACACCACTTTCAGACTGGATGCCGACTTCTAAGAGTCCTGTGGACACAGACATATTCGGACACTTGAAAGACTGTTCAATAGCGATAATTCTGGAGCTTCTTCCTCTACACTATTATTAGATGCATAGTGGAAGAGGTGGTCGAGAGTAACCTGTAAATGTACCTTGTTTTCAAATAAAAGACAGCTTCATGTTACGTTGACTTACAGTGGTTACTCTGTAGATTTTTATTGTTATTACAAAACATACAGTAACCACTTCAGCCCTATATACATTTCGTCCACACACACACACACACACACACACACACACACACACACACACACACACACACACACACACACACACACACACACACACACTTTTCTACGCCCCTGGTGAGGGGTGCTCTCAGATCCGAGACAGACACGGTGTGAGGGATATGAAGTGGCACGAGCTAAGGTTGGACGAACTGCTGTGCTTAGCATCGTCCAAACCCTTCCACGAGCCCCACCGTCTGGGCAAGCTGTTGCCCCGCTCGCTCGAGGTAGAGCCGCCCTTGGCAGACCAGCGACACGAACTCATGGATTACGTGTTGACTGTATGGTGCCCATGGTTCTCCCGTGAATTCGGATCAGTGGACAATGCAGGTATTTTTAAACTCACACACCGGATGTTACAGTTGCATACTTACGAATCTATCGTGTGTTGGAGCTCAGTGATGGCCGCAACCTCAATGCTGGTGACGCACAACCATCCACTGGCACCCCTGCGTTGTGTCGAAGAGTTGGGACATCGGTTCCTGTTCTCTACTGACTAAGAATCTTGGCACAAGACCGTCAACCCACCTAAAAACATGAGCAGCACCAGATCATTGAAACCTGTCAGGACGTACCTCAACCGAGTCACTACCGGTTCGAAGGGTCTGTACCCGTTCAAGTGCTACAAGCTGGCGCCGAACCGTGTGGGGCTCCCCAGTGGCCTGTTTTACTTCACCATTGGCGCAGATGGCTACCTGCCCACTCTTCACTGCCAGACACAAGAGGAGCTCAAGGGCTACAAGAGTGTGGCGGTGAGCATCGTCGCCACATCCATGTACAGTATGCCAGTGCTTGCACTGCCACGCATGCATGACCTGGACCTCATCAACACGGGCCACGATACTTTGAAGATGGGAGACTACTTTGTTGTGCAGCTGCCCGACTCAGATGACGTCAAGGCCCAGCAGGACGTGGTGAGAAAAAGAAGGTTTGCGAGTGCTTACAGCGAAACAGTCAACGAGGAAGTGTGGGGAGGTTTTCTCGCTACAAAGAAGGTTTCGGGCGAGGGAGGTCCCGTGGAAGACCTGATACGGCGTGTGTGTGACCCCGATTTTGATGTGACAAAGGTGCTTTCGCCATACACACCAGAGGCCCTGTACATGGTGCTGGACCTCATTGCTACAGGTGGTGGGCACATGGTCATAGACGGTTCTGTCAAGTCAGCGGCAGCCGAGCAGATAAACCAGAACAATGGGAACAGCCCGCATAGGCTCGCAATGGTACTCAATGACGCAAATGCCAAGAGCTTCATCACAAAGATAACCGTCTCTGTTTTAAAGATGCTGGAAGGCTTGCAGGGCTTCGCCCATGGCCAAGTGCTGAAAAGCGCCACACGATCCAATGAATGTCTTATTCCCACTGGAGACCGGTTCACAGGTGTATTGCTGGGCAGCAGGTGGTCAGTGCTGTGATTGAACCAACCCATGTCCTGCCACTTTGACTTAACGGTCTTGTGTACTTTGTGTACCCTTTGTCACATCTGTTGTAATCATAATCATATGTATTTTGCCCTGTCTTTCTGTCTAATGGGGGGGGGGGGGTATTAATAAAATACATACAAATAAAATGTTAAAAAAGAAAAGACAAGAAGGTCATTTTTTCTCTTTATTTATTGTCTGCACAGATACATGACACACACCACTGCAGGAAGTAAACTCTATAGACTTTGAAATCCACTTGAACTATTTGGATCAACAAACTCTTTATTTATCTTTCTCTTATACACTCTGCAGAGGGGGGTCTCTAGATTCACAGAGTCTTTGAAGAAAGTGTTCTGCTTGACCAACCGAGTCTCGTGTTGCGGTAATCTGTAAACCGGTCTCAGGTCAGAGGCTGAAGTTCTCGTGCCTTTGCCTTCGGCTACAGGCGTCGAAGCTGTTGAAGAGCTCGTAGAACATCCAGAGTTGGAAGGTTCAGAGGGTCCAGAAGATTCATAGATCGAAGTGGTTGTCATGACGCGTCCATATCCCAGGTCGAGCTTTTGCCACCATTTAGCCGGTTTGCTGTCGAGTAAGTCCAGCCGCCTACTCAGGAGGTAATGCTCCGCGAAGCACTCTTGCTTCTTGCCCTCGAGTAAGTTTAGCCGCCTGTTCTTGAACAATTCAAGTGACTCACCTTCCATCTCAGTTGATTAGCACGATGCTGGTGTGTGAGTAGAGTCTGGCAAACCAGGTGACTGTGTTAACAACCACAAGGAGTACAATGAAGACCGACATGCACGCATCCAGCTGTCCACTCAGATCCATGGTGCGTTCAACCCTCGCCAAAGTACACAGAGCTGATCCTGATCACGGTCCAGTAAATAACATAAGCGGGGGCGCCAAATAGCAAAGGGGTTGTCTCTGACATTGGCACGACAATCGCATGAGCCGTATTGAGCAGGAGCAGGGCGAAGACAAAGGTCAGCCAGAACACAGAATCTGCGCCATGTGAGCCATAGGTGCCTAATACGTCCTTCCTTTCCCGGAGGTTGGACAAGGGTGCCACTGTATAAAGTCTAGCAGAGAGCGACCTCTTCCGCTCACGTTCCTCAGCGAGCGCCGCCAGCTCGTAGGTGTTGTCTGTGGTCAGCAGGGTTACGTACTGCAGCCCTCGTATCTCATCCAGCAGGCTTTCGAGCTCAGTTCGAGCAAATTCAAACAGCGATTTCACGCCGGCTCCTAGGAAAAGGATCTTGTAACCGGCGAGCCAGTGCGATCCGCCCGACATCAGGGAGAACAGCAGGCACAGGCATACCGGTAGAATCAGGTACGCCCGGTACCCTTCGGGCAGCATGGGAATGTAAGTGCAGACAGTTGCGGCAGCCGCTGCACGTTGCTAACCGAACATCCGCAGCAGGCCGAATACGTTGATCCAGGCGAAGGCAAACGTGGTCCAGCACAATAGGGCGCTGGTCTCGGGCTCTCGCTCACCATGCAATACAGTCAATATGTAACTGGCGCCGAGGCTTGTCAACAGTAAGGCTCTGTGAGTCCGTGGCACAGACCCAAGGGGAGAAACAGGGATCACGGTGGTGCCGACCTCGGCGATGTTCACAGACGCGCTGATACCAATCAGAAAGGCTATACACACGGCCATGGACCAGCAGGCTTCGAGGGGTCCGAGATTTGGGCCTGCCATGAGCCTGGTCATGTGCGCCAGCACGGTAAATATGACTACGCAATGTGAAAGCGTGTCGCGGACGTCAGCCAACACAGCCTTGATGTTTCTCAGCCACAGGTAAGTCTTGTTAATCCAGCACACCTCTGGTGGTAGATAGAGCGGGTGAATGTTCAGCGTCATGTTTTCGTCACCTGAGACGGCTATAGACAGCAGCTCACGGTCAGTCAGTTTCCTCCGAAGCAGGCCCCTCTTAAGCATAATGACCTGTCTCTCAGTTTTGTCAGTCTAGTTTGTTCCTTTCAGCCTCGCTCAGTTTCGGTTACACAGCTCCCGGGCAGAGTTGGTGGTATCGCCGGCCAGAAACGAGTATTCTTTGTTTGCTGTCCAGTTCGCGAGATCGTTCGCAAGTGCTTCGTGGATTGCGGGCCTATGAACGTGCCAGTTTGTTGAGGGGCTAATCTCAAATTCGCCCGCGGTCTCAGTGCCCACGAGCAAGAAGTGCGTTGCAGATTTGCAGATGTCGAGCTGCTCGAGCAGCTCGAGCTCGGTGGCTGCGTAGACTAGAGTGAGCTTTACTCCTGAAGCCTTACCCAACGCATCTTCGATAACCCTACTGCTCTCCCAGGGTCTCGCGACAAGGTAAATTTGCAATCTGTTTGTAGCCGGCTTGTTTGGGAGCCTGGGGTTAGTCACTTTGCCAGTGACACATTTGTCCTGGTTCCACACCCATGCCAAGGAGCCGATGACGTGCACAAAGTTCTTGACCAGCTTGGGGCTGTCGACCAAGGCGTGGACCACATTCCATATGTCCTCCGGTTTGGCAGGCACGTGCTTCGTAAGCCGCTGGAGGATGGTGGAGTAGAGGTTCAGTCTGAACTGTTCGCTGTCGGGTCTATTGGTGCCCTTGTTCCTCGCCAGCTCAGCCTCAACCAGGGCGTGGTAGCGTCCCATGCTACCATTCCAACCCTTCGCGAGGTCATCCAGGGTTAAAGCCACCTTGATAATATCCTTGCTGCCGGTGAAACCGTTGACCACCTTCAAAGTTGCTGCCGAGGCACCCTTAACTACGTAATTATTGTACGCCGCGGCGATGCGAGTGAAAACCTCGTGATCGCTCTGGATCTCAACAAACTCGGCACAGACGTCGCCGATGGCCAGCACTCTCTGTGAGTCTGCTGGGATAAGGTCTGATTTGACAGCCTTAAATGGGATGCCGGAAGACAGGGTCGGGGTGATCTGGTGACCGTGGTATAGGTTTAGTTTCTCGTTAACCACGTCCAACCGGTGCTCCATATTACCTTGGGGTGGTGTGTTGCACGCCACCACACGAGGCCGCTTCACCATGTTGGCTAGTGAGATTCCCGCCATCTCGTGTACCCGGTCCCTAGAGCCCTTGATCCAAGATTAATGGAAGATGAAGAACTTGAGTGGGAGTGGTGCGCGAAACACATAAATACCTTGCGTAGCGGCCCCGTCTGTCTCACTGGAATCCAAGAGGTCTGCCATGGGACTGAGGCACGCTGCTCTACATGCCATACTGGCTAACCCGATGCTCAGTACACTGGAGCTGGTGGAGGAGCCAGCTACGATTGAATGGCTGCTGATTGACCACCTCGTAGTGATCCACAAGATCAAGGGCGAGGATCTGGTGGAGGGCGAACGCGACGTATCCATTCAGAACATGGCCTGCAGGCTCGCGGACATCTACGCAGCAGAGGCCAGACCATCCAACATTATTCTAGTCAAGGACGGACCGGGACTCCAAAAGCCCTATGTTGCAGATGCCAGGAAGGCAGCGTTTTCCAAATCCCACATCGACTTCTGCAAAAAATATTTAGTGGCCATTGAGTCGCGCGCAGTCTCCATGCTCTGGACCAGGGGAGTCCGGGTGTTCCTCGTCGAAGGGGCTGTTGCCTATGCAGAGTCATCGGAGCAGGTTGAGGTTCCGCTGATTGAGGTCAGCGGCACTTGCTCTTTGCCAACGAACAGGCCAGAGGGGTACAAAGGTGTGTACGTAGTGGCCGGACAAAGCACCGAGAGCTCCGCAGAGGTCCTACTGAGGGCCTGCAAGGAATGCTCTACCGTAGAGGCCGACACACTGATGATGGAGCTGGCACGCAAGCTGCCGGGCGATGGCCTGAAGGTGCTGTGTACCAGCGACTCAGACATGCTCGCGGTGCTCACTGCTCATGGTAGTTCAGGCATCTTGGTTAGACTTGATAACCTGACCTATCACCCGAACCTCGACATGCACCAGTCCAGGTTCCCAGATCTGATACACACGAGCCATCATCAACCTGTCAGGCAGAGGAAACGAACCAGGAGATGGGTAGAACGCGAACCTCAAGCTCCTGCGCTCCAGGACCTCATTGATGTCAGAGACGAAAACCTAGATACCCTGCTGCCCGACGTCCGCGCGCGTCACCTAAGTTGGGAGCAGGCCCTGGGCGAGTCGAAAGTCGAAGTCCTCGGCTTTCTGCTGAGATGTGGAATCCGCGGCTCACTTTACCGCCACGTGATGGTCTCCAACGACCCCGATACGGTCCGAAGTCTTCTCGTCGAACTGGGAGGAAGTGCCAACCCGGGCCAGGCTTGCTCCAGGTTGTTCACTGAGAGTGAAAAGCTGACCAAGCAGGCCATGCGCCTTGCCAAGAATTACGCTGCGGGTGTAGTGCCTGTCGACAGCTATGCCAGGTTCCTCAGACTGTCGAAATCGGGAAAATACTTCTATTGGCGTGTCAGGTGCGATATTGATTATGAAGATCGCTGCCGTGGGCTGATATTCATGGCCCTTTGTGGCACCGACTTCAACAAGACCCCACGCGGACTGGGCGTCAAGGCCCTGACCACAGCAGCTCTTGGGCACGTAGACACCTTTACAGCCTGGTGTGACTGTCACAGGGAAGTTCTGCTGGGTGAGGAGTTCCCCCCGTCTGCACTATGCTCGGATATGTGTACCCAACTGGCTCAGCTCACCGGTAGAAGGCAGAACTGTTGGTCCGCTCTGACGTGCAGGGTGGCCATCCTCACTACTAAGTTTGTCCTGAGGCACTGGTTGTTCAAATGTCCTGAGCCTGGGCCTAAGTACGGGTTCAAAGTCCAGAGCGAAGGCAAGATTGTGTTTGATCTGGAGGCCTATGAGAGAGAAGAAGGGTTGTCCCCAGTATCATAGATGTCTTGTTGGATCCTATAAATCATGTGTTAATATCCGCGATTGTAAAAAGCCCATATAGGCTTTGGATAAATGTGACCATGATATGAAGTAGGAATTAACCAATGGAAACCTGAACAAAACAACACAGTTTGCTGTGATTTATTGGTCAAGATCTGTCCCATCACAATACTAATAAAAAAATAAAACATCCAAACGAAAATGTGCCTGTTTTACAAAAACTGCACCTTTGATTTCTAAAACGTACAGATAATCCTATGACTTATCTGGATAACTACTGTATATTTAGCTTCCTCTGCTGTCTGGACATCTTTCTCCTCTGTTTTCCTATGCTCTGGTATCCTCCTCCTCGTCATATCTTTCTCCTCTGTTTTCCTATGCTCTGATATCCTCCTCTTCCTCCTCCTCGTAATCGTCGTCGTCCTCCTCGTCGACCTTGTCCTCGTCCTCCTCCAGCGATTGATTTGCGTGCACCCTGTTCTTTCCCTGGGGCAACGTCTTGTAGGTCATGAAGACGAAGTAGCTCAACACGTCGGTTAAGTGCTGGTAGCAGCCGAGCATGCTCGCGTTGCTGGAGCCGGGCTTGACTTTGACCAAATATGCGTTTGTGTGCTCGGGATCGCTGGGGTGGGTCAGCGAGAGCTTCATCCACGTGAGCCGCAGCTGGCAGTTGTAGCCTAACGGCAGTGTCGTCTTGCACGCTCAGACTCTGGCGGTACATATTGAACATATGGTTTCTGTAGCTTAAGTCACTGCTGTCAGTGGTCTTAGGCCAGCGGCCTCTGCGCATAACCCTCTTGTTGACACAGTTGGGAGTTAGGCACCGGAAAACCTGGGGGCAGAAGCAGGTGATCCAGGGGTACTTTTCACGTAGGGTCCTGGTGATGGTGGGTCGGTAGCAGTTGAGTACAGTCACGTGGCTGGCTCCGGGCCTGACAATGACCAGGTAACCGAGCGTATCCTCTGCGACTTTTGGGTAGGTGAGCGAGAACATCATCCAAGTGAGCCACAGCTGGCAGTTGTAGTGGGCCAGTGTCTCCTCATCAAGCACGTCGCTGTTCCTGGTCTTGACCTAAAACAGCACCGTCTTATTCGTGACGGTGTCGTAGCCAACCAGGTCTACCTCGGTGCTGGAACCCCAGTGTTCCTGGATACCCTTGCAGCCCTTCGAACACTTGTTGTGGTAAGTGCGAGGCGCACTATGTAGATGGTTGGGTTCCCGAATGTCCGGTTTGGGAACGCTGGCCACTTTCACACCCCCCTCATACCGATTCACCTTGAGCGCGGTCAGCTGTGTGAGGATCAGCCTGGCCACGTAGCAGACCTGTAGCTCTGTTTTCTTACCATTGAACACGTCCTTACAGTCCTGATCAACCGCATTACCCACATCCTTCGAAAGGCCAAGCATGTTCCACACTCGCTCTGCACAGATTGACGTAAGTGCGGAGGCCTGCCAGCGGACCAGTAGCTCGTGTTGGAAAATCTGTGCCTTTTTCTTCTTGACGTTGAAGAAGCTTTTCATGTGGTTGGGCAACCATTGCAGCCTGCTGTCCGGTTGTGTGCTTAGGTCATTGATCACCGAGTAGAATATGTTCAAGCTGATCATGTTTTCATGCTTGGTTCGTCGCTTGTATATCTCCTTAAGATCTTTTGTAATTCCGTGAACTTCATACCACTCATTGGAATTGGGGTCTTCGTCGTCCCCAATAGACCTTGCGTACAATTGCAGCCTTCGCGACTTCTCCTTCCTTCTATTGTTCTTTAGGTGACTTTGAGTAATGACAAAAACGCTATATAAATCTGATTTATTATTATCAGTATCGATATACTTCCAGGTGAACTCTATCGCAGGGTCTGCAAGGACCCTTGTATTAAATGTGTGGGAACCCATATCTCTGCCGTATGCGCATTACCACAGTATTAGTGTGTCTTTTGCCACGAGCATACCAACCATGAGCATGTACAAAGACCTCTTTGGCGCCATCCCGGCTTTAAAAGAGAGTACAGTCGCGGCGCTGCAGAGCGCGAGCAAGTACAAGGGCAACTTAGCCGCTACTCTCGAAATCATCAGGACTCTAGTAGTATGCTTCTTGGTCCTGCCGAACAACGTCCTGTACCTGCTCGATAACGCCCACGGCAACACGCTCAGGTTCCAGCGCGCTCGATGCACCCAGGATATGGAAGACGGTGCAGGCGAGGACGCTGCCTACGGACAGGCCTACATCAGAAGCGGCATATGCTTGGTTGTGCTTGGCTGCGCCTCGCTCGTCGTATGCATCATATCCAGCTACTTTGCCAGCGCCAGCAAGTGGAAGTTGGCCACCAAGCAAGCGCTCAGTAAGAGCATGACTGACGGCAAGAGCACTCTGATCGTGTTGGTCTGCCTAGCGATTGGCAACGTGGAGCTCATTATGGCTGTGGTGGCAGGTTGCATGGAACTCCTATACAGGCCACTTGTCAACTCTCTCACCAGGTGGCACAGCATGGAGTTCTCCATCGCCATCATGAACATTTTGGTTGTGATTTCCCACTTCTGTGGCTCCATGATGATCATTAAAAGCATACTTGGGAACGACCTGGAAGAGACCGAGCTCGCGGGCCCCGCAGCTCACTACCCGCGAGGCCCATCCCATCAGCAGTACCAGAGTGGGGGGTACTCAAGCTCAAGCTATCACATCCCCCGCCTTCAGCACCGCTCTGGCTCTGACAAGATCATGAACGCTCGTCAGCATTAGGTCCTCTCAGACTTCCCCACCTTCAGCATATTGGACAGCCACACACAGTGGATACAAGGAGCCCAAAAAACGCGCGTGTGTGTGTGTGCTCTCGTACCCAGAAGTGAGTGAAGGCGAATTGATGTGTATGTGTATGGATATTGAGTAACAAGTGCCTAGATCAATGTCCATTTTCTGTAGTTTTTCTTATTTTACCAGGGGCCACATTGCAGCCTTTGTTTTTCGTCATCTTTATTGTATCAAAAAGCCAATGAAACGTAAATAAAGGAAATGAACCTCACAACAGCTTCTTTCAAATCTCGCTTTTATTAATTACGATACAAAAAGCATTAAAAAACATACAGGTTTTACCCTTTTGCTGCACAGCAGGCCTTCCAGCCTTTCTTTATTTCTTTTTTTTTTTTTTGATTTGTCACACGGAATGCATGAATATTACACAAACGCAGCTCGTGAACTTGCGCTGACCAATTCCCACGTTTCCACGTTACGCCGCAGCCGACGCCGAGGTCGAGCGGGCTTGGTTGGTCAAAGCTTCATCAGTGTAAAAGCAAGCGCGGCTCAGCAACCAAAGCACCCTCAACGCGATCGCCTGCCTGAGTACGGATAACTCATTGTCTTCTTCATCGGAAGGCGCAAACAGGGCATTCAAGGTAGAACTTAGCCGAGGGTTGTTACTTTGGATGTCCCAAGTGACTATGAAAGGCTCATCATGGGGCCTTGAATTTGTACCGTCGACTTCATCATTTTCAGCGTAATATTTGTCCTTCAACGCAATGAAGGCACACACCACGCGTCCATGAAAGTACAGGAGCTCCTCAAAGAATGCATTGCCGTGCAAGAAAATACATTTCGGGTTCACGGCCCGGTTAAGCTCAGGCCAGTCTGAGTCACACCGGATGTCACAGCGGATAACTCCTTTGGGGTTTATGTAGACATTACATTTTAGGCTAAAGTCATGTGAGTGTGCTCTACGCACCGCAAAACTTGCCATATCAGCCAAAATTCGAGGAAGGCAATCCGGTCTCCTGAGGTACTCACACAACACGTGATCCACGTGAGGCTCGGGGGTAGTTTGGGATTCCATGGTCTTCTACTGACAGTGGCTCTGGAATCAAGGTTTATATAGCCTGTGGGAGTGACCTATTAGGTGAACCCAAGGCTAATGTGTAAGAAATGGGTAATGTGTGACGAGGGAGAAATAAAAATAAACTCAAAATAAAAATAAACCTGAACGCAGAGAGGAATTTACTTTGCTTTATTGAATTAAAATGGAAAAAGCCACCTTGATATGTTTTGATGAACACTGACCCCCAGCTGCAGATCAAGAGTGTGACTGTGGACCGGTCATATCCATGGAACGCGACCGTGGATTTCGACTACATTACACTATACCACTACACTATACTGTATATTATCTTAACATTCTTATATTATACAATTATATACTGCATACACATTATTGTTGTACTATATTATATTATCATATACTATCTTACACCATTATATTTGCTACTTGTATCTCTCTCTCACTCACTCTCTCTCACTCTCACTCTCTCTCTCTCTCTCTCTCTCTCTCTCTCTCTCTCTCTCTCTCTCTCTCTCTCTCTCTCTCTCTCTCTCTCCTTTCCCCCCAACACGGTCCAGGCAGAAGATCGCACACCCTAGAGCCCAGGGTGTCTGCCTGACGTTTCTTCTAGTTAAGGGAGAGTTTTTTTTGTTGCAACTGTCACAAAAATGCTTACTGCGGGTGGGACTTTCGGGTCTCTGCTCTGCATGTAAAGTTTCTTGAGACAACTTGTTGTGATTTGACACTTTTAATACAATGTAATTGAATTGAATTGAAAATAGCTCCATGTGTCAAATTGTGGCCTTTGTCTTTCGTCGTCTTTAGTGTATCAGAAAGCCAATGAAACCGTAAATAAATGAAATAAACCTCACAACAACTTCTTTCAAATGCGTGTCTTGCTTTTATTAATTACGATACAAATAGCATAAAAAATCATACAGGTTTTACCCTTTTGCTGCACAGCAGGTCTTCTAGCCTTTTTCTAGATTTGTCACACGAAATGCATGAATATTACACAAACACAGCACGTGAACTTGCGCTGACCAATTCCCACGTTTTCACGTTACGCCGCACCCGCCGCCGAGGTCGAGTGGGCTTGGTTGGTCAAAGCTTCCTCAGTGTAAAAGCAAGCGCGGCTCAACAACCAAAGCACCTTCAACGCGATTGCCTGCCAGAGCACGGATAACTCACTGTCTTCTGCATAGCTACGCTCAAACACGCCAATCAAGGTAGAACTGAGCACGGACGTAGACTTGTATTCTACATTTGATCTTATGGAACGGTCCTTACTTTGGATGTTCCAGGTGACTTTGAAATGGTAGTCAGCCTGGAACAAAGAATTTGCACCATCTTCTTCACGATTTTCAGTGTAATCATTGTCCTGAAGAAGCGACCACACGTGGTCATTCAGGGCAATGCAGGCAGACTCCACGCGTCCATGAAAGTGCAGGAGCTGCTGAAAGAATTCTTTGTCGTTCATGTGCATAGATTCCGAGTCCAAGACCTGGTTAAGCTCAGGCCAGTCTGAGTCACACCGGGTGACCCAATGGAAATCTCCTTTGCGGGTCATGTAGACATCGCATTTAAGGCTAAAGTCATGTGAGTGTGCTCTACGCACCGCAAACTGTTTCACAACAGCCATAATTTCCTGAAGCAATTTAGGTCTCTTGAGGAACTCCAACACATGATCCATGTGAGACCCAAGCTTGGGGGTAGTTTGGGATTCCATGGCCTTCAACTGACAGTGGCTCTGGAATCAAGGTTTACATAACCTGTGGGAGTGGCCTATTAGATGAACCCAAGGCTAACGTGTAAGAAATGGGTAATGTGTAGAGTGTAAGAAACAAAAATAAACTCAAAATTAAAATAAACCTGAACACAGAAAGGAGTTTACTTTGCTTTATTGAATTAAACACGTCACAAAAGAATGCATGAGATTAGGCAAAGACAAACATGTCTTGTGAACGTGTCTCTCCAGCTCAAAGCCGGTTGTCTCCTCTGCTACGGTGGCGAGGTGCTGAAGACGACCGAGCCCCTCTCATCTACACTGAGGATCTCGAGCAAGTCGTACCAGTTGTAGTAGAATTCCGGTCTGTAGCTCAACGCATGTCCCTGGAAGCGAATTAGGTGCCGGCCGCAGTTTTGAATTTCATGTTCACTAATGCCGATATCGGGTGCCAGCTGGATGTTGAAGTAGTACACCGGCTCTCTGGGCAAAGGTTCCAGGTTCTCGGTTTCAGAGTTCGCATTGGCGACCACGGTAGATGTCTGGTGAAACAGCAGGCACAGGATGCACGAGCACGCTTGGACCACCTCGGAGTCTGGACAGAGTGTCCGGAAGGTCTCGGGAGATAGCAGCGAAGGTATGGGCTTACCATGCTGCTGACCGTCTGGCCGGAGCAGCAGTTTACCCTTGCACACGTCAGCGTTGGCACATGGCGGCAGCCGGGGGTCTGCAAACATGGCCTGCAACAAGGCCTTGTTGTACACATTGCGTGCAATGGCCCGACCCGGGATGGCACACTCATCAAACGAGGCCATCAGTGGTTCCGAATGCACACTCAGTAGTTCCATGACAGTGAGTAAATGTGAGCAGCCAGGACACAGTGCGCTGCGGGCTCCGTTTGGCAAGCAAGTGCAGCGCTTGGGGTCGCGGGGGCATTCAGGGAACACAATGGGAATTGTCTCTGCTGTCAGATGCCTTGAGCTTTTCACCATGGCCTTCACCCGCTCCCTTATCGCATTGCGGTAAGCCTCAGTCGTTGCCTCAGTTTTGGCCTCACCGACAACGTTGTCTTCTGCCATGGGACCTCCCTCGTCGGATCCTGCCCGTGGGAAGCTCGGCTCATTCCATAAAGTTCGAACCTCCCTGGGCTGAGCTGAGAGGGCCTTGGAGCAATCCAAGCAACGATTGACCCCCCTCAGTGTCTTGGCACATTCAGGACATGTCCAACGGCAGCAGATCCTCTCTATGACTCTGTTAAATACAACGCACTCACTGCAGAAGAATAATTTTACCGTGGGACACCCTTCTAAGTGGGGTTGCTGCATGTACCATGGTTCGCTATCGGTGGCTGGGTAATAAAAGCATACAAGACACACACGCACACCAAGGCAGCCGCAGTTGATTACCACCCCCCTGCGTGACGGCTGCTTGCTAGTCTTCACCAGGCTCACCTTGCACACCAGGCATCTGCTACCTTTGCGTTTGATAGAAGCACCAGCTTTGCCCGGCCTACGCTGTTTGTACTGGATAGACGAGACCCTCCTGTACAGGACAGTACACTTGTTGAGCGGAGTTGCTTGTTTCTTAGAGCGCTTCTCGGCACACAAGGTGAGCAGAGCGCCAGGTACGAGGCCTGTGAAGGACGGAGTATCGAAAATGGCCATGCTCTCGCAACCCGCGCTGCTCCCGCAACCCGAGCTGCCGCTCTGTTGCAAGCTGGCCAAGGCACTTACCCTAGAACCAGTGCCCGTGATTGGCAACAGGGTGTTTATATGCGGTGCAGTCGGCAAGCCGCTGGGCGAGCTTTGCCTTTCCCCTGAAGACATCTGCAAACTTCACATAAACTCGATATCGAGCATACTGGCTGAGCTGTGTGAGAGGGGCCACTCTGAGGCTATCCTTCGGGGACAGGGGGGCTGGAAGAATAAAAGACTGCAGAGTTGTGTGAAAAGACCGCTTTTAATAGCGAGTGAGGGAGTGGCGAGCCGTAATGATCTAACCAAGCTCTTGTGGGCGAGAGAATCTTTACTCGTGGCGCGAGCGTACCAATGGACAATGACACTGAGGAGGCACAACCTTCCGGGTTGTGGCGTGACAGTGTTGGTCCGGCTGAGGAAATCGGATGGGCTGCCGCCCGGGCTGTACTTGTACAGTCAGCCACAGCCTGAGATAGGAACGCTCTTGGAAGTGCTTGAACAGTGCGGAGTCAGCGTGGCTGAGAGCATGCCTCCCAAACTCTCTATAAGAGTCTTCCCGGGCACAGACCCCTGCAGTGCCATGTACATAATCAAAAGGAAAATCGAGGCTCCTACCGAGTACAGCAACCGATTGTACGGCGAAACTATGGTCATGGGGTCCATCGAGCACAAGGTGCAACCCATAGGCTGCGACCTCCTTGACGTGGGCCTGCGCAACGATCAGAAGTGTGTCGTAGACCTCCGTTGGAAGGCTGGAGACTTGCTGAAGGACTGCATTGCAGCGGTGCCCAAAATTCGCGGTCTAAAGGCAGTGTTGTGGCGCAACGACCATAACTCGTACGCCCTCGAGGAGTCCGTTGTGGCTTGGATCCATGGATCCATGAATCCGCTGGATCCTCATACGACACTAATTGACTACACTTCAGAGCTCTTCGATTTCACCTTCAGGACAGAGAAGGTCTCACTGCTAGATGTACCTGAGCCACCAGACCGAAAGCGCTCTTACTTCACATGCACCTACGTACAGGGCGATCTCGATTTGGCCAGCGCCGTGATTGGGAAGCTACCCGATGGATCGATGCGCATGGGCCACCCGGGCAATATGAATTTGTTAGCTTGGTACGAGATGTCAAGCGTCGGAGTTGGATGCAATCCAACCCCGCTCTCGGAGGGCAAGCTGGTCCCCGGGGTCCCTGTGCCCTGCTCGCTGCTTGATACGACGACCAGGGAAAGTAGTCAGTCAAATTCTCAGAGCGTCGTGCACACGCTTTACTACAATTGCGTCAACTGCGAATACAGCGTCATGATCACTCACATTCTACACTCTAAGCAAGTATTGGCTAAGGGCATGATGAGGCTGTGAATGAGGGTACTGGATGAACGGGGAACAGGGAGCATGCACCAAGGATTGGGTAGTAGTCAAGAGTCATGTTTTATTTTTATTTGTTTTTGTTTTTGGTTCTGCCATCTCCGGGCTTTGTAAGATCACGGCTGTGGCTGAGTGTTTGATATTGGTTGAAACAAAACAACTTTTGTATTTTTGTTTAATTGTGCAGAGCGGTGAAAATAAAAGTAATACGAAAAAAGTGCCATGTGTTTATTTTCTTTTGTCGTAAACAGAACCCTCAAAATACATATCATAAAATAAAAAAATTGTCAAAATAAAAACAAAACACCATCTGTGTAATATTATCTGGATCACATTCTAATGAATGTGAGGCGATGAAGGACTACTGTCATCAGATGAGTTGCTGAGGTTGTGCATCTTCCTAAGCTTCTTCTGGTGCTGGATACCAGCAGAACTCGCACAGACACGCTTTGCAAGCGACTGCGAGAGTGGGGTGAAAGACGATCTATACTTTGAGCCACTTCTCCTACCCATTTGCTCACCGCTGAGAGTAACTTGCCCAGAATTGGGTGAGGTCGCGGTAAACGGGTAGAATGTTTCGTGGTTATTGTCTGCCTGCAACTCAGAAGCCTGACTGTTGTCCATCCTCCTGGTCAGAGGCTCACTGTGCGAGAGCTCGTCTCCATGTTTAACCGTGGCCATGGTAGTAGCGTAGTCTGCCTTCAGGTTTTCCACAGTGAATGGTTCATCGGGGTTGATGCTGTTCATCGCTGCCACGGCATCTTTCCATTCCCAGTTCTCCTCAAGAACATTGTAGTGAGCGTGGTAATCCAGGGGCTCCTCATTTGAGGTCAGTGTGATCGTGTCCTGGTGGTAAACCGTGCGTGTTTCGCAGAATGAGCTTAGGTTCACGATGGGCACACCCATCGAAAATTGGGGTGAGCAAACATTGAGCCTGGGACCGTGGAAGGTGCCCAGAGCGCCAACGCGAGACTCATTGATATGGTCCGCATTGTGCGCGCGGGTCTCTTCAGGGCAATGTTTGTGGATCACCCCGCCATAGTATATGGGAGCCGAGCACTCGTAGTGGTGCTGCTCCATACCACCACGCTTCATGAAGTCTATGTCCTTCAGCGCTGGCACCCCCTGTGTCCCTTCGAGGATCATACTCTGAATGGGATCGTCCATGAAGTCCAGGGTGAAAAGGAGTTTGGGAGGTGGGGCCGGTGGAACCCCTTCATTGCTTGTGGCTGCATTCCTGTTGGTGAACCCTCCGCCGACCTCACACACATCGTCTCGCTTGTAAGCCTCGATCATGGCCTTGCTCACCTTGTCCCAGAACGCCCGGTGACTCTTTGGAGCGTAGACAGCAAGAAGATCGTACACCACTTCGAGGCTCACGGTCACAGAGGAAATCTTAAACTGGGTCTTGTATGGCATCTTCCTGTTGCACCCGTCCTCCTGTTTTTTCTTTTCCTTGACATAGGAGCACAGAGTTCGCGACCTCATGTCTCCCTCGCGAACTCGCGGCGGAAAGGAGCACGAGGCACACTGTGCTAGTGTCTCATGGGCCACTGACGCGGCTGGTAGCTCTTCCTTGGAGAAGTAAAGCTGGTTGATGCCCGCCACCTGAATGTCCCCGGCCCTGGTTTTGGATACAAGGAGACAGCTCTGCAAGTGTACTTGCTTCAACACATAGGTTAGGATCTGGCAGGAGAAGTTAGCTTGATTGTCGATGACCTTAGGCAACACGTCGGGGAGGCATGCAGCCGCACACAGCTTGAAGACTGCACCCACCTCGAGGCAGACCTGGCCAAACGAGAGCTTGTCTAGGGCAATCATACGTGCCCTCTCTAGTTCGTCAAAGAAACGAGTCTCGTTGAAGTCGTCGTCAGACCTGGACCTGCCATCGGGCACCCTCGTCCAAGGAGGCACCCACAGGTCAAAGACGAAGTGGCAAGCTAGCTTCAGAGCCTCCGCGAACACCATCTGATTTACGATGCCAAGCATCCGTTGGTTGTCCGCGTCCCGTTTGCCACTGTGCAGAACAAACTTAGACCTCATTACCTGGATGCAGCAGGTTCGGGCCTTGTCAAAGGATTCGCTGAACTGCATCAGGTTCGGGTGAGAGATCATGTTGGTGCACTGCACCAGGTTCTGTCTGAATAGGCAGGTGGCTGCGATTATGTCCATTTTTTCACCCTGCACAGTCGTGATGAGGTCCTGGAAGGAGAGTGTTCGCTGTGAGATGGTCGTGTGCTCAGAGGCCAACACTAGGCTCCGGTCCAGCCAGGCGGGGCTGGTGTGAGCGAGCGTGTTGGTGGCCCACACAAAGCCACAGTTATGCACCGATGTAACTCTTGTTGTCTCGTAGGTACCCGTAGCCTGGTTTAGGGACACCACGTTGCTCTCCACTGTGCTCCCGTCAAGCAGGTGCTTGAAGACATTGGGGATGTTGCACGAATCACGGTCAACGCCTAGCGCACTCTTTTCGGTGTTGTGAGTGTCCTCAATCATGACTGTCCATGAACTCCTCATTTTGTGGTATTTGAACGACTGCGGCGTGAACGATGACAGGGTCTCGATGCAGGTGGGCACGAGCTGGAATATGAGGCAGATAAGCTTGTTTATGAATGTTTTACCCTCTCCGGGTGCGGTGAAGTTGAACAGCATACACCGCTCTATCGTGTAGCGCGGCGCTGTGTTGGTGATCACGTAATTGAATGTTGCGGAGGCCTGGAACAGTCGGTGGACTTTGAACTTGTCCACAAACAGGTGGTAGATCAGATCCCGATCGTAGACCTTGAGCGGATTGAAGCTGTGGTTCCCGGTGCCGCCCCTCAAGCCCCTGCAAATCTTTTTGTACACACTGGGGCATCGCTTGCCCAGTGACAGAGCCGAGACATCCCGAGAATCATCGGTGAGCGAACTGAGTTGAGCGTACATATTCTCCACGTGTTCGGGGGCACTGAAACGGCCTTCGGCTAGGCATGTGTACACCATGGTAGCCATGCTCTCGAACAACGCGAGGCCTCCCATAAAGCTGTACTTGGTCTTCATCTCCATGGCAAGGCGTTTTAGCTTTGCCAAGTGCGGGAACAGCTTCTCAAACACCCCCTCCTGGCACACCATCTCGAATGGGTGAACATTTGACGTATTGTACAGGCATGCATAAGCCGCAAGGCAATCATGGGTTTCACCACCTGAGCAGCCGCAGTCTCTGTTGCGGAACATAGCTTGCAGCGAAGCCATCCTGCGCTGCTCGCCCATGTCAGTGATAGCCTTGGTCAGCATGCCCTTGGGCAGTGTCACGTGTTTGTGAATCATAATGTCCAAGAAGGCCTCGGGCCTTTCCCTGGTGATCAGTGACTCCATAGTGTACTCAAACACGATTAATTTCTCTACATTCACACAAGTTGTCACGCCATTGGCCCCCAAATCGGTGACCATTCGTTCGAGATCGTTAAGAAATGTTGTGTAGGGCTGTTGCTCCATGACAAAGTAGCCCTGAGAAAACAACTCTTCAGCTGACATGGCGTGGATCAGGCTGGTGAAGAGCAACTTGCCGTCACCCGCGAAGTCGAGGTCAATGATTGCTGACAGGGACTCACGTAGACCTTCAAGGCTCAGGTCCGTGATCGTGGAGGGGACAGCATGCGCGCTGCGACCCGACGCGGAGACAGGCATATAAGCGGAGCCCATCAGCTGCTGCACCTTTTTCCTTTCCATGTTTCTCGAAACCAAGGTATCGGACACATAGTCCAGGCAGTCAAACATGGCCCTCATCTCACCCTTGGTATCACGCATGTTGATCATGGCGTGGTTGAGTGAAGATACCTTGTGCTTCACCAGGCCCAGCCTCAAGAACGCATGGAAGGCCTCTTCTTGTACCATCTTTTCAACAATCTCGCCGCCGCATTGTATAAAGTCAAAGTTAACCGGGGCCTGGGAGCCCTCTGGGTCCTGTGAGTCCTCTAGGTCTTCCTCTGGGCCCTGTCGGTCCTCTAGGTCTTGTGGGTCCTCTAGGCCCTGTCGGTCCTTTGAGTTATTGGACTCATCAAATGATTCTTCCTCAGCCAGGTCCAGGATGAAGCAGAAAAGTAAGCCCTCTGCAAAGTCCTCCCGGATTGGACTCGATCGATGGCGCACCTCGCGGTTTTCCAGAGTGACCTGCAAGACCTTGCCCTTGAAGCAGTAGGTGATGTACAGCAGCAGCTGAAACAGTGCGCGGTCCTTGCTCCCGAGAGCCGCAAAGCAGTGCATGTCCAAGTAGTTGTTGTACAGAAGGCTTTTCTTGATAGCAAGGAACATTACGTGCCTTTGTTGGGGCACATTCACTTGTGGGTAAGAAGCACTGCACCGTTTGCGCGGGGGCGGCTTCGGTACCGGTCTTTCACCATTGTAGCGATTGGGTCGAACCATCCTGAAGACCCTCCTGAGATTGGCTAAGCTCAAATTGGTTTTATCTTTTTTTTTTTTCTTTTTTTTTTTTGCTTGGGCGGAGTCTAATACTGTCCAATGGATATGGCCCAGCGTATTGTCCACTAATAAAAAAGCCTTATATGTCAGAAAGAGTTTTTGGGCCTCTTTATGACGCAAAGACTTCACTATGGATGGCCCTTTTCCCTTCATGTCCTTTTTCCCAGACATGTACCCCACGCGGCGCATTGTCAACGTGGCTAGTGAGCCAAGCCTAGTTGGCCTGCTCATTAAGTCAGTCATGCACGACCAACATCAGAACAGCCTCTTGTGCAGGGCCCTGGTCGTGCACGGGTCCAGCCACTTACTGCACTGTACCATTACCATGCGGGTGACTGACATCTCCCCAGTGGTGGGCTATGATCTGGAGCTGGGCGATTCCTCCAGGGAGACTTGGGAGCGAATAGAGTCTGAATGGTCGCGGTACATGAATGCTGACCCTGTAACCATTATGGTCCGTCAGGATGACATCAAGATGACCGTGAATGCTCAGGTTTTCCCACTTGTTTCCGTCAAACACGCAAACAGATACATGGAGACAGTGGAGGGAGCACTTAACTTTGGCGATTTCAGTGAGAAAGGCTACTACATGACCCGCGATGGCAATGTACCAGCCCTATGCTCCGGAGTGATGTTTGGCCGAATCTACTTCCTACCAGAGGCCAAAGTTCACCTGCTGTCCAAAAACACCGTGGTTTTTCCCCGGGACCTGATCTACGATCATGACATTTCGGAGGCCTGGGCCCTAGCCTTCGACACGACGCTTCGCGATGTCTTTTTTAATGCAGCGTGCCTCGACATTGAGACCGTGTTTGACGAAGCGTACAGGAACTCTCGGACTCGTTGCCAAGGTTTTGCCTTAGAATACCCTCAATGCACCGAAAATAAGGTGGAGACACTCAGAGCCCTCGCAGTTGTGCTGGAGCGCGAGCTCACAGGGAAGCTTGCCAACGCGCAAGGCGCATCAAAGGTGAATATCCCCAGCCTCCCCGAAGATGTGGCTGGTCATCAGCACGAGATTACGTGCATCTCCCTTGTGCTTCTGCGCGGCAACAGATCCAAAGAGCAGGGCAAACACAGGAAGACCCTGATGGTGTTCTACAACGAGGGCAAGGTGGATGGTTCAGAGTTGACTCAGAGCACAGAGGTTACGCTCACTGTGGGCATCGAAGACCCAGCACGGATTAAAATCATGAAGTGCGAGAGCGAGTTTCACCTACTCTGTCAGGTGCTGACGGCGCTGACAAGTCAAAACATTGAGCTGCTCTACATGTACAATGCAGGCTTTGACCTGAGGGTGCTGGAGCAGCGTGTTTGCTTCTACGAGAGCCGGTGCTGTGAATGCGGTCACTTCGGCGTCAGCCGCAAACAGGGCGGTAAGCTGCGGGCGATGTGGGACGGAATGTTTGTCTCTGAGAAGTTCGGCAGTGGGTTGAAGCCTGTTTTCCAGTTCGAGATGCCTCGCCTGATCGACATGTACGAAGCAATGCTGAAGGAAATGCAACCGCAGACAATTCATGCGTACAAAGAGGCTAAAGAGCGGTTCAAGTTGGGAAAGAACAAAATAGGCCACTTTAAGATGAATAGCTGTGGCACTATTGTGATTGATCTGTTCAGGATGGCCCAGACACGTTCAATCAAGTTCGGCTGCCCCAGCATGAAACTCAACGAGGTTGTACCGTACGTGGTCGAGTGCTTGCGGTCGAAGCAGGGCCAGCCGCCAAAGGACCGTAGAAAACTCGTCAAACTCTCGGAGGTGAGCTACTTGCGCATGGACGAGATGATCAAAAAAGGCGGGAAAGACCTCTTCAAGGTGCTTGTCTACAACCTGGTAGACTCGCAGTTGTGCGCGAGACTGGCCAAGGTACTCGATCCCGTTTCGTGCCTGTTCCATCGCTGCCGCTCCACACTCAACACGGATGTGATCGTACACGGCCGCTGTAATATGTTCGGCGGCTTTGTGCAAAGCATCCACGCGGTGCAGATCCCTCAGCTCAAGTACAAGCTAGATAACCTCAGGTGTGTCGCTGGTCCAAAAGGTTGCAAGTTGGAGAATCGACAGCCCTGGACCTTGAAGGTGAGCAATGAACCTTGGCAAGGCGGCTCTGTGTGGGATCCCATGACAGGTCTTCACTACTCAGGACCCGGGATGGGCCTGGAGCTATCCTTCGACTTTGCCAGCATGTACCCATCGATCATGAGTGCGCTCAACATCTCTTCTGAGTCCACTGTGCCTTGGCCTCCAAAAGAGTTTGACCACGACCTCTCGGACTGGCTGTGTTACAGGTGGGAGGCCGAAGGATTCGAATGTGCATCGCTGATCATGAAATTCGATAAGACGAGGCGAAGATTTGTTCGTGACGACGGTGTTATGAACGCGTCCATGGAGCGGTACTACGAGCGCCGTGCCCAGTACAAGCAGCAGCTGAAAGATCCCGGACTCAGTGAAAATGAGCGAACGTACCTTGAGCTCCTGGTGCTTGAGTGTAAGATTCTGATGAACACCTTCTATGGCACGGCCGGTGCGTGCGGACCTCTCATATCAGCAGCAGGCAGGCAACAGATCTCGGTGGTCCGCGACTGCACCTCGGAATTTTTCGATTCCAAGAGCGCCTTCATGTACGGGGACACAGACAGCATCATGATGGTGGTAGGCTATGGACCCCAAGACGAACCCGAGCCTGAGCTAGAAGACAGAGTAGATGAAGCTCCACTGGGCACAGAGGCCAGTAGGCTGGTGGCATTCTCAGCGCATGCACGGGAGGCCATAACTCTCAAGTTTGCCAGAGCCGAAAAGCAGGTGCCCGCCTTCCTAGAATTTGTGCACAAAAGGCTCAGTGAAGATATGCTCAGCAGGCTTTACCTGATAGGGCCCGGCAACTCCACGCAGAAAGCCTTCAGGGACCCAAATAGTTGCAAAACTATGGGCTTTACAAAGTACATTGTCCGGATGTCCGACGGGGCAGAGCTAGATATCACAGAACCCTTTGTGGAGAACATCAGGATCAACCTTGAGTACGAAAACAGTTCCTCAATCATATGTCACCAGAACAAGAAGATATACGTGAGCTTGAGGCACACGGGTGAGCTCCAGAACGTGAGCGTGAAGGTGCGGGGCATATCTGCGTGCAAGAGCGTGCACACCGCATCCGATGCGGGCATGGCTGACGTTTTCATCGCGTGTGTGATGCGAGGAGACTGCCTCAGACTCGAGCCTGACAGTGTCAACTGCTTCTCCACCATGCCCTGGCACAAGTTGAGCGTCGGTGACTGCATGCTGTTCAATCGGCACAAGATCGAGATAGACCGTGTCACAGGTTTGTGGCGAGGTTTGGCTGACGCCAAAATGGCACTCGACTGCCACGTGGTCGAGCTGGTAAAGTCGGTAGACCTTGACGCAGGGTTCTCAGCAGTGGCGGTCACGCTCAGTGATCTCTCCTCTGGCGAGCGATTCCAGGTGATGACACTGTACAAGGACAATCTTTACTGTCTGAATCACTTATTTTCCTCAGCCGAGGCCGTGCGCAGGGACCTGGTTGCAAGCCGTGCAGCTGAGTTGGTGTCATCTCGAATAGCCTGCGGCTTCTTCCCATGGCGCAGGCTGCTGAAGTGCAACAAAAACACCAACATGCAACGGGAGGTGCTCAGCAGGCTAAGGGTTGAGAGAGCAAGTGTCAAGACGAGCTACGTCGAGACCCTGCGAGCCAGAAGGACCCTACAAAAAATTACAGGCCTCTCGACCATACTTTCCATGAGACCCGGGGACGAAAAAGTTAAGCCGTGTGAGGCTGTATTCTACAGGTACCCTCTTGACCTGAAAGCTAAGACGGGCTGCCTCGGTTTGATGTTCGGCGCCTGCTTGTTGCCCGGGTGTTCGGATCCTGAGGTCAGCCAAGTCGGGTCCGATGCTGTCGCGGAGGACCCCAATGGCCACAAGACGGCCAAAAGGTCATCACAGTTGTTCGAAACCGACTCGGGCCCTAGTAGCAAGAGACTCAGGCTCTCGCCTCACTGCTACGAGTCCTATGGGGGAGCATACAGCGACAGGGCCTTAGTCGAGGGACGAGCGGTAGTCGAGCACACTGCTGAAGGGATGACAGTAGCTCAACTGCGCCAGCCCAGCAGCAAGTGTTATCCAATCTCCAGGGTGCTGTTAGCCCGAGATGCGAACGAATCCCTGACCAACGGGCACTCCAAGATGACTGCGTACTGCATTATGGACTACTGCCTGCCCCGCTACATGTACAGCCGGACGCAGGCCAAAGAGAGACTGGCCGCGTGCAGCAAGCACTTACTCGAGAGATTAGGCATCGCTACGAATAGGCTTGAGCGGGCGGTCAACGCGTTCCTGACCATCATGAACAACTGTCCACTACACATGATCCCGAGCTGCGGGCAAGAGGAGCTTTTGTCCATCGTCGCGCGAAGGACCAAAGTGTATCGGTTGCCGATCGATAAGCTGGACCTGGTTACCAGAGTGATTGTCGACGACATGGGCCTGAACCCGGAAAAGATGTACCGAGCCGCCATCAGTGCCTTTGGCTTCTCGCTAACCAAGGCCCTCAACGAGGGCACCGCAACGCTCACTGTGGACAGTGCACCTGACAAGGGATGTGTGTCGGTGAGCGTGCCTAGGCAACTGCTGGACGACGCCAAGGTTCACCTGTCCGGTACCTGGTTATCGTTGTCAGGAGGCGATTGTGACCAGGGTGAGCTTCTTGACATGGCAGGCAGTCTGTATCAGGCAGTCCTGGCAAAACAAGTGTACGAGCCAGTAGCCTTTCCCGCAACTGCTGCAAAACTGCCTCACAAGGTCCTGTACATCATGCCGTTCTCTAACAGCGACCCGCAGGCTGTCCGCAAATGGCTCACAGCGTTCGGAAAAATGGGATGGCTGAAGAAGGGGGGTCTTCGAAAGAGTTCTTCCACTAAGAGGCTGTGCCTCGCTCAGCCCGATTATCACTGCCTAGGATGTGAATCATTTTTCAAAAAGCTAGCCACTTGGCGCGTACCGATTTCACAGCTGGAGAAAGTTGTGTACAATGATGTGACAAAAAGGAGGCAGATTGGCTTGTGCTTGAACGAGATGTCCTTGGGAGGAATCTCGACGTAGTGATAATGCACTAACTCACTCTCCAGCTACGCGTGTCTCCTCAGCTCTCATCTCGTTGTAGAACAGTGTCTTGCTTTCAATTTAACTCTGAGTCACTTAACACCATTCTGTAAAATTGTGCTGGCAAGGAACATGAAATAAACAAATAAAACTTGAACCAGAAATGTCCTCTTTGTATTTTTATTTTATTTTGAGAAGCGCAGAAAAGAACAAACAGGAAAACACACACACACACACACACACACACACACACACACACACACACACACACACACACACACACACACACACACACACACACACACACACACACACACACACACACACACACATGCACTTAAACACACATGCACGCTGATGACAGGCAGAGTCCAGCCACTGCCAACAAGCAGACACACCGCATAGCTCTGAGGTGACTCGCCTTCATGTTGATGACAACTGCAACTGGCAACCACTTATTTTATGGGTGGTGCATTTACTTTTAATAAGCTCCACCCTCCATAAAAAGCAGTTGAAGATGCCTACACAATCGTTTTCATATCTCAAAAGGGAAAGCAGTTTAAACACAAGCATTGGATTTGAAGCAGAGAGCTTTGATACACTTTAAGACAATGTACACTCTGGCCAGTGTAGTCAACCATTTTGGACCCAATGTTTGTGAAGGCCATTACGCCTGTGACGGGGTGTACCCTCTTGAGACAGACCGCTGGCTCATCTATGTCATAGTGAAATTAAAACATTACACCATATCGTCCTCTACGATCTTGGCCTCAGCGCTATCCTTGACCGTATCGGCATCAGCTACATTCTCCGCCATCTCAACCTCTCCACTCTCGCCTCTCACTGTGTTCGTCTTTCTCTTGGCAAGGTGCTTCGCGTACAGCATGTAGCGACCGTAATCTTCACCTGCTAAAACTTGGTCTGGGTCGTCAGAGTCTTGCCATAGCAGATCTGCCAGCCAGCCGAATGGACACTTGACGTACAAGGGCCTGCAGGCTTTGACGATGGTCAAGGCATTGTAGGTGTCACCACCGCACCTGCCGTTGGTGACAAAGGCACCTTCGATCAACCAAATATTCCGGTTATCGTAATCATCTATGCACCTTTCTACCGCTACGGGACACCGCTGAATGGCGCTAACAGCCACCGTCATCCTGCAAAGATCCTCCTGGTCGTCGGAGAGGCCGTGCAAGAATCCTGGTTTTGCGGGGAACTGTTCAAATAGCTTCTTCATGCTGTCAGCTTCGCTGACCAACCTAAACACGTTACGCAGGATCAGTTCCAGGCCCTGGCACACCGCTGCAGCGTTCAGACCGTTTTCCTCTGCCAAAAGAACAAGATACTCTGGGTTGATCGGACGTGACAGATCAAGCATGTAGGAGAGATCGAGCCGGAGGTGGGCTCCAGGCTTCTGCGGGTCATGAAAGTTGAGTACCGCAAAGTAGTGATATAAGTCGGCCAAGAGGTCCGGGCTGAGGGAGAGCGGCAGGATGTGGATCATTTCCCGCGGCCCCGTACACTTTGCATTAAACGAGATTGGCATGGGTAGAAAGGGCAGCTTCTCGAACCTGGCCACTCGCAGTTGCTCTTGCTCTACTCGCTTTCCGTAGCTGTGTTCGTGCTTGATTGCTTCTTCTCTGTCTACGGAACCCGAGGGTGTCGACTTCAGGTCCTCGGGTAGGTAGACCTGGACTCTCACCTCGTCACTGTCACGGAACACGGCCAACTGCCGGAGCTTCAGGTTGCACAGCTTGCGTAGGCCCTGATCGTACAGGCCAAGCCTTTCAAGGATCACCCCTGCCACCCAGGCGTAATATGACCCAAAGCAGCGCCGAGCGCACAGCGTGATGTCCATGACTGTAATCTCGGGACAGCACCCAAACTCAAACTTGTGGTCCTTGCAGGTCTGGCTGTTGATCAGAGTCAACAGCAGGTATACCTTGCTCAGTTGGATTTCGTTCAGCTCAGGCAGAACGTCTTCCCAGATGATCAGGTTACGCAGCTTCTGTGGGGCAGAAGGGGCTGACAGATACCGCTCCACCAGCTTGGCGGATTCGGGGACCGCTTCGATAGCAGCCGCGAGGTCCTTGAACTCGGTGGAGTTGTGATCCTTGGACTTGGCCACATGCTTGTTCAGCCACCCCAGTGCGTGATACTTGAGGTGCTTGTAGCAGTCCTCGTTGCTGACCACAGGGCAGGCTTCGTTGCTATCGAAACGCGGTACGGTGATCAACTCTCTCATGCGTTTATACGAGGAAGTCTTTGCTCCCTGTTCCGACGGCAGCCAGTGGTCGAATTTGTGCAGAACGTTGAGCATGCTCAGGCATGACTCAGTGTAGGGAGGCAGCACGCGGGTCGTCTCGCAGAAAAAGCACAGTTTCATGGTCTTGCAGAGTGATCCTGACCGGGGTGCAGACAGCTCACCATATAAGTAATATCCACTTCGACGATCTTGGGCGTTTAAAGGAGGTTGCGATTAGCTCGCACGTGGGGCTATTCTAAAGTCTCGGAGGGCTGGGTCTTCGAGGAGAGAACCACTCTGGTCTATTAACTCGTATGGAGCAGCCCAACCTCAAGAGTCAGACATTAAGTAGTACAAGACTCCGAAACGTGAACCCTTCCGAGAGTGTCGGATGGGAGGATCCTTGTGGAGAGGGGGGAGTACCCCTTCAGAGTCTGACTCTAGGTGAGCACGAGAGGGTTTTTCAGAATCACCTCAGATATCTACAACAGCAACAGCAGCTGCAGGGATTTCAGAGACCATGGACAAAACCATCTTGATAGGTTTTGATGAACTGCGTCACTCTCCAATTAAAGACTATGTGAACAGGTGCCCGTTGGCCTTCGCATACAGCGAGTCAATCCTTTGGGGCTACGATCAGACCACCGTAAAGGAATTACGTAACTCCAGCTCAACCCAGCTATTGTACAAGTTGTGGAGTGGAGAGGTGTTGGAATCCAGTCAGGATAAAGAACAGCTTGACGAAGAGTTCAACGGATTTGTGGCAAGGGGGACTCGAAACATAGTACAAGCGATCAAGGGATTACCCACGGAGGCTAAGCTACGGTTGGTGACCACAGTATACTTCAAGGCCTGTTTGAAGATTTGCTTTGACAAGTGGTTCACATGTCGCAGTGAGTTCTACATCTCACCAACTGAACGGATTGAGGTGCAGAGTGTGACGTTCAAGAATGATTACGACACACCAAACTTGGTGACCGAGGACCTGCGGCGTTTCAGGGTTCTGCACATGCCCTACATCAGCGAAGAAGATACCTACATGCACATCCTGATACCCCATAAGGGTGAAACGTGGGACGTGTTCAAACTGCTGAATTGCGTAACAGACCTCGCTTCCTACCTCGACGTTGGCCGAGCTAAACCTGCAGCTCATTACAATCTGAGAATGCCCAGGTGTTGGTGGCCGGGTTCCAAACTGCCTTGCGAAAATGTTGGCTTATACCACATCGTCAAAACGGAAGTGGATAATGCTGTAGTCACTCCCAGACCTAACAAGCAAAGCTCTGCAATGGCCGTGGCCTCCGCAAACGTGTTGGAGTACACCAACAAATCTCTTGAATTCATTGTCAACCTACCCTTCATCTGGACCATCACCAGGAATCGTACTGACATTGAAAATGGTGATACAGGTCGGACCATGATGTTTGTGGGAGGGGTGAGGGTTCCTCAGAGAGGTCGCCTGTTGCCCTAGCATGAATGGGCTGTGACTGAACTGGGTTTTGATTCGAGCAATTTGTATTTCGTCTTTTGTGTTTGTGTTGAATAAAGAATCTATTATGACACAAGAGGCTGGTCTATCCTAAACATGACTGACACCGTAGCATTAACCGGCAATGAGGTCGGCACACGTTGGCCGCCGGTACCATCTCTTCTTATTCCGAAATGTAACTTAGGACTGTGTCCACTGAGTGCTGTGATCTCTGTCAAAAGACACAAAATGGCTTTCGTCATCCCTTGGCTCTGGCGCTGATTATCCTTCGATGTACTTACAATACACTGTGAGGCCGATTCTACAAAATGCCTTCAAAAATCAGTGCGGCACCAAGTGACGCGCTGTGAGCTTGTATAGCTGCTATTTTTGAATAGCCAACGCTACAATCTAAAATGACGCAGAAGCTTTCCCAGTTTTGATGGGTTAAAGTATGTAGTTCACAGTCAGAATGACCCGAGTCTGGAGCCTTAGGTCCTACAAAGGCTCCAGACTCCAGGTCCTCCTAAACTAAGGATAAGTGAACGCAGAACAAAAAAAAAGGAACCTCCCACATTAATCGTTTGTTCACACTGGGCGGAGCATTGGCAGCTTGTTACATATAACCAGGTTTGCATACCAACACTGCATTACAGCATTCCTACTGGCCTGCTTAGAGGAATCTCATGCAATTCCTCTGGCGAGAACCTCAACTAATTCAAGAAAATAATCAGAATGGAAGCCAACGATGGAGCGAGCAAGAGCGAAAAGACAACTTGGGTCTACAAACATCGTAAGCAACTCATCAAAAGGTGCACTCTCCCACAGCCCATCGCAGATCACCTTCTGAACCATCGGTTGCTGAGCCGGGATCAGTACTACATATGTGCGATGGAACGAACCCCTGAGAGCAAGATGAGGCTGATATTTGAGCAACTGTCACCTGAAAACATGTTTGGGTTGTACGAGGCAATCAAGGATCTGGAGAAATACGTCTTCGAAGACCTTGACAAGAACTTCAAAAAGGAGCCTATAGTACCAACTCCAGAACAGGTCAACTGGGTCTCAGACCATCGTGAGAAGCTGATCAAATGGTGCACCCACCCAGATCAAATCTTGGACCACCTGTTAGACAATGGGTTGCTGAGCGATGAACAGTATCGTACAGCTAGGGCGGAACAAACCAAAGAGGGCAAGATGAAGGCGATTTTTGAGCTACTTTTGCCTGAAAACTTGTTTGGGTTGTACCATGCAGTCAAAGAGGAAGATGGGTTGTTGTTCAAAAACCTCAACAAGACCTTGGTACAGAAGCCTAGAACCCAATCTCCTAGTCCAAGACCCTCTGAGCACATTTGTGTGGGGAAGACTCCCCGAAAAAACCTGAGAGTTATGAATGCCAGCAAGGACCTCAAACAACAGGAGCGTGCCATGGTTGCCAGTGTTCGCCCAAAGCCGAGGACAACCAGATACGACAATGAAGTTACAAGTAAATACTTGCTTGCCCTGGCCGAGTCCTACGAGCGGTCTAAGAGTACCTCTAAGACGTACAGCATCTTCACCAAGTCTTCAGGGCACAAGCTCCACGCTGCACAGGAGGAAGATCAGTCGGATTAACTGTGAAACATTCACCTTGTCCATTGCATCACTCAGGCCAGGATGAGCGTTTTAGATGATTCTATCAGGGAGTCAGTTTCTTTTTTCTTTCAACGGGGCCCAAAGTGAAAAGAAACCTGAACAAGGTTTAGCCAGTTGTGATTTCTTTCTTTTTTAAACAACTTGTATTGTATCCCAGCCTGTGATGGTTCTCCACCTCTGTCTTGACCTGTGTTGGTCCTTTTTGTAGTTTTAGATGATTCTATTAGGGAGTCAGTTTCTTTTTTTCTTTCAACGGGGCCCAAAGTGAAAAGAAACCTGAACAAGGTTTAGCCAGTTGTGATTTCTTTTTTTTTGTCTTTCTTTTTTAAACAACTTGTATTGTATCCCAGCCTGTGATGGTTCTCCACCTCTGTCTTGACCTGTGTTGGTCCTTTTTGTATATTGTATTGTATGTTATTGTGTCTTTGCATATATTTGCATATAAATACCCCCCCCCCAGAGCCAGGAATCATCACAACTTGAACATAATCTGGGTCTTACAGGGTTAAACAACTTGTGATGGTTCTCCACCTCTGTCTTGACCTGTGTTGGTCCTTTTTGTATATTATATTGTACGTTATTGTGTCTTTGCTTGCAATAAAGAATACATCATTCAACCCAATAGGCTTTTTACCCTCCTTGGCTCGGTCGGCTCTGATAGCGGATAAACAGGTTGGGGAGCCTTATAACAAACAGACACATGCACAGAGGGATGGGGTTGGGCAGAGATTTATTGCTTGAATGTCGCTGGAGAGTACCATGTATATGGGAGTGTTGGACTCTGAGTTATGGTGCGGCGGTGGTCATCATCTTAGGAAACTCGAACACGTCAAGGCCACGCAGACAACTAAGGTGGCCAAAAGAGCCAAGCTGAAAAAGGCATCAGATTCTTCGAGTCCGTTGGGCAACACTGGCTCTGCCTGGTTTGCTCCTGGTGCATTTTCTATAAAACCGTCCTGCATAGAGGGTTAGAAAAGATTATACACAATAATAGTAAGTGAAAGGGAACCTGCATGTAAATCGTGGTAGTGTTCTGCTTCAACGGCAGAAGATGCTCCACGGAGTCCTACTCACCCACCAACCATTGCGCTCGAGCCACTCGCTTTGGCTCATGATAGACTTGGAAAACCCTTCAGACATGTAAGCGATCGTCGCGACCGTGTGTGACTGCTCTGACTGCTCAATGCTAGCAAACAGTTCACGAAAGAAAGCTAGCAGGCAGGCAAATCTGCCCCAGTTTGTTTCGCCAACCCGGAACATCTCATGGATCACTCGCTCCATCGTTTGGGCAATATTGCATGGATCGTAGTCCTTTGAAGCCTTCAGCTTTGCAATGAGTTCTAGGTAAAGGAGAGAGAGAGAGAGAGAGAGAGAGAGAGAGAGAGAGAGAGAGAGAGAGAGAGAGAGAGAGAGAGAGAGAGAGAATCCCATATATAACAGCTCCAAACTTTGGAAAAGGGAAATGGCAGTGCGTACATGCCTGCTATACTCTTACCTAAGAACTCAACCCGCCTTATTGCGATGCACTTGTCGGTGATCCTGACAACCTTCTCTGCCCTGTAGTCTATGTGGTACGCCATTGCAGGAGACAGCGCATCATACGACAGGACGGCTTTGATGAGATCACATGTTTCCTCTCTCTTCATGGATATGGTGTACAGGGCTTTGAGACGCTCCATTAAATTGGACGAGCTTTTGCGGGCTACAGTGAATTCGGGATAAGTCAAGTGTCTTGTCCCAATTTAGCCTGAATGGAGGTTTCGTGTAGATTCAAGGCTGTGTCAGAAAATTGGGCCTTTATTTGAGCATGTGTTGACCCCACCCCTGTTTGTTGCAGAGCTTTGATTGGGCTCAGCGTAGAGAGCAGAAGTAGGCGTGTGAGCACATACGAGATACATTAACTAGGACAGACAATACTTGGCAAAGACACTGCGAACTGAATTCCACCATGGCGAGCTACTCGCAAAAGCTCACGTTTCTGCCAGGTGTAAGTGTAACTAATCTTAATGGAGAACTGACCTACTTTACGGTAGTCATAGGACAGCATCAGGCTCACAAGTTACTGGTGCGCACAAAAGTGCTCCAAGAGCATGTCCCTTTCGCAAGGACTATTTTGATCGCCGACCACATCACACTCGCAACTCTTGAACGTGATAATTTCTTAGCTAATGTTATAAAGTCCATAGATAACTTTGAAGTTATACCCGACTCGAAAATCTTCTCAACACTGACTACAGGAGACGAAGCCTTCGAGGATGGCATCAGCTTGTACAAGAAGTTAGGCAGCGAATACGAGAACTTTAAGCTCCAGGAGATGTACAACTTGGCGTCTAACTTGCTGGTATTTGCGGCCTTCGCAGCCTTCCGTAAAAAGTCCCAGCGGCTGGTCTACTTCAACCTCAGCCTCGAGCTGGACCCTTTGAGCCAAAAGGCCCTGTCAGAGATGCAACTTGGCAGCAGCTTCATGGTTGCGTTGACAGTCGAACCGGATCAGCGGGTTGGCCTGGAGCCTACCGAAGGCTTGCGCCTCTCGCTCGTCAGACCCAGTGATCTGCTAGCTCAGAACTCAACCTTGCTTCTGGCCAGATGTCGGTTCACAGCAGACCTGATGTACATGGCAGGAGGGGACGCGGCAACAAGTGGTCTGCGGGACGTTTTTCAGGTGAGCAAGCTGCAACTGGATCAGATCGAGCGTTTCCGGTCTGTTTACGTACAGCACGAGAGTTTTGACGGTTTCCGGGAGTGTGCGGAGGAGCGCATGACATTTGAAGTAGCTGCGAGAATGCGCGGGCTTCAAGGGGCATTTTTGCTGTGCGAGGAGATCAAGGCTGAGATGAACATAACCAACGATGAGCCCCTGAGCCACAGAGCGCTCCAGAAGAAGTATGCAGAAGCCGTTGGCCTCAAGCCGCTGGAGTATATGCTGGAGGCTATCTTCAGACAGTGTAACGTGTGTCAATTGAGAAGCAACCAGAAGGTCAGAATGGGGACGATGACCCTTTCTGGTAATGAGAGCAGCATCATAAACTTCATCCAGCGGACTGTCCTGGACCCAGCTTCTGTCGGTGTTCTGTCTAAGTAACCCACCGTTCTCACACGACCAGGGAGATTTGCAGCAAAGCTGTGTGGGATGAATGCGAACAAGATGCCCACGACAGCTGGTGCAGTTGGAATTTGTGTCTGATATGCTGTGTGCTGTTTGACTGTAGTCTAAAGCTAAATGAAATAATAAACGAAAAATCTGAAAATAACAAGTTTGATGAGTTCCTTTGTTCTTGTTTTATTATATAAAAATAAAAAAGTGATGAATTGTTGGTACTAAGTTTCATCTAGGGAAGATGGTTGACACATGAGCTATTGGCACTCACTTATACAAGGTTAGACAGAAGCATGAATAGTAAACATGGGCAGAGAGAAGAGAGAGACAAGTTTGATTCAGGTTGTTTATTACCAGAATCATCATCACCACCATAACATTTCATAAACCTGTTCTGTTGTCTGCGGGGCATGTCAAATTTGTCTTAAATCAGAACACAGAGCTCTGTCGTCACTGTCTCAACCGTGCAGAAATAGCTGTTGGTTGATGTGCAGCAGTTCGAACAGAGCCATCAGCTGCCCGTAGGCGCAACCTATCGCATGCAGGTCCTCCCTTACATTGAGTACAAAGCGGTTCTCCAGGCTGCCCACGCTGTGGCCCAAATCAACCCTGCTCACTCTCGGGTACCTTTGACCGGCCACGGAGTGGAGCCTCATGGACTCCTCGACGGTTCTCTGGTAATCGGACTCGCAACAGCACGTGAGCTGTATCTCTCCTTGCGCAGACTGAGCTGAACGCACGCCCAGGATAGGGTTAAGCTCCCCGAATACGGTGATGACAGACTCGGTAGCGCCACTGAACTTGCATGTGAGAGGTCCCACGCCAGTGCTGAAAGGCTGAGTAGATATCCCCAGTGAACATAGTCCATAGATGTTCATAAAGGCATAGGACTCCGCCTGCGAGGTGATCGTCAGCACCTTAGCTCTCACCAGGTTTTGCAGGTCGAGCAGCTTAGCCCTGAGCTTGATGTACAGCTGTTCATACTCGGCAACGAGGGACCCCGGCCCACCTGTCGTCTCAGGCCTTGTTTCGTCACACTCTTCATATGTCCTACGCCTTTTTTCCGGCGGCTTGACACAAAAGCCTCCATCACGCTCCCTGTCCGGTAACCTTCCATAACACGCAAGGATGGCCGAGGCAACGAAGAATCGGCCAGGCGTCCTGTTCTCGATCTGCCCGGGACCACACGTCTGCATAAGAAACTACTTCACCTTCCTAGGCTACCTGGTTGATGAGATAGCTGCAGGGGCCGCTGCTCGAGGGCTCCCGCTTGAGGGTGCCATACTCCCCTCAAGGCACTTAATAGACTGCCTGGCTGACTACAGGCTCCTGCTTGCAGGACGGGCTGTGTGGTCACCGCAGCGCTTGGCCTACGTAGACTTTGACGAGCGGCTGCATGGGGGCTTCGCATACCTGCGGCCCTCGGGTCCTGCCCTATTGGAGTTCTTGGAAAAGCTGGTGCCCATCTACTGTCGTCTCTGCTTACTCACTGCTAAACATACCGAAGCCAGGGAGAATGCAGAGGCCCTGGCCGCAGATCTGCGCGTGACACACTTAAACGGCACTGCATCATTCAAGATCAGAGTCCTTGAGTACCTTGCTGTAAACCTCACGTTCCACGTGCCCGCTGAGTGGGGGTGTGTCTCACGTTCACCCAACGTCTCGCCCACTTGTAAGATTGCTGTGGAACTGTTGTGGATCCATTTGACCCTGGTGTACGCAGGGCGTCTAACGCTGCTGCTGTTCAACCTGGAGGAATTCTTCTCCAGACCTGAACCTGTGTCTGCGCTGTGCCCCCAGGAGCTCAAGGCCGCACTTTTTGTCCATGGCCATGAACACAAACCTTGCGTTCAGCACAAGGCCTGCGATCCACGGGGTTCGCGGGCTCTCCGGTGTCCGATCCTGTTATCGGGACCCAAAGACCCGCTTGCAAGGTCCAAGCGCACAAGGCTGTACGAGTCACGTATTTCACGACTGTGCTGGCTCGCGGCCCTTTGGTGTATGGATTCGAACGTGCACCGATGGGCTCTACATTGGCTTTTCAGACCCGAACCTTACAGCGGCTGGTCCGGCGGGTTGCGCCCGGCCCAAGGCGTCGGAAAGTCCTAACGTGCTGCTGAGGGACACGGGTAGCTGTGTGGTGCGCCTGGATGACGACGTGCTGCTCCACGTGCTGCATGTAAACACAGTTGGCAACCAGCAGTTCCACTCGCATGTCTTCTCCAGGTCCCTGCGCAAGTACGCTGAGGTGCAGTCCAATACCACCAAAACACTCCAAAAAACCAGGCTCCGCTTCGTCTCGCACAAGAAGAGGCTATGCTCGCAGCATGGCTACAAGAACACCTGCATTGAGTTCACGAGCGCTATGAGCAAAAGCGCTAACTACACGTCCAACGCTAAGCGCTCACTGCAGCCTTATTTCAGGAGCATGTTAGAGACCGTTTCGTTGGCTCAGGGCCGAGCCGTTACATCCGCAAAGGCGTTCACCGTCAGCAATGAAAATCTTACGTGTTACATCTATGGCGTGGCCAACCCTGCTGCGGTGGTGCTGAAAATGAAGATGAACAACACGGAGTTCCACACGCCCTTTTTTTTCTCCTCAGTCAATGTGTGTGGCAGCCAGAGCCACCAGCTTTTCCCGTCAATGGCCATCAATTCGCAGAAGGTGAAGAATGCGGAGCTCGAGCTGCCAAACGCCCTGAACAAGGTGGCACACCTGGTCGAGCTCCACGTTCACCTCAACAGGCTCTGCTGCCAGCTAGCCCAGGAACGATGTGGCATGCTCACTTCACAGGAGAAGCTGTGTCTGCTCTACTTGACCGAAACGTGGTTCGTGGGCATCGAGGATCGCAGTTCACCCAGGTACTGGACCCAATACAGCGGTGAGGTCGGCCGGGCGTTCATCAAAAATTACAAGAGTTCACACTCCTCGTACCAGGACAAAGTGCTGATGAACTACCATGTCAAGAACCCCGAGTTTGTGCAACTGGCCACTTGGCTGCTTAACAATCCCAGTGAGGAGCACCACAAAATGATACTTGACCACGAGGCATACTTAACGGCGGAGAGTAAGCTCCATGCCAGGGCGGAACTCATAATCACCATTTGGAACCATGTCGAGAAGCACAGCGTTCGAGCCCCTGATAACTTCCCCCCCGTGTCCTCTATACGTTTCCAAGATCTCGGATATAGTGAACAGGCACTTCGAGAATCTGTTGGCAGATGCGGGTCTCTCTTCGACTAGAGTCAGGGCTCAGACCGCAAGGCGAGCACGCCGTCAGGAACTGAGGGACTTGGTGGCCAGCAAAGAGAAGATGCTACGAGAGGTCGAGGATTGTGTAAAAGTGCTAGAGACCAAGAACTTGCCGCAGGACTCTCGCAGTGCGAAAGAGTCATCCACCTCAGAGCTAGACGGCGAATGGAGGTTCCTCTACCTGGAGACAGGGCGCATTTTCGGCTACATGCGATTGGAGGCTACTAAAAGTGACGGGACAATGGCTTCTTTCGGTCTCCCGAGGGTCGTCCTGGCTGAGGCGAGCTCGGCCCTCCGCGAAAGGGGCTTGGATCGAAGGCCAACCAGAGGGCTCCGCAGCGAAGCAAAATGCCCGGCGTGCGGGGAGTTTTTCCAGCTCCACGACTTTTGGTTTCACGCACTCACTGAGATTTGCTCCAGGAATGTTTATATCCCGGCTCAAAGGGTGGACGAACTTAACGGCTCCCACAGGTGGGTCGTGCCCGGCTCATCGGGCTGGACCGTTCCTATTTACAAAGTACAATGCCTCGATCACACACAGGAGCTCACTGAATCTTTGTGCTTGCTCAACGTTGATAACAAGCTGGAGACACACCAGCTCTTCTGTGACCATCTGGACCGACTGAGCCTAGTGCTGAGCAGGATCATCAGCGACTAGCCATGGCTCAGCAGCAGAGGCAACAGCAGCAGCAACGAACTGAACCACCTCAGCGGACACAAGAAGCAATAATCATGCAACAGCTGGGCGAAGGCCCCGTCATGTTCCAACAACAATTCGTAGGAGTGGTGATGACCAACAAGGGTCTCAAGTTTGTGCGCTACGCCACCTCGCCAAATCACAAGAAGTGCTTTGCGAACAAGATGGAGCCAATCGACCGTATCAACAATTTCTTGAAAACCTTGGTGCAAGAAGAAATCTCTTACGACCTACTGCTACACATCCAAGATCCCTTTGAAAGGATGTCAGTGTGGGCCAGGGTGCCACTCCACGATATAAGTGAGCTCAGCCTGGAGGTCCTCTGGAGTCTGCCGGGTCGCGCAACTTTGGACCAGATCAGGCCCATGACCCCCGCGTTCGATAACGACACTTTTGACCCGAGCACAAGGTCCATGCGCCTCACGTTTGATAACGTCTTGACACCCGACGTGGCGATCAACAGAGATCGGTTGCTCGTCCGTGGCACGACCAACGCGAACCCGCTGAACAGATACTCTGCCCTAGCTGCAGAAGTCATGGTCCACAATTGGTCTCTAGAAGCTGAACCCGAGACCAAGGTTCTTAAGCCGACTCCACCTAAAGTGAACAAAGGACACAGGGCACTCAGGAAACATGGTTTGGGAAACACCTTTACTCATTATTCAGGTCAAATCAAACACATTCGGTCAAGTTCCAGGGATTCGCAGTGCGTCAAAAGTCTAGAGATCAAGAGGCGAAAAGTACGTCCGACGGCTGCAATCATTTCGTCTGCTCAGGATAAGTCTCCTAATCCTGTTCCTCTCATCGACGCCCCGGAGAGAAATGCTGCGTGTCACCACGCCCTAGATAACCAGCAGTCATGCGTGAGCCCATGCCTCGCGACCTGCTCGGTGCCTGGCCGAGGTCATGAGCAAGAGCCTCGCATCGTCGACGATAACGAGCCCCCCGTCCATCCCGAGCACCTTGCCGCCGAGGCCTACGGTAAGCACAGGGCTCCTGATATCTCCAGCGAGGCAACGCACGATCCCCGTTCACTTCATCCTGCCTCTGACGTAGAACGCTATCCCCTCTATCGTCTGAGCTCGACGTGTGAGCTGATGTGACCGCTGGTTCTTCTTTCTCGTCGCTCTCGCCCAAACTGCCGTGCTTCATGTCCGATAGCCTGAGACCTAGTTTGTTGGCTAGCAGGAGGCCGTAGGCAGAGGGGTTAAGGCTGTCACGGGCCAACATGATCTCGTTTACAGCCAGCGACCCGTCTGGCCTTCTGCCCGCCAGGCCGTCGGCGAAGGTGCGTCCCGAGGTGTTGAGCAGGTGTACGAGGACATTGTGGAACGTGTGGCTGGGCGACCCTGAATCCAACTCACGATCTTGGTTCCTGCTGGTGTACTGGATTGCGTTATGCCTTCGGTTGAAGTGGCTGAAGCCTGACAGCATGCTGCGCCAGAAGTTGGTCCATACACTGAGGATATCCTCAACCTGGGCGATACTCCCCGACGAGGGGTAGTGACACAGCAGTCTTACGTCTGGGCCCAGGTCCGTTACGGGCTCCTCTACAGACTCCATGTCATTGTCATTCACAGCCCTCATTCGCTTAGCGACCGCCTCGGCAGCAGCGATCAACCTGCTGTCCTTGAACGCGTCGCACTGAGATTTGAGTCTACACAGGGCCCCATCAGGGTCTCGGGACAAGGTCCTCAGGAAGTCCTTGAGTACGAGTGAGTCTTTGCTGTCTTCGACCATGGAGCTGAGCATTGCACTCAGGTTGTGTGACAGGCATGCTGACCTGTGCGTGGACGGGTCAGCACCAGGCCTGAATAGAATATCGTTCAGCGCCTCCGGCGGAATTCCCAACACTTCAGATCTTCTGTCATTGAGCAGTAGGTCTGTCATACGGTCAATGGGCGCCCTGGGTGAAGGACCACCGGTTCCATCTTGCCTCATCGAGAGTACCACGTCGGCAAGCCGGCCGACAGCCGAGGACTGCAGCGAAGGCCCAGAAGACGTGAAGATGCGCCGGCTGGACGAGGTGAGCAAGCCCCGGACAGTGTCATCCAATAGCTCCGAAAATCCCTTGACCCTGGTGTAGGCCCTCTTCGCTAGGGTGCACACGGTGTCGTCGGACGCGTCTCCCCGCCACACCGACGCGTGTTCATACACAGCCCCATCGACAGAGGCCGTGACCATGTCTGTAACCGGGTCGTAGAAGGCTAGGCAGCCCGAAGGCCTGCACTCGGGCACCACGGGACACCGGCCATGTTCCAGCGTCTTGACCACCTCCCACAGGGCTACGATGGCGATCTTAATCTCAGTATCTCGCTCCAATTCCACCCGAATCCAGTCAGCGATCAGCTTGCAAACCACGGCCGTGAGATCACTGGGCAAACTGTTCTCCATCAGCCTCTTCAGCCGATCCGCAAGCCTGCTCACCGGCACATTGAGCAGTAGCTCAAGCACCTGCCTGTGAGCTTCATGCTCCTGTGTGGCCTCTGAGGCCGCCTCCCTGGGGCTAACGGCCGACAAAGCTCTGCCTAGTACGCCTGAAATCAAACCTCTCCCGGAGCCCCGGATCACGTTGGTGATAGCCGTACTGCCATACAGACCCAAGCGCAGGTTCCGTAGCCCACTCCAGGGGACAAAACTGCAGGGCAGGAAGCCTTCGAGCACAATCCAGCGCACCAGGTTCCTCAGAGTGTCCCTGATATGGTCACACACCTGGTTGGACGAGTAGTGGGTGACAAGAAAGCGAACAAGGACAGAGGCGCTTTTGCAGTTGCTGCCTAACACGTTGTAAAGGAGCAGTTCTAGTGAAAGGTGTGGGCTGAACGTGTTGACGATCTCGTCGATGACAATGTTCAGCTGCGGGTCGTTGCCCACCAGTGCCTGCTCCTTGGTGTCCCTTTGTGGTGCACTGTGCAGAGGAATAAGTTCAGGCTGCTTCACGCCACGCTGTGCCCCCAACCATCCACAGTTTCCTAGAAGCAACTCTCGCCGCCGGTTAGCTAAGGCAATTGCAGCCAGCTTCTCTTCTTCCTTTTCCATGAGCTTGCTCTCTCTTTACCTTTGTCTTCACCTGTTTTGTTTTTTATTCATGTAGGATCCTTTAATAAAGACCCTTTGAAAGTCTCCGAAGTTGTCTGAGTGTATTGTATGCTATTGTGTTGTTGGTTAACAATACTAACAGCATTCAGCTTCTCTGTTATGGTGATCCATGGCCTGCTAGGCCTACAGTATGCCTTGTTTCTTGGTCGGACTCATACGCTGGTTTGTCTGCTCCAGCAACAGCTACTTAGAGGGAGAACTGGATGAAGACAGTGATGACGACGATGATGAGGATGATGACAACCGCGAGCGAGACGTACTGGGCAGCGTTGACAAGGTCAAAACGGACAAGGAGACTGAAGAATTGCACCGGGCTGTAGCGAGGACGATAACCTCTGTCTCGTTCTCTGAACGTGCGCGCAAATCTCCGGATGATCAAACCTTACTAATGTGCGCAGAGAGAGCCGATAAAGCAATGGCCAGGGCGTTGGTTGCCATCGAGAACAGAGTGCCCGGTTTTTTGCCTATGCGGTGCACGAAGAAGCCGGACTTGAAGCCAGTCAGACTCCCGAAAACCACCAGTCTGTTCATCTGAACCCTAAGCCAGGAAAACAACCCACTGGCTGAATACCCGCCGAGATGACCATGAATGTAAAAGACAACTCGTTTAGCTTTAACCCCGGCAACACGGGCACACAAGTATTGAATAATGTGTTTGTGGTTAAGCCCGCCAACGTCTACAAATATTCCAGGAACACCCCAGGGTTCCTAAATTGGCAGCCAGGGACGTTAGCCAAGGCTATCGTCGATCACATCTTTGGGCCCGGGGCAGATAACTCGAGCCTCAATACGAACACTATTCTCCAGTTTGCTGCTGCAGAGATAGGACGAGCATTGTTCCAAGATCACGAGGAGCTGTCTCGGCTCCTCGCTGGCCTGGTCTACAAAATGATGGTGCCTATGGAACATGTGCCCGCGGCGTCCGTCTTAGTCAAAAAGTTCACAGTGGCGGACCAGCGCGAGGCCCAGGAGGGTGCCTACGACTCAGTCGGCAACGGCGTTCAGAGCAGGGAGTACAAGCAGGTTTTCAACATGATATCTAGGTTTGTTTCGCTGAAATTTGGCAATAAGCTGACCATGATCAGCCGCACGGAGGCTGCAAAAGTAGCTGAGCAAGTGTTCGCATCAGCCAGCGTATCTTGGCAGCTCACAAAGTTAAAGTCTGTGCTCATCTATTGCGCGCATCAGCCCACACTGATTGACATGCTGCTGCGCCACGTGAAGCATTCCAGCCGTGCCGAGCGAATCTACTGGGCCCTCATGATTTCCGAGCTCATGTGCGGAATCGTGAACGTCTGTCCCGCCGCCACCCCAGGCGTAATCGAGAACATGCGGCAGATCCTCAACAGCGACAGGGACGAGGTGCTGATCATGGGCCAGAGCCTATACAGGGCACTCCCTGTCTGCCAGACACGCGAGATAAACCTGAACCCTGAGCATGTCGAGTACGACCTGACCCAGGAGATGCTGACTCCAGATCGCACATGCGAGTACATCATGCAGTGCTCAGATGGCTCACGGTCAAGCGGTGAGCTGCCCTTCATCAGACCCTCAGCTCAACAGCAGGGGGAAAGGATTGCTGTACCAGTCATGAGGATCGGCGGAGGCAGATCGTCAGAAGTGCCCATCCTACGCGTTGACACGACCCAGTTGGAGCACAACTCCGATGAGGACACGTCACTGGAGAACACAGCCTTTTCCAACCCACGAGGACACAAGTGGGAGTACTACACCTTGGGCTGCCTGGCCCCTGCCTTGACCTCGATCAGGCCTAGCCAGATCCTCTGCGACCGGTCGGGCACCGGTGAGTTGACCTACGTAGACATTATGAAACGATCCCCGAACGTCTCTAATATCATCCAGCATGATGGCAAGATTGTCAAAGTTCTGAGTACAGAAATTCACAAGCAGGCCAACCCACCAGAACTGTTCTGCGTAGATCGTGCCTCGGCTCTCAGAAAGGATATCGTGGACTTGTTCAAAGGCAGACCCACCGTGTCAGTGGACCAGCTGGCCGGCCTGGGCGAAGAGGACAGTTGGCTGGCCAAGACGGCCAACCCAGCCTGTGTGCTCGAGTTCTGTCCCCGATACATGGCGATTCCCATGAACGAAGAGGCCGATAGGCCCCCATGCCCAGAGCCTACTCACTGGACCGTAAGGCCCCGGGTAGCCTTGTTCAACACATCGATGATGAACAACGTCCAGGGTGAGTTCGTTCAAATCGGAAGCGAACTTCTTGGCAAGCTGGGCAAAGAACAGGAAACATGCATTGGTGACTACCTCCACATAATCAAGATAGGTCTGAACAACTCGGACGGCGGCGAGTCAGTGATAACAGTCAGAAAACAAGCATATACAAAAGAACCATGCGTCGGTCCCTGCGAAACTATAGAGAAATCATTCAGGAACGGCATCCGTGAGCTTCAGAGTATCATGAGCGACCCCGTTGCTGCAGTTTTCACAGCCAAATATTTCAAAGAAAGGGACAGGCCGAATGACAATTTGGAGAAAGATCCCGCTCTGGTGCTTACCTCATTTGAGGAGTTCCAGCACACTCTCCTCGAGGTATTTGATAGCGTGGTCGGTGACCGACGCAAGAACACCATAGTGGCTTCGCTGCCTCTGTTTTGTCAACCGCCAAGTGTCACCGAAACGTGCGGAGTCAACGATCACGGCTACCCAGTATACTTCACTCAGGACGACATTGACTACTGCAATCTCATGTACTGGGTTATCCTGCCCGTTCTTGGTGCAAGGCTTTACGCTGAAAGGTCCACTGACGATTCCTCTCAGCAACATCGTCTATTTTACCGAGCAGAGGACGCAAACCTCCAGGAGGAGCTTGGCACCTTGGGTGACACCGGGCTCACGGTCGGCCGATTAAATGGCTCTGATTACGTCTTTGCCACGGTGCAGCCCAGGAACTACAAGAACCTCTCTAAGGCCTTCGAACCGACTGCCACCAAGCCGAAGCACGTAGGTGACCCGGGTCTCAGCTCCAGCTCGGTAATCACCTACATATGGGCATTCAGAGTGAACATGCTGAAGAAGTTGCCGCAGGCCGTGGCAAAAGTGCTACTGGCCATGCATTACACCACCCTGCTTACCCGACGTGTGATCTTGGAGCACTTCGATAGGGATTACTACTCGGGGTTGTCATACCTGCTGTTCCGCGGAACCCGCTTCAAAGGCGTGGGGGTCACACTGATCGGGCAGAAGTCAGTGCTCTACACCCTGGGCAGCAAGGTCATATGCTACCCTACAGATTCCAACACCCACCGTCAGATAACAGTGACGCAGTCTTGCGAGTCTCTGGTGATGCCGGAGGGGCTTGAGTCCCCCGGCATCCACGTACCCAACATGTACATGAAAGACGTGGTCGGCGGCGACGTGGTGCTCTCTGAGTCTGACCCCTATGCCATTGTGGTGGCTGACGCCTTCAACGGCTTCTGCCCCGAGTCAGAACGCTCAGCCGGCTACCGTCGGCCATTCATCTTCATCCGTGGCCGCTCCCAGGACCTGAACGAGGACCTGGTACCCGACCCCCTGGCCGGACCTGGCGGCACAATTTCGTACAGCTGCATGCCTACGCTCCTACCACCCTTCAGCTCGGTGTACCGTATCTACGAGCTGAGCAAGCGCAGGCAACGAATGGCCTCAGGTCTTACGCCCAACATAAAGCTATTTTGTGAAGTGAACCCTGTGTCTGAGATTGATGACTATCTCAATGGATTGAACTGCGACCCCTTCGAAGACGCCGTGAACCGAACCAAGTCACATTTGCTGCCACAGGAACGATTGATGACCCCTGAACTCGGCGTTGCTTTCTGCGGTACTTATGGCCTGGGGAACTACTCAGATCAGGCCCTGAAGTCTAGAAAGGTCGGCGAGGCGGGCCTCGTAAGTGAGCTATCGCCTAGGATCAGCGGCACAGGTTTGTACCTGTACTCAAGTGCAGACGAGGCAAAGAACGTCACAGGCATATTATTGTCAAGGGTCATCAACATCCGCACACACGAGCGCTACATCTCCCACTGAGATGCCGAGCTGGATGTGCCAGGGTCCTGCCGGTAAGATCTGCCGTGGCCTGGCCGAGCTTGCCTTCCTGGCAATATTCTCCGGTGCAAACTTTTTTGCATCACTATATGTTCACCGCCGCTCTCGCAAGTCCCAGCTGCGCTTTTACGAGAAGAGCGAGTCCAATCTCGTCCTCTCAGTGGACGCGATTTCTAAGTTCAAGGCCGATCTCGAGGAGAGGTGCGAGGACTACCGCCAGCGAAGAACTCGAGCCGTGCTCAACTCGTTCCCAGACTTGGAGATCGCTAAGTACGACAAGGATATCGCTTATACAATCAAAGAAATCAGCAATCTGGACCACCTCCTCAGCTTGCTACACGATGGCATTCGACCTGACGAATTGGCGGCGGCGGTGGAAATTGTAGTCAGGCGTGCTGCCGCCAACCTCAACACCGCTGCTTACATCGAGAACCAGGCTCTGACTCTAGCCATCACCAGGGACGTCAATGCGATGAGGGTGCCCATCAGCCAGAGCACCGTAGAGGTTGCGCTCCAGCAGTACACGGACGGTGGTGACGGGTGTGGGTCCCAAGCGCATATCACTGCTCTTGTGTGAGCCCCGCGGAGCTTGTCCTGACCCAACAGACTCTGTGCCCCTTACTATAATCAAATGTGTTTCAAGTTGTATGTGCAAATTTAAATAAAAAAGTATCAACGAAGAAGTTTATTTGTATTTTCTCCGTAATATTTATATTTCTAATACATTTTTTGTATTATTTAGGCTTTATTCTTATTTAAACTACTAGTCTTTGTGTGGATGTACGCACAGGCATTGAGCTTTCTGTCTATCTCAATGAGATAGTTCCAATGTTTGGAACTATAGCCCATAGCAGCCCGCTTTGCGGTGAGATCAAAGCATCACGTTACTCTCTCTTCTACACTCTGGACCAGACCCTCTGGTGTAGACTAGCTGCATAGCACGCTGGTAAAAACCCACACACCCACTAATCTTAGTAATTAGAAATACAATGTAAGCACTTAGCACATCTGTAGCAGGGTTCTAAAAATGTAAACAACATTTAACAGTGTGCACACATGTAAACACAATTATGCAGGATACTATATAATAATTACAATCGTTTTTCTTTTTCACATGATGTGTTTTATTATGTTATTTAAACGTTTTACACAAATTAAATGACGATATCTCTGTTACTGTCCACCTCTGCCACCCACGATATAATCTGCCTCTTCTCTTTTGGGTATTGAAACGTAATTCCCCAGTTTTTAATTGTGAATTTAGTTTACTTCATAATAACAAGACAGTTGCAGTAGCAGACACCACAAGTAGCAGACACAGGACAGATAGACAACGTTTTTTTTATTTTTTATTTGTTTTCTTGCATGTCACACTTTCACCACGTTGATGAGAGCAATAATTAAAACCAGTGCCAAGCTGCTTGATTTATTGAGGGCCCTATGGGGGCCTTTAACTGCAGATCAGATCGAATCCTCTGGGTCTGGGTCACTCTTTTTTTCTTAAAATTCTATCAGACTATCAACAGTTGACACCAAGAAAGAATCAAGTTTCTTGGTCACTTATGACTTGTTACTATTGTTACCATCCAGCGGTGTACACAGACCTGGAAGCTGAGTTGTCAAAGGAGTTTTCTTCGGTTGTGACATTCAAACCACCTGGGGTAACACCAGGAGACTGGGAAGAGGAGGGATCTTCGGCTCTCCTCACTGCACTGTTCTTCACACGTGGCTTCGTGGGTCCCTGTCCGGCTGTAGCTAATTTGCGTGGTTGCATTTTTGGCTCGACGATCACCACCTGGTTCCAGGCATATGGCTTCTGCAAGACGTCTATGGCAAACGGTCCGTAGGGCTGAACTGATCCTGTGGTGGAGTTGATTATGTGCGACTTGTAATCCCTCTGTTGCCCAAGGAAGTTGTAGGAGTCCAGCTGCACAGGTTCCCCGAAGCATATCTGATAGAAATGCGTCAGCAGGGACATTTCGTCACAAAGTCCGCCTGGCGGATTGACACCGTAGCGGACCCAACTCTCAACATTGAGGATCAGATCTTTTGCTTCTTGTGGCAGGTATGCCAGCAATCCGAGCTTAACGAGAGTCTGGCGGATCGAACAGATACCCTCCTTAGCCCGCTGCTCCCGCATCCCCAAATCTACATCGTCGGCTCTCTGGTCAGAATGTATTTTAGGGTGCAGACTGTCAATAAGACAGGCTATCATATCAGGCCTAAATCCGAATCCATGTCGGTAGAGCCGGGCTGGCTGTATGCACCTCAGCGTTATGCCGAACTTCATATAGGTCAGAATTTGTATTCGGATCAGGCAGAGTGTTACGTGGTAGGCCATGACCTGACACTCCTCTTGCTTCGAGTACAGCAACCCACCGCTGTTGCCCAGATTCCATGAGCCGGGTGCCTCCCCCACGAAGACGGCAGAGCACTTTTCGTTTTCCAGCGGGCTTACGCACATGTGCATTGCGTATATCCGGGGTACAAACGCGTGTATCTGCATTACCGTGTGCATGTCAAGGATTCGCTCAAATTCGGTGGACTTAAAGGAATAGGACATGCGTGCCATCAGACCCTGGGTTTCCTCAGCCCTGCTCAGGCTGCCGAGCACATGTGATTTGCGGATCGCAATGTGTATCAGCCCTTTGCGGTGGTATTCGGCTGATAGACGAGGCATAGCGTCAGCGATGATCTTTACTTGTCTGAATGGTTCGTCCCAGTCAGAGGGTGGCTCTGACAGGTCGACTGACAGGTACTCGGCTGGCGAACGCCTACAGTCCAACACCCTAGCGTTGGGCTTGTTTGCAGTGTACTTTTTTGCATCAGCGTTCGCGGTTGACAGATATGAGCACTTGTGAATCCCTGACTCTACGCCATTGGTCCAGTTCACCATTATGCTGGAAGATTGTGAGTGTACGGGCCGGATCAAATCGCTACGGGAGGTCACAAGACCCTCTGTGGAATGCCACTCCAGGTTTAGGTTGTGGTCCAGCTCCTGGCAACAATTCCGGATGGCGTCTTTGGGATTTACGCTCTCCGTCTTTCGGAGCAAAATGAATTGTTTCTTGCCAAATAGATTTTGGATGCTGCTGCTGGTTGTGAATGTTGGGGCGTGGTAGGCTTCGCTGCTGATTTGAGTGACCACCACGTCCGCCACGCCGTGCACGTGCCACGAATTGTGCTGATTTGAGAGGAGAGCTCTTCTCACATCTTCAACCGTCTGTGAGCAAGGCCGCTTCGCAGCAGCATCAAGCCCTACACAAGCCTGCTGTTGCCGCTTGCCTGAAGGAGCAAGCGGCAGGAGCAAGCGGCAGACATCAATTCTGTTCTCGCTCGGAGAGGACAAATCACTACCCGGCAGGTCCACAAGCTCATTGCGTTGGTACGACCGGCTTTTGGAGTAGCGCTTGCGTATATCACTGTTGCTGCTCCCGAAGCTGACAACGTCCTTAGGCTCCTTGCCCGTTCGCTTGTCCCATGCCACCTGCGGAAGCTGTAAGGGCTGGCTGAGGTCGAGGACTTGTTCAGCGTTGCGCGTCTGGTAGCCTGAAAACTGCTGCATGCTATCCATCCTGGTTAAGTGAACGCTAAGAAAGCTGTTCGCAAGTAACTCATTGTGTGAATATGATGTAGATCACAACGCGTCTGAAGAATTCAACCAGACAGACACAGAGATGCCCCGACGTCTGTTCAGTTGTGTCACATGCTCTGCCAAAAGTTTGTAGTTGTGCCTGTGGTGGTGACTGCAGTAGTTCTGGCGATAGTTCCGTTTTCAAGTGGTCTACGAACTCATTGTTCATGGAACAATTTCCCCTCACAGTTCTTGGACTGTATCCTGTGGTCTTCAATGATCGACTTTGCCTCTCCTTTGTTGTCTCTGAGTCACTCGAGATCGAGGACAGCCCATCCTCCAAATTACACGAAAAGTACAATCCTACGGAATGCATAATTCGTAGGAAATTAATGGAGAAATTACTGAATGGCTCCCGTACCACCAGGTGGGAGTAATTCCCCAGTAATTAGTGGGAAAGGTTGCCAGTAGTCAACACGGACCCGCCCCCCACCTGCCTCTGATTGGCCTACCAAACGGAGTCTCGTATGACGTATGGTCTACAGTTTAGACAGTCACATGGCTCAACAGCCCACGCACCCCCACCCACTCGAGAAAATCGGCTCGCTAGTGCCACGAGTGGCCACGCGTGGCTTTTTCCCCACTAATTAGTGGGAAATTACTCCCACCTGGTGGTACGTAAGACAAAAAAAAAACCTAAAATTACACGAAACTTACAATCCTAAGAAATGCATAATTCATAGGAACATGAATGGAGAAATGACTGAATGCAAAGGATTACTAGTGCCTCGTACTGCGTATTACTGACAGATTATTAAGGATGTATGGAACCAATAGGACGAAATACGTGATTCGTAGATACGAGTTCCATCATTCATAGCCCGGCGCACTAACTCCTCCTGGGATTTTTGAGCAATCTGCACGAAACGTTTCGTACTTGAACTTTGGACCACTTTCTACAAAAATTTCCAACGGATTTTCCATAAGTGAAAAAATGCAGAAGTTAGGAGCCAATGACTGTTTTTCATATAATTCAAAATGGTGGGAGATCTAAAGGTCAGAGGTCAAAAGTCAGAGTGTGAAAGTTGTTAAGCATGAGGAGACGCATATGTGTATCCAAGTTTCATGGCTGTAGGTCAAACAGGGCATGAATTGTACCTGGTCAAAGTTGGCATTTTCAATTGAGTGCTATAGCGCCACCTTTGGACGAAAGATTGTGAGAATTATTTTTTGATCGTTTTTCATGACCATCTACCATATGGCCGAGTTTCGTAAAAACCGACAGCGCGGTTCAGCCAGAACTGCGAAAAGTGGCAGAAGAAGAAGTGACAGAATAATGCGAATAACAATACGTGTCCAGAGCAGAGCTCTGGCCCCGTAATTACATTTTTATTCATAAGCTGGATAACTCATAAGTCACATCATATCAACTTGACTTGTATATCACTTTTCAAAACAATGTTACAAAGTGCTTTCCAGAAAAATTAAACTAACAACACAAAGACAGCGATAGCCGGGTAAAAAAGGTAGCCTAAGCCTACAATAAAGGCAGTACATGTTGCGTTCAATCTCTGCTTAAAATGCATTAAGCTCTCTGTTATCTCTTACCTTGAAGTATATGGGCTCCACCTTGTGCTTGAGAGCATGGACGTTTCCCACCAAGGCCAATACAGAGGATACTTTCTCTTGGTCGTGGATGTTCTCCACCACAGTATTGATAGCGTTCATCACCCTGCGGGCATGGTATCTCAGCTGGCTGTTTCGCTCCATCTCCTCTGGGTCCTCCATTTCCTGGAACTGGCTGAAGTACTGCTTGGCCGATGGAAAGTTCACAAAAAACCTGCCGGGCAAATGAAGGGAATACAAAAATGACAATTGATTGGATGATACAGCTTCACCGTCATCTATTTGTCTCTTTTGCAGCATGGAGGGAAGAGGAGGAACGGGAGGAGATATGATCTTACGTGATATGTACACTGAGAATATGCTAGATTTAAAAAAAAATGAATGCAAAATTCTTGCTCTTTCATAACATTTCTGCCACAAAAGATACTGTTCCAGTGGAATGCTACAAGACATGTTGCTTTAAAATTATTTATTTTTAATAGCGCTCTCCAATATTGTCAATAGTTAGGCTACTATTAGGGGATTTATCTTTGTTTTTGATCTGTGTAATAATGGTAATGTTTTCTGTATTACCTCACACTGTGTGGGATAGGGGGGAACGGATATTTTGGTCCGAGGGATATAGACTGACCTTTAAGGAGGTTACACCAGTTCCAATGTGGAGATTGAAATGGCGGTAATGTTTTGGTCAACAAAGAGAGTTGAACGAAATTCCTGTCTCTGTGTTTCACATCCACCACATCTCTAACTTAAGCAAGTATCCATCAGGATTACACTACTTTAATATGCTCATACAACAATAGCAGCTAACGATATAACAGTTAATGGGCTTAACAGACTAAAACTACTTTTTTACAAACATCTAATAAAGCAACTAAAGAAGAATCTTAATGGGAAATGTGCATTCTTTGCAACATGTGAACAAGGCACTCAGGCGTGAGAAAAATAAGAAATTTATTAATGCCTCACAGCCACCACTTCATTCTGTTTCACATGTCATGGCTCCCTTGCTGCTCATTACAAAGTGTGTCCTGCAGCATATTTGCAAATCACAACCCAGAGGAATGGCTTTAGATGCACAATTACGCTCTGAGCATTAGTCTCTTTCTTATTCTCTGTTTTCCGCTGAAGTGTTTACATTCTTTGAGAAAAACATGGGTTTGGGTGCAAGCTTTGATTCAACCAAGAACAAAAACCATGCTGAGAAGCCAGGCTAATTATTATTAAGTGCTATGGTAATGGTTAGAGTAGAGCTGATGAGGCAACGATATTTAAGACTGTTAAGTCTTAAACCTGCAGTACTAAAGGGTTCCGTTTGACTGGATAACAGCTGGTGTACTGTACATACAAACCACTGTGTGTTCTGTCTGCCAGTATTAATTGCTTTCTATTGCTTGCTATAGAGCACCGAAGTCCTGACGTCACTGCCAGTAGAGGGCGCTTTACGCAGGTTCATGGCTTTACTTTTTGTGTTGATATCCTCATTGGGGAATCTTAGATCGCTTCATATAAGAACTGTGTTACAAAAATAAACACACCACCCTGGCGTTTTTACTCATATGGATATGAAGCATCGACTGAAGGTGTAAATGTGCACATTTACCCACTAGAAACGAGTCAAACAACCCAAAGACTACATTTCCCATGAACGCGGCTGCTGTGAGGACAGTGATTTCAGTCCCGGAAGAAGTAGTTCTTAAGACTTTTAAGGCAGAATTAATTCCATTTTCGGCAGAAACAGGCTGTATCAAATATGTATGAATATCATAAACGATGCAGAGCCACCCCCCTGACAAAAACGGCAGGGTGGTGTGTTTATGTTTGGAACACAGTTCTTATATGACGTGATCTAAGATTCCCAACTCACATTCCCGGCTCACATGGGGGCTATATTGTTTTCCATAGGATGTTGGTGTAGAGGAGCGCTCGTTTTTGTTGCCTCAGCAAGGCAGGCAGGCCAACAGCGTGCAGGCTTGAGGCTTGTGTCTGGGTGAGTCGCCAGGTCAGCGAGTGTCCACAGTGAGCAGCCGACGAGCATTGACGAGCACACACACGCACACACACACACACACACACACACACACACACACACACACACACACACACACACACACACACACACACACACACACACACACACACACATTACCAGCAATTTTTATAATTAAGGTGCCTCGACGAGCATTGACGAGCAAATTAATGCCTGATATTGAATTGCTGCACTTCAACAAAGAAACGCTTGCGATTCAAAGCACATAATCACTTCTAAATCTATTGTTGCACTGCTTACATTTGTTTATTGGAGTCAGATTTTAAGCTACAATCGTTGCTACAGATAAAATGCGAATTGTAGTTATATTCTACTAGACGTAAGCTTTTGTTTTGATTCAAGACCATGGCCAGGGATTTCACCACCTACCACATTGTACCACAAGCTCATATTGAAGCACCTTAATTATAAAAGGCTCTGTCTCTGTGTGTGTGTGTGTGTGTGTGTGTGTGTGTGTGTGTGTGTGTGTGTGTGTGTGTGTGTGTGTGTGTGTGTGTGTGTGTGTGTGTGTGTGTGTGTGTGTGTCAAGGCCACAGCAATGTTTCAACATGCTCAACAAGGTGAGCATGGCTCTTGAGGTATATAGAGCCCGGGCTCCCCCCCAGAGTTGTGTCGAAGTATCCTTGAGCAAGACGCTGAACCCTTAATTGCTCCTGATGAGCAGCTTGGTGCCTTGAATGGTTTCCTCCGCCATCGGTGTATGAATGTGTGTGTGAGTGGGTGAATGTAGCACAATCATTGTAAAGCGCCTTGGATAAAGGCGCTATATAAATTCACCATTTACAAATTCTAGGTATCTCTCTATGTACATGCAGGTAGCCTATTTCTGTCCTTCACATAATGTATCTCGAGAACAGGTCATCCAATCAACATCAAACTTATTGCTGAGGACCCAAGGTAGCGATTGTTGAGTGAGAAAGACGATCGGATTAGCAGTTCTCGAAAACACTGCATATGCTTCCCAAACAGCCGTGCCCCCAACGGGCACAGCACTAGCCTTCTCAATGATGATACAATATCTATTGACAAAAGACATATTTAGGCATGATCCCAAACTTAAAGAGAGAAATACTAACATAGATACAGACAGCCGTGTGTGTGTGTGTGTGTGTGTGTGTGTGTGTGTGTGTGTGTGTGTGTGTGTGTGTGTGTGTGTGTGTGTGTGTGTGTGTGTGTGTGTGTGTGTGTGTGTGTGTGTCCATGTGCACAAACATTCACCTAATTTTTGTGACCTAAATTCACTCGTCCTCTTGCCCTAGTGCACCCAGCTGACTGGCTATGCAAGTCAAGTTCTTCCCCTGTGTGAGCTTGCCCTGGGCAGCCCCACAGTGCACTTCCCCAGATCCTGTGACATGCAGCCTGACAGAAGCCCTACTTTGCCCGCAGTGCTCTTTGCTCAGCATTCCCAGCTGTCTTTATTCAGTCATTTCTTTTGTGACAGGATTTATAAACCAGATCGTTGTCCCTTGCAGATTAAACATGAATGGTAGCCACAGAAGCTCACAGAGTAAGTGAAATGAAAATGATCAAGTGAAACAAAATCAGTATAAGCAAATTAAATCATATTTGTTAACTGAGGATTATTCCACGTGCCCTGCAGGCCCAAAACTCCAGCCCGAGCCCAGCCTTGGCGTGTGGTGTTCGAGTGCGGCCTGGCCCCAACCCCTGCGTGCAGTGCACAACTCTCTGATGCGCGTGCACTCGTGCTGTCTGACACATAATCACATTCAATAACAGACAGAACACACACATCACAAAGCTGCTAAGAGAGGTAAACTTATTATAGTTTTATTCAACATAACTAGTGCCACCGACAAAAATGCTCACATATTAATATGCTACCAAGTCCCAACTGTCCATTACAGGGACACGTAAGCAACATGCCATGGCATGCCGTAGAGAATAAAGCAAGTTAGTGATCCAGCAGCAAATAACAAACAATATGGTAGCCCTCCCTTTTCCAGTCCGGTAATTACCTGGTAATTACCAGTTAATTACCGCACTGGAAAAGAAAGGGCTACCAAAAATATCACCATCAACAATGCTCACAAATAGCGACTGTCCATTACAAAGAAGCATAAGCATGTCCTAAAGAATAGAGCGAAGTTAGTTAGAACTACTTGATTATACATTATGTAGACTGCACCTGCGTCTACATAGCTCTCTTTATATGCATCTGATTTTCATGTGATTTATATGTAATGCATTTTTGTAATTGTCATTTTCTCCTCCTTTTAAAAGAGCTAACATTTTACATGAAATGTCCCCATTTAACAAGATAATAAGGGGTCTCCAGGGGAAAGAGAACAGCGTTTCTCAGAAGGGAATAATAAATGACAACAGTTTAAGGACCTGCTCTGTCAATAAGTCATGACTCATTCATTCAAACAAATGTTTGTAATAACATTGTTTTCATAATTAAATTAGATTCTGCATTCATAACATATTCTCTAATGACGCATGCTTTTCAGAAATGAAACGACATTGCAGACTACATCTAGCTATACAATATACATGGACAATATAGATGATGGAGATAGTTTGGAAGACGCCCGGCTGTGTCAAGGGTTACGGGCGACTTTTCACTAGGAAGCCGCCAAACAATTTTTTGGTTATTACAGCTTTACAGGTCCCTGATCAGTGATAACGTAGAGGGCTTTGTGGCAGTTTTGTTCTACATACATGTTAACTACCATAAACAGACATGCTGGAAAATATTTGGTTCCTGTGCGAGATGTGCCAGTGTTTGGCAACTCAGACTTTGCTGAGCACACTTCTGCACCTGTCTTTGCATTTAAATTGACTCATCAAAGCCAGAGCAGTGCTGTTAGTGTGGCTTATTAATCACATTTTAATTAGACTTGAAGGACCTTTTAAGGGGGGTGGATTCTACTCCACTGGATTCTGAAGGTTACATTTTTGCATTAGGCCCAGGATGAGCAAGTATGCCTGAACATGGCTCATCCCTTTTCGGGACTCTTGAATGTACACTTTAAAGAAATACCCACCACATGTCACCAAAATGTTTTAAAAACGTCTTTTAATCATACCCTAATTCTATCATGTTTGATTGCTTATACAAAGTTGCCAGTGTCACTGTACTGTTACGTGCCGGGGCCAGAGGGGCAGGGGGCAATTGCATTAGTATGCATTAGGGAGCATGTCAGAGCTTTGAGGCTTTTGTCACTGTATATTCTCTCCGTTTATCCAAGCAGACGGACAGAGAAATGCAAATATACATGCACAAGAACCCCAGTCATGGAAGCATTATCATCTTCTGGTTAAATTACAGTAGGTCATTTAGTTTAGCTGCAGACCAACAGCTTGTTGAATGTCAAATATATCACTGGTTGATAGTTTCCTATCACTCTGTTCCATCACACTGTATCATGTATAGTGTGTTACATGATTGTTGACACTTAATAATGACACAACTGGCCATACGTTGTGCATGACAGGTAAAGTTGTTCAAGAAGTACATCATCTGTGAAAAACCAGCTATCAGTTTGCACTTGAAGATTTTGGACAGACAGACGGCAGACAGACCATGTTGCTTTTCATCGAGGGAGACGAGAGAAGAAAAATCAGAGCGGGGGAGTGGGAGAGATGTGCAAGAAAGCTAAATGATTTTTACGAGAGACGAACAGAAGATGTGTAGCCAGCGGGGGAGAGAAACAGACACACACTGAAGTGTCAAAGATTGTTGCTGTCATTCACAGCGCACAGTCGCACACGCATGCACGATGCACACACGCACGCACACGCACACACAGAAGAATGCTCTCTGCCCCTTACATTCTCCCTTACTGATTTTCGTCACCCTGAAATGTTAATCTGGTTGTTTCAGTGACTTCAGTCACCATGGCTACAAAACACTGTACATTTTAACGAGCTCTTCAGGGCATTTCTTGTGGAATACAGAGTGAATTTAGCTGGGGACAGTCAAGAGAGTCAGAGTTGTAGGTTTTACACTCCCTCCTCTGATCTGTGTACAGTATTTAACATAAAGCAATGAGAAAAACTGCCAAAAAGTGTCATCTGTAATTGGGCCGCAGTTGGGACCAAGGCTTCATGGAGGCTGTCTCTTTGAATGAACAAATGGTTTTGAGTGAGATGAGAGATACAGTATGGGCAGAAGTGAAAGCGCTTTTGGAGGTGCACTCTATAGAGGCCGGTGAATCTTATCTTTTATAGAATTGAAGTACTTTGCTAGGTGTTTTAATTGTGGTGTGTATTTATGTATTGTCTTGTCTTGAATGTATGCATTGACCTGAGCAAAAACAAAATCCCTTGTGGATAATAAAGACATCTAATCTAATCTAATCTAATATTCAAATTCAATGTGAGGATAATTGGAGGCTCTATTTTAGTTTTTTGTAAGAAATTGGCTTTGCCCACAGTCGTATGTAAACCCAGTTTAACGGTCATTGTCATATGATGGAAAAACAACACACTTCTGCAACAAATAGAGACATTTGTAGCATTTCTGGTGCCCCCCATGTGTGAGAGTGAAATTGCTTTTGGCTCTGCTTTGTTTAGAAGCCCCTCCATGTGTCATTAGAATGTGGGGCACGTCGGTTCATGATTTGTGGCATTAATAGCAAAATGGGCCCACTCACAGACGGACAGGGGAGAAAACATCATGCCCGCCCCCGGCCGTTCCAGTCTGGCGGCGATAAATATGATAGGAACAAAACAAAAAGAAACATACATTAATTAATTAATTGAAATTTCAGATTAATGTTCTCTCTCTCTTCTGAACAATTAAAGATGATATGTTTCCGTTTTTGTTTCTTCTCCTAGTATAAAGTATCATTTGTTTCTGGTTATACTTTTTGCTCCTCTAACCATTTCAAGTTTGGGCTCTTTGGTATCTTTAAAAAGGTGCCTACTGCTTTTATATTGTGAATTTGTATTTAATACCAAAGATGAAAATGTATGAGGGTATAAAATGTCCTCTAGAGATAAAAGAAAATGAAGAATAAAAAATGCATGAGGCATAAAATGTGACACTCTAGGGCTAGGCATTATTTGTGACACTTTCCACAGTCCGAGTAGAGACGTGGAATGTTCATCTTAATGTGTGTGTGTGTGTGTGTGTGTGTGGGGGGGGGGGGGGGGGGGGGGTAGGGTTGTCGTGACCGCATTTTGATTTACTCGGTCTCGTCTCGGTCTCGCCCATGATTTTACTCGGTCTTGACTCGGTCTCGGACTAAGGGACTCGGGACTCTACCCCCACCGAGTCCACTCGAGTCCAAGTCACTACAATGCAATGAAATAATGTTATTAAACCCATATTATGAGGAGCCCATTCACATTAACATTATAAGAGAGCTTATGGACAGCTATCGAATAATAATAATTAAAACTAAATCTCGTCTCTGTCTCGACTCGGTCTCGCATCCTGTCGGTCTCGGTCTCGACTCCGACTCGACCCGCTCCCTGGCCTTCCGGACTCACCCCCCCTCACCCCCCCTCGGACTTGGTCTTGACTTGGACTCGCTTTAGGTGGTCTCAACTACAACCCTAGTGGGGTGTGTGTGTGAGAGAGAGAGGGAGAGAGAGTACACTTGCCAACCAAGAACCTGAAAAATGGAATAAACACCAAATTGCATCCATTGTTTGGTGCCATTTTCAAAAAGAAAGTAACCCAGACACGCTCCAAAACAAAGCCCTCACCAACAGAGAATCTCTAGAGAGAGATGCCCGGTCAGCCAGCTGGTTCTGGGACTGTGAACAAACACAAGCAGAGCCAACAGGCAGAAAACTCACTGGACTAAACCAAATTACAAGACAACAAAAAGAAAGCTATCTTACACATTGGAAAGAATAAACCCAAAAGCAGAGCAAAATAGAAAAGTGTGCTCCTCGGAGCACAGGTCTCTGCCATGCTGGGTTGCCTACCCAGGGCCAACACACTTTGGAAGTCAGTCATAGCCACTTGAAATTTGATCTGAGAAACAAACTCATACATCTTGGTCACATGACCCCTCACCCCAGAGATAATGTACTAACGTGATTGTTTCTTCAGTTTTGGACAAAATCTGCAGGAGTTGTAGAAAAATCACACCCAGTGTGAAGTGGGCGGTGTGGTCACAGTGGTCATCACAGTGATGGAAGTGATTCACTTAAAAAAAAACATAAAAGTGTTTTTTTTAAGTGCATAGTCCTATTTATAGAGCTATGCACATGTGTCATGTGTTTCTAGCCAATCACAGTCCTGAATAGAGTCATGGTGGCCAATCACGGTGCAGGGTTAGGGGGGTACACTGTTGGCCAATCACAGCGCAGGGCTGGGGGGGTGCAATTTGGATCGATGTCCAAACCTCACAAATAGGGGCGGTTGCACCGCCCAAAAAAGTGTGTTTTGAAGAAACCGCAAAATGGCGTGAGTGAGGATCTAAGGTAAGCAATCCAGAGGGAAAATCGTATGACCTACGGTTGACTACTTATTGGCCAAAACGTGAAGAGGGATGTTGTAGAGCCACCATGAGGCAGATGTGAGAATGTGGGGAGGAGGTTCCTCCCTGGCCTACTCTAAGAGTGCCTGCAACATTTCACGGCTGCGTTCATGATCCGGGCAACTCCGATTTTGAGAGAGAGAGAGAGAGAGAGAGAGAGAGAGAGAGAGAGAGAGAGAGAGAGAGAGAGAGAGAGAGAGAGAGACTGTGAGAGGGAGCCTGTTTCACCCATGCAATAGGCTCTAGTATGTACAGCAGCCATTTTGGAGAAAATTTGGGCCTCTTCTGACTTCCTTCACAGGTGTTACCGATGATACTAATGAAGGCTCTGTTCCATTCTGGTCAAACAGAGTCAGGGTGCTGATATTGTGCAGGTTGGCTCACTAGAAATACTAGTGGGTCTCAAAGTGTGGTCCAGCCCAGGGACCCTCATGGTTCCTTGAGAGGGTGTAACTCTGAGAGCCTATAGCCCAGTCAATGCTGGATACCTGAACACACTTTGTCAGTGCAGTACAGTACAGTAACATCAGTCAAACGCAGGCTGAAAACCCACCTCTTCAGGAAACACTACCCTTCCTCTTTGCCTGGCCTACTTGTTGTTAACTAGTTGTAGGAACTATTGTTGTATTGTTGTATTGGATCTATTAGCTCGTGCTCATTTGATTTGGCTATTTTATCTCATGTGTTTATGAAAGTAGATAGCTGATATATTGCACTTTTACCTTATCGCTAGGTATACTCTTGGTTGCTTGTTTTTGCAGGAAATAATGCACTTGAAATGCACTTGATTAGTAGTTTCGTTCCCTACCTATGTTGAATGCACTTATTGTAAGTCGCTTTGGATAAAAGCGTCTGCTAAATGACTGTAATGTAATGTAATGTAATGTAACGTATACTGTGTCTCATGCTTGTGTGTATACAGTATACATGCGCGCATATATATTGCAATGCTTTCACCTAGTTCTGTAAAGCACTTTGCAACCCTGTTTGGAAAAGCGCTACACATAAATGAATTGTCAAACTAATTCATTGTCATTTTTGAGCGGTGTAGCCGCTCCTATAAGTGGGTTTGGGACCCATCCGTGGCGAAAGTTTTTCTTTCTGTCGTGAAAGTTTGTCTTTCGCTGTACTGTGATTGGCTGATTGGTATTCAGACCCTGTTCAGTACTGTGATTGGCTAGCGAGACGCATGATGAAATTAATAACTCATAAATAGCACCACTCACTTCAAAGAAATTACTTTTTTTTAAGTGAGCTTCCATCACTGTGATGACCACTGTTTGTTTTTAAATAGCACCGCTTACTTCACACTGGGTGTGATTTTTTTTATCATAGTACTAGTACATACAGTAGGCCAGTCTATGACATCAATAATAGTATTTAAGTCATATTGAAGACATCAGGGATTTCCATATATGGGTGTGAAAGGGACCAAGAGACAGATACAGAGATTCGTAGATTTTAAGATATTGTAGATTTTAAGATACTTGGGCGATTCCCATTGGGAATGCATGGCCTTCAGTTATGCCTTAGACGTTGTACCCGTTGTCAGAGAACTTAGCGCAGTACCCATCATATACTTGGATGCCAATCTACGTTATGCGTTCAGAATATTTATTACAGGGATCTCCATATATGGCCATTAAAGGCACTCAAGCAGACAGACAGACAGACAGACAGACAGACAGACACACAGACAGACAGATACACAGAAATGTGTGGAGTTTCAGTTATGGACAACAGCTGATCCGATCGACTTTCCAATCCGTAATATACTGCATATATACTGCATATTACGGATTACAATAGGCTCTGTGCATACTGTAGCCAATCAAACGTAATCCATAATCCACATTACACTCCACCATCATCATTGTTATCTCATTGATTGTGCGACTCACCTTATGAGCACGGTCACGCCCACACCTTCTCCCTCGCAGTTCTCATAGACACGCCCCCACGTGTCCTGGATGACGCAGCGCTCACTGTCCGACAGTGGCTCAGCGCACTCCGGCCGCTCGTCCACAACCTCGCAGTTCTCGTAGATGTGCCCCCAGGTGTCCTGGAGGATGTCCTGCTCACTGTCCGACAGTGGCTCCCCCTGCTCCGGCTGCTCCCCTTCCATCTCCCCTCGCACTCCTCGCATGCCCCGCACTTCCAGCGGCGGTGGAGGAGACTCCCTGCGAGACATCCTCCTTCTGCGCAGCAGCTCGGAGGCTCCTAGCAGGGTGCGAGGGAGGTAGGGAGTGAGGGAGGGGGGGAGCGAGACGGAGAGCTGGGACCCCACGGCGAGAGCTGGAAAGAGCAGGGGATGGTGAAAAGTAGATATGGAAGAAGAGAGAGGACAGGAGCTGACCACAGTGCTGACGGCCAGTGCGATTGACCGTAACTCCCCTCGGAAAAAAATAAAAGTCCCCAGTCGCCCCCAAACCCGCCACACGACAACCCCTGTCTGTCTCCCCCTCTCACTCTCTCAAACTCCCTCCCTCTCTCTCTCTTACACGCTCTTTTGTTCCCCTGCTCAGGCTATCCTTGACCATCCAAAACTTGTTCTCTGCTGTGATGTTCACCTCTGTTGTTTCTTGCGTTCTTTTCTGTCTCTCTCCCTCTAGCTCTCTCTCACCCTGTGGATGAGGTGATGCTCAGTGGTCGCAGAGTTTCATTTTCTCACTACTTCCATCACTTCTGCTGTCGCTCTGTTCCTCTTTGGTGTAGAAGATGCTCTGTGGCTCTGTCATATAAGGACCTGATGGAATGAAAAGGAGAGAGGGGTGGGGAATAAAAGAGAGAGGGGTGGAGGAATATAGATAGGGAGAGGGGGGAGAGAGAGAATCAAGGGACGAAGGGTCTCTACCCTCCTCCCCCGCTAATTGTCTCTCTTCAGTGTGTGCACATAGCTATATAAACCTCTCTCTCTCTCTCTCTCTCTCTCTCTCTCTCTCTCTCTCTCTCTCTCTCTCTCTCTCTCTCTCTCTCTCTCTCTCTCTCTCTCTCTCCATTGTGCTTGTACAGCTGGCACAGTCAGAGGGCATGCATATAGGCAGAGAGTGGAGAGGTGGTGCTGATTCTTTCATTGTGTTTATGTTTGTACGTGTGCAGGGCACCTGCTCTGTGTTTTGTCTCAGAAGAGAGGCAGCATGCAACGTGACAAAAAAACAATAGAGATGGGAGAACATTTTTTAAAGGAAAGTTAGTCTATTACTAATAATATCCAGGGGACTAAACAATGTAATATCCCCATTTGTCCTCTTAGATACTGGCACCAGGAAGGCAACTCACTATGGAAACAAAACAAGAGATTAAAGCCCAATTTATGCTTTGTAGCACGTTGTCACTCATTGAAAATAACAGATTTTCAAGCTAAAAAAACGTAATGAAGAATAGATTAGGCTTTACTCACAATCACAAAATAGCTTTCTAAAAAACAAAACACAAAGAATTGAATCCAAGCAAATGTCAAGAGAACACTTCAAACAAAGCCTCAGCAGATATAGGTCAAACAGGCATATCTGTTCAATCTAGGATGGAGATATTGAAAAAGCCACATTTGACATTGCCTGTCTGTATGCGCATAAAGACTGAGATGTGCGATAAACTACCGTAATGGCAAATGTATGCTCAAAGCATAAATTGGGCTTTTGAGAGAAAGGAGGGGTGCTGGTGGATGACGCTGATGACAGTTCTATTATGCCACAAAAGCGATTAAGGGAGACAACAATTGAGAGGCAGGGCTGTCACAGCAGTTTGTAAAATGGCAGACTTCAGCACAACACCAAAGGCTGTCGCTCTGTCACTTGTCGTCAAGACAAAATGAAATGAAATGAACTGGCCCCAGCATTTTGCAGCTGTCACTCAAGTAAATGCCCGTCCTAAGTAGGCTATAACGCATGTCATGAAAAGATGTATTTTATCTTTTAGTTTGTGAATGACATACCGTATAGCGTAGCCTATCTGAGCAACAATCTGTCAGTGGTTGAAATGTAGGCCCAAGAACGTATGCAGGCAAAAGTATAAAGTATATTGAGACAAAACTTAATAGGCTACTCTACATTTGTGTCTGCATTTAAGGGACAATACAATTTTAAACATCTCTCACAAATGAGATGAATGCCTGTGTGTGTAGTGTGTACCTCATGCAGTGGAACAAGCCGAATGACACAGTGGAGACTGTTACGCAAGGCAGGATAGCATGAAGGTTTACATTTTTGGCATGTGCTTACTCCACTGTCTCTCAGCTGAACAAACAGGATTATTTTACTGCAGCTCTTAGTGGACACAATATATTTCTGTGCCGTGTTATCATGTCAAGCCAGATTTGGTGTGCAGTAGTTAAAGTAGGTTAGACATTTCTTTCATCTGATTTCACTCATCATTTCAACTATAATGGTGTTGGGAAACCTTTCAGAGTTCAGGAACGACTTTATGAAATAGTTTAACATCTGTGTTAACAGTTCACTCTATTCCTTTACTCACCTGTTTATCTCTGAATAACATTACTTCCTTTCTCATCAACTCACCTGATAACAAGTCCTCCCCTCACTTAACTGTAATGGTAACCAGTGTTGGGATAGTTACTTAAACATAGTAATATATTACTTATTACATATTACTTGTTTAAAAAGTAATGTAGTTACTTTACTTATTACTCCCTGCCAAAAGTACTTAGTTACTTATTACTTTTGTTACTTTTTTTTTCTCGCCCCCAGTAATTGCATCCTTTCTCCCCAAAAGTCTGACTTTGCATTTTCAACATTAGTAGTTGTTTTTTTTCTCTTTTCTGCAGCCTACATTGTAAAATCCTCATTGTACACTCATTTGAATTATATTAACACTAAGACTTTTACTGTGTATGAATTCATAACTTACAGACTAAATGAAAACCATTTGACGACTATGAATTGAATACTAAGGACCTCAATGGAAACAAGTATTTTAAATATATTTAAAGGGCAAGACCACTTTGGTAGAGGTTTGGGTTGTGTATTTACCTTGCCATGGTGTAACTCCAAAGGTGGACAACAAATCAAAAATAATTGCTCCATTGATTAGAAATTGATAATTCAAAATATGCTCCTCATTGACTTACATTGTACGGTGAAACAGATCTCAAAGTCACTCTTTTAGCACATAAACAAACACAAACAAAGCTGATTCAGAGCATATAGAACATCACCAAACCCAGTACTTTTTATAAAAATGTCAACTTCCTGTTTATTTTACTATTTGAAGAACTGGATCCGGATCCGCAGATCCAGTCCGTGTTTTCTTCTAAATAAAAATAGCAAAATCAACAGGAAGTTAACATTTTTATTTAAAAAAAACAGTACTGGGTTTGGTGATGTTCTATATTGTCTGAATCAACTTTGTTTGCGTCCGTTTACGTGCTAAAAGAGTGACTTTGAGAGCTATTTCAACGTTTCCGTATCCGCTCTAGACCGGATCAGCAAGCAGCCTGCATAGCAACTCGATCCCAACCAGTCTACCATTATATCAATGGACCAAAAACAACACAGGATCGAATAAACACACTCAAACCCAGAGTACCACCGAGGCTCGTGAAAAAAAGTAATAAATTACTTTTTGAAAAAAAGTAAAGGTAATATTATTACTCAAAACGTGAAAGTAATTAGTTACTTTACTAGTTACTGGGAAAAGGTAATAATATTACTTTAAGTTACATATTACTTTAGTTACTTCCCAACACTGATGGTAACTATTGACAACTCCTCGATTGCTCATCAACTTACTTGTGTTAACAACTCCTCCCGTTGCTTAAATTAACAGTCTGATGGCAACTTCTCCCTTGCTCACCTGTTCACTTTTGATAAAAACTCCTTCCTCTTCTCTTCAGTGAGGTGTATTTATACCTCCCATGTCTACCTGTCATTCATGCATTGTATTTCGTATCCCTCCTCCACCCCATTCTCTCCCCTTTCTTCCAGTCTTCTCTCCTCTGTCCTTTACTTCTCAGGTTCCAGAAGATTCATGGTTCTCTGACACCCTGTTGGAACAGTCTCATGGTTATCTGCGCCCATCCCATGCACTTCCACTCCACTCACCCCTTGAATCTCATCCCTCCCATCTTTTCACTCTTCTTCATCCCTCTTCTTCCTCTCTCCTCTTCCAACCGCCTCATCCTTCATTCCTACAGGTTCATCTTCCATTCATTTCTTAAATAAAAACAATAACAATGTATTGTTTGAAATGTGTTATTTAGTGAATAACAAGTTGTTAGTTCCACCACAAAGCTTTAACAATCACAATGAACACAAATTCAACTTTATTATCACAGGTTTACAGGTTCAAAGAAGTGGGTACAAGCTCCCATCTTTTGCTGTTTCAAAAAAGAAAGTGGTAAAGAGTAGAGAAACAAACAAACAAGGAAAACATGTTATACGTCAAATATAATAATATAATACAAGCAATGTTAGTATAAGGTGCATGGTTTAAAATACTTAAGAAAATAGCAAATATAGAAACAGTCCCTTGTGCAGGTGAGACATCACTTGGCAGCAGATATCAAACAACGTCAGTGTGTACACAAATACTGTAATCCCATGTGGCAGCCTGTGTCGACTATCTTTAGTGTTCGCCAAATTGTTGGGTTTTCACTAGATGTGAATATGACCAAGTAAAGGGTGAATTGAATAGCAGTGACAGTAGGCCCTAGAGGTGTGAAATTAGCTGTTCTCACTGTAACAGTCAACCAACTAATTCTAACACTGTAATTTTGGAATAACAACATACATTTCCCTCATTCTAATGCATGCAGTTCTTGGCTGTTATTTAAGTCACACAGCAAAACAACATGGTCATGGTACAGTATATGCATGCACATGTGTTCACTAACATGTCCAGCATCAACATCTGCTTCAACAGACTGGTCAAATAGGTCAGACTGTAATGGAGCACATCTCTGGTTGTGCGATGAGGAGAGCAGAACATGATGGCTATCTCATTATTATATATGTGTGTGTGTGTGTGTGTGTGTGTGTGTGTGTGTGTGTGTGTGTGTGTGTGTGTGTGTGTGTGTGTGTGTGTGTGTGTGTGTGTGTGTGTGTGTGTGTGCGTGTGCGTGTGCGTGTGAGTGTGTGTGTGTGTTTGTATCTGATATTATTAACGTTTGCTCATGAAATACATTGAGCAGGAAATATATTATTTTTAACCCACCACTTAAACCCCAGCATCCGTATTTTCAGCGAAAGCTTTCTTGTAGGCCTATTTGTTTTACTGAGGTTAAGGTTAGAAATAAGTTCAGGTTTAGGCATAGTTTGGTTACATTTAGGAATAAGGTTAGGTTTAGGCATAGTTTACTGAGGATACATTTAGGAATACTTGGTGGCAACCGTTCCGAGGTCACCGGATTTGCCCTGGGGCGAGCGTGTTTTGTGGCGAGCGTTCTGGTATTCCACTGCAACATATGGGGTTTAAGTGGTTAAGTGATATCCACAGCAGGCAGGTCTAGTTACTCATTAGGGAACTGGGAGAATTCCTTTAGACTTATGTTGTGGACAATCCTTCCCTAAAAATGCTTTAGGGAAGTTATTAAAAGTTGTTGCAAATAATGAAAATCAGTACGTATTAATGCTGGTTATCAGCAGAGTCAAGCCGCTCTGAATGTGATCTTTCTAACAAGCCAATGGCCATGCTCAAATAAATGGTGCATTTATATAGCACCTTTGTCCAAAGGACCAAACTGTTTTATTAAATTATTGTTTTATTTTTATTTTATTATGCAAGAACAATGGCTTCTATTTCAGCCTGCTAACTTTCTAACTAAGAATATCTAACTTTGAAACCCATCGATGATGTCATTGGAAGGCAGGTTTCTGAACTGTCCATGCCAACTAATGAGACACAGGGTGAGTAGACAGAAATTGTGCCATGCCATCTTATAATGAGTAAGGACCAATTATATGAAGATAAGGCTGAAAATATGTGAACTGTGAAGCGCTCCTTTAAGAGGTTGTGGGGAATCTAACAAATGCCACTAAAACTAGCTGTTTGTGGCCATGCATGTCTTAGGACAATTATCCTTTAAAGTTATTGCCCTGACATGACACCCCATGCCATATCAGTATTATGTTCAATTCCACACGTTTCTATAGCACCATCTTGTGGATATATATAGTAACTATAGTGAAAAATCAGTGACTCCATTTTTCCCCGTCGGATTTCCCGACAAGTTGAGTTACACGTCAGAAGAATACATGTACTGGTGACTGGACGTGTAGTGACCTCCACGTTTTTTCGTCAGAAGCTGATCCCAGATGTACACAGAAACATGGAACGTCAAGTAGTGGTGGTCAAGATGCCGATGAACGGTGGTGAGAGCTTCTCAACTGCTACTTCTGACATGCCTTCTGGCTTATTATAAAACCCACACCACATATTTATTTGAGCTTCTGTTGTTCTGGCATCTCCGCATGTATAGAAAGCACTCTGCCTGCGCTGTGGTGCGTTGTTGTGATGCATTTCCAATTAAACATTTATTTGCTAGTTAAAATTTCTAACTTGTGTAGTCAGGCAAACAGGTAGCCCTGAAACATGACTGTCATATCATGACAGTCATGGATGAACTTCAACCTGGTGTTTGAACGTTCTCCTTTTTAGCCCCTACATCTACATAAACGTTCAGATTTCAAATATAAAGTGCTTACGCCATGGCCACGGATTCTATCATTATGTACGGGGCCTCAGAAGTACCCGTATCTTCCGTATCGTTCAATAAAAAGCATTTTAATCCGATTGGTGGCCGTTTTCTCCATATGCTTTCAACTACGCGACCCCATCGGTGGGGAGGTGTATCGCACTCTGATACATTATAACTCTATGAGAAAATGGCCACCGATCGGATTAAAATGCTTTTCATTGAACAAGACGGAAGATACGGGTACTTCTAAGCATGCTTCTAAGGGCCCGTACATAATTGTAACATCCGTGGCCATGGGTAAGCACTTTATATTTAAAATCTGAACGTTTATGTAAATGTACAGGCCAAAAAGAGAGAAAGGGCAAACACCAGGTTGAAGTTCATCCATGACGGTCGTGACAGACGATGTCATGTGATCCATGGCTAGCAAACAGGGAGGTATAGAGGTAGACGTAGTAGATTACAGTACAGTGCTTGCACTTGTGTGTATGCTTGGCTTGCAGAATATGGCAAAGCAGCGCATGACAGTGTCCCTTGCCGACAATAACAGATTTTTAAAGCTTGTTTTGTCGGCAAGCGTACATACAATCGCATCATGCTGGCTGTGAGCTTGTTGATCCGCTATTTTCGGTGCAGTTGGCTAGACACCGTTGTATGACGATGGTATATCAGGGATCAGGCTGCTACGTCATCTGGCAAGTATGAACTTCTGTGTTGCTCTGATGATGCAGCCCTGCATCCTCATCCACACTTCAAATACATGCCTGTATTAGTGTCATTACAAATCACCTATAATAAGGTTATTAGCCTATCGGTTATACTGAATCTGATCTGTAAGGTAAAATAAACAATACTCATTTCTTTTACCCTTGAACTCGATTTGATTTGAACTCAGCCCCTAAAAAGTCCCCCACATCCCCATCTCATCCAGCCCATGGCACCCGGAAACACTGTAGGCATATTGATTAAAAAAACAAAAAAAATAAATAAAGGGGGATACCAGCGTGGATATCTTAACAAAATAAAAACTGGGATGCATCAGCAAGACTACTCGCTAAAATGTGTGATTATTAAGTTTGGTTTTGGCACAGGCTGTAAAACAACTTGTGGAGTTGGCATAATATTAGAGCAACGGTTATCCTTTATCTGACCTTCATTTCTATTCTATTGTAATTGTATTCTATTCCTAAACTTTTTATATTATAATCTTCCTAAACTCACCGTTCTCTTACTGTCCCTCAGGGTTCTCCTTGGGTGGGTCTTCTACCCCGCGGAAGAAACAGGTGCGTTTCTCAGCCCGGCATGACATCCTCCTCCTCAGAGAGGTTATCGCCCAGAACCCCTTTGCCTCCAAGGAGTCAGGTTGAAAGTGTCTCCTTTATTTTGACTAAATCTCCTAAAGTAGGTCCTAGAATGAAAATAAATAATCCCTGCTTTAACGCAATGCATTTTTTTTATGTGTAACATTCACTGGAACATCTTAAGGACGGATTTGGGCCCGTGTGGGAGAGATCGTTACAGCAGCCCTTGAGGATGAAAACTTTGAAGTGGATGGCAGACGATGTAGGGAGAGAACCATGTTGCTGTTGGACTATTACAAGAAACAAGACTATGCCAGCTTGCGCAGGTCAGGCCAATAGGATAATTATGTCTGGTGAGGAAGAAGTTATATGGCTGCTTATATCTAACCTTTATATTATAATGTAATGTACTTCTGACCATGATATCATGTACATAAAGCATAACCACCACCACCAGAATAGTGTCTCGGCTCCTATGTGCCTTATCGATTGCTGATTGATCCAGAATTCCACGACAATATTCTAGGTGGTGGTGGTTATGCTTTATGTACATGATATCATGGTCAGAAGTACATTAACACTCATGTCAGTGGTACGCTGCCTGAAGGACAAACTGAACCACAACAAGATAGGCTGTACCAAAACAATAGCTATTAGGCCTAGTGGAGACATTTAGGCTCTTACAAGCTGTCAAATATCATAATGTATTGTAGAAGTATTATAAGTGATGGTATAATATAAAGGTTAGATATAAGCAGCCATATGACTTCTTCCTCACTGGAGACATTGATAATGCATAATAATGAAGTAGTACTGCTTGTGGGTTATGTTTAACATTTTACCACACAGCTCTTACTGAACCAACTTTCTCCATTTTTCAACTTTATTTTATTTTTATAAATTAGTGCTATAGAACACCCTTTACGTCTGTGTGTGGATTTTACAAACATTGAACCCATGAAAGGTATTACAAAGTATTTAAAACCTTCTAACCTTCTAACTCCATAGGATCCTCAAACTGTCATTCAAACCACCTAACTCCAACTTGTGGAGTTAGGTGGTTTGTCCATCATTGATTAGAATGACGAAGTCAGACGGAAAAAAGACTCATTAATGATCAAAAACCTCTTAACTCCACTTGAGCTGTATTTGGGGAAAGTGATGATAATATAAGAACACATTCAAGTATCTGACAATGTATAAAGTCACCATACCAACTTTGATGTTGTGTTGTTCTAAAAACATTTTTCCCCATTTCCTGAAAAGTTAATAATTTGGACATAGCTGGTTTCTGCCCGACAGCTGGTTTGATGTTTGCTTGTGACCCTACGAGCATGAGTGCATGTACATGTCTGTGTATGTGTTCAGGTTTGGAACAGAGAGGTTGTATGCACAGAAGGAGGACCTGCTACATGAGGTCTTGGAATTGGAGGTCGAGAAAGGTATCCTGGCGGGCAACAAGCAACATGTGAGCATCAGTGGCGTCAGAGTGGATGTGGAGGTGGGTTTTGCTGTGGCTGTGGGTCATTCACATCATATTTAGCCATAAGTATGAACAATTATCAATTTCACTCACATCAATTTCGCCAACTTACAAAGCAAGGCTATCTTTATTTGTTGCACATATCAGTTCATACACAAAGGCAATAATAAGTGCTTTAATAAAGAGATGGGCTTCAATACCAACAGGGAGACTCAAACCCAACAACATTGGTTGTGTAACAAATGGGACTCTAACCCACATATTCATGGGACTTGAAGATTACATTACAAGATCACAACATATACTGTATTTGATTTTTATTCTCACCAGGATGAGGAGCTGAGGAAACGAGCAATGGAAGAACTACATTTACCTGAGCAGGACAAACCCATCATCACTGTGACACACTGTGAAACAACAGAGTCTACAGGTAGAAAGAGTGCATTCTACTTCATTAGGATCAAAAGTCATTAAGATCAAGTATAAAAACGAAAGAAGGACATTTCTAAAATCAGATTGATCAACTATCCACAGATCGCTCCTCTAATTGACTCCTTACCTTCCTCACTATACCGTCCTCATCTTAGTTCACCTGGTCCCCACTCCTTCAGAGGTAGAGGAGGAGCACAAAGGATGTGGTGAGCTGTCCACTTCGCCTATGGCCAAGCGGCCGTGCCAGTGCTGCTGCCAGACCTACTCGGAGATCCTCAGTTTCCTGGAGAGACGCTCCGAAGCAGAGCAGAGGCTGCGGGAGGAGGAGCTCGCTGTGAGGAGAGAGGAGCTGGAGATTGAGAGGAGTATGGTTTTCATAGTGTTTCATTTGTCCAGTTCAAATACATGGTATAATAAAAATAATAATACTAGTACTACTACAAATAATAATAAAATAATGCTGATGATCATCATCATAATGCTATTTGCAACTTGATTTCCACAGAAAGGTAAAATAGTTTGGCATTTTCATTGTAGGTTGATATTCTCTTTTACCTGGTATTTGTCACACTGCTAAGAAACACACAAAATGTGTAATTGTATGGTTAGCCTTCCTCATCTGATGTCTTGAATAACAATAGCAGCAACCAAATGTGTTAGCTTGCCAATAGTGGTAGTGGCAGTCATTGTTTTGCTATTGGTATGGTAGTGGTATACTAATTATATTTAGTTTATTTATACTTATTACATTTTTTTATCATTGCATGTTTTGTCCATCATATTCAAAGCACTATCCCACAAAACAAATGAAAATTAGGGGTGCAGTCACACCGAACTTCACACCGGTGGATTCTGCCAATGCTTTTCAATGGGAACGGAGCGTATTGTTGCCATTCACGGATATCCGCAAGTTCAGTGTGACTGCACCCTAGGAAGACTTTCCATTTGCACCAGATTCAGATGCAGAAAATAAGGCTGCGTAAATTATATGATGTAATTATTTTTTAACTACGGGTATGTTTTGTGTTCTTTTGATCTCAGGTAAGATTGCTTTGGAGAGGGAGCGTCTTGGAGCTGAGAGACATGAGAGCGGGAGAAGATTTGAGTTGGAGAGCCAGGAGAGGCAGGTCATCCTGGACCTGCTGAAGGAGAAGGTGTTGAAAAGCTGAGAATGTAGTCGTTGGGGAGAGAATATAAAAAGGTGGTCAGTCAGGGGCGCTGGGTGGCACAGGGGTAAAGTTCCTGCCCACCACAAGAGATGAGGGGTTTGAATCCTCCCTGGTGCCTCCAGCTTGGCTGGGCGTCTATAGGAACACAACTGGCCGGTTGGTTTGCCGGAAGGAGCGATCTCTGTCGCTGCACTAGCGACTGCTACAGATTGGTCAGGGCGCCTGTTCAGTGTGGTGTGGAGCTAGGAGGAATAGCCGGCGAAACTCCTCTCTCAGGAGAAAAGAATCAGCCTTGATGTCACACATTTCGGAGCAGACATGATTGTTTTGTGCTCTCCCTAGGGCCACAACTGTAGGCTTTAGCAGTAACAAGGGACTAGAATGCATTTGGTAATTGGCATTTCTTTTTTATATTGTATTATTATTATGTTAGCATAATTCTGCTACCACCAACATTTTGCTGCTTGTACTTGTATAAGTAACTGACAAATCTCCTTGATTCTTGGCATAATGACTAAATTGGGAATAAAAGAAAGGGGGAAAACATTGTCAAAGTGTGAGAAGTGCATCTGACATGTGTACAAGAGTCGAATGCTCAATGAGTTTTATTTTATTTTATTTTTTGCACAAAATATTTCACATGGTCTCACAATCCCAACCATTTGAATACAGTAGGTGCCATGCCTGTGTGATTAAGACATAGTAAGTAAGTAATAGTAGCTGTAATACAGCCTTTAGTCCGTTGCCTTCCAGTAGCCTACTTACTTTGTAAAGCATCAGTACTTTTCTGCCAATATGCTATAGAGAATGTTATACAATGTACAGAAACCTTTGGAGAGAATTGTGAAATTGTATTTTGATAAATTGAAAAATCTAATCGTGTGCACTTGTGTTATATATTTTTTTGCAACGGTTCATTCACTTTGAAAGCTAAAACTACCAATATTGACCATTAGTCAAGTAGTAACCTCACCTTTAGTCCACTTCTTCCACATACATCAAAACCACTGACTGTAAAAAACCCAACGGTTTTCAGTTTTCGTTGTCCAATGAGCACCCAGCATCCATCCGCTCAACGTCATAAGCGAAAAGCTTATGACATAGGCAAGGACGTCGTGCGGATGTTGGGTGCTCATTGGACGATAATCAGTGTTGCCATGTCTGCTTATTATACGCTACTTTGTGATTGTTTTTCCGTAAAGTTGAATGTAAATATTGTTAGTTGCAGGTTGCGTTTTTTTGGGATTGTTTCCAAAAGTGTAGTTGCATATTTTGGCTTGCTTCCCCCATCTAAAAAATATGTTGTGCCAAGGTTGTGTGAGGATGTTGTTAAAATGTTTCCAAAATATTCCAAATCATTTACTTTTTTCCCAGAATGAAAATAGCAAGCAGATCTACAAGCTCACATCAGATCTACAAGCTCACATCAGATCTACAAGCTCACAACGTCTTGCATCGTGACGCGTTGTGAGCTTGTAGAGCGGCTATTTTCAGATAGCCAATGCAAAAGTGCTTGCTTGGTTTTAAATGCTCATGTGTCTTAGTAGCTGTTTATAGCAGTGTTCGATTTTTGTTACATTGCCAACTCTCACATGTACATAAACGTTCAGATTTCAAACATAAAGTGCTTACCACTGAGCCACGGATGTTACCTAGCGATGCGGACCACATTATGTACCCGTATCTCCCGTATTGTTCAATAAAAAGCATTTTAATCCGATCGCCGGCCATTTTCTCCAAATTTTCTCCGATACTTTCAACCATGCGACACCTAATGGTTGGGAGGTGTATTGCACTCTGATATATTACCAAAAAAAAGGAAAAAAAGAAAGAAAATGGCTGGCGATGTGATTAAAATGCTTTTTATTGAACAATACGGGAGATGCGGGTACTTAATGTGGTCCGCATCGCGAGGTAACATCCGTGGCTCTGTAGTAAGCACTTTATATTTGAAATCTGAACGTTTATGTACATGTGAGAGTTGGCAATCTAAACAAATAGAACACCGCGAAACCCCAGGGGGAACTGGCACCATGGGGCTAGTGGCTTAGTAATCGCTTCTTTTGGGCTTGTTTTCCTAGACCTGGTTGCGCTTGTTTCTCTCGTACAACCTGGCAACTCTGACAATAATCCCCCCATTGCTGTATCGACAACGCCACCGATTGGCTCAGCCGAACGTCACTCCCAGTTCTCCACCGTCCAGTGCCACCGATTGGCTCAGCCGAACGTCACTCCCACTTCTCCACCGTCCAATGTGCTCGTGGCGTCGTTTTCCTGGTGCGAGATGTGACCGCATTGCGCTGCAAACAAACAAAGTTCGCAACCAGGAGACACAATTCGAGGAGAAACACGCGGAGGTTTGCTAGTGTATTTCGCCTGAGCCCGACGTTCTGTGTCACTTAGATGTCGTTTTGTTGAATTTTGAAATAATTATATTTGTGGGTTTCGGAGATATACCGAATACACTGAAAGCTTCCCCGTCCAGACAGTCCAGAATGGAGACATAGAGCTGAGCTTCATAACTGTCTGTCTGCTCCCCCAGGTTTTGTGTTTTTGTGGAGCTCTCATCGACACAGAGGTGGTTGTTTTTGACAAACAGAGTGTATAACGTTACCATCACTATTCACAACATATTCGTGTTATTCATTGTTACTGTAGCTCAGTTTGACAACTAAGTATTATATAAAGCCGTTGTTTCGACGGGAGTGAGTGCTATCTTTGTTTTGTTTTCATGTTCACGACAGATTCGACAATACATGTCGGATGCAGCCGAGTTACAAGCTAAATCGATCCATCATTCTGTTCTAGTCAGGATTGTTATATAGGCGTATCTTTTGACAGTGTGTGGGGTTAAAACAAATAACCCCAAAACCAATAAGTTGATTAAAGCCAACATAATATGCCCATTAGGCGTTTTGGGGCTCCTGGGTCTATTGTCTCTCGCTCTCAAACTCCAAAGCTGTCGTTTGGTTTCGCCAACATGAACGTTTCAAAAAGTGGCTACCGTGTCTTCTCTGCCAACTCCACCACCGCCTGCGTCGAACTGGCCAAGAAGATCACTGAGTAAGTGGATGTTTACTTCTTTTCATAGCGTAGCCTGATATAATGTAGACTTAAGTTGGATCACAAGACGGTCATATGTCATGACCATGTGTCAGGACTAAGATATATTGTAGACTTGAGCTCAATAGCTTGTATTTTGCAACTTCACGGGCAGTTTTGGAATACTATAATATTATGTTAAAAGTGGAACCGCCGCATTTAACTTCCCTTTCGGTGTTCAGGTCAGCCAGGTGACCTGAAGTGATCGGATGTGTCTGTACTCTGTACTCTCTCATGCATGTATATCGTGTGACAGGCAGGGCCGAGTACTACCCTGGATAGACTGTTGTTTACCCCCCCCCCCCCCCACACACACACACTTTTTTTTTTTGGTATGCATTGTTCAAACTGTCATGTGGTACTTACAGGAGATGGATTCACCCCTTTTATAAAACTGGAAGTAGCACCATAAGGTAGCTGCAAACTACAAACAAACTAAAAGTTCTGATTACCTGAGGCCGATTCTACAAATGCCTTCTAAATAAGTGGTTCTCACACTTTCACGTTTTTAAAAAATGTTCAAAAATAGCATATGTACAAGCTCTAAGTGACGCGATGTGAGCTTGTATATCTGCTATTTTTGAATAGCCAATGCAAAAATCCAAAATGACATGGATGCTTTCCCAGTTTTAATGGGTAACGACTTTAAAGTCTAATATTGCACCTGGATAGCTTGGGTTATCCTTTGTCTCTGTCAAGTTTTTGTCATGTTATGAGCTGCTTTCTGTCAAAAATTTCAGTGGATTTTTAGGAAACAAAAGACTTGACAGAGACACAAATGATAACCCAAGCTGTCCGTACAGGTGCAATATTAGAGTTTCTCATTGTTTAATACAGTCATATAGGACTTTTCTGTTTCATGATTGGGCTGTCAAGGGACAGTATTGCAACTTCGATGCAGATAGCATTATAGCATATAAGTTGCCTGTGGCTAACCCATAAGGTACTTGGTTGAAGGGGAGCAGCGTGTATAGCGAGGCCAATAGGCCTCAACTCTGAGTGAACATTAAATAACCCATCATCTTTCATATTGGTCAGATTCAGAGGTTGGCAAGGGGCAACAATATCATCCATTTTTCTCTTGCTCTGCAGCCTTACTTGTAAGTCAGCCAAGCAGTAGTTGTATAAGGGAAAAATGTGCTTACTCCCCATCATACTGTTTGGCAACAGTGGCGCAACAGTAGTGCAGAACATTAGGGTATTGTTTTGCATTGCAATCAGACAGAACTAGGTTTTGTTACACTGCAAATGTGAAGTCTGCTGATTTAATGTGTATGTATTGTGTATGATCACAGTAGGGCTTCACAATATTAACAGTTTAGTGAATGTTGTGATGTTCTTAGTCTCTATTATTCTTTAAATGTCAATAATTATGGTTTATTTTGTGAAAAATTATGAACATATTTATTCGCAGCAGCTATTTTGACTTGTAGGATAAACACAGCTGAAGGCTAATTGAAGGTGTATTTCATTTAGGTGTTTCTGTGTGCCAGCATCAAGTTAACTGTGCTTCCCATGCTGGCACACAGTTAATAAATGAAACACACCGACCCATGTAATTAATTACCTTCAGCAGTGTTGCCAGTCAAAATTCTAATGTGAAAATGGTCTGTTGCATTTATTTGGAATCCCACATTGAAAATGCAGTCCTTTTTATTTTTCTTAAGAAATAGTTAAATATGAGTGCATGACATAACTGATTTTACTGTACAATCTTATAGCAGCACGATCTAGGTTCAAGTATGTTTACAGAGCCATTGAGACCAGAAGGCCCTGCCTCATACCCAAGTTTAAGTTTGATTCACATTCAGACTCAGAGTTGCATGGACTGGCTCAACATAATGACAAACATGGGAGACGACTCACGGGTCAGGAATTACTTAAAAGTTATTTTAATGTATAAAAAAATACAAAAACGAGACAAAATATGTATTTGGTGTTGATTTAGTCTTTCAAAATTGTCTATGATTGTTCAACTTCAGTCGTGCGAGGAGGGAGCAAGACCGATACAATCGTTTTAATAACAAGACGACAACCCAAAATATATTGCTCTTCTACACATCTGTAGTGAAGAGAGAATGTTTGCATGTTGCGATCATATCTGTGATACTGCACTTCTAGATCACAGCTCATTTACCTTCGGCCCTTGGAATAATGTTAAGGAGGCAACAATTTTAGCTATAATCATTATCTTATACTTTGGCTATTCTTTGCAGCGCTACGAGCTTGTAGATCTGCTATTTTTTGAGAAATCTTGAACATTATTTTGTGCAAATCTTTGAATATATATATATATATTTTTTAAAGCGAACATTTGTAACTCAAATCTTTGCTTCTGGGGGTCCCTGGAACGAAATATTTGACAAATGTTCGCTCTTACAATATAAATTCAAAGATTTTCACAACTTTTCAAAAATAGCAGATCTACAAGCTTGTAGCGCGGCACATGAGCTTGTATATCTGCTATTTTTGAATAGCCAAAGAAATCTAAAATGACACGGATGCGTTCCCGGCTTGAATGGGTTAAATGGCCATTAACGGACCACTTTGGCTTGAATGTTGTTCTACTGTTATTTATGGAAAGTTGTCTTTTTTCTTGGTTATTACTCTTGTGTACCACACCCAGTGATTCCTTGGAAAGCCATGTAGTGGGAGACCCATACACTGAGTGCTTGCCTTTTACAACAGCCGATAAGAAGTAGCCATGTAATAAATGGCTGCCAGACATGACATAGGCTTGACTAATTGTTTGTTGACAACCCCGGTGTCTCCGGGAAAGAATGTCTGAAATGGACTGGTTAATGTTTTACAGCGAGTTATGAGTTTTTAGTTTGAGGCAGCAGTTTGTACATGTGCTTTTTCTGTTGACACACTCTTTTCTGTTTTTCCAGACGTTTGGGTGTGGAATTGGGAAAGTCTGTCGTTTATCAAGAGTCAAATAGAGGTACAGTATGGTTGGGCATGTGATTTCATAATTATTACAGCCTCAATCATTATTTGCATTTGCCCCTAATATGTCTGTCATTTGCCCTTGCCAGAGACAAGAGTGGATGTGAAAGAATCTGTTCGTGGTCAAGACATCTTTATCATTCAGACCATTCCAAGGTTATTATCCATGTCTATTCTTTTCTATCACTTTACAGATTTGTGTAAGCAAATTTTGAAATTCTCCCACATTGTGCAATTGCAGTATCCATTATCAACCAAAATGTGCCTGTATTACAACATTTCTATATCAATGATAATTGTGGCACACAATTGCTTGGGGTTAGTGTTGAAATTCCAGGCAGGATCTTAACCTACTTAACTGTCTGTTTCAGTTGGCAGGGATACAAATTACAATTTGCTTTGTAAATCATTGATAAAAAGACATTTTGGGGTAAAAATCACAAGGACAATGGACTGTGACATGAAACGTGTTGAATTGTCAGACTAACCCGTACTGACAGTCCAGTTGACTGGCAGTATCTGGTAAAGTGAGACAGGGAGTATGATCCTGCAGGCCAGTGACCTCTTTGTTGGCGGTCTTGTTTCACCAACCACTCAAGGGCAAAAAAGTCTCAATATAACAATAATATGTGTATAAGTAAGCAGTCAAGATTATATTGAATCATAACCAATGCTATAACCTATTGAAACCTACTGTAGAAATGTATTAATATTACAGCACGCAATTACTAGCTAATAAGACTCAGCAGCTGTTTTGTTATATATGTATATGTATGATTCTGTTGCATTTCTTCAGCAAGGCTGTCCTGCTTTGTGCTGTGCAGCCATTATGTGATTAGATCTTTATCATATCAATTATTAAGGATTGCCCCCATAGCTGTCAAGATTAAATTCACCTTTTGGCCGAGTTCAGGTAAAGACGCCTGAGTGGTAAGGCCAGTGTCTAGTGATCGGTGTTCAATTATGAATTTCCCTTTGGGGACAGATAAACATTTTATATTTGATCTTAGTTTAGGGTGGGGGTTTAAGCAAGTTAAGTCTTCTTAAGGTGGCTCTCCACCAAACAGACTACTACAGACTGGCAGTCGGGTCCTATGTCGGATGATGTCAGATTTTCAGGCGTCCAAAAGTTCTGGTCGTCACACCCCACAAACTATTGCAAACAGTCCGCCGACTCAATACCAGGAGGTGGTAGTAGTCTGCAGGTCTCAGAGCAGCTGAGGCAGCTTGGACCAAAACAAAAACACAGAGCTTTTTTGCCAGACCCAGGGGGTCGGCCTACATGAGGCTTTGTCGGTCGGTCGGTCGGTCGGTCCGTCCCTCTTTTCCTCTGTACACACGTCATGCGAAGTCCGGCCATTCAGATTTCAACCACTAGGGGTCTGGCAGTACCAGGTCTCCTGGTTCCCTTTTTTTAAAACCCCCTTTTCTACCCAATTTAGTCGTTATGCCAATTAATTCTCCCCCACACACATTTATGTGTTCTCACTGCTGTTGTATCCTACTGACTCACCTGCCAGTGAGGAGCCCCCGCCGAGAGGACGTAGAGCCTTCGTTCTACTCCTCCTGCCCAACACTCCCTGCTGACAGGTGCCGCACCAGCCCGGAGGAATGCATGCAGTGCATATAAAATATCACAAGTAGAAAGAACTGAAATGGAACCTGTCAATAGTGTTTTTGAGCGGTGTAGCCGCTCCTATAAGTGGGGTTGGGAATTCGTCTTTCCCTGTACTGTGATTGGCTGACTCTATTCACACCCTTTTCGCCGTACCGTGATTGGCTGACTCTATTTAAGTGAGCTTCCATCACTGTGATGACCACTGTTGTTTCTAAATAACACCGCTCACTTCACACTGGGTGTGATTTTTATTTTATCGTCGAGATCGGGAGTCGAACCCGCGACAAGCTGTCAAGCTGGATTATCAGCACTAGACCATACCCGGTGAAGGGCGCAGGCGAAAGTAGTTGCAAAGTTGGGGTTAATGCACGTCCTGTCGCGCGGTTTCTCCCCCGCGCGCGCCCCGTCGTGGCGCCCCCCTATTTTGCGGTACCAAAAGCGTGGGACAAAAAAATCCAAAAGTGAAAAAGAAAAAAGAAAAAAATGCAACATTTCTTTTTTATTTTCCTGGGGGTCCCCGCGCACCCCTGTGGAACATGGCGGACCCCTTCGCCTGTTTTTTTAATATTATAGGAGGGTGTTGTGATGTATTTCATATAAATGTAATTTCAGTAATGCATTGAAGCTGGTATTGAGGCGGTACTAAAAGAGGCGGTACTAAAAGAGTATTTGTAGTAGTAGTATTTACTCATTTGAAGTACTCTTAAGTATTGTTACTCAATGTATTTTCTTGAAAGTGTTTTTAATGACTTTATTAGCTTTAAAGTTTTTTTTACAGATTTTTAAGTATTTTTACTGTTCTTATCAACTTTTAGGTATGTGTAGTGTATTCAATAAACCTTTAAGTGTTTTTACTCTTTTTTTCAACTTTTCAGTACTTTTAAGTATTTGTACTCATGTTGAGTACTCTGAAGTATTTTTACTCAAGGTATTTGAGTATTCTCTCCGTCCCTCTGTCTCTCTCTCCCCATCTCCCTATTTTCACAACGCATCGCGAGGCGTTGTGAGCTTGTAGATCAGCTATTTTCACAACGCATGGCGACGCGTTGTGAGTTGATGATGCAACCTTTATTGTGAAGGAACGACTGGAAGAACGTTCATACAGGTTGTTGATAAGATGTTTAACGTAGCTGTTAGCCGTAGCATGCTAATTGCTAACGCTACCCAGTTGCAAATTTGGGGTTAATGCACGTCCTGTCGCGCGGTTTCTCCGCCGCGCACGTTCCCGCGCGTCCCCCCCCGGCCCGCGGTCACCCCTCCCCACGGGCGTATATATATATATATATATATATCAGCACGGAGAATGGCGTAGGCATGTTACTCGCCCGGCCCGGGCCGTCTGGTCATGTGTTTACTTTCCACAGAAAGAATTGTAGACGTAGTCAGAGAGTGGGCGGGGTCTGGGTGTTGCCATGTCGGCGTACTGTAAGCGCTGTAGGGCCAATGTTGGTGGTATAGGGTTCGTTTGGTTTGGCCTCGTTTTCATAGATCTTGCTGCTTGTTTCTCTCGCGAAACCTGGCAACGAAACCTGGCAACGACGCATGCGCAGTTTGATCAAGAGTCCACCCTACCACCGTGAGCTTACTAGAATTATAATAGGATATGTGGTATGCGCCTGGACCGCTAGGCCAGCGGGCGCCCTGTCATTAGTGCTTTTGCGGGGACCAACAGTGTAGATCCCATTCCATATGATGTACCATTTCTTATGTTTTTATTTCCCTTTCAGAGATGTTAACACGGCCATCATGGAGCTGCTTGTTATGGCGTATGCCCTCAAGACCAACTGTGCAAAGAACATCATTGGGGTCATCCCTTACTTCCCCTACAGCAAGCAGTGCAAGATGAGAAAGAGGGGCTCTGTTGTCTGCAAGCTGCTAGCGTCCATGTTAGCCAAAGCTGGTAGGATTAATCTTCTACTGAATGTTTTGTATGTTCTTAGTACTGCAAGCAGAATGTCCATGCAATGAGTGAAATCATGTGTAAAAGAAATACTCCACTGTTTTTCAACTTATGATTTCTGAGCATGCAAAGCACAGATTGACTAAGCATCTACAAGTTTGTCAGTGAAACATTCCTTGATCCCAGCTGTTAGAATCGCCTCACACATGTTAATACATTTATGGAATTTGCCATGTGTATACTTAGTCTCAGGTGTCTGGTTTACTAGTACATTTCTACCTGTGTGCATGGAATTGTCTTTGCTGTATTGGTAACCATATTTTCCTTGTCGCTGTCTATTATGCTCTGTATTTTCTTCAATGTCCCAGGGTTAACTCACCTCATCACCATGGATCTCCACCAAAAAGAGATCCAGGGCTTCTTCAGCTTCCCTGTTGACAACCTGAGGGCCTCCCCCTTCCTCATTCAGTACATCCAAGAAGAGGTAAGACTCTAGATTGCATTACATGTAATAACCTGAAACCTGTTTCAGAAAGACTTCCACAAACAAGTGACAGCAAAGATGAACAACAATAATTAACAGGTTATTCTTGTAATGATTATATACTGTATGTAGTAAAACTACACATAACAAAAACACCTGTCACACTGGCTAAGTCTGACACAAAGTTGGAAAATGATCCACGTTTTTCTTTCCCTCATCTTCCAGATCCCAGACTACAGGAATGCTATAATTGTTGCAAAGTCCCCAGCAGCTGCCAAGAGGTAACAGCAAAGCTGGGACATGCAGGACCTGCAAGTATTGACGTCCTCAAGTTTTCTAGTCATATATTATGTTGCTCAATAGTGTATCTCATACTGGATATTAATGTGACCATGATTCTAGATCTGTCTGGATGCATGCAAGGACTAGTCTGAATTGTGGTCACTATCATGGGCATTTGTGTTATTTCTGTGTGTACCATGTAAGTACTAGGGGTCGCAACCTTAATTGGCAGATATTCCGCATAAATATGAGATTGGGAATGCCGATAATGATTTCGAGTTGCCGATTGCAAAAAACGAATTCATTTTTATCAATTAAAAAATAGTTTTTTTTAAATTGAGCCCTGCAGTTATCTCACTAAAACATGTTGTGCTACCTAGAGTGCAATAGTGCACACACACATGGTTGTGTTGATCTGGTTGATGATTTGGCGATCCGTAGTAGTGGCAAAAAAAATAATAAATTGTTATCAGGGCATCCCTACTAGTAATACACATGTACTATATGCATTTACGTGTCTACATTATATATTATGTATATTGTATATTATACGGTATGTATCTGATGGATTCTTTGACCACTAGTGTGTTTGCGTGCCTCTGCGTTTCAGAGCCCAGTCCTTTGCTGAGAGGCTTAGACTAGGGCTGGCTGTGATGCATGGTGAAGCCCAGTGTTCAGAGTCAGACATGGCAGACGGTAGACATTCCCCCCCCGCAGCTCGGACCACCTCTTCAGGACACCCTGGCCTGGAGCTGCCATGTAAGATAAGCTCACTCACTTATCCACACACACACACACACACACACACACACACACACACACACACACACACACACACACACACACACTGGCAGTATGTCGGCATCTTCTCCATTTTCACAATATTCCCTTTTCCATTTTGTGCAGTGCTTGTATACAGGAATACTCTGCTTAGGTGTTTAAAATGTTCATGCCCTGTGGGTGTTGCTAACCCATTTTACTTTTTCCACCAAACCTGTTCTTCCACCCTGACTCTATGTATTCTGTCTTTATCCTGTCTTTGTTCTGTCTTAAGTCATTCTCTGAGAAAGAAAACCACAAAGGAGTTAGTAGTGCTCTTATCCTGCCTCTAATGTGATCAGTTATGATTTCCCTGCTTGTGATGACTCGTATTGTCCTTCTAATGAATGGAAGACCTTACATTTTTTGTTATTTCATTTTAAATGTCAAATGTTACAAATGACCTTCGGTTTCTTAGTGCAAGTTCACATAACGACCTCAGCCCGTTGATCCCGTTCCTGATGTTCAGCCAGCAAATTATCCATTCGGTAAAGCTAGCATTTTTACCGAATGGGTTCCCTGATTGCACACACACAAACATGCATGCATCATTTCAGACCGGATCAGCAACCTGCAAAGTGAATTTATCCCACTAGAATACTATATTAAGAAAATGAAAAACCAATTGAAATAGTAAAATCTTCCCATTCATTAGAAGAACGATATCAGTCACCAGATGCAGGGACATGTTTTTGCACTGAGTCCAATTAAAGATAACCCTTAAGTTTGAAGTTGAATTGGCGTGTATATAGGAGGGGTGTGTGATCTGAATCATATCTACATATATTGAATCTTAAAAACCAGAGTAGACTTTAAAATGACCCCAGAAGTGTTTTGATGTGTTTATCTCTTTAAGCCGTAAGCTGACGGCCACCATTATCCATGTGTTTAAGATGGGTACGGTATTTTTCCCCCCATAAATATATTCTTGGAAGGCAGGGATCGGGTTTCTGTGTAGCAGTATTGGTACCTCATAGATGTGGCAGGGAAATAGCAAACCTTATGCAACAAAGGTGTTGTAAAAGTGTGACTTGTAGTTGTTGAATGTTGTCTATTGCCCCTAGATGCTAACATCTGGTTGGTGCGACAGGTTATCTTTTGATTTAATACAAGATGTCTCACTGTAAGATAAGTAGCCAGGCTGACACTGGCCAGCCTCAGTTATGAGTAAGAGCCTGTGTAGGCCCAATGCTTACCCTGCAGCATCTCACACACACACACACACACACACACACACACACACACACACACACACACACACACACACACACACACACACACACACACACACACACACACACACACACACACACTCTTACCCCAGTATGTGTTAGTGTCAGCAAACCCCACCTCATTCAATGAGACTTTCCTGCAGTCAACTGTGAAATACTGCAGGCATTGTAAGGACACGGGTTGCCCTTTATTCTAATTATAAGTTTGATTTATCTGCTCTCCATTCCTGTTCTCTCCATCTCCAAGCTGAATATCCCATCCACATTCTTCTACTTGCTACTGCCTCCCCGTACTGGGTTGGGAGGTTGTTTATTAATCCCCTCACCGCTTCACTAAAATGAAACCTGAATTATAACCACAGGGTTTCCGCTAGGCAATTTTTGGGCCGGCCACCTTGACCTACAGGATTACATTTTACCGATCAAAGAATAAATTATAATTAACATCACATGCATGTTTGCAGATAGGCTACATGCATCCAACTGATAATTTCACCTTGTTACGTTAGCGCTGCGCTTCTTTCCACTTTATCACAGATGCAATCCGTTCTTGTTTTTATAGTTGACTAAAAAAAAAAGTGGCCGTGAGTGAACTACTTGCACTGTATAAACTACTAACTAAATTACTATGTTTTGGACTTTATATAGCATTCAACCTTAATATGCAAAACCTACAGCTTTTGTTTTGTTAATGTTAATTATGTCATCATGAATGATGGTGCAAGGGAGGTTGATTACTTGCCTCAGTTGCCTGCAATGTATGTGTCACCAACTTTCACCACTTTGCAGACAGACAGTCACTGCTTGCTTGTATAATATCCACTACCCATACGAGTTCGGGTCCCTGTTTTATTATCGTCAATTGGGTCCAGCTTGGTTCAGATTTTATCACCTCGGAATCCTGGTTCTGTTTATCATAACACCGAGCGTACCAAGAAGACTCGGCGCTGATTAGGAGGAGACGCAGACAGCTGTATAAAGCTTGATTTGTGCTTCGCCATATGACGGTGTTGTTGCGTATCAAAAACAGCAGACATACAAGCTTACAACGCGGGCGCCTTGTGATGAATTGTGAGCTTGTAGGTCTGATATTTTCAACGCTCGACACCATTGTACGATGAAATGGCTGATACATCCGATAACTGCAGCGCACAGCGCTGTAGGGGAATAAACCATTATGATAGGTTTAATGGTTGTAAACTACGTATTGCAATCATGCAATGTTGTGTTACTTTATCCAAATAATATTAATAATGGGCTTAAAAGATAAAATAGCCTAATAACAGAATTTTCCCAATCGGCCAGGGTGGCCGGTGATGTTTATAATTTACGGCCAATTGGCCGGTAAATACCGGCTAACGGAAATCGCTGAACCGATCAACGTTAAATTGTTGTGCACATTGACAGTAGGCCACAGAAGGACCTCCACTAACTTTTTTTCACACTGAAACTTTTGTAACTTTAATTTTATTATGGGCTCTGATCAGGCTGAAACCGTGGCCATTTCTTTCTGACATCACAGACTGGCCACATGAAGTCTGAGTTCCACATTGGAGCCACGCAGTTCCCATGTAGAATCTTTTTTATTATTGCATTTTTTGCAACGTTTCCCCAGTATCTCTACACACAGCTGTGTCTTGATTCAGAGGTCTCCAAGATTCACTTTTGTCACAGTAAAATCCTCAGTGTTAGGCCAGACCTCACCAATGCAACTAGTCGCAACTCCTTGCAACAAAACAGTTTTAAGGCCAGTCCACACCAATGCAACTCCTTGAAACTGCCATTGGGGATAATGGTTGCAAGTAGTTGAATGTTGCAAGGAGTTGCATTGGTGTGGACTGGCCTTTAGTTTAACTATACTAACTCTGGGGTCCATATTTAGGTTATGTTTTATGCTATAATTATATTTCCTATCCGTTAAAACCCAGTGATTCTGCTTTGTGTGATTCTCTCCTGGATAATTATCTAACTGCTCTACTAATTAATTCTATCTACTGTTAATGCAGGCAGCAGGCATCAGGTTGCCTTCCCTGGCATAGAACTCCCAAGTATGACCGTAAACGCTGCCTCTCTGCTTCCCTTTTTGTGTGATGTTTTATGATTCACTGCATGGAATGATGGTTACATTCAGCCACTGAGGGCTTCTATGTTATTTCAACTATGGACACAGAGGAAGGAAAGTTCTTAAACCAAATTAATAAAAATGAAAATGCTATGATTTGGATAATTATTTCAGGTCATGTTAATGTAGACTTTTGTGATATATATATATACTATACTTGAAGACAACATAGTCAAAGTACATAGCATTAAAAACTAAAACAAAAAACTGAATTCACACAAGTTGGAGAACAATGTTAAGCACTTGGATAGCAATGGAGGTTCAGAGTTTTACCGGTTAACATTCGAGTAGGATTATGATAATGACAATTTGTGTGTTGATAGTTTGGTGAAAGCCAGGAGAAAGTGTCTTTTTGTAGATTTGTACATCATTTGGGGTTTTTTTCAGTAGAGGAATTGTTCGAAGAAAGGCAGTGTAAATATACAGCATAATTCTGTGTTGCCCTGAGAGCTGAGGTGAAATGTTGATGTGAATGTAAATCTCATTCTGGAGCAAAATCAAAGTTGGTTTGACTAGTGACACAGGTAATGCATATTTATTTGCTCAACAAATTGAGCTTATCGCTGTGATTGGGCAATTTAATGTATAACCCAACCATTTCCCTATACATTTGGCTGTTAGCCCACTATCTTTTGTTTCCTTAAGCTTTAGCTTTTGTGCTAATCACCATTGAATACAAACAGTCTCAGACATGGGAGTTCACATTTGGATCAAAACCTTAAATGGGTGTGGAAAGCAAATTAAAAGCATAGAGGTTTAGTTTACCAATTGTCAGACTGTCAGTGAGCTACTGGACTATGTGTACATTTAAATACACCAAGTAAACGGTGCATTTATATAGTGCCTTTCTTTAAGATTTGCATTACATTCACCCATTCTCCCACACTGAGGCAATAATGCTAGGCACCAACCTGCTCATCAGAACGTTTTCTTGCTTAACCCATTCAACCCGAGAGCGCATCTGTGTCACTTTAGATTTCTTTGGTGATTCAAAAATAGAAGATATACAAGCTCGTTGCGCGGCAACGAGTCCCGCGGACCCCCATCTCAAAAGGTTTTGTTCCAGGGACCCCCAGAAGCAAAGATTTGAGTTACAAATGTTCGCTTTAAAAATATATATATTCAAAGATTTGCACAAATGTTCGAGATTTCTCAAAAATAGCAGAACTACAAGCTCATAGCTCAAGCTCATGAGCTTGTATATCTGCTATTTTTGAATAGCCAAAGTATAAAATAATGGTTTAAGTGGTTACACAGATGCGTTCACGGTTTTAATGGGTTAAGGACACTTTGACACGAAGCCAGGAGCAAGCCGGTGATCCTGAGCAACTGCCACCCCTAATCAACCAAATTTCCCCCCTGTTCATTCTGAGTGCACATGATCTCACTCCTGATATTTCCTGCGCTAGGTATTGTAGAAGAATGTATGGCCAAAGGTTGTGCCTACTTGCTGGCAAGGGGAATTAAAAATGCATAAATCTTTTCCTAGAACAAGGAGATTCAACCTTAAGGCACATTTGAATCATGAGATGAAAACGGCTTCATGCTATGTGTCCATGTTAATCACTGGAAGCTCTCAGTATCAGATGCTCTCATTTGAAATTATTGGAACATACTCCTTTGAATTATTGCAGGAAAAATACTGATCTGAATAATGTACAGTACATATATTATCAAATTGCGGTTCACATTTAGTGATCAAAGGGCTGGATGTCACAAAGCATGAGCAGGGAAAAAATGCATTCAATGCATTACAGACTACAATTAAAATGTTCAAAATCTGCCCTACTATAATTGTTTTATAGAAAAGATGTAATTTGGTACATTTACATTTACTAACTGTGAACTACAGATTACAAGTCACAAATTGCAGAATGTCTGCAAGTGACATGGGAATCTGTTTCCTTTTTTATTTTTGTTTAATTTAAATCAATATGAGCTGATTTGCTTGACACGGTTTTACTTTTGTTCATTTCTGTCATTTGCTTGATCGTTTACCTTGAGTTCTGGGCTGAAAGCTCTGGCTCAGCACCAATATGATTCTTGTTGATTTAATATATATATATCTGTTGGCTTATGCGAGTTCCCATATCTCTTTGAGTCCTGCTGCTTTTCCCAACCAGACCTGAATTCACCCCACCGATGGCCTTAAAAGAGTTAAACGTGCAGGACTGTGATTTGTGTGTGTGTGTGTGTGTGTGTGTGTGTGTGTGTGTGTGTATTGCACTTGGGAACAGATACTGAAACTGACTTGGAAGAGGGTTTTACAGCATGACAGGTGTGTGGTGTGATGTGTTGCGGTCTCTGCAATTGAAATACGGTGGTTTGTAGATAAGTTCAGGGTTGCAGTGCACGAGCTAGAGCAGATCTTAAACAGGTGCTGCTGGGTTGAAAAAAACATCCAACATCCAAAGTAAGTAACTGGGAAACTGCACACTCTATGGTTCAGGGCAGGCCACATCAGCTAAGACCTGACGAAGGCCCTGGCACAAAACGTAATTATTGCTTGCTTCAAATAAATGGTACTAATTAAGTGTGTGGGTTCCCTGCTTCTTACTTTGAATGGGATTTAAACCATACTCTCTTCTGTAGCCTCATATTTTTGTTTTTAAACCTGAAAAGCGTGTGGTTTAGTTGGATGCCTGTTGACTTGACATGGTCCTTTTTGCATGATTTTTGGCAGGTTTTTAATACCAATCCCTTCTCAACTAATCAACTTCCTCTTTTTCATTTAGTCTGCGTATCTTTTGTACCCCATAAATCGTACTCTTGGTTGAAAGTAATGGTCCTTTGTCTTGCAGTGATGATGGCCAAAGAGAAACCACCTATCACTGTGGTGGGGGATGTAGGAGGAAGGATTGCCATCATTGTTGTAAGACCTCTGCACAATACAATTTTCACACAACATTGATTGAATACTTTATTAACGTTTTGCAAAAAGTACAGAGGTACGGTTATACAACAATGCTAAAAGGATAACACAAAAAGCCCCGAGGGATTGTTTCCATTGTGGTCCTGTATTAAATTCATCAAGACATATAAAGACATACAATATATAAAAGACTTACAATGCATTATAAATTATGGGATGGATTTTATTATTGGGACATCCTGCATCATGTGAATGCTGTTTTTGATAATTTGGTTTATTTTATTTTGACAAGTATATTTGAAAGTGTGCAGGTTTTAGTTTTACAGTATGTTTGACAGAGTACACAGAAAAAAAGCAAACATGCAAGGCTATTATTCTAGAAGTTTTATGTGATTCCCAAAGCTGAAACTATGTAATTGATAGAAGTAGCGTTAGGATATGTTAATTGATAGAAGTAGCGCTAGGATATGTTGAAATGTATGAGTCATCAATCATTTAAAATCATAACTCTAATCCTTTTCTTTGTGGCCACTCTTTTAGGATGACATCATTGATGATGTGGATGACTTTGTTGCAACAGCAGAGATCCTGAAGGAGAGAGGAGCCTATAAGATCTACGTCATGGCCACACATGGCCTGCTGTCTGGAGAGGCCCCACGACTTATAGAGGAGTCTGCTATTGATGAGGTAAACCATTCAATTCAGTGCTCAGGGTATGAAGACCATTTTGAACAATTCACTTCATTCCAGTTAGAGTTCTCAACGGGCCTGAAAATTAAGGCCCGGCCCTAACTGGGCCCGACTGGGCCGGCCCGAGGCTCGGCCCGAACCCGAGTATTACCGTCATGTTAGGCCCGAAAGCCCGAAAAAACCCGAGGGGAGAAAAAAAAGGAAAAAAATTAAATTTATTTTTTATTTTTTTAATAATTTTTAAAAATTATTATTCTGTTCTGAATGTGTATTTATCTATTATGAAGATGGCGCTGAAGGCGCTGACGTTAACTTACACTGTGCTGATTTAAATTAAGTTAAATGCTTGTATTTACGCTGGAGTGTCTCTGCGGGTTGTGAACGCTCCGCCAACCCCAGCTGATACGTTCAAGATCTGACGACGTAAACATTGACACATGTGTACTGTAGTGTACTGCGTGTATGCACGTTCTCGCGCGTGGCTATATGGATTATGGAAAGCTCGCTCCTGCGTTCTTCAATTGATTTCTGAACAAACCTGACCACTGAATGTGCCGCTATTGTTGAAGGCTGGTGGAGACCGACTTTATTTGCCGTGGGTTTTTGTACTGGAGTAGTCGCAGAAATCACTTTCACTTTCTGTTTCTTTTTCCTCGGTAGGTTTCACTGTTTTAAAATACTTGCTTAAATGTGCACACTTTGCAGCTGTTGCACAGATATCTCTTGTATCCTCTCATTATGTTTGTGAGCTCCTAATTATTTTGTTTCCCCAAATTCGACTTGTAAACAAGCGGTGAATGAAATCACAAAACGCTCGTCCCAAAACACACTCGCCCCAGGTCTAATCCGGCGGCCTCTGTCCGCGAAATGCATGGGGGCAAGTGTGCTTTGGGGCGAGCGTTCCGGTTACCATCGGAACACTCGCCCAGAATCGTTTTTTTTTACTCTCTCTCGCTCTGCTGCCTGAGCCCTCCCTGAGCAGCACAGTGCAAGTTAACGCCAGCCAGTCAGCGTCATCTTCATAATAGATAAATTAAATACACATTCAGACAGAACAGAATTAAAACATATATTATAAAAAAAAAGAAAAAAAAAACATTTTTATTTTTTTTCATTGAGCCCGAGGCTCGGCCCGGCCCGACCAATTAGCATACTTTTGAGGCCCGGCTCGGCCCGAAAACGTCGGGTCGGGTCGGGCCGGTTCGGGTTCGGGTAGCATTTGAGAACTCTAATTCCAGTACATGAGTAAAGAGTATGTAGAACCAAATATCAGCATAAGTGGTTACATGCTTTGACTCAACAATTTGTGGCCATAGCGTAATAATCGAATAATTAATGGCTCCTAATGGGGGAAGACATTTTAGGGGGAACTAAACAAAGCTGGTTCCAAATCAGTCACCAGTCCTATTGCACCCTCAGGTGGTGGTGACCAACACTGTTCCTCATGAGGTGCAGAAATTGCAGTGTCCAAAGATCAAGACTGTGGATGTCAGTATGATCCTGGGAGAGGCCATCCGTCGCATCCACAATGGAGAATCTATGGCCTACCTGTTCCGCAACATCACCACAGATGACTGAGGCTGCTTACGTGTACACATACTCACTCACGCATTCCTGTATACACTTAAGCACACATAAAAAGCACATACTAAAGGACCAAGAATCCACAGCATACCACAGTTATTTCTTCTTACTTTTGTTTTAGTGTGTTTCTTTGTACAACACATTGACATAAATAGCATTTACTTCCTAGTAACACGTGAGAGCTGTTATTGGGAATGTTGTATTCTTGTGCTATGGACCACATGAGGAAGATAATAACATACGGATAATAATGATAATAGTGATAGTAATGATGACAATAAAAACTCATTATTAACTTCATTAATAACTTCATTATGTCCATCTCATCTGCCACGCGGTGTATTGTGTACAACACCTGATAAGACTACCAATCAGAATTTGCCTAATAAAACTGTATCTTGGATGAATAAGGTTGTGTCATCATTTGAACATTATGCATTTTAACTATGGCATACTGTTCGTAGCCCCCGGTTGAAAAAATATGTATTAATATAGTATGGCACTCAGACCTGCAAATGAAGTTTGTAGATGCAGTGCAAGTGTGAAGTCTAAGCATAAGCCTGTGGTGTAGGTGAATTAATAGCACAAACAACTTTCAGTACCAGTTTCAGTAACCGATTAGGCCTCTTTTTTGAAAGGCATGGAAGAGCACGACATCTCTAAACTTGCATAGCAGCTGCCTCATGAGATCACCGGTCCGTTCTGTGTGACGAGCATATATGGTTGTGCCAGGTTATAACCTCTCAGCTTCAATCTGTAAACCATAAATCTGATTATAGGAGTTGGAAAAGCTTGTAAAACTTCTGCAAATAGACTTTTGTCATAAATTGTCCATATTCAGCTAAACATAATTTAGAAAAGGAAATATGGACACAGTGTGACAAATTGTGGCTTTAAGTAGGTCATATGTGGTTTGGCTGTTGAGCCTCAAATTTTATGTAAACATTAAATACTTGTTTTAATTCATATAGTCCTAGGTATTATCTGACTGAAGATATGCACTTAAAGTACAAGGTAATAACCTTATATGCTAGCTAGGTTAATTATTGAGCTTAATTCTATTATTTTGAACAGAATATATGGCTTATTGGTAGGAACTTGTTAAACATTATTGTTCTACCATACAGAAGTATTTCACATGTTCTCATGTATTATCACTTTAGCCTGTGCTCATCTGTTGTTTCATAAAGGAGGAACAAGACCATGTGTGGTGTGTAATGACACGCTTGTGTCTGCATTGTTTCGGCTTTTAGGTCATTTGATTCTGCATTTCTTGCCGTTCCACTACAGTGAATAATAGAGCAGGACTGTGTCCATAACCGTGAACTTGTTCTAAACGCCTCAGGATTCAATTAGTCTGCTGAGGAGCTTTGACCAAGTCCAGGGGCAAAGACTTTAGTATAGGGCATCACACATTAAGTGAATGAATTAACACACTGATGAAACACAGCAGCAAAGCCTTTTAAACACAAAATGGTTAAATGATGTAAACTGCAGTGTAAAAAACTATACAAACAAAAGTATCTAACCTTAAAATACACATAAGGAAATGTGACTCAGTTCTTAATGTATGGCTAGTTTACTGCAGCCTCTAATAAAGAATCAAATGATAGTGAGTGAGCAATACCAAATAACGGTGAGATAAAATGCATACCTGTTAATATATCATACATTACAGCATTAGTAGTAAGTCCACACCTGCATGGCTTTGACCGAAGCTGTTGGGCCTCCATTGTTGAATGTGAATGAACACAGGCAGTGTGTAAAAGACTGTTAAAAGTGGACCGAAAGAGGAACTAGAGACCCAACGTTTACTAGGCCACTTCCTCAAAATGAAACAGGAAATTTAGTTCAGTCCTATCTGATGGAGAGAGGGGGATGTGCATGGACCTCAGTCACCTCAGTGCAGCACACAAGTTACTGTGCTATGCAGATTTATGGACCAACTTGTCAGCTGTTTGAAGAGGCATGTCTGAATCACTATTTAGTATGAAGACGTTTAGGTTTTTTAATGTATCTGTATCATGGTGTTAGTATCACTAGAGGTGTAGCATAACATAATTGTATGCTAAAACTCTAAGTCAGGGTATTATTGAACTATGTGTTATTTTCAGTATGCAGGCAGATATAACCATTTAAGTGAGAATGTAGTCTTTTTTTCTCGCCAGCAGAGGGCGACATACACCTAAATACAAGAACCATGCTTTCCAGAAACTCTTAACATCAATGTAAACAAACACTGATTTATTTCAGCTCACCAGACCCTAAAACTACAAATTTGATTTATTCAGTGACAAACCTTTCTCGCATTTAAAGTGAGCATGAAAACTCAAATCAATGGAAGAGAGATGCATTGTTAAATAGTGAAGTGTAATACTGTCTGTGACCCTAACATGCTATGTCATAGATGATTAAGCGGATTAGGTGGGTGTGTTTTGTGTACCAAGTGGATGATGGATGTAGGCCAGTATGACAAGCACACTAGATTTGCATTTCAAAATTAGTTCTTTCTAATTGTACTGCACGTGTGCACTAGAACATATTCAGTGACTTAAATACATTTTCATGAGATTACAGATTTTTCCAGGACCTCTGCACTAAGTTGAACTTAAACTGTTGACTTAAAAATGAAACGTGAGATGACATAGATTTACCATTTTTGTCTTTATTTTATTTAGTAAGCCTTTATATTACACTTGCAATTTGTAAAATCCACAGCAAAACCATTTAAGAAAAAAAATATTAATTTATAAAAACAAGCTCATTTAAAAAGAAAAGTGCATTTACATGAACTATCTGCATTTCACCACTTTTTTAAATGTATTTTTATTTTACATTTTATTTTGGCAAACAACACAATATCATACCTGATGACAAATTAATTTCAGATATTGGATAAAAAAATGTAAACAATGATACGCTACAGTTTTTGTTTGTTTTACATGAAAACTAACAGAAGGACATTAAATATTATTTTTCCACATTTTGTTTTCAACAGTCCAAATGCCTTATTGTAGACTGTAGACGATATTAAATATATGCAAAACCTTCCCACATTTTGTTGTACATTCCAAATCCCTTGTTATAGATCAACATTAAATGCAAATAGAAAAGCTATACATTTATCTAAACACCAGCAGCATGTCACCAAATAAGCAGCAACATTACTTTAAGTAAACATGAGTGGTATAAATGTCTTTTCTCTTTTTTTCTCTTCACTCCATTCAGTGTACTTGAGGGGCAATCACAGTTAAGTCTTACTATCTGCCTCTGTCTCAGTTTGTTTTGCAAAGCGACACTTTTCACACTTTTCTACAGCATTTGTAGCATTACTTCACAATCTATTTATTGCCTCCTCCTCACACCCACTAATCAGGCATCTCTCCTCACTTCTGTCCAGCACTTCTTTTGGCTGACCTGGCACACACAACACATCTTGTGGTGTCATGATCTCTCATCTTCTGTTCCCAATCTGTTCTCCTATGTTAAAGTATAGGCTGCATCACATCTCGTCTTTACAATGTCTCGGTTTATGATAAAATACAGCTGTTGGTCTTGTTCATGGGCGGCCGGAAGCCGATGTCTTTGGGGAAGGTCTCCCTACGTCTGCGCAACGCAGGACTAAGGCGGCTGGGCAGGTTGACCTGCTGAAGGAGCTCCTTGAACACCTCCACCACATTGATGTTGTCTTTGGCCGAGGCCTCTAAGTAACTGTTGTTCCACTCCAGCTCTACGGTCGACAACATGTCCTCGCTGGACACCTGGCGCTCCTCCATCCGGTCTGCCTTGTTCCCCACCACCACAATTGGCGTGAACTTGTCTTCCTTGACCTCCAGGATCTCCTCTCGGAGGCTCTTGACCGCCTCCAGTGACTCGGAGTCGTCCACGGCATACACCAAAGCGAAGGCGTCGCTGTTTTGGATCGAGAGTTTACGCATGGCTGGGAATGAGTAGCTGCCACTGGTGTCCAGGATCTCAACCGTCACCTTGACCCCACCGATGTCATACTCCTTGCTGTGCAGCTCCTCCACCGTGCGGCGGTGTTTGGTTTCAAAGGTGTCCTGGAGGAACCTCTGGATCAGGGCAGTCTTGCCCACTCCTGCTGCACCCAGAAACACCACTCGAACCTGGGTCTTCTCTTTCACTGCCAGAGACATGCTGATGATGCTTTGTCTCTAGCGTTGATGCTCCTTGCTTAGATGAGTTCAGAAAATTCCCCCCAAAAATGGAGCCTGCCTGAATTAAACTCACTTTGAGGAGGTTCTAACTCCTACAAAATGTATGCATATAATTATTTGGTTAATTTGGTTAATGTCTAGAATTCTTTCCTCAGCAAAGTCTTGTAAATTAGTTTTCTTTTTAAAGCCTTTCCTTCTTCACATGCCAGCGTTGTATTCACTGGCAGTAGTAACTGACAGCAGGGTTTTGATGAAGCCTTGCAGACATGACTAGTGTGCAGCCTTGGTTACACACACTGCCTTTTATGCTTGTTGTTGGTCACAGAGATTCCATGCCCTCTTCTGGTTTGAACCAACCAGCACCTGGCAACTGATCCAGGCAGCCAATGACAGGGCAGCATGCAAATTAGCTTAGGGGACCAGTTCAGGAGGAGGAAAAAGGAAGTGAATAGGGGGAAAAAGAGACTGAAGCATAGAAATGCTGCCTGGCTGTGATTATATATATTATATTTCAGTGGGGAAAATGTCATAAATGATTAAGCGGATTAGGTGGGTGTGTTTTGTTTTCTATTCATCTTCATTTCATTCTTACAGCTTGATTTGCACAGCATTGAGGGAAATTAAAGGGGGGAAACATCAGCAATTCTCCAGGATAGTTTTGACCAGTGATTCTCAAACTGGGGACACCCAGGGGTCCTTGGGAGGTTCCAGGGGGTCCCCCAGCAAAATTTGTTTAACCACTTTAACCCTATACATCAGCCATTTGAAAATAACCAATGTACAAACTCACATTTAAACATTTTAAGCACAAATCTTGTACCATGGGGGTCTCTGGCACAATACATTTTAATTTGGGGGTCCTTGACTTGACTTTGCCTCTCTTGACTGTTTTGTAGTCTACTGTATGTATTGTTATTAATGACAACATATTTTTGAAGATTTATTTTTTGGCTTTTATGCCTTTATTGATGTAGGCTGACAGGAAAAGGGGAGAGAGATGGGGAGTGACATGCAGCAAAGGCCATTGGGATCGGGACTCGAACTCGCAACATTCAGTCAGGCTGCGCTGAGCCTAGGTGCCTGGACCGCTACGCCAGCGGCCCAGGCCTGACAATATTATTTTGATAGAACCCAGGTTTGATGTCTACTTTTTATCCTAGTTACATTGTAGCACATCATTGTTTTCTTACCACTCTGATTCCTCGAGCACTTTTCCTCTTGCGATTAAATTATTGGTCCAGTTCCCTTTTGATTTAGTCTCAGCTCATTATTAAATGGGACTTTGATAAACCATCTGTTACATATTATGCTCTGACACTTCTCTGTGTGAATAATGTGAATTAAGCAGCCGAGAGTGAAAGGAATGCTAATAAGCTTATCAGAGACATGATAAATCATTTACCACAGTGGATTCAATCTTGGACTTGTGAGATATAGCATGCAGAAAAAATATTGCCTGCAAAGCAAGATTATTGGATATTTGCATATTCTAACACACTGTTCATGTTTGTATAAATGAAAGATGGGTTTTCTATTAAATTGAATATGAATCACATTGTGCTGAAATTACTTATGAAGGTCAATTTCCTGTTTTGAACAGCAGCCTATCAGACAGTTTAATGTGATTATGCTGCTCATATCTCTGCATTCACAGTGGGCAGTCAGAGCAATGCCTGAGCTAATCCCATTGGGCTCTACATTGGATTGGTTATTTTGTATTTCATTATTAAACAAAGGCTGTCTCTCTTTAATAATAGGTTTACCTCAAATTACTGTCCAACAGCCTGTATTGCATGTTCTGGCGCAGATGCCAATGCTGTCCTTATCTGTCACAAATAGTTCACAATGAGCAAGACAACGTTCTACATAAGGCCATCATCAGTTGGTGACGAGACTGTCTGGTTTTGTAGTATTAATCAGGTGACCAACAAGTAAATGCATAGTCTAGGAAGAAGTACCACATATACTTTATCCTTGTGATGTGCTTTTACTTCAGTGAAATAATTGATAGATTGACTGATTGCAAAAGCAGAGGGGGAAAACTTCTGATTTCCCTCCTGCTGTGTTATTTTCTTAACAAAAAGACTCAGAAGGACTGAGGCAGCGCTATACTAGAGGATTTTTACTCACAGTGTAGGATGTAATTTAGTCTAGTCCATTAGTCTGCGTGACTCACCTTCATTACATGTCATCCGTCTTCAGCATCCAATTAGAGGTGATGCATTGCCTGTAACTGTTTCAGACCAAATTGTCCCTGTCCTTCCCTATTATATCACAGTTTATGTATAGAGGAAAGGCTGATTCGTGACTCCCCTGCATTTCTCCTGAGACCACGGTTGTCTCACTGACTGTGACCGTCTCGTCCATTTATGCACCAGGGAACGAACCTTAGTGAGCCCCAGGGAACACTGTAGGCTACAGCTCCTCAGCATGCACCACACGGACAGAGATGTACACATGCCTTGAGAGTACTGTTTTTGACAGGCAGCTGACCGCTCTGGGATACAGTACAGTAGGAAGTGATTTAGTCCAACCTCACAGTGGGGGCTAAAGGATGTTCACCAATCACCACTGTGGAATTTCAATCAGAGCTCCAGAAAGTAGAATGTTCCTTGGTCAGAATGCCCTGACCGGCTCTAATAAGCTCATAGTCATATACAGTATGTTAAGGAGCCAAACCAAACCTATTTTACAATGTATTATTACTAGATTATTACTAGAGGGTCGGGGCGCTGCGCGCCCCTCCCCCCTATCCGCTGCGCGGTGCTTTGTGTTTGTTGGTCTCTATAATATATAATAAAGCCATAATAGGAGATGTTCCCAATGGAGCTATGCCCAAATATGGAGTGTGTTGTCTGACCTCACTTGGGTCCCATAATAGGAGATGTTCCCAATGGAGCTATGCCCAAATATGGAGTGTGTTGTCTGACCTCACTTGGGTCTCGTTGGGCGGTGGTCGGCGATGACGCTAAGGAACAACATGGCCGACTGTAATGTTGTGAGTTTGTGTTGGCCGCAATTAATTATGCTGCGAGGGGGCAGATGTGTGCTGAGCAGTATGAAGTGGCCTACAGACTGCGCGTAGTAATTCCGCACGTTGTGGCGTGTCTTGTTAGTGACATTGATATGTTGTTTTTGTGTTTAGTCCCACACAGTGGCAGTTTTTTTTTGGGGGTTTTGGGTTTAGAAATGTATATATATAGATAGATAGATATAGATAGATAGATAGATTATTATACTTCACCCACTCTGTACTGTACAATGTGACCATTAGCACGCCCAAATGCCAAACCTGCTCTTGCCAGATAGAAGCGTAGTCACCGTTGGGAAACTCGGGCAGTGACCCACTAATTGAGCTCTTGCCCCGCCTAGCTGCTGAAAGAACTTTTGATATTGAATGCTTCTGTGGAAAATCCAATAAACAAAGTAAAAAAAAAGACCATTCGCACCTTTTTACCAATGCACAATAGCTGCCAACTCAGTGTCAACAGCGTGAATTAACTTTTGCCCACCCTAAATGTTAATCCCGCCTACGCACCTGTTGCCAGATGCTGGTTACAACACCAACAAAGAAAATAGTCAAGACTTATACGTGCATGTGTACATGTACTACAGTATGTATGTATGGACAATCATATCGTCACTGTCATGCCTAATTAATGCTTCGTCAAATGATGGTGTCGCACGAAAACATGGCAAAGCTACTAGGCCATAACGCGTCGAATCCGTGACGCACTGTGGGCTTGCAGATCTGCTATGTTCGTCTTCGTCAGGCCTCAGGTAGAAACCTTTTCAAAAGTAGAATACTTTTTTAAAATGTATTAAAATGATCACCCTTTGAGATGTAGCATCTTATTCAACTACACAAATACACACACAACAGACAGCTTGCTCTGTTTACATTTACTACTGTTTTGGGTTCTGCTCGACACTGACGATATGTAAGTATGTAAACTTTTTTTTCACCCCTGCCTATTGTTCCTCCTCAGAATATGGATGCAGGTATTATGTCACAAGCAGTGTTATGTAACAGCTGACCTTCTGGGGTAACCTACAGATTTCCTCATTTAGACATGCTTGTTAGGAGCATACTCCTGCCAATGCCCTTGACCAAGACTCTGGTCTATAGAGCTGGAGCCCCAGGTGCTCACTGGCTGCCCACTGCAGAGGATGAACTTCCCCACAGGATCAATAACGTATGACATAACTTAAACATAGAGACAGAGATGTTTGTTGATAATGCTACGGTACAGGGATTTTGCAAAGTGATCTGCACGTACAGTATGTCATGCATGTGTTCAAAAGCTTATACAACACTGTAAAGGGTTAGTAATTTATTTGAAGACAATAAATAATTGTATTTTGCATTATACTTTGCAGTGGTGAAAGGTACATTTACTCAAGTACTGTACAATTTTGTGGTACTTTTACCTTACTGGAGTACGTCCATGTCTCTTTATATTTATACTCATCATCCACTACATCTCTGAGGCAATATTATAGTTTTTACTCCACTGCAATTATTTGAAAACCTTATCAGTTTAAGTCAAAGGGACAATTGTTTACACTTCCAGAGTTAAATGAACATTGGGATTTACTGTTGTGCTGAGAGCCAGTGTGTTCCTTTTGCTGTCAGCGCAAATGATGCCCCTCCGCTGACCTGCCAGCTAATATTAGCTGCTGTAGCCGAAGGTCAGAGCATCGGTGTGACTGCATAGTTACTGTATGATACTACAGTACAGTTTGAACTTATGCAATATTGCTACTGACATACATGTTTTTGCAAACCAGTTGCACACCTGCATACTTGGCATGCAGTGATTCATGTAAATAATTTCCCCATCGATATGCATAAATTAATCTGTGATTAATTTCCTTTCTGTTTGCGTTTCCCCATCTTGTAGCATCTTACAATTATTTAGCTTTATGTTTCGCTGATCATCTTCTTTTGTGATGCAGAATAAACATGTTAAGTCCCACTCAGGCATTGTGCTGTGTTTAATGATCATTTTGATCCAGACAGTTCTGCCATGAAACCCTCCTGTATTTCTCATTTGATTTACTCCCCTTGCAATGTATTTTCTTCTTCCTCTTCAACTTTTCTCCCACTCAAAATGAATGTCCCTGTCCCCATCTTTTTTCTGTCTTTTTGATGTTTTATTTTGGCAAGATTATACTGCTGTGCAAACACAATTCTTCAAAGCCATGCACTTTAACTTGACTTAACTTATGTAGGTTATTCAAGGTCAGTTATTAAAGTCAAGGCAAATGGTCTCACTTTGATTAAAGCAGTATTAAGTGTTGAAAGTTTCAATAACCTAGGACTTGGGCACAGCTCAGGTACACAAATCCTGTTAAACCTGATTTCTAAGCTCAAGGAATGAGGATGTTTTAATTATCAAATGTCAAATCTTACTTGCATGCCATTGCGTAAACATCCCTGTAATCGTATCCTTTGACCCTGCACATATTTCCCCATTTTTCAAAATACAAGCGTACAGTAATCAATAGATAAGCACGCAAGCCTTACAGTACACAAAAGCCACTTACAGCATGAACTCTGGACAATGTCATGGGAATGAGGTCGACTCGGGACATTGTACAGTGTTGCCCTTTCACACATGTAGCGACAGGAGATTGTCCGTTCTCACACTTAAATAGTCTAGGCGCTCCCAGGTGTATCCCAGCTACTCTCACTTAACTGCGTTAGGGAGATATGACGGTCAAATGTGATTTTTTAAATTAATTTCCTTGACATAACAGAACATGCGTTCAGACATACAGTACTGTACATCCCCACAGATAACTTTAAGTTAGCCCCACATGTGTGAAAGAGGCTTAAGTGTAAATAATTCCCTATCCCCATTCCACATACATACGTATCTGTAAACAAATAAAATAAAATGAAAATATATATAAAACACTCTCTGAGTCCTCACTCCCTACTCCTTAATATAGGCCTGCCTCTTAGGCACTGTAGGCTGATGATAAGTTATTGGTTTACGTATGTATTAGTTATTATTAGATTATTGGTTTACTTATGTATTACTTTATTATTAGATTGCTATTTTTATTCTAATATATATACTATTATATTATTATTCTATTTTTATTGCTATTATTATTATGTGTATTATGATGTATTATGGTGTATTATCTTGTGTCCTTGCTTACTGTAAATCGCTCTGGATTAATCCCTCAACTGTATCTGTAACAAAGCCAACAAAACAATGTCAAACGGAAACCTCTCAAATTGCAGCCTACCCAGTTGTGCAAAGAGTTGTATTCAGTTACATTTGAAGTAAACTTACAGTAAGTACATTTACAGCAAATCATTTGTTTGGCCAAATTGACATTGACATTTTCTGTCAGAACGCTTGTTACATTCTAAAATGACTTAGGCAGAAAGTGCTTTTAAGTCAACTTTTTGACTTAGGCAGAAAAGATTTTTGAATGTACCAAGCATTCTGATAGGCTGAGGACATAGGCAATAAGGCAGGATGAATCAGCAGTGTTAGGAGAGTAGAGCTAGGCACATAAACACACACAATAAAGGCAGATTAACATGATTTAGGCAGATTTACATTTTTAATTTCTTCTTTCCTGAAAACCTTAAAACTATGACTTGGCAATGTATGTATGTATATATATATATGGATGGCAATGCATGTATGTATATATATGGCAATGTATGCTATGAGGCTAACGATGTACAAACATTTCGTCAACTGGGATTTTAGATGCAGCATCACGAGGGGACAGGTTGTAGAAGGGTGCTAAATCCCCAGTCCTCCACACACAAAATGGACACTGTGGCACCAACTACAACTCCCAGGTCCTCAACACACAGACAGGTGTAGGTGCTTTGGCCAGAAAGTAAGTAAGTGAGTAAGATTCGACTCAGTGCTTTTTGGTATAACCCTCTACTACCAAGTTTCGTATAAAGTGACTCAACAGTTACAGCCGGGCAGCGAGGGGCAGAAGAATGATTTGAATAAAACTATATACATTGCCTCAAGGAGCTTCATATTTCGACATACAAACTTTTAGATATTGGTCCATAGATTTTGTGAAAGCGTTTTGCACAGATTGGTTGGAGACTCGATTTATAACAGATTTTTCTTGACATTTTAAATGACAAGAAAATTTGTGCTACATGAGGTGACATGTGTAATGAAGTTTCAGTTTTTTTTTAGGTCAAATGGGGCATGTGTTATGCCTGTTGAAAGTCTGCATTTTCAATCGTTTGCTATAGCCCCAGACGCCTACCGGAACAAGTCCGCCAGGAGCAGGCGCGCTCAACTCAAGGGGAGTCTTGAGGTTTAGTCTCTTACAATTTAACTGAGTGCAGATATATAGTGAAAGGATTATCCACACTCTCTTGAGTAGTTTCTTATGTTCTTTTTAATAGGTTTGCACAGCAGCAGCAGTCTACTTAGAGAAACAGACACATTCTTCAGCATTTCAAACACTGAGTTTGTGAATCGACACATCATGACAACATCATTTAGGTCACATTTTAGTCTTTATGGTCACATGGGAACAGTTTTATTTGAAACCTGCCATTTATTTGATATGACTTTCCAAAGTAGAAACCACTTGTGTTTACGGTTTCCTCCTTTCCTGTAAGTTTATAATAGATCAAACATCCTTCCTACCATTCGATCCAGACATGAAGCACTTATGCTGCTGTAATCGTTAACATACTGTAATGTCATTCTTATTGCTGGCCTCACAGGATGTGTGCCACGATCATTATCATACAATGTCACCGTGTTACTGGACTCCACAAGCCAACCACGCACTGCTGTCTTTACAAAGTCAGTGTTGATCAGGTGCCTGTTGATAATGGTTACCAATGACTGAGACAAGGATTATATAAATGGAGAACTTGATTGTATCTTTTTCGGCGTGTTGCTGTCAAACAAGAAATATTATCAGACATTTTTTACTTTATACTATATATTTGAGTTAAAGGGATATTTCACTTTCAAAAAGAAAATGGGTCATTTTATCGTCTAATCAGGCTTTTGGGAGCACCGTGGACAGTTTTTAAGTTGCTTGATTCAGTATTTAGATATTTGATATTAATTTCATCAGACACGCCCCCTTCCTATACAAACCCATTGTAACTTCAAACTCCATTTTAACCATGTTAGATTAATCGGAAACACCCGTCCTTGGTTCTGGTGACTGATATTGTCCTTCTAATACGTGAGGAGACTGTGTTTTTTCAATTACTTTTTCATATATTTTGTTTTTTCAATTACTTTTTTTCATATATTTAAAAAAAATAAAAATACAATAAAAAATGTAAATAAAATAATTGAAAAAAACAATCGAAAAAACACGGCCCCCTCACGTATTAGGAGGGCAGGATGAGTCACCAGAACCAAGGATGGGGGTTTTTGATGAATCTAACATGTTAAAAATGGAGTTTGAAGTTACAATGGGTTTGTATAGGAAGGGGGGGGTCTGATAAAATGAACATCAAATATCTAAATACTGAATCAAGCAACTGAAAAACTGTCTGGGGGGGCTCATATAAGCCTCAGTAGACGATAAAATGACCCAAAAATGTTTTGAAAGTGAAATATCCCTTTAAAGCTCGACTATGCAAGATTTCTGGTCTGTGTGTGTACAAACAGGGAAAGTACACCCCCCCCCCCTCCTCTTTGAGAGACATTAAACAGGTGTCTGTCTCTGATGCATTCATTGATTAGAGAGAGCACTAACGAGCACATTGCAAGTTCAGCACCTTTATGGCCCAATCAATCAACTCAGCTCAATCGAGGTTGATCAATTAACAAGATCAATTAATCGTGAATAGTCCCCTGTTAATATTGAATGTAAATGTGATCTAATAGATTACTTGTCCCATCCAGTCTTGGATGGTCAAACTTTGAAAGAGAAAAGAAAAAGAAACACTTTCTACTTAAGTTACAGTATCTCATCATATTTTGTGACTGTCAGCTCTGTCTGGATCAAGGGGGCATTTATGTTAAGTAAAGACAGACCGATGTTGGTACACACTGTAATCAATTCAACTAGCTGTACGGAAAATGCATTGTTTAAACATTTCTAAAACAATTGAGACATGGGGATCAGAAGAAGTAATGCAGGGGCTCATTACAACAAGATTAGATGGCTTATAAACTGGCACTGCCACTATAGGTGAAAAGATGATGCCACCAGGGTGCTTTATCAGAGTAAACAGACAGATTCCCCTCTGTCTTGATAATATTTTCTCTGACTCAATGGACTACAGCTGTCTCTCTGGGCATAATAACAAGCAAAAAGTAACAAGCAACAACTCTCCCACACCAGCAATTTTTAAACAAACCAGAGGAAATCCACAAAGCAGTGAGCCTGAATTATGCATGTTGATGGGATGTAAACTGCCAACAGAGGGGGCGAGTAAAGAAATAGCTGGTGGGCATTATGTTAATGTGTGTGATCTTTTGAATGCGGATGCATTGCCACGTGCTCGTGTGATAAGCAGATGTAGATTGTGTTGAAGGATTGAGTTCAGAGGACCGGTGGTGGAGTCCATGTGATTGTGCTTTATCTTCTGATGGTGTGGCTCTGTAGCCTGGTAAACCCTCCCTCCGGAAATCTCATTTCAAATGGAAATTAGATTTCCGGAGGGAGGGTTTACCAGGCTAGTGGCTCTGCAGGAGTCTAACCATCTCTGGAAGTCTGTCTGTGTGTCTGTGTCCTGAGGATTTGACTGTGTAATTTAAGACAATGTGTGGCTGTTTCCATTCATTTTTTTGTGTTGCTGTGGCCCATGATGACAAAAGTAAGGGCATTCAACAAGGAGGACAGAACCATTGCTACTGCCAGAGTGCTCAAGGTAGTCGAGAGGACTGCAAATATCTCTTTTGACAAAATCACCTCTACATTAACAGGCCACTGGTGCAAGTGCAAAGATGAAAAGATAGGTGTAATCTGCTCTATTATATACATACAGTAAATGTTGAATTACTGTTCATGAGTCATTACTGTTCATTTTAGTCAGTGGTGTTTTCTAGGTTTTTTTGGAGGGCATATGATAATCATTCTCTGCACGACATGCGTGTGGTCAATGGATGAAATGGTTAGCAGTGGTGGTAAAAGTACCCACATGTTTTAATCAAGTAAAAGTATCAATATACTGCAATGTAGAAATACTCTTTTACAAGTAAAAGTCCAAAATGTACTTGTTTCAAATATATTTGATTGTGAAGCACAGGATAGGATTATACATTTCTGTTCATAATCTGGATTGCTTCCTTTTTCCCCAAAAAACAAACAGACATATACACAAAATAAACAGGTAAAATGAAAAGAATACACTCAAACTTAAGCAAAAAACAAAAGCCCCCCCCCCCCCCCCCCCCCCAAACAAGTTGTCAGAAACTGTATTTATTAACATTAAAATTCATAAATACATTTCTGGTACATTTTGTAATTCTGGTGCGAATGTCGATGTCTTCCAGACAGCTTAACCACAATGATTCCCATTGGATTTGTATAATGTATGCTGTTTAGAATCAATTTGTTGTTGGCATGTAGGGTGAGACCAGACTGTCCTGTAGGATTTGGATCGATGACAGACTCAAATACCATGAGAAGAGCGGTGTGTGTATGTGGGCAGAGAAATACAATTTCTTGTCTCCATGTTGTATTTATTTAAATCTGCAATTTGAGTTACCAAGGTCTATTAATTGCATTTGTGTGTATGACAGATAGATGATTTATGTGACTGCGTAGAAGAAGGTATACTTAATTCTAAGCGTGAGAGAGAGATGGCGAGAGAGAGAGAGCTCGCACACGTGCATGTGTGAGTCAGGAGCATTCATATGGCCTGTCATTCTGCATTCAGCTTGGTGCTGTGTCCCATTAGTGTCAAAGTTCTGTCTCCACATGGCTAGAGGACAAATGTCCCTCTGATGTCAAAGCTCTGTTCCCACATAGCTGGAGGACAAATGTCCCACTGATGCCAAAGCTCTGTCCCCACATGGCTAGGACAAATGTCCCACTGATGCCAAAGCTCTGTTCCCACATGGCTAGAGGACAAATGTCTCACTGATGTCAAAGCTCTGTTCCCACATGGCTAGAGGACACATGTCTCACTGATGTCAAAGCTCTGTTCCCACATGGCTAGAGGACAAATTTAATGCATGCTGAGAGGCTGTCTGTGTGTGCGTGCGTGCGTGTGTGGCAGGTTGGCTGTGTACTTGTGTTTTGTGCATTCTTGGTTATGTGTATAAAGTGGCACGATCCCAGCTCGGGGGTAAATCACTACATATACATACGTCCCGTAGTGTTTGTCACAGAGCAGCTGTAATCTATTCTATTTTGTTTCCAGGCTCTGATGAATATAGTGTTTTGATTCTTGTGGGTAGCATACTGTATGTGTTAACGTTAACCTGGTCTGACAGAGGACACACAGCTGGTGCCAAAACAGAACAAACGGTTCTGACTTGACTCTTTAAAGTACTTTTGTGGAGATGAAAGTGGCAGGAATTGCTTTTTCTTTTCTTGTTTCTTTAGCCACAGATACTTCATAACACTTCTCAAAATTTGCTCTACCGGCCACTCTACCCCTGAGCCACTGCCGCCCCAAATGAACACTCAGGACTTTGTTGTGTGCTCAAAGAACAGGAACAAGCAAAGTTATATATATAGTTGTCAACAAGCAGTGAGTATATGCTTGATTGCTGTCCTACATAACATGCATGAACACAAACTCCTGATGTTGTTGCCATGCCCAAAATAGATACACCAGTTTTAAAGGGGTTAATAGAAGAAAGGACACTTGATGTTTCCTCTGTGTCATCACACAGATATAATAGAAACACACTTGTCTTTGACCCATTTATTTCAGTCTGCCCAATCATACTGTAGACACATGATTGACCCAGAAACACTAATACATGCATCATTTAAGAGTCTGCATCATGCTGTGTTGAATGTTTAATATCAACGATGCTTGACAAAGTGCCAATTACTGCAGTAACTGCTGGAGACAGACACGTGCAGCAGTGGATCCTAAAGCCCATAATAGTTCTCTACCACTGTCACCACCTGGCTCAAAGGCCATACCAAATGAGATGCTGCAATTGATTAATTAATAAATACAACATAAATGAACAGAAACGATCAAAATCAGTCATGTAAATGTCGACGAGTGCATGTGTGAGAAGGGTAGTGTGGAGATATTGAATGCTGAATAACAACATAAACCAAATATAATGAATGCACTTTTTTGTGCTTTTGCAAGTGGCATATTCTACCAAAACATAATGCCGTTTTGTGGCACCAGGTTTTGGTATTGCATGTTGACTCTCTGCATGCATTGTGTATTAATAGACTACTGTACTGTATAGGCTATAGAGCTTTATCTATATACCCAAGTGGTTGACAGTGAAAGGGGAAAACTCACCTCAACCACCACCAATGTACTGTACACCACCTGGATGATGCACGACAACCATTTTATGCCAGAATGCTCATCACGAATCAGCTTGAGGTGGAGGGGGAGGGAATCATTGAACCAATTACAATGGGGGATGATTAGGTGGCCAGATGGAGAATTGGGATTTTTTTTGGCAGGACACTGGGGAACCACCTACAGTACTGTACTTTTTCTTTGTAATAAGTGCACCAGGATCACTGTGTTTGGGTTGTTTTTTCTTGGATTATGTGCATTCATCTATATATATTTCTAAGCTTTTATGTGTGCACTTGGCTCAACAATGTCCCCCCATGGATAATAAACTTAAATCTTACAATTAGAATTTGGTCTGTGGTGCACAGTGAGCAGAACTTTAGTAAGTCAGAGCAGTGAACCAAGTCTGCAGAGCTTTAATGATTATGTTGTGCACCCAAGTGAAAGAGGCAAACACAATTATCCAGGTACATAGTGTATTCCTCACAAAGGCCAAGCACAAAATGGACTTCCCCAAAATCTATGCCAAGCCTTACTTAAATGCTTGTGTTGGCAAAGAGTTCAGGCACCAACAGTACACACACTGTTAAGGATCTCTCAAGTTGGTCCTTAAGAAGTGCAGTAGTGATAATTCTTTGTATACTGATAGATCCTAAACGTTGTTGATAATACTTTAAGAGGACTAGAAAGATTGCACTCAGCAGAGCGCATATCTTCCCAAAGCTATTGAATTGTCAAGATATGTCATTTCCATCCGAGATATGACTGATTAAGTCATTTGACCTTTTGACCTTGATAGTGACCTTGTTATTTTACCATTTCAACCCAAAAGTTAATCAACTCTTCGTCCTTGACTTTCATTGTAACCTTGGCCTTTGATCCTTTTGTCCCAACGTTTGTCATCTCTTCAGGGCAAGCTCCTGTTATCCGTCCATCAGTTTTGACCTTGAATGTGAGCTTGGACTTGACCCAGGTTTACAGTACTGTGATCAGACTGGAATTTTGCCTGTTAGCTGTTAAGTTCGTTCAATTGTAATTGTTCAAATGGTGCCCTTTCAGGTCATCATGAACTGGTCAGGCGGTGCTCTAGTGGTGACAGAATTGGGTCACTCGACTTGACTCGGACCACAGTTTCTTAAACAAGAAGACAGGCCAACACTGTATGTTGAAGTGTTTGACCTGTGTCATCCCACACTGCTGAGTGTTGTCGACAGGTAAGTGGTCAGTGGTTGTGTTCAGAGGCTGCTCGTTGCCCACGTGCTAGTAAGTCACATTTGGTAGTGCCAAATCTCTACAATGGCACACAGACTCCCTCTCTTTGTCATGCTCACCCAGACATAAAGATACACAGCTGAATAAGAGCAATTTTTGAGTGGTGATGGAGTGATGAACTCTGTCTGTCTGTCTGTCTGTCTGATTGATCATCTGTCATCGTCACCCTGGATACTCCCATCTTCATCTCCATCTCAAATCATTTTGTAGCCAAATGTTTCTTCCTTTGTCTATCACTGCGCTCTCTCATCAGGCTCACTGTGATCCTCTCCATCTCCTGGAAAACTATGAAGCTTCACAAACAACACAGTGGAATTAACCAACTCAACTCAAAAAAATACATTTACTCTTATGTACCTGTACACAAGATGTAACAATAAAGTACAACCTTGAACCACCTTGAACCTTGAATGAGCAAGCAGCTGCTTCCCTGGTAAAAAAAAGGTGAGTATACTTGGGGCAATTTGAACCAGGATTTGAATCACACATTGCCATCTGTATTCTGTCACCTTAAGTCAGACCGTGATGAAGAGCTTCTCCATGGTGTCTCCGTGATTGAATAAAAGCCCAAACACATCACTGTTCAAACACGAGACCTTTTCCTTGAATGGACTGAAAGGCAAAATAGAGGCAATCAGGCCCATGTGACAGTGTACAGGATACGGACTGGACTCAAGATGAATGGCTGTTCCACTTCTTGTAACGGTGGCTGTGGAATTGCCTTTTCGTACCTCTACATAGAGTGGAAATGGAGGTCTTTGTTGAAAATTGAGGTCAATCGCACAAGGGGATGGGGACTATTATACACTTGATGCCTGGATTGTATTGATTTTTATTTTATTCATTTAGTTTTCACGTATTTGTGAACATTTGAATTTTCATTGCAATGGTAAATAAAGGCTGAACTAGAAAGGTGGCGGTGCGCTCCGTGGAGTGTATATCTCCGGCAGTCTGGGTTGCCTAGTCAGGGCTGTGCAGGACCCTCTCATTGACGCTCCCAGCTATATCACAGTATGTTCTGTCTCCTGCTGCTCTCATTTGAAATTTACAGTACAGAGAGCTCTTTCATATTCTTCCATACTGTGTCTTAAGGAGGCTACATACTTCACAGAGAGCCCAACCAAACAAGAACCTTTTTCTGTTTGCCGATCTGAAAAAAAGTTAGCTCAATGAATCTGCTTAGCAACACAAATGTGTCTGTCTGTGTGTTTGTTTGTCTGTCTGTCTGCTCGCTCCATCCATCACTCGAGCCACTGAAGCTGTATGTATACAGCCAGTGCTGAAACTCATACTCATACCTCTATTCCATCCATCCATCCCTCCTCTGCCCTCTCCCTTCCCTCAGCTCTAAGCTCTAACCTTCCAATCTCCGTTCCCACCTTGCCTTTACCTTCTTCTCCAAGAGTCACTATGGCTCTCATTCCTCTCCCTTCTTCAGCCCTCACCAGTGCAGATAATGACTGCAGTGAGCAGAGATCACTTCCGTAACATTTCTTAATATTTGTGTCACTGGGCCTCAGTGCAGTATTCACATGTGAGACTTTCATTGCCGTCAATTCAACTCATGGGATTTCTTCAAAACTCACATTTTGGTATTCATATGGGATATATATACTGTATATACTGCATCTAGCTGATATGCCTGTCCTTGGTTGGATAAGCTCAACAAAAGCCTGGTTTCACAATGTTCTTTTTTTATCATTACATACTCATGGCTGTATTTATTCATGAAAACAACTATATAATCGTTCTGCTGGTCAACTACATTGCAGCTAGGTAGCTATAATGTTAATGATGTTGTTGATTGATTGACAAATCAATAGACAGGGATTGGGAGATTGACCACAAGCTGTGGGACAGACTAAATAAATAATGTACCTTTCCCTGACCGTCCCAGTGTGCAGAGACCTGGTGACCTAGTTCGGGTTCTCACGACTCCAGTCCACAGCTTTATTTAGACACCACTATTTAGAGACGCCTGGCGCGCACGCACGCACGCACGCACGCATGCACGCACGCACATCATGATTATTAATGCCTTAATTCCAATCAGCATTGGTTATCTTGCATGGAATAATTCTGTAGACGGCTTGTAGTCCAGGCTTATTCCCTGTCGGCTACTGATATTTAGAAACACTGCAACAGGAAATAAACTTTAGAATGTTTATGTTGCCATGTGTGAAAAGGTCTGAAGAAGCATTCCATAATAGATGTGAAGTCTCAATAACTTTCAAATCTTTAGAGAACTTGTTCAAAGCGGCCTGAGGGGCTACACGTAGGTTTATTTGCTAAATAAATGAGCGTTTTTTTTTTTGGTGAAGTACCCTTTTAAGTGTCTACTGATTATCAGCTTCCCGATGAATGCTGCGATGCTCATTCAGGCAATTTTACAAGGCTGCTGCATACTGAACAGCCCTCCATCATGAGACAAGAGAGACATCATGAGAGAGGCAGGTGCTGAGGAGAGAGGTCGTGCACTCTGATGAAAGATAAATAGTGTCAGCTCAGAGGTAGCAAAGCACATGTACATTTCAATGCAAATGTTCTATATTACCATACATACTACATCCATCTATTCATGGGATGGATGGGAGCTATTGAATTTAAACTATGGGGAAGATCGTTGGAGAAGAACCCATCAGGGATGTATTCTCCAGATGGCATAATCTATTAAACTTCTTGGTTGAGCTCTTCACAGGATTACTAACTGTCGAGGATGCTTTCGTGAAAATAATGATTGAGTAGTTGCAGCTTCAGTTATTCATGTCACGTTTGAGCACATAATGGAAGCATGATGAGTGCTTATACAAGCTTAAATTGCAGGTTATAATAACATGTGAACACCCAAGGCTTGCACTGAAATGCGTACATTGATTGTTTGCTGCCCAGGCCTTTACAATAAAGGTAACTTAAGGACATTTCCTTGAGTGTTGTATTAACCTTTAAGCTCTTTGAATAAACCTGGTTGTGTTAAAGAGCAATACTTGAGCCTATGATTGCTGGCTCAATGGCTGGAAAAAAATGTTATCAGATTTTGCCTTAGTGTTTTCATTGAAGCTGGTATGTGTATGTATGCATGTGTGTGTATAAACACTCATATTAATTGTAGAGAAGAGAGAGAGGAAGAGCTGTGTTGTGGATGGCTTGTTGAAGGTCACCGGTAAGTTCATGTTTTGGGCTCAGAGTTTTGGTACTGAAGGATGCTATCCTGCCAACACCATTGTTCACCATCTCTCACCTCTCACTTGCACTGAGTTGACCCTGTTTAGCAGTAACCATAGAAACTCTTTGCGAGCCTGTTTAATCATTGAGTGTAATGGAGAAGAGACACAAAGTCCATCTGGTTACCTTAGCTGGATGGACTGACCAGCTTCACTATGAATAAAATGCAGCCTGCATCGATATCCCACTTTACTGCATTCGCTGAAAATAGCTATTTTCCGCGAAAGCTTCCCCCACAATACGGATGCTGGGGTTTAACTTAAGTGGTTAAGGACATACTTCATTACACTGATACGTATATACGTCACATTTGACCTGATGACCAGGGTCCACATTGGGACACTGAGTCAAAAGCATCCTCTCCTTATGCAACCTGCTTTATTTAACTAACTGTCATCTCTCAAGCATCATGGCACTGTTTCCAGTCTGCATTTGACTTGTGGTCAGCCAGGCCGGAATCAATGGCAGGGGCGGAGGTATGTTTTCACGCTGTCTGTGTGTCTGTCTGTGTGTGTGTTTGTGTGTTAGTTTGTGAGTCCATGGCTATTCTCACAAAGTACTACACCGTTCAGCATTACAGTATATTGTGCGTGCGCGCTGGCAGCAGGCCACAGAACTCAACCCACGAATATTTTCCCAATCCGTCAATGACAACTGTTGTTTTTGTGAACTAATAATCTCAGACCCACTGTCCCTCCAGGCTATGGGATACACAAGGCTATGGAGTGGGACTAGTCAATGCGGAATCTGACACCCCCCAGTTTTACAATTCCACGCACTTGCGCCATGTGCGCTACCGCGTGCGTACACCCGCAAAGCACAGTGTCAGAGAGAGAGAGAGAGAGAGAGAGAGAGAGAGAGAGAGAGAGAGCAATGCAACACTTAACGATGCACATGCACCACACACAGTGAGACCACCTGTCATGTGCACACATGCACGTGCACATTAGACACACACCGCTCAGTTAAATTCCATGTCTGATGAAGGTGACAACAAAGCCAACATGACCACGGACCACATGCGGTGCACATGTGATGCATCATGCACATTGTACACACCAGACACAGAGAAGACATGGAGAGGGATGCAGTTTGATGTTACTGCATCTGACAGCATAAGTGCTATTATTCACAGAACTCAATGAACTCAGCCTCACAGAACTTGATCATCCTGTGAAGAAAAATATTATGTAACAAAAATATTATTTCTGCCACTTAATGCTGCTATGACAACGTTTGACACCAGTTTTGCGGGACATTTTCTGTCCTTTTCTGCTCATGCAGTCATGGAATAGAGAACCATGTTACTGTGTACCTGTAGCCCTTTTACCTGCAGCTCTGTTTGTTAAGATTGACTTGACGAATTGCACAGCAACATTACATTGTATTTACATTTACAGTTACATACACTGTAAATGCTGTTTAGCAGTGGATTTTCAGCTTACAATAGTATTAAGTTACACTGCAACGCGTTGTGATCTTGTAGATCTGCTATTTCAGCATGTGACACTGTTGTCCGATGAATTAGTTTGCAGCTACAGTACACAGTCCCTGTCTCTGTGTCTAGCTGTCAAACTGTGACTCACTGTGGAATTGAACATCATGAAAGGCACACATGTTGTTGTATGCATGTTTGAATATTAACCCATTAAAACCGGGAAAGAATCTGTCATTTTAGATTTTAACCACGTTAACCATTATTTTATACTTTGGCTATTCAAAAATTGCAGATCTACAAGCTCATAGCGCGTCACTTTGTGCAGCACTATGAGCTTGTAGATCTGCTATTTTTGAAAAATCTTGAACATTTGTGCAAACCTTTGAAAATTCTGTATATATTTTTTAAAGTGAACATTTATAACAAATATGAAAAAGTTTGAGCACCACTGATATAGCAACAGGCTCAGGAAGAGTGGCCGTTTGGGAACTGTAAGGTTCGGGTTTGATCCATGTCTCTTCCTGGAATCGAGTCAAAGTGTCCTTGAGCAAGACACTGAGCCCTATATTGTTCCCAGTGAGGTTACCTTGCATGGTTGCCTCCAATGCTGGTGTGTGAATGGGTGCATAGCAAGGTTATTATAGTTAACTAAACACTAACTGAAACTGTATTGTGTGCAGTGTTTACAAAACAGAGAAACTTTTAGTAAACAAACAAAAAAGATCTACAAGCTCACAACAATTGCTGTTTTTTTCCCGAAACTTTTTAAATCTCACCCCTGATAAATACCCCATATTACAATAAAAAAAGAACCCTATAACGAATAAAAACAAAACTAAAACTAAGCCTTTTCAAAAAAATAAATCAAACTAGGAAACACGCTTTAACAACTAATCACAACTGAACTGAAAATGTAAACAAAAGTCAAAATGTAATAAAAAATAAAAACTAATCGCAAAACGCAAAACTATGATATAAGCACATTGTAAAGCGCTTTAGATAAAGGCTCTATAGAAATGCAGACCATTTAACAATTCTGTAATATTAAAAAAGATCTGTGGGTAACAGACATTGTCAGATTGTATTTGAAACATTTCTTACAGTATTGAAGTGCTAATAGCCATGAATGAATATTTATTGTGCGTGCACCTTACCATATTTCATGTGTGCCTTTAGCTTCTTTGTGCTTGTACAGTATGTCTGTGTTAGTCCGCTCTGGTTGCGGTTGCTGGTCAGCCACGTATGTATCCTGCCCAGCTGCGCTTTTGATCTGGTCAGACTGGGCCTCTGGTCAGGGGTTTTTCTTGTCTCCTTATCAAACATTGTGTTTCACACCGCAAACAGCCAACAAAAAGAAGCTGACTCACTCAAACAAAGGGTTAGGGCTGCCTTCTTTTTTCTTCCATCGAAGCATTGTCAACAGAGACATGATGTCCAGTGCAGGGGTATGAAATGTTTGTGTTTTTGTGCGTGTACCGTGTGAGTGTTATCTCACGCCTATGGGCAACAACACATCCAAAGCTCTAGGCAAAAAACTAAAACACATAAAACAAAAAACACCCGCAATGTACTCTTTACAGAAATTCGTAACTTCTGAGCTTCATCAATTGAGTCGTAGGTTAGCACGTCTTCATGTGCAGCCGGGCCGGGGATACAGTAACTGGTGGAAGCGGACAGTGCTATTTTTATGCTGTACCATTAAATGCAGCTTGCTTCTTAGCAAGTGCTGGGCTGAGGTCTATCAAGACCTAAGAAACTTCTACAACCTGCACTTCCTGGCCCATAACAGCGCCTCATTCTGCAGGAATCTGGAAAAACAAACCAGAAATGGATGAGGGGATTTTCCTTGGAGATTGGTTTTGGAGCTTGTAGTGGATTCTTGGATCAGGAAAGAGACATTCCTCCTTGAGTGTGGTACTCAATAATGTATCTATAGACATTAGCACAGTAGTTGTGGCTTCTTAGGGTGTAGCTTACTTGAAGTTTTGTCCTTGTCTGAGATGTTTGCTGCATACAATGCCAGCTCCCTGCTTTGTGACAGCACGTGTAGGTGGGCCCTGTGCGCTGCTAGCATCTTTGGTATATTCTTAAAACTGTCCGAATTCAGAGGATAAATCTATAGCGAAATATATAATAAATAGCGAAAGGTGGACTGGGACCCCCCTACACACACTATATTACAACCAGAAGTGATTCTACATTTCAATATCTTGTCCCAGTATTATCTGGCATTGCAAAGGAAAAACATTGAATATTTTTCTCAACAGGAGCTTTTCCCCTGCCATAAGGATAATGGCAGAAAGGAGTGTGAGTTCTACCACAGTCCTTGTCCTTATTTTTGGCCCATTTTCCCGTGTTTAGATCAGAATTTAACAGTCCACTGTTTCACACTGGCATCATGAGAGGTGGTGACGAGGGTGTGCTCATCAACCCAGGCCAGGCCACTGACATGGTGCAGCTTGTGGGCATCCACGAGCCTGACTCTCTTATCTGAGTCGTGGACAGTCCAGACAAAGATCATCATGTCCATCCCACCACTGGCAAAGTGCTCATTATCGGGGGACCAGGACAGTGATGCAATTCTTGCGTGGTGTCCATAGAACTCATCTTTGACCGCATAGTTGTCTGCTACAACGAAGATCGTGACCACCTTCTCATCTGTGACTGCGAGGTAGGCTCCGTCGCTGGAGTAAGCCATGACAGTAATGGGCCCCTTAACCTCCAGGATCTGGTCTTCTTTTTTCAGTGTGTTACCCTGGATGGAGTACAGGTGAATTTTCCCTTTGGCATCGCCCACTGCAGCAGTACTTCCCCCACAGTGCAGGGCTCCAGCCTCGGGAGTGTAGCCCAGGTTGTCCAAAGAGAACGCCTTCTTCTTGTCCTTCAGCAAGACCAAGTGCTCAATGCACACAACCAGAGTCAGCCCCCCTGGTGCTACTGACACACATTTAGGCTGGGTATCCATCTTCACCACATCAGAGTCACTATACTCCTTTTTGTTGAGGTTGATGTAGCGTACGGTATCGTCCATGCTGCAGGTCACCAACTGGTCTGCGTCATCCACCACCATCTTGCTCACCTGGTTGGTATGGCCGTTGCCCACAAATGTATCATTCTCCCCAGTTTCCGAGTCCCAGAAATTGATGTGTCCGTCATGACTGCCGGTGTAGATGGTTGTCCGCTCTTCATTTTTGTGCACCGCTACTGAATGGATGGAGTTGATGTGACCCTTAATTGTTCGCAGTGGCCGATCTGGGTTGTTCTTGTCCAGGTAATTAATGTATCCTGCCAAGGAGATGCTGAGGATGTGATCATTCTGCCACAGGCACCCCAGCTGCTGGTCAATGACATCAGGACCCATGTTGAACGTAGTGACAGCTGTGCCTGCTCCAACGTCCCACAGCTTCACAGTCCTGTCCCCTGAGGCAGAGATCATCTGGGAGCTGTCGGGGCTCCAGCTCACCGCATAAACACCTCCATCATGGGCCTTCTCTCCGCCCAGTGAGGTTATCTTTTCACCAGTATTTCCATCATACAAATGGATTTGACCGTCAGCACCAGCTGTAACATAACGGCTTCCATCTGGGGAAAAACGCACCGCGTTGACAAAGCCGCTGTGGTCGTCTCTTGTGTTCTTGAACTTGAAGGGGGGGCCTTCTGAGAGAGCCACTTTGGTGTCATCACTACCAGTGATCAGGAGGGATGGTCGTGTCTGCTTGATGTCTACGCTGTTTATGACTTTGGAGTGGCCAATCACTTCGCCCACTGAGGAGCCGGTATCCATTAAGAACACGGCACCAAACTTATTTTGTCCCTCCCCCACAACGGCAATCCTTTGGCTGTCCTCCGTCCAGGCAATATCCTTGATCATCCCACAAAATGGCTGGTACTCATGTTTGAGCAAGTGTTCCTTCTGGGTGGTGTCCCAGATTCTGATCTTTCCTGATACATCTGCAGAGGCAATGTAAAAACCACTGGGCGCATACTTGGCAACATTCACTTGATGTGCATGCTCTGTGTAAATGTCAGCTATTGCAGGGTTTTCAATGTTCCTGATAATGACGCTCTTCCCATTGGTGTAGAGGAAATTGATGCCTTTGGGATCTCCGCCAAGCACTTTGGCAACGCCCCTCGTTACTGAGGGGAGACAGGCAAATACATGTTTGAATTCAAGCGACATTTCCACAGTTGTTTGTTTATTTTGCTGGCTGCAGTCTTCGACATCTTATATAGGTTGACCAGGGCACTGGTCTGGCGTCACACGCAACGCAAACCGTTGTCATGCATGCCTAACAACGCCCTTGCAAGTTCATTCCATGCTAGGGGCAAGATAACGGTGCTGTGTCATTTTTCCGATGGCACATTATTCCGACGGCGTGTTGGTTCGACTCGCCCCATTACTAACCATATCCCTAACCCTAACCCTAACCCTAACCGCACACGAAGCCACGCAGTCGGAGTAATGGGATGTCGGACTTATGGGCAGTCCCCAAGCTAACACCTTTAATGGTACATCACCGCCAGCGGTTTCCTGACGACCTGGAGGATGTCTCTGCTATCTTCTTCCATTTAAATAGTAGCAGTTTGGATAGATTAATCCAACCGTAAGTGGGCCAGAGAAATGTATATGTGAACACTGTAAGATGTGTGTGATCGGCAGCAGACCAGACCTACTTCTCGTTCTGGAACTAATGGCCTTGAGAGAGGTATTGACGATGTGATGTGATGTACTGTATAACTAAATTAATAGATGCATAGTCAGTTTGTCCAGATGACTTAAGAGTTTAGTACGTATTAGTCACACAACTCTGTTAAGCTGTCATGATAGTTTGCTAAAAATGACAATGAGTGCGATATATCTGTTTATTTTTTTCTTTTGTCAGTTAAATTGTCTACAGTGATTTTACCAATTATTTGGACTGGAGGGCTGCTGTTTATTAATAGTGAAAAAGCAACCTAGCACCTAATTATAAATGTTGACAATACTAGATTAATTCTATAAATTCAATTGTTGTTATCTGTTTGACTGGTGGGAAATCTAGTGCAATAATACAATATAGCATAATAGCAGCTGCAATGTGTCATTTTCAAAACAGACTAAATGCAAACCCCAATACAGACAGCTGTTCTCATTCTCATATGACAAGACTTCTTAAACCATAAACATTTGCTGGAGGAGACTGGCAAAGTCTGTTTTCCATGTTTGGCAGTGAAGTGTGCCAATGCTTTTTGGCACAATCTTTTACAGCGTTCCAGTACTTGCACCTCTGAAGGTTAGGTCAAAATGCGGTAGTTGTCATAGTGACAAGATGCTGCCCTGACAGCACTCAGGCCTGATGGGTGAGGCAATTGCCATATCAATTAGACAAGAAAGCCTGCTCTCAAAGCTTTCAAGCAGACAATGTGGAAATAAGGGAAGGCTGAGACGGGCATGTGATAGTATAGAGGGGATGCTAGGCAGCATGGGTTGCCAGGTGTTACCTAAATGCGCAGGTTACATAACTACACAGACACATACACACACTGATGAAAAAACATCCCGGGTAGTGAAGCATGAATTGAATGTATTGTGGTCTCACGGTAATGAGGACCATCTGGGAGATACTCCCTGAATACATTGACCTGCATGTCAACGATCAGCCACAGGCTGCCAATGTATTTACCCCCCTGTCATGCAGAGAATACAGTAGGTGCTTCCCTTCAATCCACACATATAGGCCCCAGTGGCAGTGGTGTAAACTAAAGTAACTAAGTACATTTACTGAAGTACTGTACTTAAGTACACTTTTGAGGATTTTTTTACTTTACTGGAGTGTTTACAATTTCCAGTACTTTTACTCTACACTAGAATTATTTGACAGCTTTAGTTACATGTAACTTTGCAGATTTAGATTATTATCACAAAACATACATTAACCACTTCAGCCCTATACTGTACATATTTTGTCTCACAATGCGTCGCGATGCGACGCATTGTGAGCTTGTAGATCTGCTATTTTCAAAATATATGACATGTGATACAGTATATGAGCACAATTACTGAAGTCCTATAGAACAGTGTGGTTAGAACAGTATGGTATATATATATATATATATATATATATATATTGTAGGGGTAGTTGAATACAAGATTCAAGATTCAAGATTCAAGATTCAAGATGTTTATTGTCACAAGGTACAAAGTACAAGTACATGCACTGTGAAAAACTTAGGTTGGAGGTGCTCCATAAAACAAAGAATAAAAACAGTTCATCAATAACAATACTAAACTTCCGTAAAGATTAAAAACAGTTTAAAAGTCAGTTTAAAAGACCAGGGTCAGCACACAAGGCCGTCACACCATGGAAATAAATAATTTCATTTCATAGACTTGTTTAATAGTCTCACAGCCTGGGGTAAAAAACTGTTCTTCAGTCTACTCGTGCTTGCTTTGATGCTTCTATACCTCTTGCCTGAGGGCAACATAATGAACAGACTGTTATGGGGGTGTGTGGGGTCCTTGATGACCCTCAGGGATTTCCTGAGGCAGCGCTGGTCATACAGTTCCTCCAGGCTGGGCAGCTGACATCCAGTGATGCGCTCAGCTGTGCGCACCACACCAACAGCACAGCATTGAATACAGCATTCTCATAGTCACACTATATCGAATACATCTAATAAATATATGGGGCCTGCCCAAATGTCTAATTCAAACAAAACAGGCATGCACACATGTCAGTCAAATACATGAGCCATTTCCCATTTTAGTTCATCATCAATAAGTAGCTTATTAATAGCCAGGCTACAGCCCGAGGTGTATCTCCTGGAATCTCTAGGAAACTGAAGAAAACTAGAAATGGCTGCCAAGTGATGTAAACTCTCAGTGCTTTCCTATTGGTTGGCTGACTTGACTTAAAGTAAAAGTTCACCATGCAGGGTGTCATGTTACAAAACAACAGATCTACAAGCCAACAACACGTCGCATGGCAACGCCCTGCGAGCTTGTAGATCTGTCCTTTTTGATAAGTGACGCTGAGAGCAGAAGGGAGGCTATGCACTGTAAACGGCACTTTTCTGACCTCTGACCTCACTGGACGGTCCGCCACACTTTTTTTTACACCTGTGCCGCTTAGCGGAGAGTGTGGCGTTGTAGAGGTGGTCTCCCCGAACGCGTGAGTATGTCAGAAGTGTTGGCACACGTGTCCGTCTCCGGTCCAGTGTCCAATTTCTATAGGCTATGCACTCCTTTGAACAGCATTTATCCATTTAGATACTTTTAAAAAACGTTTTTGTTACACAGAAACATAATATGTGTTGTATAGCTTCATTTAAATGCTTAATTTATAGTTTTAATGTGCAAATGAACAGTTTTTCAACGGTTTTCAATGGTTTCTTTTTACTCTAGAGGGTACTCTTATTCTGAAGAGATCGTCAACCGGAAGTCTTATTTCTGCTCCGTTATTTCTGCTCACGGAACACAGCTGGCTGGAGCACAGCGCGAGCTTTGAACTTAGTTGCGAGCGGAATGGTACAATCCTCCTGAGAAGATAATAATATAACTGCATCATCGTTGATTCATCAAGAAGATAGAAGAAAGCAGCTTAAAGAAGAGGGATTTTTTTAGGTGAGTGTTTAATGGCAATTAAAGAATGTGGCTTTTGACGACGTTACTGGGATAACTTTATTTGGGTAATTTGCGATTTTGTACCGTGTTTTTGTTGTGTATTCGGGTGGCTTTGAAGACGGTGATAATGGCTGTTATGGATATTAAGTATGTTAACAATACTAGACCATACCCGGTGAAAGGCGCAGGTGAAAGTAGTTGCAAAGTTGGGGTTAATGCACGTCCTGTGGCGCGGTTTCTCCCCCGCGCGCATCCCGTCGTGGCTCCCCCCCCCCTCCCCGTCATGGCTTCCCCCCCTCCTCCCCGTCGTGGCTTCCCGTCCTCCTCCCCCCCGTGGGTCGCGTTGCGTCACCCCTCCCCACGGGCGTATATATATATATATATATATATATATCAGCACGGAGAATGAGAACAGACAGTTTATCAGGGATCGAAAGTGAGTGTGTACTGTGTAGTGCAGTGGTTCTCCAACGTTTTTATGTCAAGGACCCCCAAATTGACACTTGTTAGCCCGCGGACCCCCATTTGATAGATATGCCAGGGACCCCCATAAGAGACGTCTTTTTTTACGGCTCTAGCAGTGAATCTTAACCATTTTAATTTCAAGGACCCCCAGTTTGACATGCATTAGGGCTATGGACCCCCATGTAATGGCATTTCTATGTCTTGGACCCCAATCTATATAGTAAAGTCTATGTTTATTTAACTCTGAGAGTGTACAAATGGAACCAAATGGACCCCTTAGAGTCCATTTGGTTCCATTTGTACACTCTCAGAGTGACAGACCCATAAGGGTCCATTTGGTGCCTAATCTATCATTTAGCTGGGGACCCCCTGGAACTCTGGACCCCACTTTGAGAACCAATGGTGTATTCGTGTGTACACACACACGCACATCCCGTCGTGGAGGCACAGAACACAAACACCCGCGCATATAACAGGCGGAGCCGTCCCCCGTCGGGAGCGCGCACAAACACAGATACAGACACACACACACACACCACGGTACATCCTCCCGTCGCGAACACACACACGGGCGTCGCGTGTGTGTGTATAAAGTAAAAATAAAGTACATTGTGACACGTGGCTCCCTAACGTGCATGCGCACGTGCGTGTCCACGCATACACGGTCGCGGACCCAAGTAGCAATTGTGGTGCGATCAGATTCATCTCCCCCCACCCACACACACAGCACGGAGAATGGCGTACACACACACACACACCACGGTACATCCATGCGGCCCGTGGCCTGTCGCGAACACACACGGGCGATCATCTCCCCCCCCAGCCCCCAGCCACACACACACACCACGGAGGCACGATGCTACTCCCTCCCCCGTGCCCCCCGTCGTCGCAAACACACACACACACACACACACGAAACACAGCAGAGTTTTTGACGCACACACGCTCACTTTTAGATCCGGGTGTCTCCCGGTTTGGCTCCAATGGGAAACATGGCCACAGGCTGACTAAATAAGCGATTTAAACGGGTACTTTCGCTGGCGACCTAAAATATTATGCAGCCGACCAAACCTTAAACATCCGTGCGGTTTAGAATCTACCATTAGTTTTGGGATACGATGTGTACAAAAGGGTAAACAGCGGAGCCTTGGCGGACGTTCGGCCGATCCTGGAAGAGAACGACATAGAACCGTTCTTTATGGAGCTAATGTGCATCGTGTGTGGGGAAACAAATCTGGAGTGTTTACTTTCCGCAGCAGAGAGTGGGCGGGGTCTATGGTGTAGCGTCAGCGTCGGTGTTGCCATGTCCGCCGATTGTAAGCGCTTTAGGGCCAATGTTGGTGTTGACACAAAAACGCTAATAAGAAGCTTAGATTTGATTAAATTGAAAAACGGGCTTCACAGTTGTGTTCAGATGGTAATGGTCAATGGCTGTGTGCAAAATCAGAGCAATTGGTCCAGCCAGTGAGGAGAACCGGGTGTCTTCACCACCACCACTACAAACGCACGCACAGAGGTTACTAGAATTATAGTAGGATAGTAGGATAGTAGGATAGTAGGATAGTAGGATGAGCCTACCATGTGGCAAAAACACAGACTTTAACTAGACGTATCTTGATAGGTTGCCCAAATGATAGTATTATTAGAACATTTTGTGGCTGTCAACAGAGTTTAACAACTGTTAACCTGGCGTCCCTATTTGGGACACGTATAAGTGAAAATGGGGGAAATATCCAATTTACAACAAGCTCACAATGGTAGCATAGTGACATGTGAGCTTGTAGTCTAGCTATATAGTACTATGGTGGTTCTCAAAGTAAGGTCATGGGGGCTTAAAGGGCTGTCAGTGGGTCCCAAGCAAAATGAGTTAGCATTAAAATTAGTTTGACCACCATAACCCTATTTATTTACATTATTTGTGTATAACTCTGAGTAGGTATTGGTATGAAAGTGTTAAGGCATCACATTTAAGATTATTTAGACTAGTGTTTATTTTATCCATTGTGTTTAAACTGAGGTACCATGGCTAGATTTTAAGTAAGGAAACCCCCTGCATAAACAACTTACTAGCCTGGTTCCAGACCATAGACTCCGCCCACTCTCTGAGTGGACTGCCTCTTGGTCTGGTGTTGTAAATGTGAACCTAGGATTTATTTGGTACAAAATGTATTGTCCAATGAGAGTCGGAGGTGGGGGTGGGGATCCCTTAGGATTGGTTTAGGGAAATTCTAATCCCCTCCCCCTTGTAATCGCCTACACTGGAGCCAATGTCAGACTGAAGCTCCACGCAGCTTCAGTCTGATAATCAGGCTACCACTTAACTACAAATGCTCACATATTAGGTTTAGCACTACATTGGTTTCTCATAAGAATAAGCCATATTAGTGGATTTCATACGTTATGATTGCCTCCTAAAAACAGAGTTAAGCCTTTTTGAGATGCTGATGGAGATTACCATAATAGTCATTTCTTTAGCTACTGATGATTTTATTATTGTATTTTAATATAAATGAGCATGCTGATTATATGGTTATAGGCTAACATTAATCCTAGTAAGTACAGTAATGTGTAAATTGCCTCCTTATTGATCTGTACCCAATATTACTGTTACTGTAAGAGGTGTAAGGTAAACCTTTTTGGACACTTGTATTGCAATACCGGTATTTTTATCGATTTGAGTATGCAATTGATCGTTAATCAGATATCAGCCAAAATGTTAATATTGTGCATCACTAATTTGAGTAGTAGTATGAAAGTAGTTGAATTTGCCTTTCAAATAAATGTGAGACAAGATGGTTAATGCTATTCCCTCTTCCCCATGCAGGGCCAAGCTCAGACCAGCACTTCTGGCATGTCAACACCAATGCAGTATGACCACATCGTGCTCACATTGGATGGCCAGTTGATCACAGATGAGAGTGAGTACATCTCCATGGTACTAGGATTCCTATTGTGTGTATATTTTGTGTTCAGAATCCAGTACCCTAAAGGACTGAACAAGACACTGACCTTTTTGGAGTTGTGTTGTTCTGAAATTGAAGGATGCAGGGCAGGCAAACTTCCTGTCACAGTAAAAAAGAATGTACAACTCCATCTGTGAGTAGCTTGTAGGAGTCAATATTCTCTCTAAATGTTGTCCTGACGTTTCAGCACTGATGTTCAAGTTAGCGACATTGAGTGTACATTTATTAATGATATAGAGGATATTTGTATCATAGTTTTATCAATACATTATTTATTTGCTAAAATAAATACAACTTTTGCAAAGGTTATGTATTGTGTTTCTCACTATGCTTCTAGTACAGGATTCCGAATCTTTTAAGCCCTATTTGGTAAGAAATAATCAATATTTTTGAGTGGAAGTGTGATTTAGAAGCATATTAAGTAATCTATGGTGGTATCTGGCATGATTTAATTGCCGTCCTATACTGTAAACAATATAGTGCTATTTGGCACCTCTAGTGGTGCTATATAGCACCTTTGTGGTTCTATATAGCACCCTTTGACAAAGGTGCTATAGCGCCTTTAAAGACTGGTGCTATTTAGCACCAATTGATAAATGGTGCTAAATAGCACCTTAATAACTATATATAGCACCAAAAACGGTTCCCCTATGATTACGAGCCAAAGAACCGATTTTGATGCTACTGTATATATAGCACCGTTTGTTTTTAGTGTGTTCTTCCACTGCCCAGTGGAAATACAGAGACATAACAGACATTACCCACTTGCCTTCTTTCTTCTTGGAACCAAGCTACTTTTGCTTGGGAGGGTTTGGCTGTAAATTAGAGATTTTAAATGCATGGCGAGTGCAAATCAAAAGGCCATCGATAGGAGTGTGAGGGCGTGGTGGTGGGTTGTGTTTCATGCTCCAAGCTTGTATTTATATCTGTTATGTAACGGCCACAGTGCATGCAGCCTATAGCTCATTGATCTGCAGCAGGCGTCTTGAACGTTTTTCAGGCCAAGGACGCCTTAGCTGAGAGAGATGAAGCAGGGACCCCCCCCCCCACCACTACATATTGTATGAAATAGTTTTTCATAGATTTCATAGGGCCTCATCATACACTTGTTTGACAGCACTGTCGTCAGTGTTTGTTGGAGTCATGTTAATGTGTATTTCAGACATTTCAGACATTCAACCACTTTTAGATTTGAGCTAAAAAGCTCTATTTTACATTTTGGCTATTCAAAAATAGAAGATATACAAGCTCATAGCGCGGCACCGAGTGCCGCGCTATGAGCTTGTAGATCTGCTATTTTTGAAAAATCGTGAAAATGTGTGCAAATCTTTGAATATATATATTTTTAAAGCAAATATTTTTAATTCAAATCTTTGCTTCTGGGGGGTCCCTGGAACAAAATATTTTGATGGGGGTCCATGGCCAAATGCATATCATTTTGGGGGTCCTTGACATGAAAAAGTTTGAGAACCACTGATATAGAAACTTACGTTTTTCAGAAAACTGTTGGGATTTAGGAGACATGTAGAATCGGCTTCAGGTCTTAAAGGGTTAAACCGTCATTACTTAGCAAACTTGACCTTTCACGCTGTACTTGGTCTGCTCTTCTTTCCCGTCTACACCAAAACTCTTTGCCGAAAATAGAAGATCTACAAGCCCACAACGCCTCGCAACACGATGCTAGGCAGCATGGGTTGCCAGGTGTTACCTAAATGCCCAGGTTACATAACTACACAGACACATACACACACTGATGAAAAAGCATCCCGGGTAGTGAAGCATGAATTGAATGTACTGTGGTCTCACGGTAACGAGGACCATCTGGGACAGTGGTTCTCAAACTTTTTCATGTCAAGGACCCCCAAATTGACATTTATTAGCCCACGGACCCCCAGTTGAAAAGATAAGCCAGGGACCCCAATAAGAGAAGGTTTTTACGGCTCTCTAGCAGTGATTCTCAAACATTTTAATTTCGAGGACCCCCAGTTTGACATGCATTAGGCTACGGACCCCCATTTAATGGCATTTATACCTCTGGGACCCCAATTGATATTGTAAAATCCATGTTAATGTAACTCTGAGAGTGTACAAATGGAACCAAATGGACCCGTTAGGGTCCATTTGGTTCCATTTGTACGCGCTCAGAGTTACAGACCCATAAGGGCCCATTTGGTTCCTGTCCATCATTTAGCAGGGGACCCCCTGGAACCCCCTCATGTACCCCTGGGGGTCCCCGGACCCCACTTTGAGAACCAATGATCTGGGATGTACTCCCTGAATACATTGACCTGCATGTCACCGATGTATTTACCCCTCGTGTCATGCAGAGAATACAGTAGGTGCTTCCCTTCAATCCACACATATAGGCCCCAGTGGCAGTGGTGTAAAGTAACTAAGCACATTTACTCAAGTACTGTACTTAAGTACACTTTTGAGGATTTTTTACTTTACTAGAGTGTTTCCAATTTCCAATACTTTTACTTCTACTCCATTACATTACACAAGGAAAATATTGTACTTTTACTATACACTACAATTATTTGACAGCTTTAGTTACTAGTTACTTTGCAGATTTAGATTATCACCACAAAACATACATTAACCACTTCAGCAAGTTCAGCCCTATATATATTTCGGCCATTTGAAAATACATCTACAAGCTCACAATGTGAGCTTGTAGATCTGCTATTTTCAAAAGATTTTTATACATTTTGGTGAAGTGGGACATTCTGCCAAATTAGTACTTTTACTTTTGGTACTTTAAGTATTTGATGCCAATACTTTTGTACTTTTACTCAAGTAGATAACATGTAACAGAGTATTTCTACATTGCACTATTGATACTTTTACTTAGATAAAACATGAGTACTTCTTCCACTGCCCAGTGGAAATACAGAGACATAACAGGCATTACCCACTCAATACCTTCTTTCTTCTTGGAACCAAGCTACTTTTGCTTGGGAAGGTTTGGCGGTAAATTAGAGATTTTAAATGCATGGCCAGTGCAAATCAAAAAGCCATCGATAGGAGTGTGAGGGCGTGGTGGTGGTGGGTTGAGTTTCATGCTCCAAGCTTGTATATTTATATCTGTTATGTAACGGCCACAGTGCATGCAGCCTATAGCTCATTGATCTACAGCACCAGTGTTGAACGTTTTTCAAGCCAAGGACCCCTTAGCTGAGAGAGAGATGAAGCAGGGACCCCCCCCCCACTACATATTGTATGAAATCGTTTTTCATAGATTTCATAAGGCCTCATCATACACTTGTTTGACAGCACTGTCATCAGTGTAGGCCTATGTTAGATTCATGTTAATGTGTATTTCAGACATTCAACCACTTCAACTGGCAATACTTAGTAAACTTGACCCTTCACTCTGTACTTGGTCTGCTCTTTTTTCTCCTCTACACCAAACCTCTTTGCCGAAAACAGCAGATCTACAAGCCCACAACGCCTCGCAACACGAGGCGCTGTGAGCTTGTAGATCTGCTATTTTCGGCTAACGTTCCTCAGAAGAGGGAGTTTAGGGTTCAAGTGGTTAATGTAAAAAAAAGGTTCCTATCACACACTGTAGTAATTCTGAGGTGCCCCTAGGGGTCCCGGACCCCCTGTTGAAGACCCATCTACAGTACATACTATGATGAAGCACCTATTGGTGTTAGATGGCAAGGAAGGGGGCTTGATGTAAACCTTGACCGTTCCATATTTACAGCAGTAAAACCCGCATGGGGCCATTTGGACACTTTCAGAGATAGATTAACACATACACCATGTTGATGTGTAGATCTTTTCCCCTCTGCAGCGATATTATCGACATGTGATGCAATATGTGGCAATAAGACTTATGCTGTAAATGCCATTCATCAGAGTGATCTCATGCATTCTGTGTGATTACACAGTAAGTCATGGACCTATTGATTTTATCCTTGCATCATAGCATGAGGGGGGTGTTGTATAACATATCGTCTCTGTCGGGTGGAAACCTCGTATGTCCAAAACTGTTACTTTTCAGGATTCAAAGTCAAGAATAGCAAAAGTAGCAGATCGACAAGCTCCAAACGCGTCGCTTCGCGCCGCGTTTGGAGCTTGTGGATCTGCTACTTTTGATGCTTTCGTGTGACGCTGTAGTATGATCAAGTAGGGCATTCATTTACACAAAAAGTTAGAATAGAATATGGAGATAAGAGGTTTCTGCCCGACAGCGATGATATATAACAAGCTAATGAAAAAAAGGCCTGGGATGAAATGAAGAAAATGTGCACTTGAATATATTAAACTGCACCTCATGTGCTGCAACACATACGCTGACTATATGCATAGCTTATCATTTTGTCTAACAGATCGTTGTTAAAATTCTTTTGTACAAAGATTTGTATTACTGCAAATATTATTCAGAATGACCGGGGAGTAGATTTGAGGTATAAGGGTGCAGAATGTTGTAATGTGGCAGAGGGGGGGGGGGGGGGGGGGAGGAGATTTATTCAGATTTGAAGTGCAGTAGCCTATTCAGACATTCTACATGGGCATTCTGTGTAGTCTGTGGTGTGGGCACTCGGTGGGCTTATTATTATTCAGTATATGGGCACTTAACCCGAATTCTGCGTTTGTGAAAGCCCTATAACTGTACAGATGAATCACAGTAGGGGGCTGAGTCTGGTGTGCTACAGCCCTACAACCCCCATTCTGCACTTCTACAATGCATGAATTAGCTATGTTTTTAAACTGGGTTCATTATCTCCTTATTTGTATCCGTGAGATGCATAAAACTGACAGTATGGCAGGAAAATGCTTAAACTTTCACACAGCGTTTGGTCTCCCATGGCAACTGAGGCCAGACAAGTATGCTGTTGGACCACGACGCACGCACGCACGCACGCACGCACGCACGCACGCACGCACGCACGCACACTACAGTCTCTTTTTCTCTGGCTCCTTCTGTTTATCTCACACTTTCCATCTCTTTCACTTAAACAATTAAGAGACTAAACACTAAGCCATAGCTGGCTATTAGACATCCGTCTAAAACCGGGTTATAACTGGTCTAACAGTGAAAGTTTTTTCAACGTAAGCGTCTATATATAGACGTCTATATATACAGTAGACGTCTATATATAGACCGTCTATAAAAAAAACTATAAAAACCTTTCACTGTTTGACCAATTATAACCAGTTTTTAGCCTAGCCGTTTAGATGTATTTTAGATGTCTAACAGCCCGAAAAATGCTCAGTGGGTTGTTCATTTAACACAGAGAAGAGTGTACAAATATAATGAAATGGACCCACATTTGGTTACACATTTTGTATACTCTGAGTCAAATGAATAGTGAGGATTTTACTGTAATGCTCATGGCATCTGAACAAACATCTCAGAGACTTAACCAGACTGCTCACTTGCATATGTGAGCCAGTGTCTTGGATCCACAGAACAGCATTTGTTGCCCCTTCTGCTAGAAATGATTCATATTGTGTTCAAACACCTGTACATAAACCCTGTACATTTGCGCTCATTTCTATCTATAGCCATACTCTCACTCTCTTATTCCTCTTATTATACTTTCATTTCTTGTACCATAACATTGAGTTTCAAAGAGCTTGCATCGTGTCTGTTTCTTTGTTCGCAGGAAAGTAGCTGAAGCAATAATAAGGCTCAAATCTTCCCACTGGGTTTTTCATATACGGATGGTATTGATCTCTAAGAAGCAGCAGCTGTTATGTGTATTACTGTAGGTAGGTAGGTTAGCACAGAATGTATACATACTGTAACTGCACACTTTATTGCAGTGGTGGAAAAAGTATTCACATTGTTTACTTAGTAAAAGTATCAATACTGCAATGTACAAGTAAAAGTCCGGAATTCAAAGAATTTGAGCTTGTAGATCGGCTATTTTCAAATGGCCGAAATGTATATAGGCCTGAAGTGGTTAATGTATGTTTTGTAATAATAATCAAAATCTACAAAGTAACTAGTAACTAAAGTTTTCAAATATTTTTTGTGAAGTAAAAGTATAATATTTGTCTCTGATGCTGCGTTCACATCTACGGTAATAAAGCTGAACACAAGCTTTTTTTATATTTGAGCTTTTAAAAGCGCATTAAAAAAAGTAAAAGCTGATTTGCATGGAGATAACATTGAAAATAAAAGCTGATTCATTGTTCAGCTTTATTATTTATATTTATTAAAATAGAAATACCTCAAAATTGTGCTTAAGTACAGTACTTGAGTAAATGTACTTAGTTACTTTACACCACTGCTTTTATTGTTTACTCCTTTGAGACCAATGAGTCCTCCAAAGAATGCCTGGAAAAGTACAACTGTGTCTTAATCACTTTAACCCTGGCGTTTGGGCATGTCATTATAAGCAAAAATGTTGTGCCTTTGTGCACTTTTAGAGTTTTAGCTGCTATCCAGTACGTTTTTTGTCCTACCATAGGATTCAAATCCATGTGTCCTGCATGAGAGACGCTGAAACCCACTGAAACCCAAAACTGTTCTATGGAAGGCACTGTCCATCATGTGACACTGCAGAACCTTTTTGATTAAATTACATTTAGGATGCGTGAGAAAGAAAAACGTGTGGAAGAGATATTTTATCCTCTGTTTATGTTCAAGTTGGACAAAGCAACTTGAAGTATTGTGTTACTACAGTGTACGCCTCTGTCATTGTTGGAATGCTCCTCATCTGGAAAATGAAGCAAGACTAGTAGATTAGATTAGATCAGATTTTCTTTTGTCCTGGTAAGACTTACAGCTGTTTCCTCTGCCAAACCTGATTTGAACCCGGTTTCCTGCGCACGTTCTGACATTTTTATGATTGAGCTAATAGAGCCTGCTTGCTTGCTCAGGGGATACATTGAATTGAGGATCGTGTCAGATCCTGTGTCTAGGTCTAGACACGACCTGAGTATTAACATTCTCTACCATACTAATCTCTCAAGAACAGATTCTGCACTGCGTTGGAATCTGTCCTGAAGGTTCGTCAGAACGTGTACACACTGTGTGGGAGTGGGCGTGCCTTCAGATCAGGAAGCAGGCCACGCTTTACCCAATCAAATGTAGTGGGCGGGATTCACGTGTCCGTCGATCATTCCCTACTGGAAACTAACCGAAACTAATTTAACAATAGCGTCCGCGGAGCAGACAAAACCACGGAAAGATATTCACATTTGAACTTACTCTTTCATCATAGAAACAAGTGGGCTTATAACCAAAACGATCCATGTTCTCTGGGAGAAGTGGTGTTAGTGTTCCGTGTAGAAATATTGTTAGTGGGAATGAAAACGTAGTCGCACCACCCGGAAGTGGAGCGGTGAAGGTAGACTTAAACCCCGGTTTCCTTGCGCACATGTACTGCGTCGTCATTGTCCCAGAGTTAACTGACATAGTCACAAACAGCAGAGGTCGCTGTTTTTCCTTTGCAGTTAGCTCTGGGTTCCCAGATTGCTACCATACAGATTGGACAAAATTACTTTTTATTCATTAAAAAAAAGTTACATAGTGCCGCTTTAAGCTGAAGCTGTTGGATGGGTAAGAGTTCAAGAATGCTCTCTTAAACATAATCTCAAAACCTTTTCAGCCTTGATAATTTGCATGGATCAGTTAGTTCACGTCCATTACATTACAGACACACTATGTCATGGTGCATGTAAATATGCTATTATTGCTGCAGGATGCGTCGTACAGAAAAGTATATATCAGGCTTATGCCTAAGCCTGATTTAACCCATTAATACCGGGAAAGCATCTGTGTCATTTTAGATTTTAGCTATATATATATATATATATATATATATATATATATATAGCAACAAAGGTTTTTCACAGAAAACTCTTATAGGATTTAGAACAGTGGTTTAGAACAGTGTTTCTCAAAAATAGTAGATTTATAAGCTCACAGCACATCACTTCGTGCCACGCTGCGAGCGTGTACATCTGCTATTTTTGAAATAAAGTAAAAATATATTGAAACTGTTTGAAAAATGTTGCATCAATTTGCATTTTTTAACACAAATCTTCTCTTCTGGGGATCCCTGCCAAAGGAAAACCTTGTCAGACAAGGGGTCCGCGGCCAAATACATATCATTTTGGGGGTCCTTGGCACGAAGAAGTTTGAGAACAACTGATTTAGAAGGCATTTCTAGAATCGGCCTCAGGGTTAATGGGTTAAGGCTGTTGAAATGGTGTCACCACCATTAACTTAAACGTAATGTAGGTTAATAACAACACATGACTTTGTGGACGTCAGTTCTTTGAACAATTAGTCCAAAGCAAACTTCCATCTCCCATAACATTAGGTAACCGTCTATCTGTGCTTTACATAAATGAGCTGTTTGTTGACAGAACCCTTTCTTTATCTCTTCCCTCCATCCAGTCATCTCTCCATCAGTCAGCCAGTCTGTCTCTGCCATCTCCCTCTCTTCCATTCCATCTGTCTTTCGGCCAGGGTCAGGCCATCTCTTAGAGCGGTTTCAGACTATGGTTTCGGGTGCGCACTCCAGACCGCTCCGTTTCCGAGTGCGCTTGGCTGGCCAGCATTCACACTGGCCAAGTATCTAACGCGCCCGAATACGCTTGCATATATACCCCCGATCCTATAGGTGGCGGCATGCACATAGTGCTTCGCCAGTGGACACAGACGTCATCAACTATGCGACAATGTTTGTGCTGGTCGCGCATAAATATAGGGTGCCGCTGGGGAGAGAGTCCGGAGCGCAGGAGCGCACTGAGCGCACAGAAGTCAAGGCACAGACTGCTGTGTTGTTGACAGACAACGGATGCACGCTTATGAGAACAACACAAATAAAACCTGGTGAAACACTTGTGTGCATTAGCGCAAGATGAGGATACAGGAAACATTCAGTCTAAATGTCCAGTTTGCTAACCTTCACAACTACTACTACTTTTGTATTTGAAAGTTGAAACTTTACATTTCTCTAAATATTATAAACTTTCACGACAGCTTAAGTACAAAAATATATCATTTATGAAAAGGCAACTAGCCTATACAGTGAAGTCGGACTGAATGACTGAAACCTTGTATTGTGAATTGTACTTCCATGTAGCCTACTGTTTCTCATGTCTTACTAAATAAAGTAACGTCTTTTCTTTTTTTACTCTCTTTGTGCGGGGATTATCTGGCACATGTATGTATCTGTTATGAAAGAGAAATTGCATCATGTCCTTGGGAAACCATAAACCTACGTAGGCCTACATCTAAATGAGTTACCATATTTACTTACAAATTTCAAATTACAAAGCCTTATAAGCTATATATTTCTGGGATGCATAGTAGCTGAAACTCCACAAGATATCCACAAGATATATATATATATATATATATATATATTGTTGCTGTCATTATATGGCCATGACACGGCCTCTCTTTCTATCTCGCGCTCTCATTCTATTTCTGTATGTAATGTTTTATATAAATAAATGAAAATGTTTTATATATAAATATTGCGGGTTTTAGCGCATCATCCCGCGGGTTCATTTTATAATTTAATGATGAAATTAAACCGCGGGATCCGGCCATGGTTGAACCCCTGTGGATTGATCTGCGACGTCTTTTTGTTGACTGTTTTTGGCGAGTTTATATACCGTCACCTATTCCAAATAGCGGGCCACTTCCGTCAAACAGTACGCTTGCTTTCACACTGCAGCGTACCGTCTCCGAGGACGCATGATTCGGATCCGAGACTGCCTCCGGAGGTGGTTTCGGGAACGGAACGGGGATCCGTTTCGGGGAACGATACGCAACGTTCACACTACCACAACATCAGCCAAGTGGCCCAGGGTGCGCACCCGAAACCATAGTCTGAAACGGCCCTTACTCCCCCTCTCCCTCTCTCCCTCTCTCTGTCTGTCTGTCTGTCTGTCTGTCTGTCTGTCTCCTTACATCCCTCTCTTCTTCACCTGTCCCTCTGTTCTCCTGACCAGTGACCATCAGGCTGTCAGGGTGATAATGTAAACGTCTCTCAAACGAGATAACGGCCCACCGGGATAATTGGCCAGACACACACACACACACACACACACACACACACACACACACACACACACACACACACACACACACACACACACACACACACACACACACACACACACACACACACACACACACACACACACACACACACAGTTGCTATGGAGACCTGACCTGAAGCCCCCATCATAGCTGTGCGTGCGTGTGTGCGTGTGTGTGTGTGTGTGTGTGTGTGTGTGGACTTGCACTCCTACCCCCTGCTGTGTACTTTGGCCAGGTGTGTTCGGAAGAGGACGAGCAGTGATGTGTTGTGGTGATATAACAACACTTGAAAAGATGAGACCCATTTTTACCAAGGTAACAGAAACATCCCACGGCTTAAGACCCTAACCCTTTATTTTACTTGGATAAAAAAACGTGTTTTCAACACAGAACAAAGAAACCAAATAAGAATAATCAAAATTCACCAATATAAATATCATAAATATATGATTTTAACTACTATTATTTTTAGTGAGAGTGTTTTACACACCATGACAGTATCTAAATCATCATAGCTTAGAACAAAAACACAGTTTGCGGTCGATCCATAAAACATCTGTAAAAGGTATAATGTGTTCAGATTGCTCCCTCTTGTGGTAATCAGAGACAATTACACATTTAGAGACAAACGTCTGACTGAGACACAGTAATAACAATAATGCTCTGTTATTGGCACAATTCATATTTAAGTGAATCACAAAATCTTAGATACAGAACTGTGTAAAAAACAACATTTAAATGCAGTTTTTATTTATTTAAATGTTTAGAATTTTTATGAATGACATGATCACTGTTTAATGCATGTTATTTAGGCATTAAAGTGTTTGTTTTTGTAGCTGGTCAAGACCAAGAGACTCTAATGTTGCATACCACAAGCTTATGTATTGGAAGCAAAACTTTTTTTTTTTAACAGTATATAACTTATATAACAAATACAACATGGTTATGCCATACATGTATTCATAATCCAGTATAGTGTATACAGTATTGTCTGATGCAGTCACGTCATCATAGTTCTTAACGGCTTTTGACAGAATACTAACACAATCGCCAACTGTCTCAACCAACTCACTCAACTAAAAGCACATCAGGGAGAGAGGGGGGAGGTGGGGTGCTCCCTGTATTACCCCTCAAACTCAAGGTGACCCAAAACGCATACGTTAAACTGTAGCTGAGCATTACCCAAGGACAGTAAACTCATAATAACAATGTAATAACATGACAGTCTAAGAATGCACAAAGTGTGTGCACCAACGCATGCTGGGTCACGGGACATTACAGTACTGTATGTTGTGTATGTAGGCCTACATATTTTCCAGTTTGGTGGGTAATGGATATGTAAGATAATCAACTTCAGGTCATTCAGAAAGATAAAGATAATTTAAGTACGTAAAAGCTTTATAATGAATTTATGCATCTTTTTTAAGTATATGTAAAAGCTTTATAATAAATGTATGCATCTTTTTAACACATCTATTATCATTAATAACATTTAGTTATATGTGGATAAAGACTGTCTATGATGGTAGCTAAAAGCTTCAGGGGAAAAGGCCCAGATGTCTATGAATTGGGTTTTCATGAGTATAATATTGTATTTTCATTTAGCTGTGTGTGGAAATGTGTTTGTGTCTTTTTTTCTGTGTCTTTCCCTAAAGTGTCTGGGCGCATCCATCTGTGCTGAATGTGTGCCAAGGTGACCTACCGTTTACATCCCCAGTGGGCTCTGAGGACGGTACATTTTCACAGTCCTGTTTAAAGCACCCCCAACCCCACATCTCTCTCTCTAACAAACACACACACACAGAGGTGGAAATACTCACAGTTTTTACCTAAGCAAAATTATCAATACTCCAACGTATTGTTGCTGTTACAAGTAAAAGTCCGGTAATCAAAATTTACTTGGGTAAAAGAACAAAAGTATTGGTATCAAAAGTACTGAAAGTATCAAAAGTAGAAAGTACTCATTATGCATTATGCATTATATAACTTTTGGAAAATAGCTGATCGACAAGCTCACAATGTGTCGCGTCGCACCACCCCGGGCCCCATGGTGCCAATTTCACTGGACCATTAGCTGACTGTGCCTTGGTATTGAAAAGGCTCTCAAAATGTTGTATCTACAGGGGTGCAATGAAGCGCTAGACTATAGAGGTTTGGCCAGGGGTCAGAATATGTCTACAAAAAGCCTGTGAACACTTAGCAGGGAGAGACAGGAGTGTTCAATCTCAACATGAGAAAAACACAAGTGAATGACCTTCCCACTCTAGCGAGGACAAAACACAGTACAATTCCTGAGTGTTAAAGTAATTTAACTCTGAGAGTTACAGGTCCATTTGATTCCATTTCTGCACTCTCGGAATTAAATGAACATTGAAGATTTGCTAGTCACTCCCTGTCTAGCATCTGACTTACGAATACAAGGCTTTACATTTAATTGTCTGAGTTTTTTCATATTGTCAAGATCAAGGCGTTGTTCACCCTGCTGGGCTATTATCTGGCATTGTACATTTTAAATAGTGCTGTATTTGAGTGCCTCAAAATCATAATAAACTTTATTGGCACAGCACATGATTGTGCAACCGATTGCAACATTGCAGTTACAGGAATTGCGAGGAAAGGAGTGTCAAGGACCTGAGCTGAAGTTCAAATTCCATCTCTTCACATTTCCCTCTTCCCTGACTCAAATCCTTTCATATTATATACCACTTTCTGTCCGTTTCTTGAAGTCTGATGATAACACTTCTCTTCACTTCTGTCATCAAGCCTTAGCTTTATATTTTGAAACTCCCAACATGGTGGTCACAGGGACTGTTTCTGTTTCTGTTACTGTATCGTGCCATAGAACTGTACGTTTTTGGAATTAAAGCTCAATCTGTTGTCCTTGTATGTGTTTTTGCATAAAAGTGCAAACTCACAAAACCAAAACGAGATGCACTTTGTATTTTAGTACAGTATAAAGTACTACGCAGAAGTCCGCTGAATGATACCTCTGTACATTAGGATTCATAGTAACAGGTCGGCTATATTATGTTAATGATAAGATCAGACCAAATGACACTTATAAGAAACAGTGGTTTTATTTTATATCTACAACATACATTTTTACATATACAATTCACAATAACACTTGTGCATTAAAACAGTATTCAGCAGCACTCACTTATCACAAAAGCCCTCTGTGTGTGTGTGTGTGTGTGTGTGTGTGTGTGTGTGTGTGTGTGTGTGTGTGTGTGTGTGTGTGTGTGTGTGTGTGTGTGTGTGTGTGTGTGTGTGTGTGTGTGTGTGTGTGTGCGTGCGTGCGTGCGCACACCATGTAATTAGCAGAGGTGGCTAGCCTTACGTTTGTTTTTGTAATTAGATATGTTTGATGAAGACAGGATCCAAAAGTGCCTCCAATATTACAGTAGATTAGATACATTAAACTGTAGTATAAATTAAGAAATCAAGCCTGATTAATCAAGCCACAAATCTTCCTGAACAATTGATTTGGTCTCTTTGCTTAAAAAAATATCTAGAGTTCATCTTGGATGATATGGTATCTTCTGTGAAATGTTGGTACTTTGGTCTACGGGTTATGCTAGAGTATAGGTAGGAGACAAGAGTCACTGGAATGGTTTGAGCTCCTCTTCCAGAGAGCATGAATGCACTCAGCAAGTTCATGACAACCTGCCATGATTTTGAGATAACTTGTGTTCAAGTGGAAAGTGTGGCCCAAGGAGGAAAGGCCTTGAAGGCATTATTCCTTTCCTGATTGAGAGTCGAAGGGCAGGGGATGTAATTTGTTTGCTTTGTTAAATGTGAGCCTGGAAAGTCCCGTGATTAAGACAATGCAATATAGAGCTGAGAGAGAAAGTGTCAGTACTCAGCTATCTGACATTCATAGAGTTTTGCCTTACCATTCCAGTAATCTCTGCCAAACCATCTTTTTGGCCAGACATGAGTAGCCAAAATTTGACGTGTGTGTGTGTGTGTGTGTGTGTGTGTGTGTGTGTGTGTGTGTGTGTGTGTGTGTGTGTGTGTGTGTGTGTGTGTGTGTGTGTGTACGCACGCACGCACGCGCGTGTGTATGTGTGTTTCAACAAATTGAAACAATAGCAATTTACTCTCTCATCCACGATTCCCCATTGAAATAAGAAAACAAGATAAGCAGTTTTATACAGCACAATGATTATCTGCTCCAGTGTTATCACCTCATCAGACTGTCGTTTCCTTGTTCACTGCAGTATAGAAAAACAAACCTTTGGACCATACTCCATGGCTCACTTCAACACCAATAATTCATTACATCCTGCTTTATATAAAAAATAAACTCCCTAGGCATTGGTCTTATCGAAATTCACATTCACAATTAAGATATTTTTTTATTTCATCAGCAAAGTGGTTAGGAGAAGGATACCTATTAATATCCACAGAGGTGCCTGTACCCTGGCTTCATTTAAGACGTAAGCGGATACAGCCTGGTTCTGGCTCTGAACCAGGCTACTAGTGATGTACCTTCCCGTTATGTTGTTCCACAAGGAGCAGTTGTAGGGTTCCTCATAGTCTTTACCTTCTAGAGAACTTCTGATTGTCAACCATCCTCCTGCATTCACTTGTTTGGTGGTACTTGGCCTGTGAGAGTGTCCATGCAGCTGCCTGGAGCCTTTGAACCAGTGCACCTCTCCATCTGGGTGGACCCTATTGAAGGTGCAGGTGGGACCCACTGGAGTAACATCAGCATGCACCTGTCCACACTCTGTGGGCAAGATTATGAAAGAAGTATCACAATAAAAATGACGTTAACTGAGGTTTAGGGGATTTTTGGAGTAGCTGCTCCCATACCCCAACACCCACAGAATGGATCAAAGTGATGTATTGCTGTTATTTGTGAAGATTCTGTAGAAGCCATAATGGATGTGGATTCTGACCTTGTAAATCCACCACTGTGTATTTTTTGGGGGTCCCAAAATTGGAGTGTAGTTTGCACAGGTACTTTCCGCTCTCCATGGGCTGCACCTGCGTGAAAGTGAGAGAAAGCTGTTCCTGTGTATAGTTGCACCGGATCTCACTCAGTGCATGTTCGCTGTGTGTAGTGGTCTCTCCCTTCTCATCCACACTGCATAGGCGCTTTGTGCCCTGATACCAGATCAGTTCTTTGATTGAAAGTCCCTCTCGGGATGAGAAGATGTTGCAATGTAGGGTGACAGGTTGACCGCACTCTGCGGTTAGCACAGAACTCACATTTAGCCTCACCAACTCTGTAGAGAAAATATTTTTATTTGACATTAATCTTTTAATCTGCTAAAAATACATTTAGCTTCCTCTCTTGCACATATACAGTATATCACTGCCTCTATTGCACTATAATAAATATACTTTTATACACTTGGGCCCTATATTTGCTCCTTGTTGCCAGGCGCCACCTTGTGGTAAAGTGATCTCAAGCCTATCAAGTCCTTGGCATTTTGTCTGGAGGAAGCATATAGGTTTTTAACTAGAAACAAGGCGAGGAGAGAGATATGGCCTGTGTGGATAGCACAGTGAGCATATTTGATGACCGTCGATACTAAGTTTAGCTTGAATACTTTAGATAACTTTAGAAAATGATAGAACACAAAAAACTCAAGAGCTTATTTCCATTGTGGTCCTTTTGTGGTCCCTCTTTTACTAGTCTCTGGTTACTGGTCTAATGTGTATTAATGTACATTAAGGTAAATGGTTGCACTAAATCGGCAAGACAGACTTCAGCTCACTCTCCCAATAATTGAATGTTTCACTGTATGTTGATCGTCTGCCCAATCCGACTGAAGTTCCCTCTCATCTGCTCTCTGCCACTGTGGTTCAGAACTTTGTTATACATTGCATTAGCAAAGGTTTGCTACTCATTCTTCCTGTTGTTTTCATTCAGTTGGTTCTTATTCAATTCAGTTTGGTTATGAAAAATCTGAAAGTTTAATCTGATAAATATGACATTTAGAGATTACAACTTAAAAGAAAAACAGATCTGATCTGTTTTCACAATGAGTATTGTACATCCCTATAAAGTTTCAAGTTGGTCTACAAGTTTCAACAGGTCTTACTCACCTTGTGTGGTTACTGTGAAAGCACTCATGTAGAGGCAAAGTACAACATGTAGCATGCTCAACGCCATCTTCACCTTTGTTCCTTTATTGACACAATATTGAGCAGAAGAAGAATGAAAGTCAGTATATTCACCTGACTTACGAATACAAGGCTTTACATTTAATAGTCTGAGTGTTTTAATATTGTCACGATCAAGGTGTTGTTCACCCTGCTGAGCTATCATCTGTCATTGCACATTTTAAATAGTGCTGTGTTGGTCAAAGCTTTTGATATTTGAGTGCCTCAAAATCTTTACTCCCACTTTGTTTTAATATTTTTAGGTTTCAGACAGTGTCAGTAATTACAATAAAACAGTTAGATTTTGTTCAGATTTTTTCTAGATTTAACATTGACATCACCTCCTGAATCCATTGGACAACAGAAGGAGGTCTTTCTGCTTTCCAGTTATATAGTACGAGTCTCCGGACCAGAAATGAAGCAAATGCAATTGCACTTGTGCAACCGATTGCAACATTGCAGTTACAGGAATTGATAGGAAAGGAACACAGAACAAAGTAGCCTACAGATCAAACTATAAAAGTGCGCTCCTCAAAGCGCAGGTCTCCACCAGGCTGTCTGTCTACCCGGGCCTGCAAACTATGGAAGTCAGTCATAGCCAATTGGAATGGAATATGAAAAATCAGACTGATGCAGAGATAATGTGTACCGAGTTGCATTCATGATTTGTGCCATGTTGAGCTAAACGGGCCCCTCCTGCAATGTTCGAAAGCCAATCGTAGCCAATTGGAATGGAATCTGAATAATCGGACACATGAACAGAGATAATGCATACCGAGTAACGTGTATTTTTTTTTAAGCAAAACTTGTGTTTTGCAAAAATATGCAAAATGGCTTGCAAAGTTTCATGGCGATCGGTCCAACGGTGCCAGAGATTAGCTGTTCACAGACACATGGATGGACGGACACACGGACACATTCAAACATAATCTTTGGCCCTCCGCCATCTTCGGCCAGCCGGCCTGGCGGAGACAATAACAGGAAGGCATAGACAAATCAAATATACAAAGTTCAATATACATAAGGCGCATGATAAAAACGTTATTTTGCAATGATAGGTGGCACTATGGGAGGCAAAAATGCTTCTCATGCAGTTGGAAAACATATCCAGCATATCATCACTGTCGGGTAGAAAACTTGTACGTATGTCCAAAACTGTTACTGTTCAGGAAATGGAAAAAAGAACATGTGTTCCAATGGATCCAAAAAAAATATTATTCAGTACAAGCTCATTTTCATTGTTTCAGTATTTATAAAACCCACTGACATCACTTTCACTGTGTGAACATCTTTCAAAAATAGCGAAAATAGCCGAGCTTGTGAGCTTACGAGCTTGTAGATCAGCAAACAAAAGACTACAAGGTTTCTGCCCGATAGCAACGATATAAAAAGAGAGACTGACCTCTGGAAGTTTGCTCCTTTGCCTTCACTTCTGTCACTGATGTGGTTCCCTCAGATCCCACTTTTGTGTCTATTTCCTCATCCAGGCTTATTCTTCAAGGCGCCGTGGGTTAATCATTACACTCATGGAGGCTTGCATGAATAGTTGAGTTTATCTCTGTAGAGGGTGTGCCCCACTCTTGATATCTAAAGGCAAAGAAGTAAAGTGAAACTGATTGTGTATATATGAGAGAGAGAGAGAGAGAGAGAGAGAGAGAGAGAGAGAGAGAGAGAGAGAGAGAGAGAGAGAGAGAGAGAGAGAGAGAGAGAGAGAGAGAGAGAGAGAGAGAGAGAGAGAGAGAGAGAGAGAGAGAGAGAGAGAGGGTCAGAGTTGTGGCAAGAGGCACCCCCTTCTATTCAGTATTCAGAGAGGAGTGGAAGAGGATGTGTGGGTCTTTGGGGGATCCCAACTGGTGGGCCTTTTATCCAGCAGGGAGGGGGGGGGGGGGGGGGGGGTGACGTTAGAGAAAAACACAGCTAAAACGGTTCTGCTCAATATGAAACAGATGACGAGGTCAAAGCAGCACTGGTGTGGACTTCGATTGCTGGGGAAAGTAAGCCTGTGTTGCTTTTGCCGATCCCTCTGTTTCACATACAATGTACAAAAATGCTGCCATTGGTGGGGCCAGGAATTAATTAGTAGGTAGGCCTGGCACAATAGGTGGGTGGGGACAATGTGGGTGGGCACATGATTTAGCAGCACAATGATTTTGTATTGGTTGAGTAGATAATAGACAGGTTGTCATTATTATTTTTTTGGGGTGGGCACAAAAAACATGGGTGGTCCCAGGCCTACCTATGCCCACCCGTGGCAATGCCCCTGTAGCAAGCCACAATTATTAACAAGTTCAATCTGTCAATCTGGTATCTTAAATGAACATTCATAATCCACTCTTATTAAACCACCATGATTCTGAGCAACATCTACAATCCTTTGCACATATTACAAAGATAGTAGTGCAAATGAAAACCACATTGCTCACAATGGGCGTATTGCTGACAGCACTATCATCAGTAAATCATATAAATGAATGCGTTGTTTGTTCGTTTGCACAATAGATCTTCTCTATTAATACAGTATGTTGGATTCACGTTCATGTGTATTTTTTATCCCAGATATTTAACCACTTGAACCCTCAATACTTAGTACACTTGACCATTGGTTCAGTACTTGGTGTGCTCTTTTTCCCCTCTACGCCAAACCTCTCTGACAAAAATAGCAGATCTATAAGCTCACATTGAGTCGCGCTGCGAGCTTGTAGATCTGTTATCTTTGGTGAATGTTCCCCCCAGAATAGGGATGGAAGGTGGTTTATGTAAATTTGGCTACCTACAACCTACAGCACAGACAGAATATGGTTTCCAAAACATACGCCTATAAGAATACAAAGTTATCACACAGCTCTCAGAGGAAACTTATCTCACCGTGCTAGGTTCACCATTTTTGCCATACCAGTTCAATGACAACGTTAGAATCTGAATCTGAATCTTTTTTATTATTTGTATACTCACATACATAAAGAATATTGTAGCGGCTAAAGTGGGGAAGTCCATTTCCCAGCATGCACTGATGCGCTAAAGACTGTGTTATTGTTATTTTTTGTGTTATTATTTGGATATGGGAATGCGTTTTGGGACTTTATGGGTCATTTTGTGTCATGGTGTTATTTGGTCATTTCTGTTATACAGTGTGTAATGAAATTTGGTGTAACACCATGACCCTGCATGTCTGTTCCTTTGGCCAATCCCTCTCCCCTTTTGTCATTGTTTTGAAGGTGCTGGTGTGGACATTCTTGTGGTGTTGCCATAATAAAGAGCAAATACTTTAGACAGCCACTCATGGCTCTTCTTCCAAACGACCAGACTCCCTGTCATAAATAACGTTCCCCCTCAGCCACTTGCAGTACAAGGTAATCAAACAATCCTAAAGGCATCATAAAAAGACAAAATCTAAAACACAACATAAACATTTAAAATTGTAATATGTATGAGGTGGATTTCATTTAAAGGTTAGGCCTATATATCTACAAAAAGGAATCTAATTGTGTTAATTATGTTTTAGGACTGTACTTTGTAGAAAGCAACTTGGGGCGTCAGAGCAATTTTATCGTCAACATGGCTTTCTGGATAGACTTTTTTTTAGATGGCTAATAGTCATATAGAAGGACAAATAATCAAAGAGCAAAGAAGGGTTTGTTTGTTATTTAGACATACAGGTACGAGCAGCGGTACAACCATTTAGAAAGTAAAATCTGTGCTTCCATATCTTTTCAATATTCCTCGAATCACGGCCCTACAGCTCAGTCTCTTTGGCTCTCTGTCACTCTCTTTCTTGCTCTCTCTCTCTCTGTGTTTTTGTCTGTCTCTCTCAAATTTCAATTCAATTCAATTCAATTCAAAGGGGCTTTATTGGCATAAGAAAACATACGTTTACATTGCCAAAGCAAAAGTGTGATCCTTCCTCTCTGTTTGGGGATTTCTCACTTGCAATTCTTCGATCCACCACTTTCTCCCACCAGTGCCACCACAGTTCCCCCCCACCCTTTCTCTTTTGTGTCTCTTTGTTTGTTTAATTAGGTCACAGATTGTCCGATGGTGCGGACACTGAATACAGAGGCAGTCACAGGAGCTCAGTTCTGGACCACTGCTTCCTCCTGGTCTCTCACTCACATACACAAACACACACACACACACGCATGCACGCACGCGTGCACGCACGTGCACACGCGCACACAAGCACACACATAACCAGTTTCACTTTTATTTCTCTGCCTTTAGATATCAAGAGTGGTGCACACCCTCAGAGATAAACTCAACTATTCATGCCTTTGAAGTTAGCAGTTTGAGCAGTTTATTTAATGAACGATGAGTACTTTTCTATTGTCAGCTACTATGGGGAGAAAAAGTCAATTCCCACACTCAAATCTCACCTCTTTATTGTTTTTTTTCTTTCTCTAAAGGTTGACATTTTGGTCACTGCTTGAACCTTTTTCAAGACCTTGTCTTGTCAAATTCTTGTGAACGAAATGTGTGTGTGTGTGACCTATCTTTCATCAATAAATCAATACAGAGGTGAAAAGTGTGTGCATGGCCGGAACTGACTTTTTGCGTCGACAATACGCACGCCGAGTTTGAAGTCGGTCACAGTCCCAAATATGGGCATTCCCCTATATGGCCATAGCGGCCGAGTTTGAAGTATATCGGTCGGACGCATTTACAGTAGAATTTAATACAGTCTGTAATTTGTAGGTGGGCTTGTATTTTTGACATGAATATGAAAACAATAATACTTTACAGGCATAAGTGTATGCTTGGTAACCATACAACTTATTTTTGGTATATAAATTATTATTAATATTTTTTTGGGGGGGAAATAAATTAATGGAAAATATCGTTTTGACCCATGGGTCTGACATCAGAACTTTGGTACCTAATGTTCTCTTTTGGAGATTAGTCAGGTAAACTGTTGTCTTTCCTGGACATCACCTGTTTCTGATTAATCCATATTTCCACATAGAAAATGAATCTAGAAACTGTCTGATTTAGTGGTTGACACAAATGCTTACACAGTATGATTTCAGTAGGTTTCATTTGCACCTGCGGTTAGTGTGCTTACTCAGCATATCAGGGAACATGCAGGCTTTCAATTATGATAAAAAGGATAAAATGTGTCCAAATTGAAGTGGTGAGGCTTTTAGTAATAACAGTGCTGTGTTATCATCTTCTACTGAATCTGAGCCATTGAGCTGCAAGTATAAAAGCAGTATGTGTTTTTAATAATCTGGTTTAACTATTGAAATGCATTATTGCTCCACTAAAGTTCAGCACACCCTCATTGAGATTCAGAGAATCTATACGCTATGCTTGCACTTACTAATGCAGTACCATAGAAGTCAACAGAACTGTATGCTAAAGACATAGTTAGTTATCAAGTTTCACAATTGGGGTGAAGAGAGACCTGAAAAGAGTAAAATGTCTGTAAAAGAGTACCATACAGAGCTGACGTACAGTCTAATGTTGTGAGAAAACATTGTTAGTCAATCTAGGTTCTGATTAGTTACAGTATGCCTTTATGATGGACTGTACCATGCAAATAAGGTATATACAGTGACATACAATGGTTTAAAGAGCTGGTGCCATGTTTTTGCACTTTTTGGTGTTATGTCTTCTCTGATTATTTGGAGTTTCTTCCTGGAGGCTGAAATCTTGAGGGTCAAACGTGCCAATAGAGAAACAGCCCTTTAGTGACATCACAGAGCCCCCAAAAAACATACCCTCCCCCTCATTATCATAACACAACAGGTGTGGGCATGAGGAGGAGGAGGGACTAGGACAGGTGGGTGGTGCTAAGGTGGTGGAGGAGGTGCTAAGGTGAGAACCAGGCATACTTAATGAACTGGAGGCGTGTCCACATAAAAAAAAAAATTTAAACAATTTCTGTACACTTTTTTTGTGAAAAAAATCCTTACATAATAATAATACCTTATGATCAGGTTTTAGGGTTGAAAAATATCATGGCACTCCATCTTTAAAATATTTCAGGTATTTCAGGTCATTAGACCATGGGTTTTCAACTGGTGGTCCGTGGACCACTGGTGGTCCGTGAAAGTATTGCATGTGGTCCCTGACCCTGCATTTACTTATGTAGGAAAATGAAGATTTTTATGTTATTTTATTATTTTAGTTATTTGAGAAACAGTGCAGTAAATTACTGTCAATGTTGTCAGTTACTAAGAAGTTGGATGTCAAGAACTTCCACAGAAATGGGAAGATTAGAATCTCAAGGGAAACTGGATTGCCTTGAGTCACCATTATCAGAAATGTGCCCATAATCAATCGCATGTGTCTGCTTGCTCATACATAAGTTGCAATGAATCAGTTAACATGAGTTTGATATGGAAGGTTAAGAGAACAGAATAAGGGCAACCATGGGAAAACAAAAGGAATAGATCAGTGGTTCTCAATCTTTTTTGAGCTCTACCACTAGCATATCTCAGTTAAATAATGACTGTTAAAGGAGTAGTTCACCCACAAAATGACTTATTTGCTATCAATTGCACACCCCATGAAGCCTTGAATTCATGGATTTTTTAGTTTTTTGTCGCATTCCTAAGCCAATAATTTGATGACCGAGTGTACATCCAGTAAGAGACACAAATTATCTACTTTGTGTCTCCTACAGGATACATTACCTGGTAGGAGACGGGAATCAAATTATTGGCGAAGGAATGCGACAAATAAAAAAAAGAATCCATGAGTTCAAGGCTTCATGGGGTTAGTTGATAGCAGATAAGTATTTTTTTGGGTGGACTACTCCTTTAAGGGCTTGATTTAATTCACTTCGAATAAACAAATTAAATTAAGCCCTTAACAGTCAATATTTAATTTCAAGCTTTTCCCCCCACACCACGCCCATATCCCCCCTCCCAAGTTCCCAACACAACAGTGGTCCCCAAGTTGATTCTCAATCATGGTGGTGGTCCCTGTTTCATAATCAGCTGAAAACCCCTGCATTAGACAGTGAAAGAGAGGAAGGATATGTACATTCCAAACCCAAAATGGGGCAGGTGCTGAGCAAAGATCAGTGCGAGATTAAAGAAAATAAGCGCTCACACACTGTAGGGCTCCAATATGAAAAATGCTTTATTGCGCCTACTGTGCATGATGTTTTCAGCTAAACGCTCTTCATCAGACACAGACAATATTAGACAGTCTAATGTTGTGAGAAAACATTGTTAGTCAATCTAGGTTCTGATTAGTTACCAGCATGCAGTGGCGCTGATAAATAGAATTTCATCTTTTATTTTTTATCATTTGTATGTTTGGAGTGTTATTAAAGAATTGTCTCGTCATTATAGATACAGTTCATATTGTTCATTATCTTATTTGAGTTTTCCAATAGTGTAATTAACTTTAACTGTATCAGTATGACCTTAAACCTAAACTGTGTTTATCAACATGAGATGAGATCATATTCTTGCAGCCTTATGCTTTCCAGGTGCCTGGTACGGAAAGCTAAGGTTCACAGGGCCCCTTTCTCTCTATAATGAGGTATCAAGCTCTCTCTCCCTCCCTTGAGGGGAGTGACTTACTGACTTTATGTAAACTGCTGCTTTACTCTGTCTCAGAATGTATTCTCTGAATAAACCAATTTATTGAACTCTGCAGTCACTTCTCATATTTGGTTTTGCGTCACGGTAACTAACTGAGTATTTCAGACTCAAGATTTTCCTAGCTATCAGACACAATGGCTATGTCCCTATGCCTTCCCTTGTGTTTCTGTGTGTCCAGTCAGAGACTGCAGAGAAAACAAGTGGGCAAAATCTTATGGAGGATTTGGTGTGAAGGGTGCAAATGGGTGAACTGACAATTTCCAGAGGAGAAGTGATGAGTTTTTGGTATTTTAGGGGCTTTTTATACAGTATAAAGTGAGCAAAGAGCTTTCAATGACTTGTCCTCTTGTTTGTCAACTAGAGGGCAGTCAGGTTCTATCTCAGGTTCTTACTTTTACCCACCTCTGCGCCATATGCAACATCATTCCTTTCAACCACAAGGCTTTTTAGTTTTATTTTATTCCAACCATCAGTAACATACATTAATTGCAATGGTTAGTATACCATTGCAATGCAATCAACACTGCCCTCTTTTATTCTGCTATATCCCACATATGTGGTTAATAGGCAGTGAGAAGAGTGCTACTTAAGGAGCACAATAATACAAAGTGGACGTTTATTGCTTGGTGTTTTCAAGTGCTTGAATACTTGAAATATTCCCTCAAGTATGAGTCAGGCAATTTTGTCTAACTGTCACAGGAACTCAATAGATATGTCATTGGCTGTGGCCTTTAGCTTTTATATTAGCTTTTATTTTATATACAGTACATACAGTGTATATTTGATTTGGAACCATGTTGACATCAGACAGACTAGTGTGGTGCTGTACATAGCACAGCCTTTTGATTCCTGTCAGAGCATTTGAGTTAATGTACACAGTTACAGACACAGCATTTCCTGCCATCTCAGCTGTGATTACAAAACCCTACATTGCGGCTCATGGCCATTAAAGCCCATTTACAGGAAATGTTCATGTTTCACATAAAAGGAAGGGATGAGATGTGTTTGGACCTTTTCCTTCACACTCAAGTGGTTTCCGCAACGAATCAATGCACTATTCACTATATCAGGCTATGACAGAATTCTCCCAGGGCAAATTCCGTTAGTTAGCCTCAGGATTCAGACATGCAGATTCATTCATCTTTTTTCTTTTTTTTTGTTGCAAGAGCCAAAACCAACCCACTTCCCATTATTTCATATTCACACAGCTTTTTATGTTCTGTTTTGGTTAACTTGAAGGAAAACTGCAGTGGGAGTCATCACTGAAATCTGCAAGTAGGCTGAACTGTGAACTTTATTAACTGTGACGCTGACCACATCAATCGTACAGTATATGAACAGCAAATGAACGACCGGTTTGTGACCATGAACAATATACAGTAGTTTGGCCACAGTATCGAATGAGGGCAACATCTTTTGAACCATAGTAATGAATGAGGGCGTTTGTATGAATCAAAACACTTAAGGCCCTATTTTGCAATGTGTGGATATGTGTGAATTAGCCTCGTTCCCAGTCTTTATGCTCATCTCCTGTGTGAATTATGCTGCTGTGTGTCAAAAACACGCCAGCTTTCAACCTCTGCTTCACATGTGGCTATAACAGGCAACAGCAGCCAAGGTGAGCGTAAACGTTACCTATCCACTTTTTATTAGATTAACCATGTTCAACCTGGCATCTCTATTTTGGGCATGTCATTACAGTAGGTGAAATGTTTCCAATTTATTTATTATTTAATTTTTCCAGATTTTCTTTTTTTTTATAGCAGATTATAGCAGATTAGCTATTTTCGCTATCCGTCGTACGATTAAGTACATAGGGCAGTTAACTGCCATAGTGGGAATTTTGATTTTTCTTTATTAAAGTGTCATGCTTCCATGGAAGCCCAGGCAATATGGACTTACAGGACACTTTTACATTTCATTTGACATAGACAATGAATCGACAACGATCACAAACAAGGATCTAACGAATAACCAACTAAAACACCCAAGCTTCATACATGGCAGATTACGTAATTATAATAATACAACCTAAAATACAACATTGGGCCTGTTACCTCACATCATAACAGGAAACCGGACATGAACCTACTTGAAGAGCTGAGATTGTCTTCTACTCCAGGCTCTAGAAACAAATCCATCATATTGTTGTGGCTGTTCCTCTACTGCCTGTACCTCCAGTCTCGTCCTATGATTCCCTAACTGTCCTCCAGATGTCACACCACCCCCTACTTCCTATACCTGTCCTCCAGATGTCATATTATCCTAATCTTCCCTACCTGTGCACTCGATGACACCTCATCCTGTGTCCCCAGTGTTCACACTTTAATGTCACTTTGCAAGTTTACAGGTGTAAAAGACTGGGTGAAATTGTTTTGTGTACAAGCTTCCTCCAACATTTTTCAGTTTCAAGATTAGACAAAGCTTCAAGAGAAACAAGTCAGAACAATAAAACGTATGAAAAGTAAAGAACTGCAAAACGAAGCAAGCAAACGTCACCATGGCGCTATCGTGATTTTGTCCGGATGTGTGTATATAGGCCTACTGTAAGCCCAGTCAGTTAGTACATCTGATCATCTGTTGAGTGATCAGATAATATAAGTAATGTTGGTAAACCTATTGTGTAACCTGATTCTGATTGCCCTGCTCTCTGTTTTCTGCAAGACTAACCTTTGTTTGTGGAAGCATCAGTACATTTTGGGATCTTAATTCCAAACCCCTGACATGTACTACATCCACAGATGGCACACTGGAAAAGAGACTGGAAAAGTACACACACACACGCGCACGCGCACACACACACACACACACACACACACACACACACACACACACACACACACACACACACACACACACACACACACACACACACACACACACACACACACACACACACACACACACACACACACACACACACACACACACACTTTTTGTTTTAATATTTTTTTTAAATCCTTAAGCGCACGATAAAGTTGTTTCTAATATGTAAATAGCATATATACAAGCTCACAATGCATTTAAAAAAAAATATTCGCCTATAATAACATGCCCAAAATAGAGATGTCAGGGTGAATGTGGTTAAGTCCCACACTATCTCACCTACCCTTGCTGTCGGTGCCCTCTCTCTGAGACTTTGAGGACACCTTCATGTCACACATTCATAAATACCAGTTATGAGCTGATCTAGAAGCTGCAGCAGACTCATAAAGGCAGTACCCTGACAGAATCACCGCCCCGTAAAGATTGAGATCACACAGTGAATGTTGATTGGAGGGTCAGCTACAGGCAATGGGACTGAATTTCAGAGTTTTTCCACACAGGCACTTATACTTTACTTTAATGTATTTGTTTATTTAGACGGGACAATGCACATTAATGAACATACAATACATGAACGTGAAATTAATCAGCATGATCTCATGTAAACATGCCGGATTTAGCTGGAAGCTATTTCCATCTGCAGTCCCCACATACAGTATACAAGCACTGCAACATAACAAAATACAGAAGAGAACATACTGTACAGTACACCATACCAAGTTTAAGCCTAACTAAAAACCTATACCTACTATAAAGTGAAATACCTAAAACTACAAAAATATCTAATGCCTAATTTGAAATATCTAAGAACTACAATTTATTGATGTTCACATGTTTGAGACATTGTCTGTTTTTTGTTGCACTTGTTATGCACTTTAAGGACATTCAGGCTGTTTATTATTTTGAATTTGGAAGCAAAGAAAAAATGGGGGTACGGTCCAGTGAAGTAGGTTTTATATGGACACTACCTTTTAGATATGATGTTAAATTATGAGAGATAATAGCACTTCAATTCCAATTCACTGTTCTGAACATTTATCCATTCATTCATATTATATAAGCCCTAATTTATAATGATGCTGAGGTAACAATAATAAAGCAAATCACCAAAGACATAAAAAGTAAACAATGAAATTAAAATAATAAATACATTCAACATTTGATTAAACTCTGGAGAGCTTAGGCTGTAAGGCCTGATTAATTGGGCACAAGAGGGCCTCTCTCAGCAAAATTGTGTGTGGTACTGGCACTGACAAGCCCGTTTGGCCATGCTGTGCATTACTTTCCAAGCAGTTACATTTCTCATCCAGAATACACATGAGAATAAACAACGTTTACAAAATACCAATATCAATACCATTATGGTATGCCATAGTTTCAAGTGTAAGCCTACATGAATTGCATCTATAAACATTGATTATGGAACTTAGAAAACATAGATTTATATCAAAACAATCAAATACTTTGCTGCCATTCATAAAGTGTGATCTATTCCATTTTTTGTTTTTTTTTGTTTTGAGGAACTCCCGTTCAGGGCAAACCTAATAAGTATATTATAAAATCTAATTCAGCTGACACCATGAATGATTCATTATAATAGGCTTTTATTCATGGTTGTCACAGATGACCTTTTCAAAGAAAACTAGTTATATATTTGAATGCATAGACAAGTGACAGACCTTAAAGATAATACAGACAATAAAGGTTAATGGCAAGCTGTCAGTGTCTGACACATCCAGCTTAACATACAATCCATCAACATTATATCACGTCTCAATGGAAAAACCCACAGGGCTGATTTAATCCTTTTCAACTGGACATGTTTAGAAAATACAAACATGTGGTTCAACAGTTCAGGAGCATGCTTTAGGCTAATCTTGATAGGTAGTATGACAAATAAACTGTGAAAAACAATAAAAGATTAATGTTATCAACCTTGTTAGCATGAATGACACTTGCAGTACAAAATAAGACTATCAGCCAAAGTATACTGCCATCTCTCTCTCTATAGTGCCCATGTAGCATATTGGAGTGTTCACTTTTATATTGTAAGGATCTGGGTTTGATACTGCGCACTGCAAACTCAGCGTGTGTAGCACGGTTTAAGATGTGCGTTAACTACTGGGACTGACAGTATAGTTGTGGCAATCAGCAATCCATCTCCCTGTTGTAGCGCCTGGTAATGGGGATAGACGCCCTTGTTGTTCAACTAATACGCCACTTTTATAGCAAGGTGTATGATGATTTTATAACTTATTTTTTCACTAATGACAAAACTATCAGTGCCTGCTTGTTGTTCCTCATGGCAAGATAGTATATACACATGCTCATGCATGTTGAATTGTTTTCCTCAGATCACAGCTAATCAGAGATAAGCAGTTGTCTGTGGTACAACTTCAAATCTAAAACAAACACTTTTGTGTACAGCTTTGTTAATAAACCGGTAACTTGCCATCAATTGCTTAACATTGGACATGTTAACCACACGATTGTTAGAGAAGTCCTGCTTTCCAATTATTTTAGTTGACTTTCCAACAAGAAAGAGAAATGGTTACGAGGCTGTATTTGCATGAATTTGATGTGGCTCCTTTGCTTGTCAGGTGACCGTGAACCCATACAATTAACAGTTTGTTAGGATATGTCTCATCACATAAATTTAAGAAAAGCCATTTGGGGAACTCAGTCTCAGGATTGTGGCCGTTTGTCATTTCTAACTGCCATGGCTCATCAGCTCAACAATTTAAGGCAGGCTGTCTCAACCAGCCGAACATGGGTAATCAGAATTAGCCCAGTTATAATCCCCTGTAATCTGCGAAGGAGAAACCATCTCAAGAATCCTTGTTGGTGTTTTGTTTGGTCTATAAATGGCTGCCATGTTTGGATACATATCCTGTGCCTGCAATAAGCTCAGTAGTGATGTCAGCAGCATTGATGCGGGACAAATTCATGTAAGAGAGAGTTTATCCCTTGGAATCCAGCTCTGAGGAGATCAGAGGCATGTTGGTTAGAATCAGAAAGCTAATCTGGCTCAGAGTGTATAGCTAGAGAGGCTACCTTAGCACGGCATGAACCGCCATGTTTGCTACTAGAAAGGATTAGCTGCTGCTGTTTGGTTGTACTATTAATTGCTGAGGTATTTGGACTTTTTTTGTGGTCCAATCCTGTCTAAATATTGCACTCAGATAATTGTAGCTATTTGTGTATTTTATGATATGATGATTAAATGTGCTTCAACCTCCCTCGGTGAAAAGATGACCTGCCGCTATGATTAGCAACACTTAGCTATCCACTTCACAATAAAGCGCTAATAGAGACTTCTCTTTGCCAGCTTGCCAACGCTGAAGTGGGTATATTCTCGTTAATTATGAAAAGGCACTGATTATCATAATTATAGTGACTACACATAGATATTTAGTATTCCGCTTCCACTCTTGGAGAGAGCTGTCTGGTTCAATGCATCGTGTATGGTGAGGAGCGACCTCTGCTTTCACCACTGCGTGTGAAAGTTGAGAAAAGTTCAACGTTGCCAAAGCAACCAAATGTGCGCTGTGGTCTGAGTAGGTGTGTACAAAGCATACAAACTAAATGAACTACTGTATAGAAAGTGGCAAAAATATTCATAACAAAGTTTTACACTAGCAGTTATAGAAATTGATGAAGATTGGGCAATTGCAACTAACTAATATAGATTGTTTACAAATAAGCTGCCAGGCACAGACATCGTACCCCTCCCCACCTTGTGAGCTCTCCTGCCGGGCGCACCTGTCACTTATATAAAATGGTATATGGTGCATTTACATAGCGCCTTTATCCAAAGCGCTTAATTACAATGTGCATTACATTCACCCATTCACACACAGATTCACTCACCGATGGCGGAGGAAACCATGCAAGGCACCAACCTGCTCATCAAAAGCAATTGGGGTTTTTATCTGAGTCACCTCACCCGTAACATCACCCATTGGTTTGTGTATCCCTGTTTAGAAGCCTTGAGTTTAACAAATAGACTGTTGCCATGTTGGATATGGGATGCTGTCATCATGGCTCTTTGCAAACAAATGTGACCATATTTGGATGAGAGGGTCATGCTGGGGAGATGTATAGCTCTGCCTCTATCCATGGTAGCAACTTGTCAATAACAAGGTAGCCATGACATAAAGAATACAGTACCCTAATTTATCGTCTATTATTCTAAATGGGACCATTTGAACATCCTGTGTTGTATAAGACTTGAAACTAGGGTTTGAAAACAAAATATAAACAAGCATATAACAAATAACAAAGTAATAAATCAAATGAGTGTCATATTCTCATTGACTTACGCATACAATAGGCTTAATTTTTCAGGATGGAAGTTTCCTTTTTCTGTATTAATCTGAGGTTGTCGAAGGCCACTTAATGCCATTACATACGGATGGTGACAAAAACAATTACCGCCCTTTTTCAAAATTGTGCTGTTTAGTTAAACTCCTAGACCTTCCCTTTCAGTAAATAAGCAATCAAAAGCCTTTTATGCTTGACATTTTAATATTAAGCAAATCACCTATTTGGCATCAGAGCTGCCTTTCCAAAACTGTGAATAATTTGGTTATGACTAAGCACCTTTGTCAGCACTAATGGTAACATGTAATCTTTGTTAGAAAAAGCCTGCGCCTATGTTGAGGAATTGTTTTAACCTTACCTATATTGTGTTTGTTTTTCATCTTTCTGATGACCCATCAAGCATGCTGTTGGCACAAATTTAACCATTTTCTGCCTGCACTACAGGCTACTTGCCTGAACACTGTGTTTCATCTCTGTATTGTCTGCTGGTGATCTGAAGTCATTCTCGGGCCTTAACCCATTAAGACCTGAGGTCGAGTGTACAAATGCCTTCTACATTGTACATCTTCTATTTTTGAATAGCCAACGCAAAAATCTAAAATGACACAGATGGTTTCCCAAACTTTGGTATATACGGTATGTAGCCCAGTGTAAGATTTTATGCCTGCAGTTCTATGTAAACTCCACTATGTGGCACTGTCAGTTTAAGAGTTCCATTTCTGGGGGTCAAGGGTTGCACAGTTAACAAGCAACCTGTGGTGTTGTGGCTTGTGTGAAAAGATTATCTTGGTAAAAATGCTGTACTTTCATGGTATATTTTCAGATACACATGTAGCACATTCTTGATGCTGTATAGTCTTATTTCATGAGTTGAAGTCAAGATGATTAAGAATACATGTTGGTGGTTGCAGATTGTAAACAAGAGGGTGGAAGCTGAACTAGTAGTTATTTAAACTTGGTTGAGCTTCTCTGTCCTCATTGTTGCTTCTCAGTGATTGTATTTCAACATTTTATGTATCTTTTTATTGTAATGTAAGGAAATGGCAAGTTTGTTCTCACAGCAGATGTTTTACTGATAATGTTGTTAATGTGTTTCTCAGTGGAAAGGGGGTGAAGCTTAGGGGACCAGACAGACAGTGTTTGTTCAGTGTGTGAGCTGGCCATCCCTACATACCCTGTTCGTGGTGAGTTTTAGACTTAATTAATGTAATTAATTCTTGCTTTATTGTAAGTGAAAGTAGTAACTTGTGTAGGGAATATCAGATTTGATTGTGGTATTTTTTGTTCACCTAGAAAGCCACTACTGTATTTTGTTATTTTTGGTGTACGCTTTACCCATAATAGTCTGTTGACAGTCAAAAGGTGTACTGCATACAGTATGTAGATAATTGTTAGCCACTTCTAGAGCCAAATGTGGTCCAGTTTGTAATTGAATTTAGTTTTAGTTTTAACTCATACAGGCTTGCATGCCATATCCGCCAAACTGTGTGGCATTTGAGGTGTTTCTGATTTTTTCATATAAAATTCAAGTACAGTAACAAATACAGACGACTAACTTCCTGGGAAATAAAGAACCCCAGAAGATGTGTCCTGTGCCACTCCCTATTTGTTAGGTTACATATAGGTTTGGGTGGTGTTCTGGTGTAGTTACCTTGCCATGCATGCATGTACCTCCAAATATTAGTGAGATATCTTCAGTAGTTGCTCCATTGATTAAAAAAAAAACATACAATCCAATATTCTACTTACATCGCACAGTGAAGCAGGTCTCAAAGTCACACTTTTAGCACACAAATCAATGTGAACAAAGTGGATTCTAACAATTCTAAAATTGCAAAACCTGACTGACTGCATTCTTTTCCATTCTGTTTCCAATGATTGGTAAAATATTTTTCTTACACAAGCAATAACACAGTGATTCAGATGCCAAAGCATATCTTACTGATTTAATCAAGTTTACATTTTCAGTTAAAAATAATAACGGATTTTGTAATGTTATACATTGTCAGATTCCTCATTGTTTGCATTTGTTTTTTTCTACTAAAAATGTGACCTGTTTCACCATGCCATGTAAATCAATGGGGAGATTATTTGGATTATAATTTCATAATCTACAGAGATATTGAAGATATCTTGCCAATATTTACATCATGGCAAGGTACCTACACACCCCAAACCTCTACCAAGTTTCATTGAGCTTTGAACTCTGCCTCGCTGAGAGGTTTTTATTCTCCACGGTACTCGTTAAGAATCCACAGTTTATTCCTTCACACCGTTGGTTGTAAAGGCCAGGGGCAAAAGTGTGGATGAGACACATTACCCACAACACCTGTTAACAACTGGATTGATTTTTTTTTATGCCAACACAGCCTCCTTCCACTCTCAAATCTCCTCTTGTCGATGGTTGTCATTACCCTGTGTGAACCCGTACCCTGTGAAATCATCACATGCCTAGCTAACATTAGCCTTTCCCCACTCTCAGTTTAGAGCCATTTGTCTTTAAACTGACTATGTTTAGATGCACAGTACAGGAGCTGGTTGATGATATTCATGGACAGTGTGTATTAGCCTTCTCTTTTCCCCTGGGTGGTATTATCTAACTGTGATTTACTGGTGGCTGGGACGATGAATTTCAGTCAGACTTCTAAGGGGAAGCCTATGTGATTCATGCATCTGTTTGCAGGGCACCATGGGGACTTTAATCTGGCAGTGACGAGAAAAGCAGAAGGTGTGCACGATGCAGGTGTGTACTGTGCGCACGCGTGCGCGTGTATCTGTGCACTGAGAGTTTTCAGGGATTTACCAAGAAGATTACTACATGTTTGCCAAAGACAGAAGGCACAATGAAAGAGCGGAAGGAAGGAAGGGAAGAGGGAACAGTAGTACAGTACACTTTGACATTCCCAGCAGGGGGAATAGATGACACTGAGAAATATTATATCTTTTTTTCTTTTCGGGGAAGAGGTTACCACTGGGGGGATAAACACTGCATATATTGTCATTTTCTACCAAAACATGCCACTGAAAGCAATGCTATGTTTGGAAGGTTAGAAACAAGTACAGTATTAACGGCACAGGAAAGTACGTGAACGAAACCCCAAATGGGATCTGTTCTTTTTTAATCATTTGCAGTATACAGCATTTCTCAATTACAGCATTTCTCAATCTCAATTTGCAAAAACATGGCAGCCCCGGTTAGTCTGAATCACAACATTCACAGTCATCACAATAACTTTAATAATCCACCGGCTTCGGATGCTGCCAATGCACTGAATGGGATATTATCACGTTTAATCAGACTATTGATTGGTCTAAGTAGGTGAGATACTGACCTACCGACGGGGCTCAGTAGGTGTTTTGTCATTATTCTGTGGGTTGATGAAACTTGGGGCAAACGCTCACCCCAAAAGATGATTTACGATTCTGTGCCTATCGGTACATACTAACTCGGACGGTGCTGAGTCGGCTCAAGCGAACTTCGCAACGTTCGGCACGACAACTCGCTCGCTTTAGCTCGCTCGGTGGTGACTCTCGTGGCTCAAGTTCGCTTGAGACGGCGCGCCTCCGTCGCGGTCCAAAACAATACTATATACGAAACACATACTGAGGTAGGTCAGTATCTCACCTATTTAGACCAATCAATAGTCTGATTAAACGTGATAATGTCCCATTCAGTGCATGCACAGCATCCGACATGGGTGAATAATCTTGGCATTTCACCTTTCAAGTACACCATTATGGTACAGTATGAGCCAAAATGCCATCACATCTAACAAGGGTCTAGTGAGTTCACTGTGTCACTATTAATACCATATCAACTACAACAGCACTACCCTTAGTTTATAATGTCCCTGTTCAATCCATATACCACTGGATATAATGGACACCAATGTTCTCTGAAGAGGTGCACACACGCATGCATGCAAGCAAGACCATTCCAGAATTCATTATATCAAACGTGTGTCTGTCTGTCTGTCTCTCTGTCTCTGTGTGCATGTGCCTGAGTATGTCCTTAACACATTACATTACATTACATTACAGTCATTTAGCAGACGCTTTTATCCAAAAAGTCACGTACTGTAATATTGAGAATAAAATGCTATATGTGCCATTGTGGTTTAGAGAAAGAGAGGTGTGCCTTTTCCACCAATAATATCCCAATCAATGGCCTGTTAGCCTCTCATCATGTACCAAAATGGACGCACCGACACACTTTTGCAACTTGGCAAACACCTGACCTACAGTATGCTCTCTCTAGATGATCAGCAACTACAACGTCTGTTCAAAGAAACTTAAGCTGTTTTGCTCCGTAATGAAATTCACACAACTTCATTTGACAGATTTAAAAGCAAGCAGCAGGGGTTATCTGTCAGACCTGTGTTTGTGCTGAATGCAGCTCTAATCTAGGTGACAGCATAAATAACAGTTGGCTGCCAGCCAAAGGCCAGCCAGCCAAGTCAGTCATCTCAGACAGCAAAGGTAAAACAAACGTTGGCTTGCTCATGGAAGTGTCCAATTACACAGCACACCACAAAGTGAGATAGCAGTGCTTTAGAGTTTCCTCTTAAGTGCTTGTCCACCCTTTCCTCCCATGTGTCAAATAACATTCCGATCCTTTGTTCAGTAGCTGAGTATCAGGAAAACATGTTTATTCTTCCAAGGAAGAGAAGGTGAAGGTGAGTTGAATCCCAGTTCCCGCCACAGATTCCTCTTCACGTAGTGCAGTCAGTGCAGTGGTTCATTTTCATGTCAAGGACCCCCAAATTAATACGTATTAGGCCGAGGACCCCCACCTGAAAAGATTTTGTGCCAGGAACCCCCAGAAGAGATTTGTTAGAAAATGTCTCAATTTCTTTTCAAGATTTATCGAAATATTTCAAAAAAAAAATCTAAAAGCTCATGAAGCGAGCTTGAAGATCAGCATTTTTTTCAAAGTATAATATAAGTTGTAAAACTTATCGTGATGTTATATCAACTAATTTTGTTGGGGACCCCCGGGAACCGCCCTTGAGGACCCCTGGGGGTCCCCGGACCCCACTTTGAGAACCACTGGTTTAGTGGTTCCCAATGTGGGGTCCGGGGACCCCCAGGGGTCCTTGAAGGAGTTCCAGGGGGTCTCCAGCAAAATTAGTAATTACAGTAGATAGCATCAAAATCAGTTTAACCACTTTAACCCTATTTTATACTTTGCCTATTCAAAAATAGCCGATCTACAAGCTCACAAGGCGTTGCGATGTGGCAGCTTGTGAGCTTATAGATCTGCTATTGAAAGATTTGGAAAATTGTGAATAATTTGGAAAAAAACTTGAAAAAATAAATCTTTTCAGATGGAGTTCCATGGCTAAATACATGTTCATTTAAGGGTTCTTGACATCAAAATGTTTGAGAACCACTGAGTGAACACACTGAATGAAGCAAATGCTGTTCCAAGATGTTTTCCAGATTGTACAATTTGCTCTGTACATTAGTTCCCATTCTTCTAGCATACAACACATATGAATAGAGTATGTCCAGATTGTCCACCAAACCAGCAGTTCCACATTTGAGAGATATTTCTCCTCGATGACCATTTTTGAAGGTATAGGACCAAATACCTGACCTGAGTGGATCAAATACAAGCTTCCTATTACACTTATCGCTGCTGTCGGGTGGAAACCTTGTATGTCCAAACCCATTAATTTTCATGAAATGGAAAAAGGAAAAACCTGTTCCAGTGGATCTAATGGAGTTATGAGATTTAGTTACAAGCTCTAATAGACCAAATCGTCATGATATCACCACAACCAAAAATGCATATCTGGGTAGAGAATGCCGGCAGCATTGCATTGGTGCAGTATAATACATTAACCTTACTTTGGGACACTTATGATATTGTTATTGGCTATTAGAAAGATATTATTTTGTCCTAATTATTCATAGGTTGGCAAGCTAGACACAGCTCTGGACATTTTATTTTAACTGTATATTGTGTAAATATCCATAGACATTCTACCACATGTTTTACAAACCTTGATGATCTGGTCTATACTTTTTGTCGGTTAATCACTTTCAACCTGGCGTCCCTCTACAAAAATAGAAAAAATAGCCAAGCTAACAACACATTGCATCGCACCGTGTTGTGAGCTTGTAGATCAGCTTTTTGTTTTTCTTCTATTTTAGAAAATCTTTGAAAGTATAAGATAGGGCTTACGTGGTTAAATACTGAATTTGTAAGACCAACAGAGAGACCTAAAGTGACTAATAGCATCGATCTATTTTAAAAGAAGAATAAATATGGAGATACAAGTTTTTACACCCGACAGTGATGATATGAAGTTGGGAACTGTGCTGTGCTGTGCCGTGGCAGTTATTTTTGGGAAAGCCAGCTGTATTACTCTAGGGCCAAGGGAATATGTCCGCGGGTCAAAACCAAGTCAACAGAAATGGCATTCTAATCGAGGTGAAAAAGCTCTCTTGCAGGGCTTCAGGGTTTGATAAAGGTCTGCCACCAAAAGTTATGAAAAAATATTTGCTTGAAAGTGCAAAAACAGCAAAATAAAATTTAAGATATATTGCCTGAGGCTAAGCAACACATCAAAACTCAGCCAAACATGTCAAATAGTAAAATAATAAAAGAAAGTTTCTTACAAGGAAAGATCTTTCTTTTTCATCTGATCTTATTCTCCTCTCTAGGATATTGTATTTTACTATAACATTCCACAAACCCTTCGATTTTTCAAACTATAACACTTAAAATATTCAGAAATGGGTAAACATTAATAATTGTATCTGTCGTTGTAGTCTTCAACATTCAGCCTGTCATAACTAGGAAAAGAAAATCTCCTCTTACCTGTTGCCTTTTCTGTTTCCGAATTGTGAAATGGACATTCATTTGTAAACGATTAACCTCCCCTGTACTGCATGCTTCCATTGTCTATAGAAAGTAGCAGCAGTCAACACCACATGAGTTTAGAGGAGTCATTTCCTTTCAAAAGCAAACTTCACTTACACTGGAAACTTCATTTCCTTCCTAGAGGGTAACAGTGCATCCACCAGTGTCAAACAACATGTGATTTATTATTCTTTGAGTTATTACAATTTATACTATGCGGTTCCCTCCTGTGGTTCACTTAAGTCCTTTATTTCACTCTTGCTTTGCTACAGTATGATTTCGACTGTTTCGAATTCATTTTCAAATCCATATAAGCAATTACAAAGAATCAGATAAAATGCCTAGCCAAGGAAAAGGTAAACAAAGCACAATTTGATATTTGACATTTTGGATTATCCAGACAGAATTAACATTCCTCATGAATATATGTCCTCAGATGACAGCTGCTGCTGGTCAGTCGCTGATGAGATAAGAACATGAATCATACTATTGAGATTAGACTCCCCACTAACTTGCTTCAGACTGTCCTATTCATTATGCATGCAATAAAACACAGCTGGCATAGTCCCTTAACAAAGGAAACAACAAAAAAACACACACATATTAGGGATAATACCCAAGGCCTGGTCTAATTCACAGTTTAAACTTATGTCAGTATAATGGTCAGTAGCATGGTCAGTATTATGTCAGAATCATGGTTAGTATCATGTCAGTATCATGGTATAGTTTACAGCATAATGGAATAGATGAAATAAGGCTGCCAAAAAAATTCAATTGAATGCAACACAAGAAAAAGATCAGTATAGGCTACACTTCCCTTGGTCACTGTGTGTGTGTGTGTGCCTCTCATCAATGCTGTTAGCCATGCACTGGTCCCTGGCCGTCATTCATCCGTCCATGTACAGTATATCCTGAATCTCAGCCTGATAGTCATTTCATCGCTTCTTTCTCCATGTTGTTGGTGCATTGATTGGTGGGCTTGACTGCAGCAGCTCAGCTGCTTCTGAGAGCCATGGAGCTCATGGGATGTGAAAAACACAACACTGGACCACTGGACCGCGAGGCCTTCAGATTTAATGAAAAGCTAAGGCCCAACAGCTCTCACATACTGTATAAATGTACATGCACACTCACGCACCGACGCACGCACACATGCACCCACACACGCACGATGCACGCAACACAAGAACACTAACACATGCCAGCTAGCTAGTGGATCTAGGTCTATAATTACCTGTGGAGTCCCTCTGGCATTTAGCACATGGACTTAGCACCTTGTCGGCCTGCTGAATGGAATATTTATGTGAGAATGTCTTGGAGGATTTAGAGCCACGCTATAGGTTTAAGTTGATGTTTGTGGCAGAAATGTGGACCCTTGGGGATATGTATGCAAGGAGTATGTATGTAAGGAGTGGGTGTCAGTCATTTGTCAGATGTATGGCATGTTGATTGAATATTTTTAGTATGTATGCTTTTCCCCCCTGTTTTCTTGGGTTAAGTTTAATGTGTGGTTGAGGTAGGACTCTTTCCAACCTTTATCATGTAGTTCAAAGAAATGGGAGAAACAGAGAAAAGACTAATGTTTTACAAATTGCCATTTGAGAGAGAATCAATACACCCAATCGATTGCTCTCAGGGATGAAGGAGTGTGAGACAAGATAAAATACGCTGTATATAAAAAAATATACAACTGCAGTGTAGCCCTATGTACCTGTGTGTGTGTGTGTGGGTTAAATTTCCATCTTAAATGGCCTAATGTTCACTAATTCAGTGTTGTGCATGGGCAAAGCTATAGTGGCATATATTTAAAATATGTATTATACCTGGGTAGTTCAGAATCAGAAATCAACTTTATTGTCACATCACAGGTTTACAATTGGGCAATTCTTTGAAAACCGGGCCCTAACTGATACATCTTTATCACATGAGTCTATAATATGTACCAACTTGCATTCATTTTGGACAAAACCTTTAGGAGTAGTTGCAAAAAGTGTGTTGAGAAGAAAACACAAAATGGCAGAAAATATTTCAGGCGGAAATGGCATGGTGTCATGGTGAGTTGCGTATTTTTTATTGTACGACCTATCGTACGTTTCAAGAGTTATAGGCCAAAATGTGAAGCGGGCTGTAACAGCAACAACATGAGGCTGATTAGAAAAATTTGGAGTGGCCTACTGTGAGTTTGAGTGCAAAGTTCACACTGATCGGTCCAGTGGTGCCTGAGATAACCTGTTAACAGTCTCACACACACAGGGGTGAAATCATATATTCTCTGCCTCCTGGCCATTCCGGGAGGCAGCATACACACTAAGTATAGGCAAAAGTATAATGTAAAATCTATAAACCAGTGGACAGTATACCTGTACCTGTGTCTCCGCCAAAATTGGAGGCCAGAGCTGTTTATTCTAAGAGTGTGTTTTTCTCTCCATCTGTGGACCACTCTCTGGGTCTGGCAGCTTGTCTGTCATGTTGCTGCATCTGCTTGATCAATATTGTAATCCTTAACCAGTGGTTTCAGCACACTGGGGTAATTACCTCCTCCATTATCTGACCACATCCCTCATTATACAGTAAGCAGCCTTCATTAGGGCCACAGGCAGAAACACGCTGGCAGAAACAGTAGTGCGCGCGCACGCACACACACACACACACACACACACACACACACACACACACACACACACACACACACACACACACACACACACACACACACACACACACACACACACACACACACACACACACAGACCCCAATCACTGTTAAGCATCCACAATCATGCTTTACATACTGTTGCTCGACTGCACAGGAAGACAAACGGACAGGCTTATCACCTTTCCACACTACCTTCCTCCTTTTTCCCCTCCACCCCTGCACTTTTTTCCCCAGTCAATCAGATAGCCATTAGTCGGTATTGGTCCCAAGGGTTAGTCTCTCACATACTGCACTTCCATGTGAGCATTTCCATTCAGCGCGATGGCTCACCTCCTCACCTCGCTGTGATAGCAGCGCTGCTCAGGGGAAACAAAGACAGACACAGCCGAATCAAACCCACAGAGGGCTCGTCCGTGGCACAGATGTTACTGGACTGCTTAGACTCTTTCTGTATGAGGCGTGGATGATATAACCAGCTACTCTTAAAAGGCGGAAAGAGTCGAGCCGAGTTAAGCCAGTACCTTGCAGTGGAAAAGTGCCATTAAGCCCTGTTAGCAGCCCCTAGAGGCTGTGCTGCTCCTTAAACCTAACTGGACCAAAGCAACTATGTTGGTATCTTTTCAGAAGTAATTTTCAGAAGAACCTACACGGCTGTATTTCCAAAACTGATGAGTCAGTCTAATTAAGTGATAATGTAGCTAATTTTGTTGTTTGTTTGCAGAGTCTCTGAAGATGCATTTTGTACTAATAATGTTGACTTTGCAAATGTAATGGAGTAAACCTCTTGAATGCTATGTAACATTGGTCTACTTTCACTGTGCATTGTGTGTTTGTGTACTCAGGAGAAATAGTAACGGGAAATAATGGGTGTCAGAGCCTGTCTTGTATGACATGGGGGGACATATTAAAGGGCTATTTGCTTTTCAAACACTTCTGGGCCAGTGTCATTTTAACATCTACTCTGGCTTTTGTGTGCACCCCAGACGGCTTTGAAGTTGCTTGATTTGATATTTAGATTGACATTCAAATATCTACAACAGTATTGACTATTTTGAGTGTAATCATTTTAAAGGATGTATGGAAATGTAATACTATTGGTCAAGTCAAGTGTAGACAGGATGGAGAGATGGGCTGAGAGATACTGTAGATAACTGTATAAGTAGAGGGATTCCTCTTGGCAGGAGGCTAAAAGACACAAGATTAATTTGAAGAAACCAGCTCTCCCCCAGATTGACCTAGCCTGGTAAACCCCTCCCTCCGGAAATCTCATTTGTATTTGATTTCAGCAGTGAGTCTGGCCTACAGGCCTGTCTGGGCGTTTCTCCGGAGTTCATAACATGAACTCTCCTATTAGCGTCCTCGCTCATTGTTCTGTGATTGACAGCGAAGGTTGGCCATTCAGGTGGCGAGTTCGAGTGAAACCGAATGGAACCGAGTGATATATCTGGCCCTTCCTTCTCAAGATCACAATGGGTACTCCCAGAGCTACTCTAGCCCCGCCCGTGCGGAGAAAACGAAAAAAACAAAAAGACTGAAATCACGGTCCAGACCGTGAACGGTACCAGAGCGCCACTATGTAAACACACGGTTCAGACCGTGATCGGCACCCGATGTGTTAAGAAATCGTTCGGATAGAATTTAGTTGTTAACTTCATATATGTGGTCAATTAATCATGACAGAGCCTATTTTCAGAGAACCGGCAGGGGCGGGCAGTGACACGCATGTATCCGAATAAAGCAACCTATTTTCGGCACAACCCCTTCAAAAGTCCCCTTGCATCATATGTGGAGAAAACGAGCTGCTGATTGGCTGAAGAGGAACAAACTGCTGATTGGCTGAAGGGGTTGTCAGTAAACGGTACTAATCCAGCCCAGCTCCCAAATACAGGCCTGTAGACCAGACTCCTTCCTGAAATCAAATGCAAATGAGATTTCCGGAGGGAGGGGGGTTTACCAGGCTAAGATTGACCCACCCATCACCCTGCAACTGCCCATGAAAAATATATTGTATTATTATGTTCTCCACACAATACAATCTGCCCCACCCATCATCCTGGAATTTGTGGGTGAAAAAAAGAAAAAGAAAAAAACAATAATTTGATCCGGGAAGTTTCCCCAAATTCTTTTGTACTGTATTCTGCTTCATGATTTCTTATTGTATAGATTTCTGCTTACATTTCTAATATTTGTTCTATCGTTAATTCCCAACTTATTATTGATTTTGATTAGTTTTTTGGATCCAGCCACATCTTAGCCGTCTTTTTCGAGGCTGCTACAGGCAAATATAGCATTATGCTATCTGTTTCATTTCTGATGGTAAAATATTTAATATGGGCATATTTAATATGCCCAACCTGATAACCGAACCTTTCTCTCTTTTCACATGTTACATTGAACCACACACACACTGATTTGGTGTCACGGCTCTCCCAATTTATTCATTGCCAATTCCCCATGTGTTCCGTGGTCCCCATCACTGTCAGTGTCAACCTCCACTGTTGGCCTGGGGAGGGTGTATTGTCACTCCTCTGATACATTATCACCAGCAGTCTACCGTAGGGTCACATTGTGTGTGTGTGTGTGTGTGTGTGTGTGTGTGTGTGTGTGTGTGTGTGTGTGTGTGTGTGTGTGTGTGTGTGTGTGTGTTACTATTCTTCAAACATGGAACTGAAAAGATGGGTGATCACTTTCTCTCTCTTATACCGGTTTGTCATCCACTGCTGCCTGGCTTTCTCCTATCCCTTTCATGAGCTTCTTGAAGCTCTCTTCCGTCTCATTTCAGGAGGGATTTTTAATGCTGCACTCGTCCTTTTCTTTCAGCTCCCCTCCCTGACTGACCGGTGGCTTTAATGCTGCACCTTTCCCTTTCCTTCAGTTTCACTCCCTGAACACTGACTTCAATTCAGTGGAGATCCAAGCTTCAATCATCTCCAGGCTTACTGCAACAACTCCCTCTTAGCTGGTCTGCCTGCATGCTCCCCCAAACCTGGATGCTGCAGCATGCCTGGTCTTCACCCTATCACGTCTCCTCACTCAACAAGTGAAGACACCTGCACACTGTCTTCACTTGCTCAATAAAGATACGACGATTAGGAAACATTTCACTCGTTCACTCGCATACAGGGAAAACGTTCACTATTAAAAGTATCATCTGTGCTTCTTCTTTCCTGATCAATATCCATACAGTACAGTACGTGATAGAAATAGATGTTTGGAATAAACCATGGTAGCATACAGTAGTGTGGACTTCATTGTTTTCTTTATGTTGACCTTCAGTTTATCCTGCACCTGAATACTACAGTGGATGTGCATGCACATATGTTTCTCATTTATGTTAGCTTCTACCCATGTTGTATATCTGATACGCTGTCCCTGTGGAATGTCATTCATGGAATGTCTCATTCCAGGAGGGCTTTTTTATCGCTGCACTTCTTTTCATTGGAGAATTTCGCCTACAATCTTTCACAGCCTAAATAAGATGCATCACGATTAATATAACTGGTAATTTGGTCAAATAATACGTTCATTATCCACATTGGGCACAGCCCGCAAAAAAGGATTTCACCGGACAGTGCCAAGCACACCCACGCTGAGGAGTGCCTTTATCTGTCAACTGCTTAAATTGGCATAAGGCCTTGCAATGTATATTAGGTGTACTCTATCTATTTACCTTAACCATAACAGGGTGTTGGCGACAGCCTTAATTCACGTAATCACAAAATTAAGTAGATCTAAGCAGGTGGAGCTGGGGAGGACATGAGTGCATAAAGTAGATCTCTCACACATAAATAAATGCCATATAAATGGTTGATATTAGGGAAAAGGAAACAAATACCTCACAGTACAAACCCTACCCGCACCAACATGTCTGACCTTTGATGTTTGACCTTTGACCTTTGACGTTTTTGACCCAAAACTTAATCATCTCTTTTGGGAAGCCTAATGATAATTCCCAAGTTTCATGAAAACCTACCCATGCATTCTCAAGTTATTATTCTAACAATCAAGCACACAAACAGACGAACAGACAGGTCCAATTACAACACCCTGCTACTGTGCCACACATCGCTGCTAGCAGAGTAATGAAAGGAAATGAGGGATCACTTCACAAAATGAGCTTGGTATACAAAGGACAGTGAGAGTAGGGTTCATTTTGTCTCTATGTGTTTTCCCAGAATGAACTAGACCTGACCAACATCTTAAAATTCAACTGAATACAGAACATTTTTGACTGATCACCGGAATTGAGGCAATTGTCACCATCTTCCAACATGACCGTGCCTTTATCTGCAGGGCACCATGTACACTGTGCAGACTGGATGATGATATGAGGAGAAATATAAGTAAAACATTTGTCAGGGTAAAAGTAGCCTCGGTACCTAGGCTTTTTTTTTTGCCTGAAAAATAACGGTAAAAGTAGCGACACCACAATATAGAAATACCCTGTTACAAGTAAAAGTATTCAAAAGTTCTAAAGTATTGCCATCAAAATATACTTAAAGTACCAAAGTATTTTTGAGCTAAATTTGAATATCCAAAGTAACCAGTAACTAAAATTTTCAAATCATTGTAGTGGAGTAAAAATACAATATTCGCCTCTGAGATGTAGCGGAGTAGAAGTATAAACGATTAAAAAATGGAAATACTCAAATACCCCCAAATAATCGTACAGTATTTGAGTAAATGTGCTTAGTTACATTCCACCACTGAACCCTACTGAACAAATGGATGAGAGGTTCCTGCGTTTGCACCTGTGATTATACTTTGCTATTCCTTATTGTCAAAGGCACTGTTTCCTTCCATATTTGAGGGAATCCTCTGTGTCCTTTACTTTATTGGCTTGCATGACTGCATGAATGCACACACATCCTACAGCAAGCCTATATTCCAATCCATGCTATTTTTCAGACTCCACATTCCAGTACAGAACACATTTTCAACAGCAGTGTGCTTGTTAGCCTTTTCCACGAAGGCAGCAGTCACAGTGCGTTAGCATGGGGTGCAGAGATAAAGGCCAGTGCATGACCGCTGTTAGCGCGTTGCTGTAGGTCACCGTATGCCAAAGAGACATTGTTGTGTTTTCTCCATTCGGCAATGTATTTGTAATGGAGGGGTGCGGCTTGCTCATTGAATGGCAAATTAGACATGCTATAGCTTTAAGTTGCAGATATCAAATGGAATTGTGTATGTGTGATACAGTGAGAAAGAATGTGTGTGTGTGTGTGTGTGTGTGTTCGAGACTGTGTGTGTGTGTTAGTAAATAACGGGGAGAATGGATCATCACCATGTTTGTGTGTATGCGTGTCTCCGTCTGTATCTGCCCTTTGTATGTTTGTGAATGCCATCCACCCATTTCATTATGCCTGGGGAGGCAGAGCCTAACCTGTGAAAATGGAACCGGTGCAGACTGTGCAGTGCTGTTATTCATGATCAGCATTCTCTTTTCAACCCTCTGTCTCTCTGCCTGAAGCTTAGTTGTAGGTCTAAGTTATACTCTCCATCGTACAATTTTGCTGCATGCCGAAAATAGCAGATCCACAAGCTCACAATGTATCGCCATGAGATACATTTTGAGCTTGTGGATCAGCTATTTTCTCCCTGTTACACCATCATACGACGAAGTATAATATCAGCCTCTCTTGTTATACGACTGGCTATCACCCTAATGGCAGTTTGCTAATGGTGTCAGCAGTCTTCAATTAGCTCTCTGCCACGCTCGATCGCACTGTCCTTTCTCCTGAGGAGGAGTCTTAAATTGTCTGAAATACCACGACCATTAAGAGTGAATGGTTAATGGGTGTTTAAGTAGAAAGAGAGGAACAGGCAGGCAGGGCATGAATGCAGAGTCATACAACTGCAGTCTTTTCATCGCTGTCTCCAAATGCGCCTTCTGCTGCTAGTTCTATAACACATTACCAAATGCTACTGATTATGTAGTTAAAGCATCCATTTTATTCCTTACGGTAATTTCTATTATATATTATTTATACTTACGTTTATTTGCTGAATCATACATAATCATAATCACCTTTATTTGTACTGGCATTCTTTTAGTTTGTTTGTTACCTTGATAACTTTAAGCCTCAAATCTGGCGCTGAATAAAGGCGTTATATACATTTCCTTTTTGCATTTACTTACTAACAATCATAAACTTCAATATAAAATCTTATATGTTGTTGTACCAATTCCATGAGTTAAGTCTTAGTTTTTCCATTACTGAGAGGTGTAGGACGGAGATCAATTTGAGACTGCTACAAGATGCAGTTCTGTGTTAGCAAGGACAGTAATATTGATTACTGTGTCTGAAATGATCATACAGTATGTACTGACATTGCCTTTAGGCTTTCTTGATAGGACTCGTGGTAGAATAAATTGTCTTGTTCAGACTGAATTTGCTGTACCGGTATAACAGGTCTGCCATGTTCCTCCAAAGGACAATGCCCCTTGGCCAAGAAATAACTACAAGCATTTTGAGGATTCAGGCTGTCTTTCCATGTGTTTTTCAAACTCTGTACAAAACGGAAAATGTTGGTGTTGGTCAACCGGGGGGTTATGGTTATGAAAGATCAGTGAGTGCCAAAAGCAGTTCATGAAGATAGCTCTTCCAAGCTCAAAGAGAGTCCTCATACATGCAAAGCATTAAACAGCTGAATCACTTCTCACCTCCTCAAAAAGCCAGGGCGTGCCACACCTTTTCTGGCAAAGAGAGATTTGGCTTTCGGTTGTCAGTGACTGTGTGCACATCTAGGATGACAAAGAATATGATAGAGCAGCTCATTTCTCAACTGTTTGTGCTCCACCATCCACTCACCGCTAAAGATGTAATAGGTTAAAACTTTTTTTCTTTTTTATAATAGCAGATCTAGAAGCTCATAACGAAATGCATCACAATGATCAAATTTCCATTCATCTTGGAGAACATAATGGATTGTGCTGACCAACGTAACCTTGCAACGTCAATGTAGAGCTTTTCTTTGTAAATAATGCAAGCAAATTGATGTTTTGTAAATTATAGCAAGCATACAGTATATGTCTATGATATTTGAACATTGAACTCTGTCCATTTATTTCGAGCAGCCTCTTCACTCACTCTCTTGAGACAAGCCTGAAGCCCACTGAATACAAAGTGTCTCACAGATTAAGTAGTAGAAAGAACATTAATAAGCTCTGAAATTGCTTTGCCTATGTGGCATAAATCAATTGAGTTAAATAATGTCTTCAAATTTATAAAACATTGATGGAAAAAAGTAACAGGACTTCAAAATGACTTTCTTTAATATGACATTGTCTGTTTAATGATGGCGGCTGCTGAAGATCTGAGGATAAACTCGAAATCCCTCTCAGCATGGACGAAATACACAGGGAGATGACCGAGCTTGTCAATGTCATTGTTTGACACTGACATAATTGGTGGGCACTGGGCACTAATGGTAGTGGAACCGTTCTGTTGGCAGTGGGCTGTGAAAGGCACATTGCCACAGTGACAAGGCACCTGGTTGGCAAACTAGTGCCAACTATGACAGACTTCACCGTGCTCCACCACCACACGACACGCATAACCAGGGTAAAGGGCAAGGTTACTAAGTGCACAGAAGAACAATGCATTGAAATTGACATGGCATCATCACAGATTTACAGTAGCTGTTTTTATTGTTTTGTTTTTTTGCAGCGGCTGAGGAGGTGGAGCCATGGATACTGGAACATTCACGGTTCGATCTCCGGCTCCTCCTGGCATTGTGTTGAATTGTCCTTGAACAAGACACTGAACTGGTAACTACACACACACACACACACACACACACACACACACACACACACACACACACACACACACACACACACACACACACACACACACACACACACACACACACACACACACACACACACAGATACACCATAAGAAAGTAATTTTCTGAGTAACCCCTGACAGTACTCCAAAGTACCCTAGGATACTACTGTAGTACATTTGAGAAACACTGTCTTAGGCTACTAAATATAAAAACGAGTTGTCTGTATCTATACCCAAGCTGTGAGAGGCTACACTGTTGCTTTATAGTGTGGGAGTAAAATTAATTGATGATGATTCTTCACATATTTACAGTCGGATTAATCTCTTGATTATTTATTCTGTCTAGCTCTGGTCCATAGCGTTAGAAGGAGTTCCCCGTCTAATGCTATGGACCAGAGCTATTCTTTCATACTATACGTTGTGAGTGAGGCTTTGTTAAATTTGACAAAAGACTTACAAAATACCTCCCGTAAGTCCTGTGTCACACCACAGAGTTCTTTGACTTTGAATGTCGTAAATACTGAGAGGTGCTAAAACGAAATGGACTTGGCTTCAGTTCACAGCTTTTCCTGTTCTCTGCACCCGCTGTCCCTGTAGACTCGTCACCACCAAATTCAGAACCTGCCAAGTGACTGACAGCCAAGGCCAGCGATGCCAAGCCAGAAAACTCACATGCTGAAGTGAGTAGTTCTGCACTTTACATTTGTCACCCTCACTTTGAGAGTTGAGGGTAATGGCTGCTTCCCCCCCTGCTGGCTCAATTAAAAAAGCAATTTAGCAGTGTGAGCATAATACACCCACACCAGGAGGCCATATCTTTTCATATCGAAACAATGCTAAAATACAGGTTCGAGGCCATATCAACAGATGGATGGGACTCAGCTGTTGATTCAGTGTGAGTCACGAATCACCCGCTGTTTAGAGAGCTGTCATTAAAGCCTGAGTTATACAGTACTTGGTTGCGCGTTGTGTCACACACCAAAAATAGCAGATCTACAAGCTCATAACGCATCGTACCACAAGGTGTTGTTACCTTGTAGTGCAGAGATTTGTTTGTGTGTGTGACACCGACACGGTATTAATCATCCTTAAGGAGTCTTTCTGTTCACCCAAGGTATCCATCTCTGTGGCTATTACCACCATGATGCCAGCCTGGCGTGCGATCTGACATGGCCTGCATGAAGCTGGCATTTACATTCCATTATTTTCATGTCATGAGCAGAAGTTCAGGCACATGCCATGCTGCTATGTCTGTTAGGGGTGTGAGGTTTTCGGTATCTCACCATTCGATTCGATTTACAGTAGATTCTTTCAATCATTCATGTTTCAATTCAAAATCCTGTCCAGGCCAAAGATTATGGCAGGAAAGCAGAGCAAAGTGATATGATAATGCAGTTTTTTAGGTGATTACAATAATGTAAACGCACAACGGCAAACCTAAGACAAAAATAAACTTGCACAAATATAAACTTTATCTTTGCTCTGAGAGAATAACAAGTTAAAGTAAGACAAAAACACTGTTACATAGGATAAATAAAATGGATAGGCTTAGCCTAGCTGCCAATGAGGAAATTAAAAAGGTGTGAATCGACTCAGAATAAGAATTAACTTCAGACTTCAGAATTGTGATTCTTCAGAATTGTGATTCTTCAGTGAATATCCACCCAATAATAAACATTGTGGCCAATGGATAACATTGAGTGGGTGGGACCTGTTGCACAATTCTTTTACATTTGTGTATAATAATAATGATAATGATAATGATTACAGAATAATTACTTCTTATGACATAAAACAGACTGAGGCTTTACTTAGTATCTTATTCATAAGAAGATCATTGTTCATACATTCATTGTTCATACATTCTGAATTTTCTGATTGAATCATGTGAAAGAAGTGAATACACAGAATTACATTTTTTGGAAGTAGAGATTCACAGTAGCATGTGAGATTTTCTATTTAAAATGTGTTTCTACAACTCAAATGCACTTGGCGCTGTGCAAACACAGATGGCAAAACTAAACACACATCACATCGTGACACATTGTACTAAATAATATAGATATTTTTTATATAAAAATTCAACCTATAATGACAAGCCCAAAATATGTATTGGTCTGGTTGAAAGTTGTTAAGCAGTGTACATTTTGAATACTACCCTTAATACAGTACATCATGTCTCTTTATGTCCATTCACAGACTTCACTGCTGCTGTTGTGGTAATATGGAGACAGCTGTCCATTACGTCTTACTCGCATCCCTGTCGATTTGTGTAATATGTAGAGTATTACCATGTAGGAATGTTAACCAATGCAGGAATAGCAGTGGACAACCATAAGAAGTGTCTAAGATTGGTCCTTTTTGCTCTGTTTTGCCCTTTGGGGATTTTGGCCGTTGGGCTCTTGGCCCTTGTGGAGGTTGTTTTGCCTTTTGAGCTTGGGACAGCACACATTTCCATGACAGCAGAGAACTGTTTTTTAGGGCATACTGTATATCATTATAATGGCAGCCTGTGGGTGTCCCCAGCAATCATGATTCATATTAGCAGAGTGAGATCTTAACATGACAGGAATCACAAAACAGATAGATAGACCAAGTTTGTATCAAGAGGTCACACATTTGCTTCCCTTTTGGCTACCTTAATACAACATGTGGATATCTATGACTGCAGCTTAGTGTTGAGGTTAGGTTTGGGGTTGGGGCTGTGGCAGAGGTTCCCAGATTGCCATCAGGCAGACCAGGCAGCTGCCTGGGGCCCCACCACTAGGGGACCCCGAAGGCCAACAAAATGTACCCCACAGCAATGTCTCCACAAATGCACAGACGCGCAGTGACAGGACAGCAACACCCCTTTTCAATGACATAATAGTAGGAAACCAACAAATGCAAGATGGAGAGATTTTCTCAGTAGTCAAAGTTACTACAAAAAAATTAACAACAAATGCACACGCATTTGAAGATGAAACATCCAACAGAGATGCCTAAAGACTCCTCAGCTATCCATCACTAGTGTCACTGTGACTGTGATGTAGCCACAAGCAACTTAGATGATATCTGCATCTAAGTTGGAATACCAACCCTTGGGTCTGCGTACCACCTGAATGCACGTAATGCAGGATGTTGCGTTATTGAAAACGAGTGGTTCCAAACTCGAGCAGTTTAAAATCCTCACGCAACCTCTGCTTCATAGCTGCTCTATCTATTCACTGCTCCCTGACTGTCAATCAATCAATCCAAAGAAGATTGAAAACCAACTTTTCTGTATGACTACATGATATGTGTCATTGCAACTTTTATGAAAAAAGCAAAAAGAAAGAAAAAGTTGGGTAGCCAGTAAAGGTAATTGACCCAGATACTTAATCTAAAGTGGGATAAATATGTGCATATATTAGAGACAGGCCCACGGTATATTACATCTAAGGAGTCATCACAAACAAAATGTAATATTGCCTGAAACAGAATAGCCTACCTTAGAGACTGGACATTTATATTGGGGACATTTATATTGCGGTGTGTAAACAGAAGTGACTCTTAACCAATCAGTGTGAGAAATAATGTTTCCAAAAAGAGACATCGCTCAAACCCGCACGCTCGCACTTCCACTGGGTGTTAGAAATGAAATGCTATCCCAATGCCGTGGAGCTTCATTTAGCCAGTTTGAGTCTAAGATGAGGCCGGTGCCTCAGACCTCACACCTTCTCGCTGGTGATTCATGACTTTAATCATACAAGCTCTCCAACCTGCTACCAACCATGTCAGACTTTGACACATCATTGCCTCTACAAAGGCTCCATGCCATTTGTTCTTCTAGGGACACTATCGCACTCTATTCTTGTGCACAACTAGATGTTGGACATACAGCATGCATTGTCCAGATCTGGTCATTAGAGAGTGAGGTTGCCAATGGAAAATTGCATGCCTGTGCTGGTTGGATTACTGAGAAAATTGATAAGCAGTCCCCCACTACACATGAGGGAGTTTTCTGGCCTTCTAAGCATTGCATTTCCTCAGTTCCTTGTGTTTTTCATAAATAATTCAGAATTAAAATATAATAACTCTAAATCCAGTATATTATCCATTCCAGCAACGTTTTATTTATGAAAAAACACAAGGGGGAATTGTCTGGACTAGAAGAGTATTACTTAACTTGAAATCCAGGACAGATTTATTTATGAAAAACATAAGGGGGGTATAATCTGGATTAGAGATATGTTAATTAATGATGTAAACATAATTCATGAAAAACACAAGGAGGTGATAGTCTGGGCTAGAGGGGTATATTTTGGGCTAGCCCAGAATATACCCAGGGGTGTAAAACAGGCTAGCCCACTTTAACCCCGAGTATAGTATAGTTATTATAGTATAAGACACTTGTCTGCTCCCCCCCTTTTCGAACTTTGTTCACTCGATTTAACCACTTAAGCCCTATTTCAAAAATAGTGAAAATAGCTGATCTACTAACTTCCAAAGCAAAACATTGTGATTTTTTCAAAGGTTGAAAGTGATTCTATAAACCCATATTGGGTTTGCCTTAGTCTGACTGCTACATAATGCAAGAAAGGATAGGATCAATCCCCCACCACCACCTCAGATCAGAGAGATCACTGGCTGCACCAGCGATCTGTAGAAGTTACTTAATATGAATAATACATTACTTTGCCATCTCAGTGGAGGAATTTGAACCAATCTGAATGTTCTTTTCTCTGTTCCATTGGATTCTAGGCCTTTTATTTTATTTTAAGAATGTACTGTAGGTTCAAATTCAGCAAAGTGGAGCTCCATGCTTGTGGCTATCAGGTTAAGCACATCTTGTTATAGAGTGCTGCAGTCTTTAGTTCTAAAAGTGATACAGGGTTTTAGATTTATGCAGGAAATAAGGCCTGTGGATAACCCTAAGAGACATTCACGTTTTATTATGCGACATGAATAATGTCCGTTGAATTGATCTTGAACTTTGAAGCTATTAATTTATGTGCTATTTCAAACTTCCATTATTTGATTGTGATTCAAGATTTGTGTAAAGTGTGTTGATTTATGCGCTTTAGTAATTTTACCAAAATCGAATGCAGAAATTCCTTTGGAAATCTTTGGTCGAAACCCATGACAGGAGTTTCAGGGTCGGCCTATAAAAGACGTCATCCCTGTAAAGCTCTTTTCTGAGCCAGTGCAGCTGGTTGGGGGGAAAGTGAAGGAAAGAGGCCATGTACCTCTGAGCGTATGAGCGTATTCAGAGTATGAGGACACCAACGTCTATGCAGCAAGTAGGGCAGGCGGCAGAGGTTCAGATTTGAGATGGGGGTGGGATTGAGGATGATGGTGACATCTTGGGATTCAACTCTTTCGGAGATGAAAGGTTGAATTTAAGACACCTCCAGAATGATGGGAATGCTTATTATTATTTGCCTTTCAGTCCATATCATGGTAGTTTATTTAACTTATTTGTTTCCCTTCATGTCTCCCATGCTCTCTGGTTAGTTAAGTAAACAGTCGGTCGCTTCATTACTGTACATCCGTCAGTGGAATTGCACATGGATTATGTTTATCACTCCATTCCCTATGGCTGTCTGACTGTTAGCAGGAAATCTCGAAAAGTTAGAATAAAATTTGCATACATCTTCATGGGAAGATTTTTCATGGGACAAGGAAGAACATTTCACACCGATTGGTCAAAGTGGGTGGATGTGACTTCTCTTCAAGCCATACATTGTGTGTCAATCTGCGGACGTAAGAGGCAAACCCTACACTATTCACCCAGTCAAACAAAATGCAGGTGCTGGACGAAGAGCACATTTCCGTCTGCTAAACAAAAATAGTGCTGAACTGAACAATCCGACATGAGGAATGGTACATCTTGACTATTGCATAGCGTTAGTATGCAGAGGTACAGCATGCAGACTGAGTGCAACATTTCTATCTCATTATTCATTCACTTGCTCAGTTTTTATTTTGGAATGCCTCAGAATAGTTTTCATTAGGACAGTGTGCACTGGGTTTACAATCCTGCAGGGCTTTGTGTCTTGCCAATTAATGAGCGGGTCTTTAGCTTTGCTTTCCCCTTTTCCTCCCAACTCTGGCAGAGCATGTGACAATGCTTCAGCATGCAGACCTGGCTTCCACTGTCATACACAGGTCATTCACATACACTGTCAAATCCTCAGTGTTGATTTATCCATTTGTAACAATGAGTATACTTAATGTATACAATCTCTGGGTTGAATTAACACTGAGGATTTTCCTGTCTAGCTACTGTATAGTGAATGTAACCCAGAGGTGTGCTGCAATTAGGGACACAGTGGAGGTTTTTCCTGTGGAGGGATGTGAAGGGTTGGCTCCCAGTGTGAGAGAGGAACACCAGGAGTTAGCCAAGACATTTACTGTAAGAGTCATGGACAGCTCCAATATTGCACTACTCGCCAGCACTGCCAAGCTCAAATTTGTATCAATGGCTTTTGCAGATTGTTTACTCTCTCTTGCTAGCTCACTCACTCACTCACTCACTCACTCACTCACTCACTCACTCACTCAATCACTCATAAACATAATAATTTATTCAGATGCACACGGACGCACATGTGCGCGCACACTCACATGCATGCCCAATTTTCACTGCTTTCACCTACACATGAGCGGGCGTCAGTCATCAGGCATAGTAATGGTAAAAACAAATGTTTCCAAATGGTTTACTCTGTAGTAATGCGTTGCCTCTTTTTTTCATTCTAATTCATCTTCAGATAAAGATAATCTATTCATAATCTTACATTTTTGGACATGGAGATGGGAGTCCAGATTAAGCTTGCATGCACTCCATTCACCTTTTTTGATTGAGGGAGCAAATCCCCCTCCTCCTCATCACTGAGGGACAGGCCAGGCGATAGACAGCAGCTAATCTCATTCCATTTACAGCTCATTTACATCCACTGACTGAGGGACTGAGAGATTAGATTTCTGGCACATAACGTAATTAAGTGATAGAAGATGAGGTGAAGCTCTCCCTTGTTTCTCCACCTGTCTGTCTGTCTGTCTGTCTGTCTGTCTGTCTGTCTGTCTGTCTGTCTGTCTGTCTGTCATGCAAACATGCATTGTACGAAGTTGTCATGGATTGAGTTGAAAAAAGGAGACGGATGTGCAACTCCTGATCTCTTGTAAGTTGTGACAGTCCATCTGTTTTGTGGCCATCAAGTCTGGAGTGAGACTGACAAATGGAGAGATTATTTTTGTTTAGATCACAATGAGGTAATCATGTCTTGTCCTTCCCTGGGAGGACGCCTTGGGGAATCTGTCACCTCTGTACAGCATATCTCAACCCAGCCTTTCTGTCATAACAGTGAGACAGAAAGTCTGTCAGTCACGATGCCAGGTTAACGGCCCTCAGTGGGCTCTCTAACCCTTGTCCCCCTGGTGTTCCTCAGTGACGCAAATGACTGCTCCTTTTTCTCAGTGGGCCGATAGCTGTCAAAACATTCAGCTAGAGGAAGCGTGCGTGAGTGCGTGCTTGCGTGCGTATGTCGAAGAATATCAAATATCGAAGAATATCACCAACCGTCATGCACGGCCATCTTTACAGCCACAGCCCACTTCTGTGGCTTCCTCTCGATTAAACCTTTCTGCAGAGACCTTGAAAAGCTCCTTGCCCAAGGTAAAGAAAGTAATCTGCAGTTGGGTCTAAAACATTGTGAATTCTGCAGCTACTAAGGCCATAAATTCTAATTGCTGCCTTTCTCAGGTGGGCAGTGTGGCTGTCGAAACGTTGGTTTATTTTTTTTATCCGTCTCACTCGTCCTTAATAAACGCTTTTGGCACGTAAGCTACGAGTGTGCGGCAAGGTGCCCACTCATACCTCCAGGCCAGCCCTATAATCTCTGATTCATGCCTCACATTAGGCTCCTCAAGTGCTTAGCTCTTGCTAGACCTGCTGCTAACTAGACACAGGCCTCTTGATCTTGCCTTTATTTTGTGAAATGGGCCTTATTTATTTACCTCACAAGAACATAATATGTAGATACTAGATAGATACTTATATCTGCAGTACTTCTCCTTTCCCTGACAGTAACTGCAAGTGCTCTGTTTCACCATATTGTATAATAAGCACGAATGCCTTTGCCATGCCACTGTTTAATATGCATAATCGATTTGGCATTGAGGTAAAATATACAAAATATGTGTAAGATTTGAAGTTGTGTGTAACTTATATTGTAACATGGTTTACTTGTAATTCTCACCCAACAAAGGATCAAACATGGTCTAAATACGAGAATGTTTTAACATACTGTAAGGGAAAAGTACTCATGCATTTACGATTATGCAAATATTTTATGGGTGCTCTCTTACATAAGTAGCATCTTGAATTATGATTGCTAGAAAGAGGAAATCATTTTTGCCTCCTTGTAGAGTAGGCTTGGTATGTACACACCACAACAGCTTGCCTTGGCGTGTTGTCTTTTGAAGGGGTGATCCCCTGGCTGTCTGAAAATGTCTCACAGTCTCATATGGGGCCAGTGTGAGGCTGTCACTCTCACATTGCAAAGATTGAGAGGGTCGTGCATCGTCTTGAGAAATCACCATGTGTTTGTGTCTGAAGGACCGTGTGTCCGTGCATGCCCGAGCTTACCCGTGTGTGTGTGTGTGTGTGTGTGTGTGTGTGTGTGTGTGTGTGTGTGTGTGTGTGTGTGTGTGTGTGTGTGTGTGTGTGTGTGTGTGTGTGTGTGTGTGTGTGTGTGTCAGCACCAAGCCACACGGGCCGAGACACTCATTCTCCGATGTGATGAAAATGCAAATCTTCTCTCACATTTCAACCTGCACTGTCACTCAGCAGCACAATACTGCATAGACTTTCAACCTCGTGCAAAACGGCACGCGATCAACCAGCCCCACCTCAAGTCAATCCAAAAAGCCATTTCCCTCATTCATCACAGATAGATCAATCCCCGCTCATTGTTATGTCCTCTTCTCATGTCCATTTTCTATTCTTACATTGATTTCCTTCACAGCCTCCATTTGTCTGAACTATTCCATTCTCTTTATCCCTCCATTCATCTGATCTCTATTCTCTTGACTCCACACCCCTGCACCTGCTCACACATCCCATCCACAGAGGCTTTGTATAAATTGGAATAAAAAAGATGTTGGAATGAAAAATGGTCAAACAAAACAGGTAGCTAGAGGAGGGCTGGATGATTAACGATCAGTAATTAACTCTGGGGGTCTGCTTTCAATTACAGTTCAGAGGTAATGGATTGTTTTTGTTTGTTTTTGTGCCTGAATCCAGGCTCACAATTAACCTGCCTTGGTTAGATAGACCGAGCAGAGAGGAGTATGAGGACTATGAAAAGCAATCACTTAATTGGTATAAATAGGTGGGAAAGCTTCATTTTCTCTCCTCATCTATTTTTCTAGCCTTTTTCCTCCATTGTTCCGACTGACATTGATCAGACTGATTAAAATAATGTAAAGTTTCCATTTAAACAAAACATTTTAAGAGGTGATTCAAAAGGTGACACTGATTTCAAGAAAGACTGATATCCTCAGGCAGGTTGTTCCAGATCCCTGGACCCCTGACAGCAACTTCAGCTCGGCTACCCTTAGCTCTAATTTAGACTTTGTTTCACGTGACGTACATTTCGTCCACTTGACATTTTTTGTTGAGTGACAGTTTTCAATGCTGCGATGTAATATAAATTAGCCATATATTTCAGTAAATTTGTTTTAAATACTCATTACAATACTCATTGCTGCATCACATTTCGTTGTGTGGCATCTGTATCATAAGCATTTAATAACAATTTAACCAGCTAGGCTACTGTGTAAATGCATTTATGTTAGAGATTTAAACCTTTTTGATACAGGGACCAGGTCCTTCAACAGCTTTACAGGTGTAAAATAGTTGGTGAATTATTATTTTTGTACAAGCTACCAACATTTGCAGTTTCAAAATAGTTATAAGAACAGAAAATAGAAAAAGAAAAGAAGGGAACAAGACACAAAATATGCATGAGGTGCATAGAAAGTAAAAATGAGGCAGAATATCACAGTCTCTTATACAAGTAGAGACAACACTTATCAGCAGGTATATCAAACATAATCTTTTGTGCAAGTGAGAGCCATGCAGCCCCCCGTCCCACACAGTATTTAGAAGTATTCTGCTTCAAGTTAATAATGTGATGTCTCCCGTAGACACATTATTCCGCACTGTTTGGAAGTTAGTGTTACTCTGTGTATCAACATCAAGTTCTCACATGAGCACTGCAACACTGACAGCATGTTCCTCTCAGTGCTACCCCTCGCTGTCACACCAAATTAAATACCTTTTGCAGTGATCTCTACTATTATGTGTCCTAAAATGCATTAGCTAATCAGCATAGCTATTCTTATACAATAGGCTATAGGTAATTTTTCAGTCATGTACTGTAGGAGGTTAAAGCTGCAATGTTTCATATTTTCTAACATGATACTGACATGATACTGACCATGATACTAACATGACACTGACCATGAAACTAAATTCACTGACATGATACTGATCATGATACTGACCATGATACTGACCATGAAACTACTGACCATGATACTGACATGATACTGACCATGATACTGACATGATACTGACCATGATGCTGACCATGACAATGCCATTATACTGACCATGATACTGACCATGATACTGTACTGACCATGATACTGACATGATACTGACATTATACTGACATGATACTGACCATGATACTGACACGATACTGGCATGATACTGACCACGATACTGACCATGATACTGACCATGATGATTTTGACCATGATACTGACACGATACTGACCACGATACTGAGATGATACTGACATGATGCGCTTGACATGATGCTCTTGATCTTGCATGCACGGTATGAAGTCAACATCACGTTTACCAATGAACTCCACACAGTGCCAACATATCCCAGAAGCACATGGTGAGGCAGGCTGCGTGGGTGTCAGTAAGGTTTCCACGATCAGAGTCAGTCATGTGTGAAGAGAGTTTGAAATTTCACCCCATCGTTTGGTCCCACATCTCCCCCCTGGCTCCACAGTTCTGCTTTGCTGCACAGCTGACTCCAACACTATTTAATCTGTGAAGAGACTGAAAATGACCACAGAAAATTGTTGGTCTGACAGAGGGAATATTCTCAAAGTTTTAGTTTGTTTCCCTGCTTGAGGCAATGTACCTGTATAGGCTACTTTTGCAACATGCTGTAGCTTAATTATTCAGTGGTAGACGATGAGTGAAATTCATGCTCTTTCTTCTTTGACAAAGATCTGGAGTAGCTAGTGACAGAACATTTAGAAATGTCGCTTTTTGTGCAAAAACAAAACGGCTATCAGTGTTGGACAAAATCGTGCCAAGCCGAGTTCAACACAGTGGCCGCTGGGTGCCGCTGTTATCATCCCAATAGCGGTACCTTTTAAAGTCACTGTCCATGGTTCTGACGGAGTCAATGGCGAGGCTTTACTTCTCTAATAACTGAGTCTGTGTCTCATTTGGACATTCAATTAAATACACTGCTCTTTCACATGGAGAGAGAGAGAGAGAGAGAGAGAGAGAGAGAGAGAGAGAGAGAGAGAGAGAGAGAGAGAGAGAGAGAGAGAGAGAGAGAGTATTTATAAAGATTCACTAAAATAAGCAAATACATCCAATTTCACAAGTGAGTATATGCTAAGGAGGCACAACAACATAATAGTAATTTGTAGCTCTACTTTAAATGACGTTTCCCACGTGGCACATCAGCTGCTTGCACGAAAACCATAGATGGCGCCATTACGAAATGAGTTTCAGTTTGCCCGAGGAGGTTTGAGACGAATCAACACAATCAGCCTGCCTGCTGCCAAGTGCCAACTACTACGATCCACATACCTCAGAGAGAGAGAGAGAGAGAGAGAGAGAGAGAGAGAGAGAGAGAGAGAGAGAGAGAGAGAGAGAGAGAGAGAGAGAGAAGTGCATGAGTACGAGAGAACAGCTGATTTCGCCGTGCAGTAGAAACATCCTGTAGCTCTGCTTTCGATTAGAGTAGAGACTAGAGAAGGTATATGAAATGTAGACACACGCATAGGCTATGGAGTCCAAACATTTGAATCAGTTTAGTTGAGAAGCAGCTCGGGTGTCATATGACTCAAACGGACCACACAACACAACCTACAGTGACTTCAAAGCGAGAGATTATGACTGCACTTATTTGACGACGGAGTGACATTCTCATAGAATCACTGACTGACGAAGGATTTGTCACGGACTGAAAAGCTACATTTAATATACTCAATTTACACTTTACACTTAGGCGAGCTGTAGTTGCCTCATTTCAGGTCTCCGAGCGCATTTTCCAAGTGTACAGTGTATGAAAGGAGCACTGACTGGATGGGACGCAGATGAGACGTTTCGCTACCTCAAGTTTTAGATGATAAGGTTGACCATGTTGAGGGACGCCGATTTGGTCTTTTGTTTTGGGAAATGATTGCTGGAAGCGCCGACACGGTCAAATAATGGTTAGAAGATGTCTACTAACGTTCAAGCCGTTCAGGTAAGGGACAAAGGGTCGAGTAGGCTATACAGTCATGCTTGCACAGTTCACCCTCATAAGACTTGCAGCATGCTGATTACTTAATGTCTATAGCCTAATAGAGACTACTACAGTGTAGCATAATTATATTATATTATATTATATTATATAAATAATTGTTGCCACAGTATTGGCTTTAATGACTGTGGGACAGGGTTTGTTTTCTATAGTCAGTGTGCATGCTGTGATCCTGTGATAAAGAATGCATTTCTTTGGTAGAAATGCCTTCATTGATGTGGAAGCCCTGATGATTATGACATTACATACAGTTGAGGAGCCCTCATCCTCTCTCTCTCTCTCTCTTTCTCCCTCCCTCTGTGTGTGTGTGTGTGTGTGTGTGTGCGCGCTCTGCGTCCCCATTCACACGAACACGTGCAGATGTTTCCCCAATGGAGAAATTAAATGTTGTGTATGTCCATGGGTACAGGGCCACACAATTTGCAATTGCAAGAGACTGTTTATAAAGAGGCCAAGTTAGATGCTTGTGACTTTATAGTGTCCTGCACAATTAAGTGGACTTAGTTCAGGAAAGAAAATATTACATAAGGTTTTTCATTTTATTTAATGCTTAAATAATGTATACAGTCAGGTTGTCATGCTGTGTCATAGCCATATTGTGTCCGCCTAATGCATCTGGTCTTGCAAGCCACAGATAAATGACAGTCTTTAAATCATTGAGTTAATTTCCCAGTATTTAAGTAACAGGTTGAACGCTATAGACTATCTTTTTTTTAACTGGGTGGGACTGCACTATTTTGATAAACTTTATAAAAGGCATCCAAGCCAATATACAATAGGGGCACTTTATATAGCCTCCACATAACCCACTGAACAAAATAGAAGTCATCTGTGGTAATGAAAGACAGGGCGTTCCAGCAATTGAAAAGTTAAGGTTTAGCTAAATCCGTGCATATTTGTAATAATATCATTGAATTAAGCTTTGACTCAAATATGTTCTGAGTCAGTAACTAGCTGTTAAAAAAAGCTCTATTCTTGCTGACATTAAACTCTACTATTCTGTGAGGATTGGAATATAAAACTGTGGGGAATAGCCATAGTCATTACACAACATCACAGGTTTTATGAGTGTCATCATCATTAACCGTAGCATCTAAAGAAAACAATGATATAGGCTTAGAGGTTTTATGATGCAACCTCTTTTGAAGCAGCAGAAGAATGTGGTTGTTGGCAACTTGAACTAGATAGAGGCAATCTGTGGAGTGCATATCTCCGCCAGGCCGGGTGGCCAACCCAGAATTGTCATGGGTTTCAGCCCTCAGGATCTGAGGAAACTGCAGGCGTAAAGCCTTTCTATGATATACCGATAAAACCTTTTGCATTTGTGGTACCCCCTCCAAATTGGGGTTGATTGGATAATAGGCCCCTCCTACAAATCTTTTAAGCCAATTACATGCAAACAGTAGGGAATATCAAAAAGCTGTTTGAGACTCACATGGCAATACATTCTGCAATAAACAGTGACATTTAGGTCTAAGTATAATTTCTTTAGGCTCTGCGTAGTGTAGAGGCCCCTCAATATGTGATTCATATTTGAGGTGAATCAGACGATTTGTCTACGATATTTGGCATTTTGTTTAAAATGGGTCCCTACAAGTAAAATTTGGAAGGCAGTTATAGCCAGTCAGTATGGAATTTCATCACATGCACACGTCACATGCTGGCCACATGAAGTCCAAGATCCACATCAAATTCTCGTCATGCTTCTATGTCTCTCCTATCTACTTTCCTATATGAAATAAAGCAAAAGCTGCCACAAATAATCTAAACAAAAAACAACATACAATAACATGGATAAGTCAGAGTTGTAAAAATTCTCTCAAATTGGCTCAAAATGTTTCCGTGCCTCCTTGATATTGGGTCAGAAGCAATCTGGAAAAAAAAAAAAAACACTATTAAAGTTTTCTTGGAATGTATCAGTCCTCTCACCTCCACCCACCGCCTCGCCATGCTTGGAAAAACTCACTCTTGCTTCAAAACCTTCTTACCTTGGGGTGAAATCTGATAAGTGTTTTACGTGCGAGCGAGCCAATTAGGTGATAGCGGATCTCTCCTTCTGATCCAATTATAGGGAGCAGAGCATTTACTTTAAGCCTGTTAATTAAAGACTCGTCAGGCTGGGCCTGGGCCTAATCCTCCCCTATCGCCCACCTAACACTGCTTTGAAAAACGGCTAAATGATAAGACAGGAAATGATCGCCCCGGGACAGGGCTGGTGAACAAACTGAGCCAGCTTCTGTACAGTACGCCCACGCGCGCTGCTGGGTGTCACGACTGATTTATCCTTTGTCGTACGACGGTGTATAAATTAAGCATTAATGTCTTAATTTGGCTCTCTGTTGTTCCTCTATGAGTCACTCTGTTTCTAACACACATTTACTTAGCTCTCGCTTGTTCTTCACTCTCCTTGTGTTTGTCTCTCCTTCCTTCCTCCTTCCTTCCTGTCTTGTATTCACACACCCATAAGACAGAAACATACTGCACAATGTGCACATATCTGTATGACTTCATGTATGCGGGTGAAACAATAGAATTCTCATTGTTAATTTAACTCGGTTAAGTTAACATGCAAGATTTCACTCTGTAGAGAATTAGAATGGATCCCTGGAACAACATATTTTGAGATGGAGGTCCGCGGCCAAATATATATAATTTTGGGGGTCCTTGACATGAAAATGTTTTGTTCCAGGGACCCCCATAAGCAAAGATTTGAGTAAAAATGTAGTTTAAAAAAATATATATATTCAAAGATTTGCGCAACTTTTCACGATTGTAGAGCTGCTATTTTCAAAAATAGCAGACCTACAGTACAAGCTCATAGCGCGACACTCGGTGCCACGCTATGAGCTTGTATATCAGCTATTTTTGAATGGCCAAAGTATAAAATAATGGTTATAGGCTATAGCTAAAAGTCTAAAATGACAGAGTTGCGTTCCCGTATGGAATGGGTTAAGACATCTGTACTGAGTTGTGATTAAGTACATGACATACATGATATAATAATTACTATTTACTACTGGAGCGGCTGGAGACCTTTTGTGTTCACATTATATTTAACATTTATTACACACGCATTGACTGTGTCCCTGTCGCCAATGTGCCCGTTGTGAATTAGTTGTACTACAGTAGGTGCATTAGTGGCTAAAGCGTAGCTTCATATCCCCAAGTGAATAATCTCTGGTTCATGGGGTTCAATGCCATGAACAATAATCCTTTGATTATATCATTTCATTGGACTGGAAAGGAGGGGAAAGGGGGTATTTTTGTCACAGTACATTTTGCACACACGTGAAATTTGTCCTCTACATTTAACCCATCCTATTAGGAGCAGTGGGCGCTATTAATGTGATGCCCAGGGAGCAGATAGTGGATAAGTGTCTTGTGTGTCTGCAGGGACACTTTAACACGTAGACCGAGGCTAGAGGGCGAACAGGGACCTTCTGATGACCAGATGGCCTCTATACCCATTAAGCTGTGGGCACCTCTAAAGAAAATCTGGACTGAGATCAGTTAACGTCTCTGCGCGAAAATACAATGATCATTAATGATTGTGTTATCCTGGCACATTTTGTCCCATGTCTGTTACATGTGCAGTATCATCTTAATATTTCGTAAAGAGAGAGAGAGAGAGAGAGAGAGAGAGAGAGAGAGAGAGAGAGAGAGAGAGAGAGAGAGAGAGAGAGAGAGAGAGAGAGAGAGAGAGAGAGAGAGAGAGAGAGAGAGAGAGAGAGAGAGAGAGAGAGAGAGAGAGAGAGAGAGAGAGACAGGGGGGGAGAGAGGGCCAGGGTCTTCAACGTTTTTCAGGCGAAGGACCCCTTAGCGGAGAGAGAGATGAAGCAGGGACCCCCACTACATACATTAAATATATTCATATTAAACCTTTTCCATTGATTTCATAGACAGCTTCATAGACTTGTTTGACAGCTCTATCATCACTGTTGCGTAAATGAATGCGTTTAGTTATTTTCTGAACAACACTTCACAACACGTCTTGTTAGCTTGTAGATCTGCTATTTTCGGTGCACGTTACTCCTGAAAAGGGATGCTAGGGTTCAAGTTGTTACTGTAAAAAAATATTTGGCGGCACCCCTGTAGTAGCTCTGAAGACCCACCTAGGGATCCCGGACCCCCTGTTGAAGACCCCTGCATTACACAATTGATAGCGTTTAATTTAGACCAGTCATCTGCGGTTCTTGTCTGGTCTTTGTGCTCATCACATTGATAAAAATGTTGCACATTCAACTACTCGCCAGAGATTCCACCATCAGCAAATGAAGCTGATGATCAGTGTTCAAAAAACGCAATCAGTCACAGTTAGTGTTTAGTGATTAATGCTTACTGTAAGGTTGGATTGGTATTCAATAATACAATCCATTGGATGTCTCCAACTCAGCGATAACCTTATTACAGTACATCCAGTTGCTATTGGATTACTCCTCCAGAGGTCTGTTAAAATATTCTGGTAATTTGTCAGTTTATTCCCAATATAATTACAAAATAATTATACCAAATGCAGTTTAGCATAATCATTACATGAGTTTGTTTTAAGTGACGCTGTAATATGCATATAATATTTACAATCAAAATGACGTTTCCCCTTTTGTAGACATGTTTTGGTGTAAAACACATGATCACCCATTCAAGTATTTTTTTGCGATTAAGAGATTAAAGCTATGGTACTGTTTTTTGTAATCACATTACTGTAATCCTATTTCATGCCTCAATATTTACTCAAAACAGATTTGGACACCAGTGTTTTTTTTTGTGACACTCACTCATAGATTATCAGTATCAGCAAAATAATGGAGGGAGGGGGTCAGCAACAGGGACACTTCAAAACAGTCATCATCTACATCCTTGTAGTCATTCCAGTGTATTATGAGTGAAGACCAAATACACTGGCTCCAGCAGAGAGTATTAAGTCACTGTGGAAGCCTGCCAAACCACCATGGCCAATACTTATCAGATTATTCATCATCAGTCTCATCCCTCTGGGGCAGTCGGTTTAGTTCAATACCTTATTCTTAAGTGGCCATTCTTCAATGCTGTTGATAGGAGGCCATTTGTTATGATCTCATGTAATATCAAAAAGTTTTCTTCAGAACTTCTAATGAGAGGAGGAAGTGTTGTTATATTTCACAGTCTGCCCTGCACTCAAGCAAACAACTCGTAGTTGGGTTGGACTTTGGAGGGGTCAATCTTATTGAATAATTTACATTTCATTTGTCTTGCTTTTGACTATTGGGGTATTGAACCCCAATAGCATACGGATACCATCAACCCCTGCTTGATGGTATTCACATGCCAGCTAATGGGGATACTAATTAATAAACAACTAATATCGTCAGCTTCTGCTTTATGGCCTCTGGTGCGGAAACAGATAATTAGAAGTAATCTGTGCAAGGTTAGCTCTAAACGGTTAAATTAAATGAGATAATGACCATTGGAATTTTATAGTTCCAGAATGTGGTTCCCTATTGAGATTTTTATGTCCACCAGTGGCTGAGCTCTGCCCTATGTCAGTAAGTTGGTCGGTCCATCTGTCCATCCGTCCAACCGTTTGGTCCACTTTGGTCCATCTGTCCATCCGTCCAACCGTTCGATCCACTTTGGTCCCAAACAACATATCAGTTACTGGCAGTATTGTCATGGAATTGTCTGTGCACCTTTATGAACCCCGGAAGATGACCTCTACTGATGGTGACCTATGGCCTTTCTTCTAGTGCCACTATTAGGCCAAATTTCCACTTTTCCACATTTTACTCCAAAACATGATCTCTTGAAAAGTTCTTGCTGGATTGCCACTGCATGTACTTGTTCCTAGACTCGTGCTACTGTACCACATATAGTTCCATAGTGCTGTTCCCTATTGACGTACGCCAAACTGCGTCTTTCTCCCTCTCTCTGTGTGTGGTGCACATGCATGCACGCACGCACGCACACTTGTGTGTGTTAGGGCATTAACAGAATAATCGAATATTCGAATATTCGACTATCAAACCGACTATTCGACTATCAAACCACTATAAGATTATTCGATAAAAAAAAAAGAAAAAAAAATGTTTTTTTTTTTTTTTTTTTTTTAGATTTTTTTTTTTTTTTTTGGCTTTTCTGCAGCAGACATGCAGCTGTGAGCTCTGGTGTGACGTCAACTCGCATTCCTTGAGTCCAGTCATCAATGTCATTGAAAAAAAAAAAAAAAAAAACTTTTTATTTTTTTTATTTTTTATTTTTTTATTATTTTATTTTTTATAATCAAATCGATTAATCGAATATTCGAATACTTATAGGTCGAATAATTCGAATACTAAAAATCACTATTCGTGAATGCCCTAGTGTGTGTGTGTGTGTGTGTGTGTGTGTGTGTGTGTGTGTGTGTGTGTGTGTGTGTGTGTGTGTGTGTGTGTGTGTGTGTGTGTGTGTGTGTGTGTGTGTGTGTGTGTGTGTGTGTGTGTGTGTGTGTGTGCGTGCATGTGCATGTGCACATTGATTTGCAACGGACCCGTCCCTGACTATTTTTCTCCACCCACATTGGTGCATGGCAAGTCCCCACACACTGGCGGAGAAAACACGCCACTGCATCTCTGTAAATGGCCAATTTGCCCATCCGGTGCTTGCCTCATGCCCAATGAGCCTGCCCCAAAATAGGGCCATCTGTCTTGTTTCATTATGCTTCCTTTCCACAGCAGTTGAGGCATTACATTTCAAATGTTATGGAGTTAACTCATCACCAAGTAATTGGTGGAGCATGAGGAAATCCTCATTGGGTTTATGAAAAAAACATTAATGCATTGTCACATTTCCATACACTTTTATACAGTCCTATACTATACATAGCAGCTTTACATTGCTTCTTGACATGCCGGTATAGTTGCCATAGCCATTGCCAGTATACTATAGAAGTGTTGCATTTAACCTGCATCAAGTAATGAAGAATTTCTCTTTCTAAAACGGTTAGTCCCAATCCTTGATTCTGATTGGCTGGTTTCCGACGTTCCAGCGTTTCTGTAACTGAGCGAGGGAAGGAGAGCGCTTGTTTTCCTTAAAAGCCCTTTAATCACCGCCAATCACCGAAAAACCTCTTGAAGGTTCGCTAAAGGCAATTTTAGGCAACCTGAATATTGCTGTGGCTGTATCTACGGTAAACCTGAGAGGACCGGTGCCAGAGAACATACTGTAGGATGATGTGGTTGGGAAGGCAGCATCGATGCAGAAGTGGCCGGAGCAGAGATGAGGTGTGGCCAGGATTCGATGAGGGGAAGGTAGTGAATTGGGGGTCCTGAGGTGAAGCATTGCAGGAGTGTCTCATGTGGTGAGGTAGTTGCAGACTAGTCTTGCTTTGTTTGGGTGTGAAGGTGGAGGATTCGGAGAAATAGATTGTGTTGTCAACGGAGGACCTGAACTCTGAGGCTCTGCAAGGCGAAGGAAAAACAGAGTCTACTGAGAGTGGAGTATTCTGAGGCTGGTGAGAATGGTGTGCAGCAGTGTTGATTTTGTCGACTAAAACTATGACGAAAAATGTTCGTCGACTACATTTTTCCACTGACGAAAACTAGATAAAAACTAAGCTACGATGACTAAAACTAAGACTAAATATATTGACAATTTCGTCAACAAATAAAAACTAGACTAAAATGTTAGGGAGGGAACTAGTGGAGAAGAGATCCAGTAGAACTAAAAGACAAGTAGTTTTATGCTTGGTTGCGCTCGGGTGTTGCGCTCTGAAAATAGCAGATCTACAACCTCATCATGGTGATGTGGGTGTGTGTGTGTAAACGTGACCAGCGTACACCAACCCTGCACCTTTACCTCAGCAGCTTACATTTCTTTGTCAAACTACTAACAGGCTCAGCATGACACCCATCACACAGATGGGTCTGAGAGTGTGGGTGATGAAACTTGTGATGGTTATGAGGTTGAGGTTGAGGGGAAGGCGATTCCTGCATGGGTGGGGAAGACTTTAAAGGTGTTTCCATGCAGTGAGGTAAATGGAAAAAGGTTCTGGGTGCAAAAACCGTTGAGGATGTGGAGGCATGACTGGGTGACGAGGTGTTGGACCTCATGGAAAACAGCGGAAATGGGTTTGGCAAGAGGATCAGAGTTGGGTGCCAAACTTAGAAATCTGCAGGGAAAGATGAAAGGGTGAGTCAGCTATAGCATTGTGTTTCCCGGGGGCGATGTGGGCTCCACGGAGTATGAATTGTTGGTGAGGATCCAGCAGAGCATCTTGGAGGAGGGAGTCAAAGGGCTTGAGGCTGCTCTTGCATCCAAACCTTAAGCAGACCGCAAAAATAATAAGGTGCCTTTCCACTGGACCCCAAAAAAGGCTCCAGTTAGGAATGTTAGAGAGAGAGCACAAGGGACTGAGGAGAAGGGCGGGGGTTAGGTGGAGGTTGTGAAGCAGAAAAAACAGTTTAGTCATGCAAGCGCAGGTATATATTTATGCTGTGGTGATTGGAAATGGTGAGTTTCAGGGAGAGGGTGGACTTAACTCCTACAATTTCATTGTCAACTTCATTTTATACTCCAATAGTGTGATATAGTGTAATAGCAGTTTCCAGTATGAACCATTTTTGTTGTTGTTTTGACAGAGAAGCACGATGAGACTGGTTTGTGCGTCACAGACTTTAGTGTACGTAGAGGTACTAAGGTACTTAAAGCAGACTGGTTTGTGCGTCACAGACTTTAGTGTACGTAGAGGTACTAAGAGTACCCCCTCAAGGACCACTGGTTGAGAACCACTGGGATACAGGAATGAGTGCCTGGCATCATCATCATCATCATCTTTTCTGCATTCTCTCTGCATGATGATGTATTTCTACTGTATTTATCCTCCGCCTTCAAATATCTGATGTTTCTTAACTTTTATCTTCTCTCTCTCCCCCCCCCCCCCTCCCCCTTCCTCTTCTTGGTTGCATTTCTTTTTCAACCTCGACCACACCGGTTCCCATCCTCCATGTCTCACCCTGCCGTTGATCATCCGTACATCCTCCACTCCTGTTTTTAACGTCTGTCGCTTCTCATCTATGCCTCTGTCTGCTGGCTCCTCCCAACATCTCACTCCTCACCTCATCCCCTTCACTTATCCATATCTTCCCTCTGTGCATACCTCCAAACTTCTCATTACTCCTGCACCCCCCCCCCCCCCCCTGTTTTCCTCTCTTCTCTCTTCCTCTTCCCTCCTCTCTTGGTGTTCCAGGATATTCGTGGTGGGGATTGGCTTCTTCAGCCTGTGCTTTCTAATGACCTCTCTGGGGGGGCAGTTCTCAGCCAAGAGATTAGGGGACTCCCCCTTCACTATCCGCACAGAAGGTACATACAGTGTGTGTGTGTGTGTGTGTGTGTGTGTGTGTGTGTGTGTGTGTGTGTGTGTGTGTGTGTGTGTGTGTGTGTGTGTGTGTGTGTGTGTGTGTGTGTGTGTGTGTGTGTGTGTGTGTGAGCGTGCGCGTTTTAAATACTGTAATATTGCCACTTATCACTATTTTGTAATGTACTGTCCCACTGCTGTTTTAAAACATCCTCACTGCGGCACACACTTAAAGCAGAATGGATCCTGAAAGCCGCTGCGTTCACACAAGACGCACATACCGTATAGGCAGCAACCTCCCGCGCGGCACCATCGGTTCAAGCGGAGAGCCAACAGCGTCAAAAATAATCAATATTGTCAACCCTCTTTGTTTATATATTAATGCAATGACCCGAGCTTTGCTAACAGGATAATCCCCCCCGTATTTCCTATTCAAATAATGTCATAAAGACACAATAGACACACTTTCTGCACCCAGGGGCATACTGGGCAATGTCATTCCCCATTTCTAATTCTAACCATCCACATGGGACGCTACATCCTGGCTAACATCGTCAGCTAGCACTGCCTGGTAAGGTAGATATCAATGTAGTAGTGCTTATTTGTTACAAACCCTGTAGCCCCAATTGAAGTCTGATGCTTCACCATGCAAATATTTATTCAGCCTATTTAAATCATGGTAGTCCCAACTCCCTAGTGTGGTCACACATACAGTTCATTTTGTGTATCATTCTGTGTGTGACAGACGGTGTGTGTGTGGTCGTTCAGTCTCTTGCTATTGGCTACACGTACAATTATTTGAAAAGTTTAGTCAATAGTTACTTACAAAACATACGTTACCCACTTCAGCCCTATATACATTTCAGCCGTTTGAAAATAACCGATCTACAAGCTCACAATGCGTTGCGATGCGACACATTGTGAGCTTGTAGATCTGCTATTTTCAAAAGATCCTTATACATTGTATAGGCTACATTTGAAAACTTGCATAATGAGTACTTTTACTTTTGTACTTTAAATATATTTTGATACCAATACTTTTGTACTTTTACTCAAGTCAATTTTGAATTTCGGACTTTTACTTGTAACAGAGTATTTCTACTTTGCAGTATTGATACTTTTACTTAAGTGAAAAAATATGTGTACTTTTTCCACCACTGCAAACCACTCATTCCTTCATTGAAGTCGATGGCACTTGCCACCTCTCTGCGTCTTGTCTGAACAGCCCATTATGGGTCAATTTTATATTTGGAGTTAATTGAACACAATTGTGTGTGTAGCCTCATAATTAATACTTTAACATAGTCTGCGTTGGTAAATGGTCTACACCCTATATTCACCTACCGGTATACACACACCACCGGTGGAGGCAACCATGCAAGGTACCATTGTGTACTTCGGGAGCAGTTAGGGGTTCAGTGTCTTGCTTAAGTTAATCTCTCCAGAACAGATTCAGAGCTGTGCTACTGAATCTGTCGGGAGCCCCGTTCAGTTCGTGTGAGCGTTGGCCTACAAGTGGGCGTGCCTTCAGATCAGGAAGCAGGCCGCGCTTTACCCAATCAAATGTAGTGGACGGGATTTACATCTCTGCGTTCGCTTCCCACTGGAAACAAACCCAAACTCATTTAACAATAGCGTCCTCGGAGCCGACAATACCACGGAAAGTTAGTAACATTTTAACTTGTTATTTCATCATAGAAACAAGTGGGCTTATAACCAAAACGATCCATGTTTTTTGGGATGAAATGGTGTTAGTGTTCCGTGGAGAAATATTGTTAGTGGGAATGAAAACATAGGCGCAACACCGGAAGTGGAGGGCTGAGGGCAGAGACCAAACGCCGGTTTCCAGTCATCGTCGGTCTATTTAATCACTCCCCCCCAGAGTCAAATGCAAAAGTGAAAAACGCTGGGTGCGCTGTTGTTCTTGACGATGGGTTCCCAGATTGTGCTTAAGTACACTTCAACACAATGCCAAGAAGAGGGGATCGAACCGGGAACATTCCAGTTCCCAGATGGCCGTTCGGAGCCACTGTCCGGAGCCACTGCACAACGATCAGCCAGTAAATTCAGAAAGTGGAAAAAACATTATGTTGATTTAACATTCACCAAGCAAATCCCAAAGGGAGCTTTCCAAACCCAAAGTGAGATAAACATGCTGTATTGCTGCAAGATTCACAGAATCTCTGGCAGGAGGCTGTTTTCAAGCTGTGAAGTAGTGGCTGGAGAATAAAATAAAAATGTGTGGCCAATACCGAAAGTCTATTAAATCAGTTTCAGTTTTGATGCATGCTTTTAATGGGATATTCAATTACAAGTGACAAGGGTGTAGGGAAAAACATTTAAGGTTTAGAAAAGTATTCTCTTCTTCCAAAAATACATCAGAGGGTATTTGCACACTGAGTCCGGCACAAGTTTGAATTGATCATTATGTTTTTAACTTATCTGAAAAATGCAGCAATTGAAATGGTTTCGATTGAAAAAATAAAAACTTAAAAAGCACTGTCACAGCCAATTTTTGGACAGCAATTTCAGAGTAGGTGTGCATAATGTTAAATTCTTTTACTGGTCAATAGTTTATTAAATTAGGTCGCGCTCCAGCTCAGTAAGTAAACAACATCCCAGCACTCTGGGTCCAGTGCAACCAACAGCAGGTGTCAGGCGTCACACACCTATATTACAGGTTCCTACCTAAGCAACAATAGTACACCTATTGTAACACAGACAACAGAGAACAGCATTGTTTTAAAATTGTGTTGTTCTTTATTCCGTACAAATAGTGAAGAAAACTACTTTATAAATGATATACAGTATATGTGAGAAAAATAAATATGTCTGGTGTGCCAACAAGCACACATCAGACACAAGAGTGGAAGAAATAATTTGTAATTTCCTGGCAATCTGGTAGCTTAATGAATCTAACCGCCACCACATTTTGCTGTTTATTTTGCTTCTCTCTGAAATTATAATAGAGATAAACTACTGTGTCCCTGGCAACACTTTCTTTTCTTGTAAAGGAATGCACTTTACAAGAAAGTGTATTTCTTTACAAGAGGGGGGGGGGGGGTGATACAGGCAAGGCATTGCATGACACCCTTATTGCTTTTCCAAAACCTGCATTATTTACAGTACGTGGCCAATTTACGGCCTCTTCTCCCGATCTGCAAATGGCTGAAAGTGTAAACTATTGCTTCTCTGTGAGTGAGTGTCCCATATTGCATCGATATGTGTACCTATAATTGCCAAGGTGTCTTTAGCAAAGCAGTGAACCCCAAACAGTGGTTCCGCATGCACTACTGCAAAAACCTACAGTATATGCTCTGACTTCTTTCCTGCATATACCGTACATACTGTAAGTATGCACAGGGTGCTGTGCTGTGTGTGCAGTATTGCTATACCATAACTCTAGGTGGCTCAGCTGAAATTCAATTACTGTACCAATCATGACCACACCACAATTACGTATAATTATGGAAAAGTAGTCTCTCCTGTATATTCTTGAGACCGCAATGAAAATAAGAGTACTACAAGTCATCCTTACCCCCCTTTCAATTTAAAATACATTTCTCTTATTTCCAGTTATTATGGAACACATTTAGACACTGCTGAGAACTAGAGTTCAGTCACATAACTCACAAATAGATTGAGACCAATAATAGCTTGAGAACATTTTATTTATAAATATAAATGCAAGTGTGAATATTATATTTGATCTTGGCGTTCAGAGCTCTGCTTATACATTACTCCCTGCTCAGCACATTAGCACACAACCATTTAAGGAGATATACATCTATAACACCCCCCTGCCCCCCCCCCCACCCCCCCCCCCCCCCGCCAGTAGGCTCTATAGACCCCTTAACAGACGACGTCACGCTGATAAGAACAGTGTGCGTGCAACCAGTATGCGCGCAATGAAACCCATTCTATCAGGTCTGGCTAGGACGCGCCTCACCAGCCAGCACACAAGAGAGGGTTGGGGGGGGTGTGCTGAAACCAGCGCACCCCGAAACAACAGGTTGAGAATTGATTGCGTGAAACAATCACCTGCGCATCCAGTCTCAATGTTGGTAACAAATAATTGGTCTATGCACAGCAGCCATGTTGGAAGAAATTGGGGCCACTTCTTACTTCCTTCACAGGTGATGCTTTAAGGTTGTGCTCCATTCTGGTCAAACAGAGTCAAGGTGCTGATATTGTGCATGTTGGCTCTCTGGAAACACTCTGCTACACCAGTGGGTCTCAAAGTGGGGCCCAGGGACCCTCGTGGTTCCTTGAGGGGGTTCAAATGGCCCCTTACGGGTGTGTAACTCTGAGTGTGTACAAATGGAACCAAATGGTTGCATTGGTTCCATTTGTACACTCTCAGAGTTATGGGGGTCCTTGAAAATTAAAACGTTTGCGAACCACTGTGCTACACTAAATGGAACAGAGCCTTCATTAGTATCATTGAACACCTGTGAAGGAAATGAAGGGGCCCAATTTGGCTGCTGTGCATAGAGCCTATTGGTCAGCTGCTTGACATGTCACATACAGTACATCTCCCACACAGAGCCGCCTCTCGAGTGTACACTGCCTGAACTAGCTCGCCGGCTACGCATCATTTATTGGTGGCTGGAACCATGTTATTGGGGTTCTGAAGCCGCTGTCAAGCACCTCCATTTTGCACCACCGAAATGTCATTATCACATTGGCCAGTCTGAGATGTCACATGACAGTAAGTGTGTTTGTGGGGGGAGTGGGTTGGAATCAACGGCAAGACAGAAAAATCATGGTGTTCTATCTAATCTCTTGCTCTACGAGCGTGAAGAATGATGGTCCCTGGCTCGTTGGCTGTAGGGCCACCCACACTGTGCTGTGTGTAATATGCGTATATGTACAATATGTATGAAAGGTGTGAAGGTGTGTGTGTGTGTGTGTGTGTGTGTGTGTGTGTGTGTGTGTGTGTGTGTGTGTGTGTGTGTGTGTGTGTGTGTGTGTGTGTGTGTGTGTGTGTGCGCACAAGTGCACGCATGTGTGTGATAGAGACAAGTGACAAAGAGAGAAACATGCACATTGTGACGGTATGGATTACAGTGTGTGTGTGATGAATTGGGATTAGTGTCTATGTGTTTCTTAGTGTAATGTGCTTGATTAATTAACCACTCATGCACTGCAGTCTGGGCAGACATCTGGAGCAAGCTCATTAAAAACTGTAGAGTGTCCAACCACGCTGTCCCACAGGAGTGAGTGTGTGTGTGCCTGTGCGTGTCTGTGTGTGTGTGAGAGAGAGAGAGAGAGAGAGAGAGAGAGAGAGAGAGAGAGAGAGAGAGAGAGAGAGAGAGAGAGAGAGAGAGAGAGAGAGAGAGAGAGAGAGAGAGAGAGAGAGAGAGAGAGAGAGAGAGAGAGAGAGAGAGAGAGAGAGAGAGAGAGAGAGAGAGAGAGAGAGAGAGAGAGAGAGAGAGAGAGAGAGAGAGAGAGAGGGAATTGTCTGCCTTGGTAATGTACCTCCATCTGTGTTTCCATGGATGTATGTGAGAGCATGCATTTGCTCACGCAGAGTTTAGCCATTTATGCACAATGTAAACAGTAGCACCGTGTGTGTGTGTGTGTGTGTGTGCATGTGTATTCCTCACTCTCTGTTCTCCCTGTGTGTGTTTGTGATGAACTGGCAGGAAATTGTCTGTTAAATGGGGCGACAGCAGCAATGTGGGACAAGATTGAGATCAGGGAGACAGAGCGACCGCTCCATCTGCTCTCAGCAAATCAGTCTCGCAAAACAACTGGCCCTTTCATTACGTCTCCCCACACCACCTGCACACACGCGAGCACGCACACACACACACACACACACACACACACACACACACACACACACACACACACACACACACACACACACACACACACACACACACACACACACACACACACACACACACACACACAAAAGATGTTGAGAGACTGAAAACTAAACTGTTGTTCAGAGCATTCATTAAGTACCACTTCTGGCAGTATGGGTAATATACCCTTGTTGGTGCTTTTGTTGAAAGTTTAAAGTATTTTAGTACAGTAAGGTATTTTCTACTAGTTGTGTGGAAGTTGTTTTTTTTTCACAATACTTAAATGAAGCTATACTACAAATGTATCCAACACATACAGTAAAGCTACTTGGAGAAAAACTCTCTTCATCTTTGTCCAGTTTAACCACATTGACCCTGGTGTCTGTATTACTGGCTTGTCATTATAGGTGAGGAATTCACAAAAATAGCCCAAGCCTATATGCTTAATGTATACACGTTGTAGCAGAACTACAAGCCCACAGGTTGAAGTTGAGGTTGAAAAAAGTAGGAAAATGAGCTTGATCTGCTATTTTTGTCGTATAATTTTCCAGGTAGATTTTGAGATGGCAGAGCATGCAATACTGACCTTTTTTGAAAATATCCTTCACACATGGCCCCTGAACAGTCAGAAAGAGCCTGGTGTGTTAAGTGTATCGGAAGGACTACAATATGCGTTTTGATGGATGCAGCAGTAGTAGCTATTAGCCCAGGCTTATCCCAATTCATCCAAACACGCACGCACGCGCTGGCATACTGTACAGGAATAGTGTTAGTATAGTGAATAGTGAATAGTGTCATAACTCATAAGATGCTTTTCACAAGAAAATAAATCTGTTCTTTGCAAAATATGGGGATTCCATTTTGTATTCCGGCAGTTCGCTTTTGTTTGCTGATATTTGCATGCCTACGTGTGCACAATGAATTTTGCAGACGAATCTGCACTGCACTGTTGTCACCTCAGCGGGAGCAGCACAAATCGCAATTGTTTGGGTATTAACTGCATTTCCTCACCTCTGCCTCATGCTATACCGTCACCTCTCGCTCGCGTGGATTATCTGCTTCCGCTCGGAGGTTTGGAGAGCAGGGCTTCCACTCAAATCCCCCTCTCTCCTCACTGACTCACAGAGGGCTGTGTGAGCCATGGATGGAGGGGTAGAGGGCTCACTGTAGGAAATGAGGCTGGGGGGGGGGGGTGCGTGGTGGGGTCTGCACTATGCACGTTTGCACACATGTGTGTGTGCGAGCGTGCATGTGAGTATGGATTTAAGACGAAGTGAGAGAATATGCAGAATATAGAGAGCCTTTAATACTAGGAGAGAGGAAAAAAAGACAGGCTGATGAAAGACGAGGGATTAAATGTACATAAGCGGGAGACATGTTCTCTTCAGATCAAAATCAGACAGAAGAGAGATGTGATGTTGAGCATATAGGCCCCTCCCCATAGAGACCATTAATACCCTGCAGTTAATTGCAATAACAAGGACTCAAGACACTTCTCCTTTACCCTATAGCTATAACCACTAAGCTCTCCTCCCGATTTGCTCAAGGAAAAAGTGAGTCCCAATGCTTCTCCTATTGCTGCTGTCTACCATGTCCCTGATGAGTGGAGGCTATGAGTTTTTGTCTGCTAGAATTTTTATGAAACAACCTATTTCCTCTAATATTTCTGATTCCAAAACCTTTCTGTATACTTGACCGGAGTCCCCAAGGGCTAGGCACCCTCCTGTTCTCGCTTTAGGCCATCAATAAATATTCCCCAGCTAAATGATTGATAGTTAATCTTCACCATTATTACATGTACTGTACGTGCACTAGAGAATGAACAATGGAGTTTCACGGTTATCGCTATAACTGCAGTACTAAAGGAATTCTGAGCCAAATTACCATATCACACCAAATTTCGAACAACTCTTAAAAAAGTCAAGGCTCTAAAGTTACTATATTTAGTGTAAATTGTCTTGGCTTATGTCCAGCGGTGACATACAAATATATACAATTATAATATTTTAATGTACATTTAGCAATCCCGTTGTCAAATTAGGGTTAACTGAATCACTGACAGATGAAAGGTAATCGGGGAATGGTTAGGGGTGGGATTAAGGACCTATTGTTCACACGCCTTAGCTGGCAGTAAATCGGTGTTAAAAACTTTTTCACACATTTTTGAGAGCCTCTTTCTCAGCTTCTTGAATTTTATTTCCAGATTTAAACATTTGACACATCATCTTTCTCAAAGGTTACATTCTGTACTTTAATCATCTGCAAAAATCTGAGGAATGACTGAGGCCTACATGAGAGAAAAAGTGTATTATATTATATTACATTATATTCTTACATTGGGGTCCCAGAAATAAAAAATTAAATAATTCTCATGTCTGGTGCCAATATAATGCATATCACATTGGTGGTCCGCAAAATGAAAAAGGTTTAGAATCAACTGCTACAGTATAGATAGAGAGAACTTGATATAGAGATTGGTCAAACAGGATGCAGAAATTTGCACAAACATTTCCACACCTTCTAGATTTCAGACAATAAGTCAACCCGCGTTCATGCATAGCACAGTATCTGCTGTTGACTGAGTTCCTATCACACACCCACGCACTGGTCCCTCTAGATTTTTATTTTCTCCTCCTGGCTGATGATCATCTCCTCATCTCCATCACACGTCCCTGCAGTCATGTTTTGTCCCCATCTCCACCTGTCAAACTAATCTGGCACGACAAGTCGTCTGAATGTTTCGTACCGATGCTAGGTACAGCATAGCACAGGAGGAGTGAACATTATGTGCAGTCATAGCCACAGGAGTTTGCAGTGTGTGTGTGTGGGGGGGGGGTACATGTGTGTGCATTGTTGTGTGGGTGGCTGGGGGGGTGTGTGTGTGTGTGGGTGGGTGTGTGTGTGTGTGTGTGTGTGTGTGTGTGTGTGTGTGTGTGTGTGTGTGTGTGTGTGTGTGTGTGTGTGTGTGTGTGTGTGTGTGTGTGTGTGTGTGTGTGTGTGTGTGCGTGCGTGCGTGCGTGCGTGCGTGCGTGCGTGCGTGCGTGCGTGCGTGCGTGCGTGCGTGCGTGCGTGAGTGAGTGATCTGGGCCATACCCTAAAAACAGAGCCTTAGACCATTTAAGACATTTAAGATTAACAGAGTAACTGAACTGTAAAGCGGTTAGGAAATGGACACAACATTGAAATTTCCTACTGTTACTCGACTCGTCCCCATCAATACCACAATTGTGTCTTTGGGAACTGCACTTAAACCCAATTATGGCTCCAATGGAGCTGCGCAGTGGACAGAGAGGCTCCCAGCCGTTAATGTTCAAGTTGTTTGAATTGTCTCATGCAAAATACAGCCAGCGGCAACCTTGCAGGCAGTGAATGCTTGTACTGTGTACGCCAAGCTTTCCTTAACATGTGAAGTACTGAAGACATAAGATGAAAAATAAGTTCAGACATGCAAGTGTGTGTGTGTGTGTGTGTGTGTGTGTGTGTGTGTGTGTGTGTGTGTGTGTGTTTGCGTACGTGCGTGCATGTGTGTGCGCGTGCGTGTAACTAGTTTATTATTCTAGGCAAATAAAGTGTCTGCAGAGTGACTGTGAGGTACTAGAGTGAAATAGGTCATTGCTGAAAAGGGACATATTGTTGCCCACTGCCCAGTCAAGGTAACCTGGGGTGATAACGCTATAGAAGAGATAAGACTTCACAGGCAGTGACTTCATTGGTCCAGGCAAACTTCTGCAATAACATGCAATGGATTTGCTTTGAAAATATCCCTTCATGCTATTGGAGACGGACACAGGGCCCTATTTTCGGGTTCCTATACCCTCTATTTGGGGATTTAGCATGGAGCAAGGGGCGTTCCTGTGCGAAAGTTGCTATCTTCGGACACAAGCCTTATCCCTAAAACACCTGTGCTACCCGTTACATTATGCATAGGTGTGGTTTGGGTGTTACAATAATAAAACCAATCACTGTGCTAGATGCCATTGTCTTTAAGAGAAGACTGAGCAAGCCATTATCCCCAATGCAATCTTACCCTCTCCCTCTCCACCCATGGAAGAGCGACGTTGCCATGGAATAAAATGATATTTGATACACAGAAGAACTATCACTCACACATTGCTGGTTATAGAGAACTTTTAATTATAGCAGTCTGCTTGTGTTCTGGATTAATTAAACGCAATGGTCTGGTCTAGGCCTGACCTCGACTAGTCGAATAGTCGACTAATTAGTCGCGGGGGGTCCGAGTCAACTGCGTGTCTCTTAGTCGAATCTAGTCGAGAAAAAAAAAGGGTAGCACTTGCTATGCATCCTATGTGTATAACGCATCATGAACATACTTATAAGGTATTATAGTTTTTCTTTTTTTTTCTTCTTTTTTTAAGGGCCAAAAATGTTTTTAATTGTTTTTTGGCCAAGTCTACACCTGCAACCACACGTAACTTCCACTTTATTCTTCTTATTCCTCGTCTTTGTATTGGTATTGTTTATGTTGGAGCGCCTCATTGCGGCTGCAGAGTTCATGTGCAACCTCTTCCAGAGAGAGATAGAGACACCCACTAGAAACTCTGCTGGAGACACAAAACAAACTGTGTAGACTTGGCCCTTTGAAATAAAATGTATTTTGGCCCTAAAAAAAAAAAAAGAAAAAAAAAGATTTGACTAAACAAATCCTTAGTCGGGGACAGGCCTAGTCTGGTCTGGTTATAGCAAACGCAGATCAAACAACATTTTATTTGTCTTTGATAAGCTTAACTGGCAACTGCTGATAAAAACACTATTCATTGACACAAGGAATTAACAGTCACACTTTTGTGGATTACAGTAAAATAGTAATGACAATCACGTTCACACTCACTTAATTCAGAAGTGAACTCAGCAGCCGCACTGGGGGACCGATAACATTGGACACCAGTACCCGCCGTTTGCTTCATACGCTCTAGCCTTTGATCGCCTTTCAATAAAACCATATTTGATAGACATACTGTAAGTATTACCTACATGTTACTGATTGATGAATAAAACTGAAATGTGTAATGTGGAGCGGATGGCATCGTGCGCAGCACAAATTGTCTTCTTTGAATAGACTATCAGCTTATATAAACACAATTGACACAATAAATTGACACGATCACTTCTGCTGATTATAGGAAAATTTGAATCACAGAGGGAGCCTCTAATGTTGTACCATTGTGCGCCCAGCCCGACTCCCAACATGTCCATTGCAGGCACGTTCTACCAAACAATTTTAGCATAGCGGGTGGTTTTAGAATCCGCTATGCGCTTTCCCAAATGTGTGTGGGCAAGATAGCAATTTTGGGGATAATGCAACAACACGCCCACAGCCACACCTCAAGGCGTCTCCCTTGTGCGCAATTCACGGGTAGCGGGTAGTGCGAACGGGTAAGGCACCGGCGAAAATAGGGCCCTTGAACTTCATGTCCAGTATGCTGGACACATCATTTGTGTCCTCTGAATATTGAACATTTTGTCATCTGGGAGTCAGTGTCATATTAGCTTGAGAGAGGCAGACATTTGGTAAACAAACACATCTTTGTTACTCCTGTCCACATCCCCCCCCCCCCCTTTCCATTTCCCATCTGTGTTAACTTCAGCCTATTATCTATATTATTGCATCCGCGGCCCATTCATACCTCCAATACATATTAATGAGAAAGCCTATCCTATTTCAAGGTGGAGTGGTCTGTTGCTGTGACACAAGCGCTATTACCCTGCCCTAAATGAGATATTTCTCCATAACACATTATCCCACGGTTATGTCCCTGGGATGGTGACTGTACAGCAATATGCTGTCTCAATTACCCAGCCTGCATCAGCCTTTTGTCCACAGGTCACTAGCTCATCGTTACCTCCGCCGTAAGCGGGTCCCGATAGTGTCATAGTAGACCCTGTTCATGCTTCTCTTTCCGCAGTTGTGCACTAATGGTGTTGGTGGACCTGCAGCCTCTGGTGCCTGACAGCTTGTTTTGCCTCTCCATGCTGTCTTGATTCTTTTTTGGCAGAAAGAAAAGAAAAGAAAAAAAACATTCGTCAGATGTGTTCATCTGGGTTCCGTCCTGGTGTGGGCTGATAACCGTAAAAGCACACAAAGCGTAACTTGAGATTATTTTTCTCCTCAACCCCCCCACCACGCCCTATACTTCTCCTCTCCCCTCTCTACATGAATACATTCAATGCTGATGTGTGACAGAATAATTACAGGTCTGCAGAAAGTTTTTTCTCTTATTTGTTTGTTCTGCCCCCATAGTTTTTCCCCTTGCCTACAGTATGTGCGTTGTGTTGAATACAGTCAGGCTGGCTCTCCATAGACCACAGCCTTGAAGCCACCACCTTCATCTGTAACGATCGATGAAAACAATGCAGGGGAAGCATTTTATTTTATAGAAGAAAATGCAAAACAGGAGGATGAAGGAAAATGTTGTGAAAGCTTTTGAACTGCCGTGCTACAGTATCCGGAAAGCAACACACTTTATACTTTCACTAAACAATCAGACTCACTTTCAATTTGAATATGGTGTCAGCTTTCGTTGTTCTGGTACCTATTGTCTCTGCAATATAAAGGCCAATTAAAGAAATGAATGGAGAGAGAGAGCACACACATCATAGTTCTGAGGATGGGTAGGACATACAGGACATATGGAAAAGTTAGATTAGACTTCAATGCTGTGGTGTCACCCTTTACATTACAGTATAATGTTGTTACTGTACATTAAATCCCCGGTAGCCTGGAGTTAGTTTTAATTTTGAGTAATGTATAAAATATTATTTTAGTGCCACTTACAATGCAGCAGGGAATCATGAACTTAAATGGAGTATATTTCATGTTGTCACATCGACATGAAACAGGTCTGTGACTCACGTTGTTCTGAATCCATAGCTTATACGAAGCACTGCTAAATACAGTACAATGCAAAGGAGTTAGCTTATAACATACCAAGCCATAAATGTAATAAATCTAGCCTAGCCCATATAAGAGCAGTGCACGTTGCAGCACTAAGCCATGCATAAATAAGATATTTCAACACAAACATGTTAGCACTGCTGGCTATAGATAATGGCTTAGAGAACACTGTACTGTATGTACACTAATGTATGCAAAGTGCTTTGTTGAATACAGTGTGTACTGTATGAAGTCATGCAATGCTCATGAGGACATCAGTGCTATTTTTAGGAAACCCTACAAGGAGCGAGTGACACATCTAAGAGACAGGAAGAGTGCAGGAGTGAGAGATGAAGATAAACCAAAGAGACTGCTGTGCTGAGGCTCTATTTATACGATCTACAAGCTCACAATGGATTGCATCGTGAGCTTGTAGATCGGCTACTGTCAGAGCGGAACTCTGTCGTACGACGGAATATAAATTATGCATGAGAGTTGACCTCTCTCTTTATTTAATTTTATTCTCACAGTGCAAAATGCTGATCTTTGATTTAAAGTATCTCTCTCTTTCTCTCTCTCTCTCTCTCTCTCTCACACACACACACACACCTCAATCTCTTCTTTCTTTTGTTCTTCATTCTATTATTGCTTTCTCTCTCTCTCTCTCTCAGTTATATGGCCCTAAGTCCCGTCGGGCACTGGCCTACTTGGGAACAATGCAAGTTGGGAACAATGAAAATCGGGAATGCATACCCCACCCTGGTATGCAATACCCGTTATACCCGTTGTCATTTGTCATAGCACCCGTTTTAACCGTCTGTCTGTTTGTATCCCTTTTATGCCCATATGGAGATGTTTATATCTGTCCATGTACCTTTTATGAACATATATGGAGATCCCTGATGTTATCAGTATATGGGCATATGGGCCTGGCCATGTATGGGCATATGGGCATATGAGGGGGGATCGGCAGTTGTGGAAAGTCCTTAGTGCAGTGGTAAACGCAGATTGAACAGTGAAAAATGCATCTCCCGATGACAGGTAACAACCAAGATGGAGAGAAGGAGAATCAAAAACAGACCTGACAATGAGAAATAGAGAGAGAGAGAGAGAAATTCCACTGAAAGAAGTACCCACATAGGTCTGCAGTGGTTGTAATTTGTGTGTGTTAGACAGTTTGACTGCCAAGTGTGTGTGTGTGTGTGTGCGTGCGTGCGTGCGTGCGTGCGTGCGTGCGTGCGTGCGTGCGTGCGTACGTGCGTGCGTGTTTATGTGCAGCCCTTTGGGACATTATTTTTGATTTTGGGTTATAATAATAACGTTTTACTTGGCTTGATTTGTGTGCGCGTGTGTGTTTGAAAGCCCCATTTGAGATGTTTGCCAGTGGAGATGAACTGCAACAGCAGGGCTCTAAAGCGTTATTCAAAGGCAGAGAAAATGATGATGGCTGTGTATTTACAATAGCAGTACAGTAGTAGGAGGAGGAGATGGACGACCCATGCAGATGGGTGAGTGTCTAGATATGGATAATGGAGCCCATTTTGCTGGAAATACGAATGTATCCACATGAACTAGGGGTGTGCCGATATATCGTCCCGCAATATATCGCAATACGTTTTCGTGACGATATGTATCGTTTTGGGGGAAAAAAATGGATTGTTTTGAAAAAACAATAATAATAATCAGGCATGCAAACAGCCCCGAGGTGAAAAGGGTGACAACATGTTGTTTTTTTTCGGGTCAGGTGTCACACTATTGCCCTATTTGGATTCAAAACGGCTATTGTAGCTGAAAAGCTACAAGTTTGCATGTCTGAATAATGCAAAAACTGAATTATTTGTTTGCACATTTGCTTTTTTTCTCCCCCATATATTTTCATAATAAAAAAGTGCGTATCGTACCGTATTGAAATCGTATCGAAGTTGAGACCCCAATATCGTATCGTATCGTTTCGTGGAATTAGTGTCGGCACACCCCTCACATGAACCCTAGCGTCCCTTTTCTGAGTATGTTATAGTAGGTGAACATTCTGCCAAATTGGCAGATCTACAAGCTCACAACATGTCACGGTGTATTGTGAGCTCGTAGATCTGCTATTTTCAGCGAAGAAATTCTGTAGAGGGGCAAAAAGGAGGGGACCAAATACAGTATAGACCCCTGGGAGTCGCGGGTCAATGAATTACGTGTATAGGGTTTAAGTGGTTGTAAGCCTACATGTACACATACACATACAGTATCATTCACCCAGTAGTGAGACAATCTAATGGAATTATGGTCAAGCTCACAACAATGTATGTATCTCTTGAGACACAAAATGAGAGTACTGATGTGGTTATGTACAGTAATTGGTGAATTACAGAAAATGAAAATGTTTACAGTGTTATACCGTGTACTGTACACAAAAAGAAAACTCACATTATCAGCCAACACACTGTAATTCTTTTATTTTGTCACATTATTACATAGTGGAGTGTGCTGTGGCAATGCTCTTCAGTAGAATATTCAAAAGTGACTTATTGTATTGATCTCAAAATCTGGTATTTTTTCAACGAGCGACACAGTTGTACGTCAAAGTATAAATTAAACATTATTCTCTGTCGCAGTGATAAGAATGAATTTAGGCTTGGGGTTATGTTTTTTAATCTTTCATTTAATAGCATCAAATTTAAACATCTTGTCATACAGTAAATACCCTTTTGACAGAGGCTGATTGAATGTAAAACAAAGGGCTGTGAGGGTATTGAAGAGACCATGGCCAGGAACTGACAGTTCTCCAGTTATTGATTTTTAAAGTGCACTGCTTTTATATTCATGCCAGCAGCATCTAAAATGCCGCTTTTTGATACTGAGCATGCACATGCAATCTCATTGTCTTCTTGGGTTTTTCTAACGAAACCTCAGGAAATCACTTATGCAAATCACTTTTTGCATTTTAATGGAAACAGTTTCCAAATGGATTCAACACCAGGAGCCTTTCTTTCTGCCCTGTAACTGTCTTTTACAAGTGACTATGAATTCAGTTCAAATGACAGTGGAAGTTCAGCCAAGGTCATCGTTATGGTCACAACAACGTACACGAAGTTCTGCACCTACGCTCATAATGACATCCATTTACTAATGATAGCCCTTGGCTCAGCATTAAACGACGGGCTCACAGTCACTTAATCTGCCTATCACTTTGTGTCTGTCTGCATGTGTGGACATTTTTGTTTGATTGAATATGTGGGCGGATACACTGTATGTGTGTGTGGGAAGCTGTGCGTGCGTGAACGCTTGCGCCAGAGAGAGAGAGTGTGCGTGTGTGTGTGTGTGTGTGTGTGTGTGTGTGTGTGTGTGTGTGTGTGTGTGTGTGTGTGTGTGTGTGTGTGTGTGTGTGTGTGTGTGTGTGTGTGTGTGTGTGCGCGCGTGCGTGCAGTGGTGGAAAAAGTACTCAAATTAGTTAAGTACTTAGTCTTTAGTTAAGTAAAAGTACCAATACTGCAATATAAAAATACTCTGTTACAAGTAAAAGTCCAGAATTAAAAATGTACTTGAGTAAAAGTACAAAAGTATTGGCATCAAAATGTACTTAAAGTACCAAAAGTAAAAGTACTAAATATTTGAAAATAGCAGATCTACAAGCTCACAACGCATTGCGATGCGATGCGTTGTGAGCTTGTAGATCGGCTATTTTCAAATAGCCTAGGTATAGAATAGGTTTAAACTGGTTAATGTATGTTTAATTATATCATAATTTATATCTGAAAAGTAACTACTAACTAAAGTTTTCAAGTAAATGTAGTGGAGTAAAAGTACAATATTTGCCTCTGAGATGTAGTGGAGTAGAAGTAAAAGTATTGGAAATTGGAAATACTCAAGTAAAGTACAAATACCTCAAAGTTGTACTTAAGTACAGTACTTAAGTAAATGTACTTAGTTACTTTCCACCACTGCGTGCGTGCGTGCGCTTGTGCGTGTGCACGCGCGCGTGTGAGAACTTCTTGAGTTGTAGGGACTTGAAGTCTGATTAATCTTGTATTTGATTGATCACATTCATTTCTTTAATGGACTTACTCAATTCGGCATCCGTCTCCAAACGTCCCAGCAGGCCAGCAGAGACACGGAAGAGTGATATGTGTTGGCCTGAGCCAACTTGATGTGAGGAACTCTAAATACACACAGACACATAAACCCAGCCATGCAAGCCGTAGATTATTTACACATACAAAGCATCATCTCATCTGATCTCCTGCCTGCATCCACACAAGTAAACACAGGAGATTACAAATGTGTGTACTGATACAGGCACACACATGAATGCACTTACACACGTATTCAGTCACAGTGTGTGTAAGTGCACACACACACACACACAAACTTACACACACACATCAAATGTGCACATGCATGAGTGAGTGTACTCCTACTGCACACATGCCAAACACGCATAACCAACAAGCTTCCACACACATGCGAAAATGCACAAACAAACGCATGCCTTCGCGCACACACTTACGTCCGTACGCACACTCGCTCGCACACACACGCGCACACCGCTCCTCCCAACTATAGAGGCAGAGGCAGCTGAGCACAGACAGTTTAACTTTCCAAAATGGCCTCAAGCCACTAACACGACTTTGTGCTATTAAAATCCATGCTGCAATCTGAAGTAGAATAAAAATGTTCACAGCAATTAAATGTGTATTATGTCTAGATTAATGTGCACCTTACTGTGGCGCACTTTCATTGCATTATGCATCAAATCATGCATTATGCATTGCAACTATTCTGTGATTATTCCTCTTGGTGTGACGCACACACACACACACACACACACACACACACACACACACACACACACACACACACACACACACACACACACACACACACACACACACACACACACACACACACACACACACACACATTCAAACAGTATATTTTGTCCTTAAGAGATCTCTGTGGCTCTAAGCATGCATGTCTACTCTCACTACCCATTCTCACTCACCAGCTGCTTTCAACAAAGCCAAGGGACTGCATTTTACTCCCCCTTGAGCTTTTCTTTTAGTCTATATACACATTTTGTTCTGGTTGCCTAGAGCAGTGTTTCCCAACCTGGGGGGTGGGGGGCTCCAAAGATCACAGAGAAGTGGTGGTGGGGGGGGGGGGGTGGGGCTCTCAGATTGTGTCAAGGGGGCCACCAATGAAAGAAGGTGGGGAACCACTGGCCTAGAGCAAATAATAGTACCACTATAGGTCGTTTTTGGTTGTGGGCAACAGAACCAACGCATTCTCACACCCAAGACGGCAAACAGGGAACGGCTTTAGAACTTATGTTGGTAGAACATCTTCTGCACAGCCAGTGATTAAGAAACTGTGTCTCCCTGTCTGTCTGTTGATCTCCTTCTCTCCATCTCAGTGAAGAGGAGATTGGAAAGAAATTACATCCCCTGTTTACAGATTGAAAATATACATACATTTATTGTCATAACAAGCACTGCAGTCAAAAGCTACACTAGCTGTTAAGATGTGATTTGTCACTGTGTGTGTGGCCGACTGACTGAATGAGTGCAGTACTATTGTTGGGAAAAGGCCTAGACCACTTCTTAGAGACTTAACCTGTTAGAGACTGAACCTGTAGAAGGCACTAGGGTACACATTCACTTTTGTTACTTCATTAACCACCTAACCACAAAATATATTTTGAAAATAGCCTATAATGACATGAAAAACAATTGGGACACCAAGGTTGAAGTGGTTAACAAGGCTCAAACGACTAACACTTTGACACACTCTGCATATATAGAGTAACTAGAGGTTCGGGCCGCGAATATGATATTCTTCTGCCTACGCATACGTCATGTCCTAGTATGATCGAATAGGGGAAGGGAATCAACGTCACGTGATGCCTTTGTTTGGATTTGTCTCAAAGAATATTATTATTGGCAGAATCACGGAACAATTAGAATATTTTGCGGCCCCGTTTTCATTTTTCACAAGATTGGTGGTTGTTGCCATGACCTGCACTACTATACTTCACCATATGTAGCGCTATGACGGAATAAACCCATAAAATGGAACAACGTGTACGTTCCGTAGTGCAATTCCAATGGAGAAAGCTGTGTTGTTTCACCCGAAAAAAGTAATGGTGGATTCGGCCATGCGCCGAAATACCCGTACAGTATGTGTGTCTCAAAGAATATAGCTGGGGAAACTCTCAGTCCATGCAGTGGTCCTCATGGATCACAGTCATTGTTGGTAACGCTGTTGGTAGCATTACAAAAGCAATCTGCTTTATAATGCCTCACTCGTCATCTGTGTCCTGTAAAAAACACAAACCTTCTATTTAACTATTATTCTTGTAGCACTATTCAGTACAGTACAGTACAGTACAGTAAAGCACACACACACACACACACACACACACACACACACACACACACACACACACACAGCAATGTCTAGTACGCGTCATCAATATTTGAAATGAACAGAGGAGAAATTTGTGAATAATTGATTAGCTTTGTAGTGGCATTCATGGGGTTACAATGTGCCGTAGTGTGTGTGCATGGGTACCTAGTGCTCATTTGTGTGTGTGTGTGTGTGTGTGTGTGTGTGTGTGTGTGTGTGTGTGTGTGTGTGTGTGTGTGTGTGTGTGTGTGTGTGTGTGTGTGTGTGTATATAATGTATATATACAGTATATATAAATGTATTTGTCATAGGGATGGGTGTGCGTGAGTGTTATGTTGCATAAGTGCATAATTCAGATTTTTAAAGCCTGATTCACTGTATACTCCGTTTTACGTAGGTGGCGCATAGGGCTATTTTTGCCACTTAAGTTTTGAAGCATAAGACAGAGCGTCTCTCTGTCACCTGAGCACATTCTACAGTATAATACTAAATTGCTAGTGATATACCGTTCGCATTTGAAGCACATTTGATGTGAAATTTCCTTCAACTAAGAACCCATCTCTGCATCACAAGTGAGATAAGCACATCATCACTGAGTCGCATCCCAGGTAGCTGGGAAATAATGCAATTAGCCTTTCACTGCCATGCCTCAGCTGCAAACGGACCTGACATGCCTGTCAGATCAGAGCCCTGTGTGTGTGTGTGTGTGTGTGTGTGTGTGTGTGTGTGTGTGTGTGTGTGTGTGTGTGTGTGTGTGTGTGTGTGTGTGTGTGTGTGTGTGTGTGTGTGTGTGTGTGTGTGTGTGTGTGTGTGTGTGTGTGTGTGTGTGTGTGTGTGTGTGTGTGTGTGTGTGTGCGCGCGCGTGCGTGCGTGCGGGATGTGTGAAAAAGAGGCAACAATAGTAGGCTTTCTGGTGCAGATTAGATAACAGTATTTAAGATGTGGGCAGCGATCCGCCTTGTGTGAGTCCAGATCAACACAATGCTCTCTCTTTTGCTTTTGTACTCTTTTGAAATGCATTCTACTTGGCTCAGGCTTTGCAGTGGGAAATCTAAAAATTGTCATGGTGGCCTCTGGGGGGCCCATTTAACTTGGGGTGTACTGATTGTTTTCATGGACTATTAAGTCCATGAAAACAATTGCAAATATAGCTGCAAGCAGCGAGCCAAGCACCCAAAGGCAGGGACTGAAACACTAAGGACAGCAGTATTACTTGTGATGACGAGCAAGTGAATTAGGTTTCATTGAAATTGGATGAGCTGTTGGGGAGATGAGTCTACACATTTATTCCTGATGGTGGTGCTAAAGCGAACAACCAAATTTGCTCTTGGGGTCATATGAAACACGTGTGACATTCTGTAGCACTGGCATGACACTCAGGATTTCAAATTGATGCAATCAACAGCAACTCTGTGTATGTGATTCAGCTTGAGTGTGTGAAAAAGAATATTGCTAGATTCCCATGAGAGGATAAGAATTCTGACAGTAACAAGAGGTGTCTCACACTTTTGTGTGAGACACAAAAACGATGTTCGCTGTCCTGGTGATGTATGTTACAGACTTCATCCACAAGTTTTCACTGGAGGCTTAAAACTTTGACTTTGAATACATAAACATTGGCATTGTTATAAGCTGGAACATTTACATATTAATGTTCCCCTGTTGAAGGGTAAAGTCATATCCTCCCAAGCCAGTCTCTTGTTCCACTCTTGCTTCACTTCATTCAACAATTAAAGTCATAATCAAAGTGATGTATTGTTTACCCCTACAGAAGTGTCTATCTGCTGCTAGCAAGCTCAAACTTTAAGCAATGCCTAAAGTTTAAGTTTCTGCTCTAAAATTCCAGTGTTGTTTGTTTGTTTTGTGGTAGCTGTATTCAACTTTGAAGTGTGCTAACCAAAAATCATTACTGGTGATTTTCCAAGGTGGAATGATTTTAGCACAATTCAAAATAGAGCACCGAAGTCTTACGTAATTTACACATCCTACCTGGGTCACAAAATAAACGAATGAGGCCGGCAGTTTGACCCATATTATGGATATGAAGCATCAACTGACGGCAATAAATTGCTAATGTTACCGCCGCCGAATTAGTTAAACTTTCGCCAGAAACAGACTGTATCAAATACGAGTGACTGACTATCGTAAACGGTACGGAGCCACCTCCCTGACAATAGCGCCGGGACAATTTGTTTATTTTTGGACCACGATTCATACGTATATGAGACGATTCTAAGATGACCCAATGTTATTCTCCATAGAGAAATTACTTCTGTGACCCAGTGGATGAACGAGTGATGTCAGGACTTCGGTGCTTTTATGTTGCATACTTATGGGCATTGTTTTCAGATCAATACGTCTCCCACAAGTATAAACATACTGTATTTCATTATTCCGTTCTGGATATGCAGTATGCCCATTTTGGCGCCGTCATAACTAACCTTGGCCAAAAGTAAGTGCGGTTGTTGGCATAGGCCTCAAGCCTTCTACTGTACATAGCCTATCATACCCCACTTTTTGCACTGTACACCTGGGTTGTCCCAAATACAGTTGTCTGTTTCAACTATGAACATTTGATTCGCCTGACAGGCCAAGGTTCACAAAACCAAATGTCCTTTGTGGTTGAAAGGAAGGCATGTCCCCTTACCTCCACACACCATTTCACATCTGCTTCAATTCATTACCTGCGAGTCTGAGTAAATAACAGGATGAATGAAGGTGCCAGTGCAATGAAGTGTGCCATCAAGGCAGAATGTGCTGGCTTCTTCCAAAGCTTTCAGCGTAGAATGAACGCCATGACGGATGCTAATGTACATGCTGAAGGCGCCTGAATTATAGAGCCACACACCCAGAGAGAGAGAAAGACGGAAAGAGTGAGGGAGACTATTAGATAAGATTTAAGGGTGGAAAAGATAGAGTGATCGATGACAGGGGAGAGAACACCGAGAGGTCAGGACGAGGCGAGAGATTTTGCAAGGACATCTCAAGAGAAACCAGCCACGAATAAGAGAGAGAAAGAGGTTGTGGGGAAGGAGAGAATTATGAAGAGGTCAGGTTGACTTAGGAGAGAGAATACACTCAAAGGACATTGCTGTTTGAGTTATTGTATAACAGTGTACTGTTTCAAAAGTTACAGGACATACAAAATGAATACAAATACAAATATGGTCGACCACTTTAGCAAAATGACTAGCAAAATGGCAAATCGCCACCTTTCACCTTCCGTTTGTCTTGTTTCCATGCTTTTCTTGTACTGTAAATGTCTCCCTGATAATCTGTCCTCGTTGAATGCAAGGCCAGGCAAGGCAAGTGTATTTGTATACCATATTTCATACATAAAGGCAATTTAAAGTGCTCTACATTAAATGTATGTAAATGCATAATAGGAGGAATAAAATGCAGAAATATAATATTAATGAATAGGCATAAAACATAAAGGTCAAGGTGTAATTACAGTTTTACTTTCACACTATCAGCAACATCGTCCCGAGTATCACACTTTGCAAGAGCTTATCATGCATTTAATCCACTTACTCAGTCCCACTGAGGATATATTGAGGAAACCATGCAAGGAGAGAGGACATTTAGGGGTTCAAATCCACCAGCATCTATTCTATACCAACACAATTTGTCGTGTTCGGGGAAGGGAAGCTAGGTGGAAGGGCGATATGTGCCACTGTGCTAGTGACTCCTACAGGCTGGGACAGCACCTGTCAGTGGGTGATGTTGAACGGGAGGAGGGGTGGGATGGAGGCGCTACGTCCTCCTGGTGGGGGCTGGCAGTTTGAGCCAGAAGGAGAATAGCAGTAGCAACACAGAAGGGTTCATTGGGGAGGGTTACCACTGTGTGTATGTGTAAAAACGAATAGTCTACCTTAATAATAATAATTATAACTAGAAAAGTGTTTTGGACAGAATTTGTAGGAGTAGTAGCAAAAAGTGTGTTTTGAAGAAAACAGCAAAAAAAAGCAAAATCGCCTAAAATATATGGAGTTGCGTCATGATCCAAGTAATCCATGAGAAAAAAGAGATTTTGATGTACGACATACGGTCATGATCACATGACCACAAAGATGATGTGTAACAATTTGTTTGAGCAAAGTTTGTTGGAGTAGTAGCACAAAGTGTGTTTTGAAAACAACAAGAAATGGCAGGAAATCTTGTCAGGCGGAAATGGGCATGGCCTACGTGGGAAGTTGCATCATCATCCAAGGAATCCACAGAAAACACAATTTTGATTGAACTGTATTGTACACCCTACAGTTCAAGGGTTATAGGCCAAAAAGTGAACCATGAGGCGAATTTGAAAAAGAGGTTCTTCCTTGTGCTACTGGGTGGGAGTGTGCGTGGAAAGTGTTTGGCCGATTGGTCCAACGGTACCACTGTTTACGGACGGACGGACGTTTAGAAATGTACGGACATTTAGACGGACGAACATTTAGAAATGTAGACCCTCTTGTCACCTATACTGCCTGAAACTCATAGCGCAATATCTCCCGCTGGGATGTCTTCTTGGAAGAGCTGTAAAAACGTGGTCTCATGCAGGAGGCCCGAGTTCGAGTCCTGGGTATGTCTGGGGTTAGGCTGCATCCCATCTACAGTACTTGTCATCTAATATTACCTTTGTGAGAGCACTTTTTTCCCCCCATCTCTCTCACACACACACACACACACACACACACACACACACACACACACACACACACACACACACACACACACACACACACACACACACACACACACACACACACACACACACACACACACACACACACACACACACACACACACACACACACACACACACACGTCACCACTCCGTCTCTGCCCCCGCCTGTCGCACTAACATACAGTGACAGTGGTTGCAGTGAAAGCAGCCCTGAGGTGGTATGGTGTGTCTCTGTGGTCTGACCTAGAGGACTGTAGGGGAAACTCAACTAAGCTAATGTGGTCTGGGGGATTGGCGCTGGTCAATTACAGGAAATTGCTTAATGGTGGAAATGGTAATTAAACCTGTATTGTCAAAGTATGACAATAAATGACTTTATTCACACACAGCCTCAGGGCTGCTTTCACGGCAACCAATGTCACTCCATGTTAGTGTGACCGGCAGAGGCAGAGAAAGGAGTGGTGGCATTTGAACGTGCGTGCGTGCGTCACGTGTGAGTGTAATTGAGTGCATGTGTGTTTATTTCAAGCAGCAGAGATGTCATTATCCTTGATTGTCATAATGAAACTTAACTGATAAACACTATTATCACGGTAGATGGTAAACACAGAAATTGTATTGCGTGTTGAAATATATGTTTTATAATCCATCTGCCGTGGAAACAGCAGCCACTATCATGCCATTTCATCACCATCAACGCACGCACGCAAGATATGTGCATGATATTCAAACTCTATTCAAATGTTGTTGTTTTATAATCTGTCCATCTCTGGCTTTAATGGGCACCAGGTGCTTTGCTTGTGTGTGCGTGTGTGCGTGCGCAGGGGTAGGGTTGAGTGTCTATCTGCGTTTGTGTACGCGCACGCCCACACTTGTTTGTTTTAATGCCTTTACGCTAACTGTCCAAGGGTTCCAGGATTTTTTTTTTGCCTGTGTGAATCATGAAGAGAGGGAGTGAACAAGAGAATAAAGGAATGATAGATTGAGAGGTGGAGACATGAAAGGTTAGAGGGACAGGGGGAAGAGCTGAATGGAGCACATAAAGTAGAATGAGAGTGATGATGTAAGGAGAGATTGTGGAGTGGGTAGTGAGTTGTGAAAAGGGGGAGGAGGCAGACAGACAGTGTGACAGAGAGAGCACACACGCACATGCACACACACACACGCGCGCGCGCGCACACACACACACACACACACACACACACACACACACACACACACACACACACACACACACACACACACACACACACACACACACACACACACACACACACACACACACACACACACACACACACACACACACACACACACAAACAATCTCAAAGAGAGAGTGAGAGAGAGAGAAAGATCCTATCCAACTGTATTATAATATCTTTAGTAAATGAGAAAGAAAGAAAAAAACAGAATGACTTGAGGATGTATAAATGAACAAAATGAGGAGAAGAGGGAGAGAGTTGCAAGAAGAAGAAGAGGGCTTAATTGAAGCGGCACTGCTGAAGTACAAAGGCATAGATTACAGCCCTGCTCCTTCTCTCCTCATCTATCTCCCCCCTCTGCCCCATTGTGCTGCTTTGAAACAGGCAAAGACTGGGAGAAGATGAGACACAAGTTGCCAGCCCTAATAGGTTCCGTAGCACTCTCTGAGTTCTCTCATCTTTAATACATTCTCATCGAACCCATCCCAAATTTCTGCGTGCCTACTGAGAAAAGACCTAAAAGAAAAGAACAAAAGTGAAGTCAAAACATAAGTCTTAATGTTTCAGTGAATTCACTGTATGACTTTCATTCACAATGCAATGCCGGCACAAAACTAACTCAGGCATAGAAGGGAGGAGGGTGCTATCTGCAGATACCCCCATCATCTGCAGCATAGATATATACCCCACCTGAGTGTTTCCACAGTCCCCAGTAACCCACTCACGAAACACAAAGTCCCGTTGATAGCGAGGCGAACAACTCCCTCGCCTCTCCAGGACCAAGAGGCTCTGATGCCTCCATGTGATGGTCGTCAAGTGTAGAGTCTCCCCGTCTCCACCTGGTTCTCTTCTTCTCAGATGGGTCAATCTGCATTGTAGCGGGGAAGCTTGGCACATCCTTTGGCTGGCATGCCGTCGGCGTCGCAGGGTGAGGCTGACTGCTCAAATGGTGTCTTCAGCGACATGAGCCGGTGCCTTTACCCGAAGGCAGGCACCCCCACAGTAACGTCGCCAGAAGCTTAAAGGGTCCCTTGATCTCTTTCAGCTAAGTCATCCCACTTCTGACACCAGTGTAAACACTGGTATATTTCTGCTTGGAAGGAAGAGCCATGACAACAGCTACCTATCAATAGGTACACTATAAAAAGAAACATAATTTTTCCCAACACTTTCCCATTTTGAATAGCAACGTAAATAAAGGATAGTAAACAAAAGCAAATACAGAATGCATCCTGAGGCATGCTGGGAATCTTTCCTCAGCCACTAACAGCGTGGGACGCTACACTATATGACCCCCTATCCTCCTTTATTTCCATTTTTTAGCACCCTAGTGAGATGCTACCAGCATGTCACTGCCACCTCCGGATGGCAGTGACATGCTGTTTCAAACCACTTTGGTCCTGCTGGGTCTAAAGAGGGAGTAATAGCTGGTCTTTTAGATTCATAGCCTTGTTTTCTTTTTACCTTTGCTCTCAATGGGAACTTTTGTAGGGCTTGCATTCAGTTTATAAACTTTTAGTATGACAACAATTGATGAATGCATTTGTTGAGCAGGAAATAGAAAGCACACCAACACTATAGCTCTTTCAGATGTGCAAATGGGGGGTATGCAACAAGAGTGATCAGGGACATTGCTGGGATATTTTTCTCATAAACAGTGTTTAGTGGCAGTCTAACAGTGTTTGGAAATACATTTGTGCCTTGGAATTCCAAGCATGATATACTGTAGACATTATTACTGCAGTTCCTTCCAACAGTGCACAGCACTTGTTTTCAGAGACATCCAGCACGTCTGGTAGCAGAGGGGGCATGTCTGATCTGCTGCATGATGGACTGTCTATCAAATAAACTTTATCTGATCATTGGCATTCAGTGTGTTCACTTCAAACTCCTGCGCAAATCTTCATTTCCTTTACGGCTCATTTG